>NC_054825.1:165034002-165668169 GCF_018345385.1 Vulpes lagopus
TGAGATTCATCTGTGTTGTTGTGTGCCAGTGGTTCACCCCCTTACCATTGCTGGAGTATATGTCATTGTTGGATGTACTGAAGTTTATTTAGTCCTTCACCCATTGAATCTGGGAGGTTTCCAGATACTAGCCATTATAAATAAAGCTGCTGTGAACACTCCTTCATGTTCAAGGCTCTCATGGACCAATACTATTTTTCTGTGGGGTGAATAGGCAGGGGAGGAATGAGCACATCATACACTAAGTGTTACGTTTAACTTTTAAGAAACTACCAAATGGTTATCCAGAGTGGTCATGCCACTACACATTCCCATGGGTGGGTGGGCAGTGCATGAGAGTTCCAGGTGGCCCATCCCATCACAACACCCCCCCCCTTCTTACTGTAGCCATTCTGGTGAGCGCACACAGTGGTTTCCTCTCTGTACTCCCAGAAAGACTGACAGTGCTGAGCATACCTGCTGCTTACCTATGCTTACACAGCATACCTGTCTGTGTGCCTCATTTGATGAGGTGTCTGCTCCCAATCTTTTACCTGTGGTTTTTGTTTTTTTGTTTTTTGTTTTTGTCTGTGTGGGTTTTCTTTTTGGAGTATTTGTGTTTTTATTAAATTGCAAGAGTTCTTTATTTGTTCTGAACACAAGTTCTACATCCAAGTACCTGCTTTGTGGATGCTTGCCCCTGGTCTCTGGCTTCTTAGTCTCTGTTCAAGTGTCTTTTGAGGAAAAGTTTTAAAATTTGAGTGAACTCAATTTATCAATTTTTCTTTTATGGACCATGCTTCAAATGGCATCACTAAGAAACCTTTGCGTAATCCAAAGTCATCGGAATTTTCCCCCATGTTTTCTTCTAGTTTTATGATGTCTTATTATCATATATATATATATATAGTTAGATTTTATTTATTAAAATGCTATGGTTTTTGGTTTTGGTTTTTGAGATTTATGACCCATTCTGGGTTGATAGTGCAAGGTAAGGATTAGAGTTCATTTTCTGTGTTTGTTTGTTTGTTTGTTTGTTTATTTATTTATTTTTAAGGTTTTATTTATTTATTCATGAGACACAGAGAATCAGAAACATAGGCAGAGGGAGAGGCAGGCTCCCTCCAGGGAGCCTGATGCAGGACTTGATCCCAGCACCCTGGGATCATGACCTGAGCCAAAGGCACTCAACCACTGAGCCACCCAGGTGCCCCTGTATATGCATATTTAAACGTTTTGGTACCTTTCGTTGAAAAGACTATATTTTCTCTACCCAACTGCCTTTATACTTTGGCCAAGTATCAGTTGGCCATACACCTATGTGTTTATTTCCGGACTATCTATTTTGTTTGATGTTTGTCTACTATTAAGGTCTTTATTACTGTTGTATTATAATAAGTAATGAAATCAGAAAACATTAGTTCTTGAACTTTCTTATTCTTTTTCAAAGTGTTTTCTATCCTAGGTCCTTTGCATTTCCATGTGAATTTTAGAATTAGCTTGTCAATTTCTTTAAAAAAAATTTTTGATAGGATTTTGTTTGGTACAGCATTGATTCTCTAGGTCAGTTGCAGAGAATTGATCTCTTAATGGCACTTAGTCTTTTTGACCAATGAACAAAGTATATCTATTTATTTAAGTCTTTAATTTCTCTCCACAGTTTTGAAGGTTTTAGAATTTAGGTGTTGCACATTTGGAATCCATTTCTTCCTAAGTATTTCTAATTTTTATGCTGTTCTAGAAGGTTCTTTTTAATTCTGATTTCCATAGTTTCTTGCTAATATACATAGAAACAAAATAATTGATCTTGTGTTCTACAGTCTTGCTAAACTCATGTATTAGTTTTTGTAGCTTTTTTTGTAGATTCTATTAGATTTTCTACATAGACAATCATATCAGCTGCAAATAAAGACAGTTTTATTTCTTCCTTTCCTATCTGGAGGCCTTTAATTTCTTCTTGCCTCACTGCACTGTGTAGAACCTCCAGTACCTTGCTGAAAGTGGACATTCTGGACTTGTTCATGATCTTAGAGGGAAACCATCCCATATTTTCCCTCTTCAGTATGACATTAGCTGTGGGGTCTTTTTAGATGTTGCTTATCAGACTGAAGAAGTTCCTTTTATTGCTAGTTTCTGAGAGTTTGTATCAGTAAAAGATATGGGGTTGTATTGGTAGTGGTTTTTCTGCACCTATTGAGATTATCATATGGTTATTTTTTATTTTAGAATGACCAATTACATTGATTTTTGATTGTTAAATTGACCTCACATTTCTGGGATGAGCTCCACTTAAGCCATGATGTCTTATCCTTCATATATATATAGTTGGATTCTATTTATTAAAACTTTGTTTAGAAGTTTTCATTTGTGTTCATGAGGGGATATTGGTCTGTAACTTTCTTTCCGTGTAGTACCTTTGGCTTTCATATCAGGGTACTGCTGACCTTATCAAATGAGTTGGGAAATACTCCCTTCTCCTCAATTTTTTGGGAGAATTTGTTTAGAATTGGCTTTTTTTTATTCCTTAAATATTTGGTGGTGAAGCCACCTCAGCCTGGAGTTTTCTTATGGGAAAGGTTTTGAAGCGTGGATTCAGGTTATTTCCTAGATGTAGGACTAGTCACGTTATCATGTCTTCTTGAGTGAGCTTTGTTTTTCTTTTGAGAAATTTGTTCATTTCTTGTAAGTTGTCTGATATATATATATATATATATAACATTTATATAACATAAAACATATATATATATATATAACATTTATATAACATAAAATTGTTCATAATGGTCTCATATGGTTCATATGTATGGCTCATATGTAAGTTGTCTGATATATTAACATAAAATGGTTCATAATGGTCTCCTTTTTATAATCCTTGACTTATAGAGATGTCACCTCTCTCATTCCTGATATTGATAATTTGTCTTTTTTTTCTGACCACTGGCCAGAGGTTCATCAGTTTTACTGATTTTCTCAAAAAACAGCGGGATGTCCGGGTGGCTCAGTGGTTGAGTGTCTGCCTTTGACTCAGGGTGGGTTCCCAGAATCTGGGATCGAGTCCTGCATCAGGCTCCCTGCTCCCTGCCTGCTTCTCCCTCTGCCAATGTCTCTGTCTCTTTCTGTCATGAATAAACAAATAAATCTTAAAAAAAAAAAAACAGCTTTTGGCATGTTGGTTTTTTTCTATTTAATTTATTTCTGCTCTACTGTTTATTATAATTTCATTTCTTCTGCTTGCCTTGAGTTTAATGTGCTCTTCTTTTCTAGTTTCTGAAGGTGGAAGCTGAGGCCATTGATATGAGACCCTTTTTCTTTCCTAATATAGGTATTTAGTGCTATAAATTTTCTTAAGAGTACTGCTTTGATACATTTTGGTATCTTGGGTTTTCACTTTTATTCAGTTCGAAGTACATTTTCACTTTTTGATTTCTTTTTTGACCAATGAGTTATTTAGAAGTGTGTTATTTAGTCTCCAGATATTTGGGGATTTTCCAGGCTTTTTCTGTTACTGACTTTTAATTTAACATCGCTGTGGTCAAAGAAATACTTCATATAACTCTAATCCTTTTAAAATTTTAAATCCTTGTTTATGGCCCCAAATATGGTCTATATCCTAGTAGATGTCCTGAGTACACTTGAAGAAGGTGTATTCTGCTGCTGTTGGTTGGAGCTCTAGAAATACCAGTTCAAGATGGTTCATAATGTGGTTTGAGTCTTCCATACCTTTATCATCTACTTGATCTAACAGTTATTGAGAATGGGTTATTAAAATATTTGGCTGTGGGGGTGCTGCTATGGCTTCCAGCGGGGTCGGCGTGAGCGCTCCTGGCATGCCACATGAAGCACCAGAAATTCCAGACAACGTGGGAGATTGGCTCTGGGGTGTCTACCATTTCGCCACCGACAGGAACGATTTCCAGGGGAACTTGATCCTCAATTTGGGACTTTTTGCTGTGGGAGTATGGCTGGCTAGGAATTTGAATGACATTGACCCAATGGCACCTCAGCCGGGAGTGTAGCCAACTAGACACATAGAACCCCCTGTGCTGTACTTGAACCTTCCAAAACCAGAGCCTCCAATTTATGACCATCACAAGACTAGCCTTCTTGGAAGTTGAAGCTTCAATCAGACCGCCTTCCCTTCCCGATTGCTTCGTCTTCTTGAGCCCACTCAGAACTCCATTCTCTGGTCAGCAGTCAGGTTTCAGCCAAAGTGTTGTCCTCTGTTTTGTAAAGTTCTGTACATAGTTCCTAAGTTTCTACAGGGGGTGATCTTTGCTCTTGTCCTGAGGAATAACCTAATGATATTTTAACAAATATTTGGAATAAAGACATATACAAAGACAAAATAAAATAAATAAAATAAAATAATAAAATAAAATAAAATAATAAAATAAAATAAAATAAAATAAAATAAAATAAAAATATTTGGTTGTAACTGTAGATGTATTTTTCCCTGTAGTTCCATCAGGTTTTGCTTCATGTATTTGGAAGCTCTTATTTAGATGCCTAAACATTTGGGATTCTTATGTCCTCTTGATGAATTGAACTTTTTATCATTATGAGGTGATTTCCTTTATGCCTGGTATTCTTTGTTCTGAAATTTATTTTTCTGGTATTAATATAGCCAACTACTCCAGTTTTCTTATAATGGGTGTTTGCATGGTATATCTTTTTTCATCCTCTTATTTTTAACCTATTTGTGTTTTTATATTTAAAGTGTAGTCTAAAGTATCATGTGTTGGATGGTGCTTTTTTACTTGTTTTAACTGAAGTATCATTAACATACAGGGTTATATTAGTTTTAGGCACACAGTAAAATAATTCAGCACTTTTGTACATTGCTCAGAGCTCATCAAAATAAGTGCTCTTGATCCCTCTTCACTATATCTCCCATCCCCCACCCACATCCCATGTGGTAACTACCAATTTGTTCTCTGCATTTTAGAATCTGTCTTCTTGTTTGTATTTTTTTCCTTTGTATCTTTTGTTTCTTAAATTCCATGGTTTTGTCTTTATCCGACTTACTTCACTTAGCATTATACTCTCTAGATCCATCCATGTTGTCACAAATGGAAAGATTTCATTCCTTTTTTATGGTTGAGTAATATTATATGCTTTTAAAAAATCCAGCCTTTTAATTAGGGTGTTTATCATTCGCATTTAACATGGTTATTGAGATGGTTAGGTTTAAGTCCATCACCTTGCTGTGTGTCTTGTTGATCTTATCTGTTCTTCGTTTCCACTTTCTGCTTTTTCTGCCTCTTTTGGACTAATGAAGTAAAAATTAGGATTCTGTTTTATCTCCTTTGTTGGTTTATTGGCTGTAACTCTTTATTATTTTGGTGGTTACTTTAGGGTTTACACTGCGCATCATTAACTTATCACTGTCAAATCTTCAAGTGACTTGATAGCACTTCATGTGCAGACTGAAAACTGCAGAGTAGCAAACTTCCATCTCTCCTCCTGGCCTTTATACTATTATTGTTATGCCTTTTATTTTACATATGTTATAAAGCCCTGCAATATCTTGCTACTGTTTTTGTTTGAATGACCAACTATGTTTAGAGAGATTTTAATAGTGCAAAGGCTTATATTTACACATGTGGTTACCATTTTTACTGTGCTTGTGTCCCTTTGTGTAGATTCATGTTTCTGTTTGTTATCATTTTCCAGAAGGAAATAGATGCAAATCTTTTACTACTTCTTGTGGTGCAACTTTGCTAGTCATGGATTTTTCCACCTTCTGAATATCTAAAAAAAAAATTTTATTTTGCATTCATTTTTGAAAGATATCTTTGCTAGGTATACAACTCTAGTTAGACGGGGTTTTTTTTTTTAATTCTTGAAGTCATTTAAAGATGTTGCTCTGTTTTCTTCTTTTGTTGTATCTAGCAAGAAACCGACTGATTTCCTTGTCTCTGTCCCTGTATAAACATGTTTTTTGTTTGTTTGTTTGTTTGATGGTGGTTTATATGAACTTCTCTTTATCACTGGTTTTGAGCAGTTTTATTATGATGTGCTTCAACATGGTTTTCTTCATTTTTTTCCTTGTGGTTGGGGTTAATTGAGGATCCCACTGATGTGTGTGCATGCACACATGCACATGCCTTCCTGCACTTGCCCCATGGCTCACTGGTGCCCTTTTTCATTTCTCCTGTTTTTCCTGTTTCATTTTGGATGGTTTCTATTGTTGTGTCTTCAAGTTCACTCATCTTACCTTCTGTGGTGCCCAACCTGTCATTAATCCCATGTTCTGCAGTTTTCATTTCAGACATTATAGGTTTTGTCCCTAAAGTTCTCTTTTGGTCTCTTTCATATATTCCATGTCTCTATTTAACTTTTTGATCATATATTATGCAGATATAATAAACTTAACATTTTCCCTTCTGATTCTAACATCTGTATGTGTTCCGAGTTAATTTTGACCGTTTGCTTTTTCTCCCCATTATATGTCATATTTTCCTGCTTCTTTGCATGCCTGGTGATTTTTCACTGGATTCCAGGCATTGTGAATTTTAGCTTGTTGTTTGCTGGATATTTTTGCACCTTATAAGTATTCTTGAACTTTTTTCTGGCATGCAGTTATTTGAAAACAACATGTTCCTTTAGGGTATTGCTTTTAGGTTTTTGAAGATGGTACCAGAACAGCTTTTTGTCTAAAGCTAACTATTTCTCGTTTCTGAAGCAAAACCGTTCTCATTGCTCTACCAGTACCCCATGAATTATGAGGCTTTCCACACACACACACACACACACACACACACACACACACACCCCGGTGGAGACAGACACCATTCCTGGCCCCTGTGAGCCACAGGTGCCTTTCCCTCCAATCCTTTTGGATTGGTCTTTGCCTGGCATTGGGTTGTCTCTTCACACGGACTTTGCTGAATCCTTGAGGGGAACTCTGTCCAGATTTCTGGAGTGTTTCTCTCTGCCTCTGTCTCCTCTGCTGTACCTTGTCCTGTGGACTCTTACCATCTTGGTCTCCCCAGGCGCTCGGCTCCCTCTCAACTCAGGGGGTCTGCTGGGGTGACTCCCCCTGGGCCATGGCCTGGAAACTCTCCTGAGGTGGTGGTGGCTTTTCTGCCTCTCAGAAAGATGTTTTTGGACTGATGCCAGGTGTCTTACCAACCATTGTGTCATGTATTTTGCCTGTGTCTTTTCACTGTTTTGGATGGGAGGGAGATCTAGCTCCTGTTGCTCTGTCTTGTTAGGAAGCAGAAGTTCAACTTTTTTGTTTCTTTTTTTTTTATGTTTTTTTTTAAAGATTTTTTGTTTTTGTTTTTGTTTTTTAATTTTTTATTTATTTATGATAGGAACACAGTGAGAGAGAGGCAGAGACACAGGCAGAGGGAGAAGCAGGCTCCATGCACCAGGAGCCTGACGTGGGATTCGATCCCGGATCTCCAGGATCGCGCCCTGGGCCAAAGGCAGGCGCCAAACCGCTGCGCCACCCAGGGATCCCCTCTTTTTTTTTTTTTTTTAACTTAGTGCCATTTCCTAGGTGGACAGGAGTGCACTATTTTGCCTCTTAGTTTGTGAAAACACACAAAGTGGAAACAAATTCACACGGAGAAAGGTGTCTTCTGAAGTGAGATCCAGATACTAAATGGCTACTTTAATTTACCTGAGAAATATTCTTTCTGGAGCAATTAAACTTTTCCATTCTGTTTTGTTTTTATGGAGGTTATTGTTAATGGGATCTCTTCTTTAGTGGACAGTGAGGGGGGAGCAAACAGTGGGGTCTTACTGGCCAGGATCAAACTGTGCCCTCAGAACCC
The DNA here is from genome assembly GCF_018345385.1 of Vulpes lagopus. NCBI lineage: Eukaryota > Metazoa > Chordata > Mammalia > Carnivora > Canidae > Vulpes > Vulpes lagopus. The sequence goes on from NC_054825.1 coordinate 165,041,766, forward strand.
CTTCCTTCTCTCCTGGGCCACTTCCCTCTGTGCTTTAGGGCTCTGCCTCACTGTTGCAAAGGCTGTGTGGCCCCCAATGCCTGAGGCATTCTGCTTTTGTTAGTTCTAGTTGGCAGAGGTATGGCTACTAGACATGAAGTTGCAGTGAGCATCCTTGTATGCCTTCTAATGCGCTGTCCCATAAGGAAGAATCCCTGAGATGGACTTGCCCCCCAGGGCGTGAGGGGCTTAGTTGGTGTTGGCTGTGGTGGTGACTTCACTCTGAACCCCTCGTCACCTGCTAGGACTTTGCGATTCTCTGCCCCTTGCAGTGAATCAGGGGCACGCCAGGCCAAAGCAGAGAGACATTTCAGGAAGTCTTTCAAAAAGTGACTGGCAGGGGCAGCCCGGGTGGCTCAGTGGTTTAGCACCGCCTTCAGCCCAGGGCCTGATCCTGGGGACCTGGGATCAAGTCCCACGTCAGGCTCCCTGTGCAGAGCCTGCTTCTCCCTCTGCCTGTGTCTTCCCCCCCCCCCCTCTGCCTTTCATGTATAAGTAAATAAAATCTTAAAAAAAAAAGTGACTGGCCCCCTGGGGAGGGTATTAGGGGTGTCATGGTGACACTCAAGGCTGCTCAGGAAGTGTTGCTCATGCCACCTTCTGTTTTCCTTCACCAGATTCAGACAAAGACTGTAGCCCAGTGTGTTGAGTATTATTACATCTGGAAAAAAATGATCAAGTTTGACTGTGGCCGAGCCCCAGGACTGGAAAAGAGGGTCAAGAGAGAGCCAGATGAGGCAGACAAGACAGAAGCAAAGGTAGGAGGTCTGAGGAATGTTGGGTGCTGATGGGGATGCAGCTGCCTATCCCAGACAGGGAAAGGGGAGGGCACCCACCAGGAAGGGCTTCCCTGCAGTGGAAAGCATCTCCCTTAGAAGGGTGGAGGTTTGGTGCCCTTATACCATCATTTCTGCTGTTCTGCAGGTCACTTGCAGCCCTCGGGAGAGACCCAGCCACCGTCCCACTCCTGAGTTCAAGATAAAGACCAAGAGTTACAGGAGGGAGTCCATTCTCAACTCCAGCCCAAATGCTGGTCCCAAGCGGACCCCTGAACCACCAGGCAGTGTGGAGGGCCAGGGTGTCTTCCCCTGCAGAGAGTGTGAGAGGTACCAGCCCTTTCCCTGGATGCGCCCTCACTACCTTCCCTCGGCCCCCATGGCTGCCCTTGGGTGGTGTGCCTTCCCCCTGCTCTGACCTGTGTTCTCTGGTGACTCCTCAGGGTGTTCGACAAAATCAAGAGTCGAAATGCCCACATGAAGCGACACCGGCTTCAGGACCATGTGGAGCCCATCGTCAGGGTGAAGTGGCCTGTGAAGCCCTTCCAGCTGAAGGAGGAAGAGGAGGAGGAGGAGGAGATAGGGGCTGACATCGGCCCCCTGCAGTGGTGATCGGGTGGGGTGGGGAGCTGGAGCCAGGCAACAAGTCTGGGTGGGGGCCTCCAGCCCCCCGACGGCCTCTCCAAGGGGTTGAGGGACCCCTCTGCCTCCTCCCCACCCCCACTGTCCCTCACTGGCCAGCCTGGCTTGGAAACGTGGTGGGCATTTGGCCATAAATAGGCAGGAGAAGCACCCAACCATCAGACCGCTGTGAAGTCCCAGTTGGCTGGTGCCAGAGGCTCCATTCTCTTTAGGTTAATTAGTCACTCCCCTTCTTTCAGTCCCACTCCATCTAGAGCAGGGAGGCTTGGGGAGGTAATGAGGTAGATCTGGGTAGCTCTTAAATCTTAGCCTCAGTTTTGGGGTTTGGTTACATTTGTTAGATAAGGCCAAGACGTAGAGAATCAGTGGGAAGATACCTTCAGATCTCCAACATGTTGGGCCCCCATCTCCAGGGGAGTCTCTCTGCATTCCAGATTCAGTCCCTAGTTTTGCAATGACTTGTACATTGTTAGGTTTTTTTTGTACGTGTCGACTTGTAAATCTTATTAAATTGGGTTCTCGAGCAGCTGTCTTCTGGCTTCCCCAGCCTTTTGATCCAACAAAGGCTTTTGAATCTTGCTGGAGCCACAGAGATGAGTAAGCTGAGTCCCCTCCCCAGAGGAGCCCAGGAGGCTTTGTACACTCATTCAGCCAGCAGTTACTAAGCACCTACTAGAGTATAAGCCACACAGTGCCCAACTGGTGCAGCAGGGCTACAGTGTCGCAAGGGGAACAAAGTCCCTCTCCTTGTGGAGCTTCCATTTTAGGAGTGGGAGAGTAGCAGTGATGAATGAATGAAAAGGTGATTTGAGATCTTGATTGTGGGTGTGCTTGCAGTCATAGTAGCAGGAGAGGCAGCGTAGGATTCAGCCGTCAGGAGTTGTGGTGCTTCCAGGGGCCTGCATAGGGTCAGCATGTTGGCTGCAGCAGTGGCAAGCATCAGCCTCTGCTATACCAACGTCCAGACCTTCAGAAGAGTTGCAGGGAAGAGAGCGTGTTCCTCCGTGTCCCCTTTGAAGAGCCAGGCACACATGTAGCAGCCCCTAGCAGAATGCTCCTCATGTCTCACTGGCACAACTGTAGCCCATGCTCTTCCTCAGCTGGTCCCTGGCAGTTGGAAGGAAAATTGGCTGTGGTTCTCCCAGACACTTAGGGTTTGTCTCCAGGAACTATGGGAAAGCAGTGTGACCCCCTAAGTTTGTAGTCACCAGGTCAAAACTGGAATTCTGTTTGCCAGGAAAAGAAGACACAGAAAGGGCTACTGGGCAGGTAGACCTGTGTCCACCACAAAGTGACATAAAGAAAATAAAGCCAGGAGCTGAGTCCTAGGGAGTGTCCCGGGCATGGCAGGTGGTGTTCAGTGGCCAGCCAGGGCAGGCCAGAGGCTGCCGGAGCCAAAGTTGGGATTCCAAGCCATGGCATGGCAAAGCACTTTGCCACAGAAGCTAGTGGAGGGTGTTCTAAGAGCCTCTAGCTGCTCTGTGGAGGTTGGAGGAGGCAAATGGCAAGTGAGCACAGTAGGTATGGTGGCCTGAGCTGCAGAGGGACAGAGACTCTAGGATTAGGGGAGCCACCTTAGTGGTAGCCTCAGACTTGCTGATGGGTACCCTCACAGGGAGAGGTGCTTAAGGGAAAGGACAGGACAAGGCATGTCAGCTTTGAGGCTTGGCACTCTAGTAGATGCCAAGATGGGGAAGAGCAGGGCCACATCAGAGGACCAATGGCTTTGAGCCACAATTGTGTCTGTGATAGAGGGTGCTCCGTTCTGAGGGACTGGTGGGGAGCAGGGCAGAAGGTGGTGTCAGGAGCCATCCCAGAGGGGCTTTGTTTCAGCTAAGTGAATCCTAAAGCCTGGGCAGGAGGGGGAGCAAAGGAGCAAGATGAATTTGAAACACTTAGGACCCTTGTGGTTAAGAGGAAGGACTCCGGGCTCAGGTATCCTAAGAGCCAGAATTTACAGCTCCTTTGTGACCTTGGGCAAGTCACTTTCCCTGTTTCAGTCCCTGTGTTCTCATTCTATAAAATGGGATTGGAAAGTGCCTTCCCCCTGGTATCTGGTTCAGTGAGAAACCATAAATGAAGCATTTGGCAGAGTGCACCGCAGGAAGGAGCAGCTCCTGTTTAATGCGTTGTGTTGCTCTTACTGTTTGGGTCCTGCCTGAAAAACAGGCTCAGCATCTGGAAAGGAAAGGCCCTGACTTGACTGGTGCGTGGTATAGTATTAGTTCTCTAGTGCTGCATAACAAATGGGCCTGAAATTTAACAGCTTTAGACAAACAAGAGCTTTTATGACAGTGCCACTCACACGGACAGGGAACTGAAACTCTTTGTGGTAATCCAGACTCCCTCCTCCTGCCAACCCAATCTGATCTGTGGTCAGAATACAGTGGCCACTGCAGGAGGGTGGTCCAGGGGAGTCTCCAAACGTCAGAAGAGAGCAAAGGTTTCCTTTTTTTTTTTTTTTTTAAGATTTTATTTATTCATGAGAGACACACGGAGAGAGGCAGAGATACAGAGGGAGAAGCAGGCTCCCTGAGGGGAGCCAGATGTGGACTTGATTCTAGGACCCCAGGATCATGACCTGAGCCAAAGGCAGATGCTCAACCACTGAGGCACCCAGGTGTCCTGAGAGCAAAGGTTTCTTGTGAATTACTCCCCCTTCCCCTTCAGCTAAATCCTGTCCTTACCCCCAGATAACAGTATTTTCTTACCCAGTCCTGGATTATTTGCATTCAAATTTCCTGGGAGTCCTGTAAGAAAATGCATATTCCTGTAGCCTGCCACAGACTTTCATAATTGGAATCATTGGCAGTAGGGGCCTAGAACTTGAATTTTTTAAAAGAAACTTTCTTAGTAGTTTTTAGATTTTTAGAAAAATTGTGAAAATGGTACCAAGAATTTCCATATACCCCCATATATTCTCTCATTGTTTTTAAAAAGCTGTATGTATGTATGTATTAATTTATTTATAAGAAAGAACTTGAGCAGGAGGAGGGACAGAGAGAAATCTTCAAGCCGACTTTGCACTGAGCAGGGAGCCTGGTAGGCTCAGTTCCAGGACCCTGATCATGAGCTGAGCCAAACCAAGAGTTAGACACTTAACTGAGCCAACCAGGTGGCACTCCCTCTATTAATATCTTAGATTCTGAGTGTGGTACATCTGTCACAATATTGATATACTATTAATTACAGTCCATACTTTATTCACATTTCCTTGTTTTTTTTTTTGTTTGTTTTTTGGGTTTTTTTGTTGTTGTTTTTAAGATTTATCTATTCATGATAGACACAGAGAGAGAGAGAGGCAGAGACCCAGGCAGAGGGAGAAGCAGGCACCATGCCGGGAGCCCAACACGGGACTCCATCCCGGGACTCCAGGATCATGCCCTGGGCCAAAGGCAGGTGCCAAACCGCTGAGCCACCCAGGGATCCCCACATTTCCTTAGTTTTTACCTAACATCTTCTGTTTCAGGATCCCACCCAGGACACCACATTACATTTAGGGGACATGTCTCCCTAGATTCCTCTTGCCTGTGACTGTTTCTCGGACTTGACATGTTTCTAATGAATTTGACAGTGTTGAGAAGTCCTGGTTAAGTGTTTTTGGAGAACGGGCTTCAAGTGGGGTTTTTCTGATGTCTTTTTGTGATTAGATGGGTAGAGGGTGGTGTCGGGAGCCATCCTCCACAGAGGAGAAGTGCCCTTCACATCACATTATTGAGAGCACATCCTGTCATCATGATTCCCCACTGTTGATATTAACCTCAGTCACCTGGCTATTTGTCAGGTTTCGCCCCTGGAAAGTCCTCCCATCCGCTTCCCATAGGCATGCTGAAGGAGCCCCTGTGTGGTCCACACTGAGGAGTGAGGAGCCCGCGTGCATTATTCAGAACACTTCTGCGTGAAATACTTGTCGATTCCCCCTATTTGTTCATTTATACCAGCATGGCCTCAGGGATATTTTTTACATTGGGTTATGCTCCAGGACTAGTTCATGGTGTTGCTCAAATGGTTCCGGCTGTGGCCATGGGGAGCTCTTTCCCTTGGCTCCTGCCTCTCTGACGGGCCCTACTATTTGTGTGTCTCTCACACACGCACTTCCTTTTTGGCACTACAAGATGCTCCAGGCTCATCCTGTGTAATTTCCTGCCCAAGCCTCAAACCAGGCATTTAATCAAGGAGCCCTGGTTCCTTTTATTGGAGAATGGTATTAAAAACAAAGATCTGGGCTCTGCGTGTCTGAATTTTTGACACGCGCTCTCCAGCCTTTTTAATCGCTCGGTGGTGGTTCCCGTCTGAGTACATTACTGGCCCGCCCAGTGCGGTTCCAGTGTCCGTCAGCAGAGGGCGCAGGAAAAGGCCGCGCTTCCCCCACCACTGACGCCTCTCCCGGCGAGGGACCGCGCGAGATAAGGAGTGGAGGCGGGCACAGCTTGGCGCAGGACACCTGTCAAACCCGGACGGGGGCGGGGCCTATCTTCCGGCCAGGGCCGGGAGCTGTCACGTGAGGGTCGGTGGTCAGCTGACTGGGGCGCAAGTTCCGCAGGGATGTTACCCTCCGAGCCGGAGGATGCTGCTGACTGGCGGAGCCGGAGCCAGACACTAGCACCTCGGGGCGAGTCTTTGGCGGTGGGAACTACGATTGGCTTATGCGAGTCACGTGGGACGTGGTGGAGCGCACCAGGAAGACTGGGGTGTCCTACACGGAAGTATGCGCAAGCGCTGAGGCATCGCGTCGCCGATTGGCGGCCGTGAGTCACCGGGCGGCGTGCGGGGGCTGGCGGGGGCGTGGCCAGGAGGGCGCGCGCCCCCTGCCCGGCCGCTGGTTGGCCGGCGCACATCACGTGGGGCGGGGCAGGGGGCGGTCCGCACCGGTGCGACGTCAACGCAGCCCGCTAAGCTCCCCCGACCTGTGCACCGAGGCCGGGCCTCGGCTGAGACCCCCGTCGGCCCGGGTGGGGCCGTTTGCTGAGCACGTTTGCGGCCGCCATGGACAACTCCGGGAAAGAAGCGGAGGCGATGGCGCTGCTGGCCGAGGCGGAGCGCAAAGTGAAGAACTCGCAGTCCTTCTTCTCAGGCCTCTTTGGGTGAGAAGCGCGCCGAGGGGTCAGCTGGGACCTACGCTGAGAGGACGGAGGAGTCATGGCCGGCAGCGGCGGAGGAGAGCCGCCGGGCTGGAGCCTAGAGGACGGGGGGACTCCGGGAGGAGGTTCCGTGGTCTGAAGGAGCAAGGGGCCAGGCGGCGGTAGCACGGTTGGAGGAGAGACTGTCTGAGGTGTGGGGAGGGCCCTGGACCGAGGGCGCCCAAACCGAAGGGGACCGGCCTGGGAGGGCAGCTGGATCGCGGAGCCTTCTAGAGTTCTGGGAGAGCCTGTGTGAAGGATCCCTCACGGGCACGGTGGGGCCTGGGACTGAGGGCATCTGCCCGACCGGTGACCTTTCCCAGGCGCTGCAGTGGATTTGCATGAGCTCTGGGCGGTGGGGGTGAGGGGGTCAGGGCTGAGGCCATCCTGGGGGTGAGGAGCCCAAGTCTGAGGGGTGTGACGGTGCCTGAGAGAAGCTGCATGGCCTGGAGAAAGGGCTCGGGCTTGAGGTGCTGGAGAACATTGCGGATTCTAACGCGGGTCCTCTGTGTTGGGCCACTGTACCAGTACCTGAAGTGGGTGGCTTAGAAACGACAGAAATTTGTCTCTAGCAGTTTTGGAGGCTGGAAGTCCAAGATGAGGGCGCTGGCAGATTTCGCATCTGGTGAGGGCCTGCTTTCTCACAGACGGGGCTTGTCACTGAGTTGTGGAAGAGGCGGTGGAAGGGGTAAACGGGCGCCCTGGAGTCTCTTTTATGAAGGCACTTGTCCTGGTCATGAGGGCTCTGCGTTGTGCCCTGATCGCTTCCCAAAGGCCCCCATCTCCTCATACCATCATCTTGGAGGTTAGGACCTGACACATGAATCTTGGGGGGACACAGTCCATAACGGGGTTACCTTTGGAGGGTTCCCACTTCCCTGTTAGGACCACAGCAGCTGGTGTGGGGGAGGGTGAAGGCACTGACAGGAGAAGTACCAGATAATATTTATTAAGTCCTCTGATTCTGAGTCAGACCCCGGCCAGGCACTTTACCTGTGTCTTTGCATTGAATCCTCACAGCATCCCTGTGAAGGTGGACAGGTCTACTTGCTTGGTTCCCCAGTAAGTGGGAGACGTGGGCCTGTCCGATCCCAGAGCTGCCTTGCTGCCACACTGATTTCTCCCTGAGGCTCATGTCCATTTCTGAACACTACACTTAGGAGGGATGTTGGCAGACTTGGGTGTCTTAGGAGGCTCCCACCCTAAACTCCCTCTCTCTCTCTGCCTGACCTGGCAGTTTTTCTCCAAACATTTGAAAGAAAGAGCAGGTATATTCATCCCAGTCCCTTCCAGCTCTAAAAGCAGTTGAGATGGTGCTGAGAGGGGAATGAGCAAGGGGAGAACAGAGGGCAGAGATACTGACCCGAGCCTGTCTGTCTGAGAGCGGGGAGTCTAGCAAGAGGTCAGCCCAGAGGACTCCTCATGGCCAGCAGCCACTCCTGGCACCTGCTCCCTTTGGAACTGGGGTTTCATGTGTTCAGCATTTCACAGCTGCCTTTTCTTAAGGCCCCCGGTGGCTTTGGGGACTGGAGAAGGGAGTGTTGGGGCTCAGCTTGTCCCTCATGCCTTTTCCTCTCCTTTTAGAAACCTCAGCAGTAGCATTGCAAATTGAGAGGTCCCTGGTCACGTTAGAGGGCCAAGTAGGATAGCCCCCACCTGGGATCCAGAGCAACCCTGTATCTTTGGATGTTACGGCCTTTTTTCTTCACCGTTTCTGGGAAGCCAGACACTAGAGGGCTTTGGGGCACCAGCAGCCCGCAAGGGAGGCGGTACCAGCCAGTTAGTAGATCAGAGCTCTGTGTACCTTCCCTCTGGTTCCTTCCTCCTCCCTCAAGTCCCCAGCCAGAGCACATGCACCTGGGGCGGGGAGCTGGGGGTGGGGGCAGTGGGGAGCAGCCCAGACTTCTCTCTGGAAACAAAAAGCTGCAAAGTTCCTGAGTGAAGTGTAGTGAAACCACAGAAATGGGAGGGGAAGCATGCTTCTTCCTGCTCCGAGGCTTCAGATGGATCCAGAAACTTCCCCACTGTGCCTCCTCTGGAATTATACAAGATTTAAACAGTGGTTGTGTTCCCTGGGGCTTGTCCTCGTCCCTGACACCTCCACCCTCTCCCCCTGCTCTCCCAGCTCCCCTGCCTAGCGAAATCCAAGATAAAAACTTCTTCCCGCTTGGATACCAATGTTAGTAGGAAGTTTTCTGCGTCTGTAAAATGAAAATCGTGGTAATACCTACTTCATGGAGTGGTTCTAAAAAGTAATGGAGAATGTGCTCATGAAGTGGGGGGCACACAGTGCCTGACCCTGGTAAGTGTTTAGGTACTTAACTATTATTATTAAGTCCCATTAGTGGAAGTTGAACGGGAGGCACTAGAACAATAGGGATGATAGGGTGTTCTGTAGACAAAGAGCTCGGAGCACATTCCTAAAGATTGAAAGGTGATAAATCAGTTCCTGTTTAAACTGTCTATAGGTACCAGCAACCCCCCAGGAGCCTTGGAGGCTGGCTTTGTGAGGGAAGAATTGATGCCCAGGTAGGGTGGGTGGGCCCTTAGCTAAGCGTGGTGTGGGAACCAGAGCTTCCAGCTCTGCTGAGAACTGCCTTCCACCTGCAGAGCATGCACTCAGCCCCATGGGTCTGTTTGCATTGGGCATTATGGTGACTCAGAGTGCCCTGCCAACTGCCAGGCTCTGCAGCTGAAAACTCTCGTGCCCCTCGCCCAGTCTCAGAGTGGAGTCTTTCCCGAGGGAATGCAAGCTTTTGGGGGTGCCCAGCCATCATTTTGCTGCAATCCCAGGGTTCTGCCTTTCTCGACGGTAGGGACTTTGCCACCTGGTTACAAAGAGCGTCCAGTGCTCCTGTTTGGGACAGGACAACTGAGAGCCACAGGTCTTCCAGAAGCAACTATTAAAAAAGGGAAACACGTTCAGTTCTAGGGCTGCAGTAAGGTCATCTTGTTGGGGTGCAGAGGGGCATCCGTAGGACAACTAGAGGAGTACCCACCTTGTCATTCACAGGCATGGCCCCTGCCATCCAGCTTACGGTCAGGAAGGCAGCAACCTGTAAATAAGCACTATCAGCAGAATGTAGTAAGGGGTGGGGGGTGGGGGCAGGTCAGAGGCCCAGAGCTCTGTGGATATCAGAGGAGGGTGCCACCTTGCCAACCTGGGGTAGGGAAGGAAAAGCCCACACTGCGATTGGAAATAGGTAAACAATTCTAGAATATGCTCTGTCAGCCTGACAGGAGCCAACCTGAACACCTGCCGTGTGATTGGCATGCTCCCAGATGCTACCTGCGGGATTGCAAGAGCCTCCGGCAGTCCCCACCAGGTATGGGAATCTTCCCCCAGTCACAGAGGGACCCGGGTCACAGAAGCCATGAGCCCACATTTTGAGTCCAGGCCTAACTACAGTCCTTGGTTTTTCCACCACCCCACGTGACTCTAGAATTCCCCTTGCCAGGTGGCCAGCAGCCCTCAGAGTGTGTTTCTCCTCCTTCACATAATAGCAAACGTTTGAGCACCTGCTCTGTTCTGTCCTCTGTGCCAGATATGTCATCTCTCATCCCCACAGGGCCTCTTCCCAGATCGGGTTCATTGTCTCCATTTTACAGATAAAGCAGCCGAGGCTCTGGGGTTGCTAGCCCAAGGTCACGCCATTGTCAAAGTGCCTGGAACTGATCTCAGCCCAGGTCCCCTGGCCCCCAAGTCGGCTCTGTTTCTGCTTCTTGCCTGTTAACAGGCATGTCACAAGAGTGTTCTGTGATGGTTGCAGAACTGGGCAGTTGGTGTGCAACAATTTTCTCGTCCTTTCATTCCTGGGGCCTGTGTGCACTGGGTGGGAGCCCAGGTCGTGCCCCACAGGAGCTCATACCCTTTAGGCCCAGGAGGACGGGGTGCACTGCACAGTGGGGGTGGAGGGTGGCGGAAGAGGGTGAATGGCTTAGCCTTGCAGGTGGGGCAGGAGGAGATGCCAAGGGATCCCGCAGCTCTGGCCCTGACAGCTCAATGCGGTCAGTGGCCGAGCAGGGCTGGTGGCCGCCTGCTCCCTGTGCCAGGTGGACCTTCCTGTTTTCTAACTGTTCCTTCTGCCTGAGGCACTGCTTGGAGCCTCTGGTGGGGGAACTGGTTTAAGGACTCCCTCCCTTGCCTAGAGGCAGCTCAGCAGGGCTCCAGCAGAGAGCAGCGTCTGCTCATCAGGTGAGGGAAATCTGCACAGCCTTGGCTGTTGGCTCTGTAGAGAGGAGGTGAGAGCGGGCAGGGACCCTGTCCACCTTCTCGCTTTCCAGAAGACCCTTGGACATGGGAAAGCAAGCCTCCCCCATCACTGAGTGAGTGAGACTCAAGGCAGAACTTAATCTCCAAGGCCTGAGTCCTGTCTCTGGGCCCTGCCGCTCCCTGGCAGCGTGAGTGTGGGCAAACCCCTTGACCCCACTGAGCCCCACTCTCTCCTCGGGGTAATACCCAGAGCGCTACTGTGAGGAAGCCTGCGCCTCCTACCAAGCCATTATAATCAAGTACAGGAGGTGTGTAGAGCAACATGAGAGACGGTAAGGGTGGGACAGGCCCTGGGATCCATTCTTCCCCATCCAGGACTCTGGCCAGAGAACCAGAGAAGCCCAAGGCGGTGGCTGTGGCACAGGAGGGACAGCGAAGGTCAAAGACCTAAAATGGGACTTCCTCTCTCCGCCCTGCCCTTTGAGGCCCTAGGAAAGTGCAGGTGGGCCGGGTGACCTGTTTCTGACAGCCAGGAAGTGCCCAGGGGGTGGAGGAAGGAGCGAGGGAGGCTGAGACTCTGCCCTGCAGACCCCCCTGGCCTGAGGCCCACTGAGCCCGTCTGTGCATTGCTGGCACTGCTCGCTCCTCTCCATATGGCAGTCGCTGGAGGTTGGTGGCTGTGCCTGGGAGCCCTGAGCCTGCTTCCTCCGCCTGGGGAGGGGGCAGAAAGCAGAGCTGAGTGGGTAATTATAGACAGCCGTGCACCAGGCTGGCCCAAACCAGTTCCCTCTATTCCCAGCGTGACTTGGTGCTGGAGCTGCGGGATGGGGAGAGCTAAGCAGAGGCAGCTGGGGAGGGGGGGGTGGTTATCAGCGGGGGAAGGGCAGTCAGCTGTCACCTATGTTGCCACTGGGCTCTTCAGGAGAGACAGGCCCAACTAGCTTTTCTGGATCTCCTGCAGGAGGCCTTGGAGGAGACCTGGTTTCTTCCCCCAAAGGGAGTTTGCCACTCTCTGATGAGTGCTCTGAGCCACCCTAACCTCAGGGACAAGGCCTGTAGGAAACTGCAGATTTACTGTGCAGGGAGGCAGCTTTGTAGAGCACCCGGAGCTGGGGACTTCTCCCTTCTGGGCACTCTCCCTGCCAGAAACCTCCCTGTTACATTACAACAGGGCCTCAGCCGTGGAGTCTCTTTTATAAAGGCACTTGTCCTGGTCATGAGGGCTCTGCGTCATGCTCTCATCGCTTCCCAAAGGCCTCCACCAGGGAGGTCTCCCGCCTGTCTCCAGCCTCATTTTCTACCCCTTCCCTGCATGGTAGCCAGCCTGCCAGCCGCTCTTCCTTGAACCTGAACCGGCCACACTTGTTTCTGTCCTAGGCTTTTTGCACCTGCTGTGACTGCTGTCTAGAATGCTCTTGCCTCTTTCCACAGGGAGCTCCTGAGTCATCTTTGAGGACCAAGCTTAAATCTTACATCCTCACTGTGGCAGCTTGCCGTGATCTGCCCATCCAGGGAGGCCCCTCCTCCCCCAATCCCTCTAGTGCTTACTCACTCTGAAATTTTCTTGCTGATTTCCTGTTTACTGAGGGCCAGGTCCTTCTCCTTGGTTTACTGCTATTATCTGCAGTGTCTGGCACATAATAAATGCTCACCTTTGTTTCCCAGGTGAGTAAGTGGCTGTGGGAATGGCTTCTGTTTCAGGATGGACCAATGACCCTGGGCAAGTCACTCATCCCCTCTGGGAACTCCACCTCCATCTCTAAAAGAAGAGGATGAAGTTCCAGAGATTCCCCTGTTGTCACTTGGCATGGAAATGGCCAGGACCCAAGTCCTGGGAGGAGGCAGGCCTGAGCAGACATTAATCCCTCTGGTTTTCCCACTACACAGTTAGAATCGTTGACCCAGTGCAGGGCTGGCGTAGGATCACAGAATTTCAGCCCGGCAGCTGACAGCCTTTGTGTTCTGTGTTCACTCTGTCCCACTGAGCTGAAACAAACCAGCTGGGGCTGACTCTGTTCATTGTTGATCACCCCGCTTTGGGCCTCTCAGTGGGACAAACCATTTCTGCTCATCCAGGAGTCTGAGTTTTGTTTTTTTTTTTTTTTTTTTTTTTTTTTCAGAGAATGGCTGAATCTGGCTAGAACCTTGTCATTCCCACAAAGAAGGGAATGATGAGCTAGGGGATCCACAGGATGGAGAGATAGGATATCGGTCTATGAACGCATCCATCTCCTTGAAGTCTGAGAACATTCTAGTGAAGGTCCCCTAGAGGATTTTGTTGGTAGGCCCTAAAGGCCCCTATGCCTGTGCAAGTCCCTCACCTCTCCAAGGCCAAGAGTGGGTTCAAAGAGGCCACTCCAAGCAGAGGTGCCCAGGCCAGCTGGGGTAAAGTTTGCCAGAGAAGACCCTGGGACCCAGCAGGGTGAGCGTGGGAGTGCATTCCTCAGGGGTCACTTCCTGTGGAATAGCAGAGGGTAGAGGAGGCAGCATCAGTGGAGCCCCAGAAGGTTCTAAAGAAGAACCTTACCTGGCAGTGATGTGGATTCAGAAGGCTGGGATTCCAGCCCTGGCCAGCCAGCTAGCCTGTCCTGGGGTATTTACCAACTGACACAGCCTGACTCAGAAGAGAGGTCACTGGCTGGCTGCTTTCCAAGCGGTGGGTTTAGATCAGCTTTTTCATCCCCAATTCACCTGAGCTTTCTGAATCACCTGAGGCCATTGTTTAAAAACCCTGATCCCAGGCCCCACCTGGACCTACTGAGCAAAATCTTCTGGGAGGGTGGCTTAGAGGTCTGACTTGATATTGTTAGCCAGGAACTCCTGTGATTCAGTGGAATAGACAGAAGGAAGGAGCATTGTGAACACAACTCCCAAAATTACCCTGGAGGCCCTCCACGGCCGCAGCTGGGGCTGGCTGGTTTCCAGGTCCAGTGGACATGGGTCGGGGGTGGGGGGGACAGGACCAATGATTTGTGTGGCTTTTTATTGGAAAATACCTCTCTTTTCTTCTCTTTCCACACAAAACACTGACATCAGTGAAGAGAATCTGAAATTCATTTGGAACTGAGCATGTGGGTTTTTTTCCTACTGGTTTATGTGGGCCATGGGATTTGGAACAATTGCAGAGACCACAGACCCCATGGGCTGAGGCGAGTTGATTATTGGACGTGGGAGGATAGAAATGTGGCTGAGACTCACAGACAAGGTGCTCATGAAGGGTCCCCCCAATTCAGGAAGAGCTTCATCTGCACCGCTTGGAGATCAGGAGGGCAGAATAAAGCCCAAACAGAATGCTCACTCACTCACTCTCTCTCTCTCTCTCTCTTTTTTTTTAAATATACGCCTCCGTATTTCTCAGGCCCCTACTCTTGCACAATAAGTTCTTTGAAGGTGGTTTTGCTATTTTAAATAATTCTGCACTGAACATCCTTACGACTTTTCTGATGCATTTCTCGGGGTAGATGGCTAGAAATGTAATTCTTTGCTGGACAACAGAACCAAATGTAAATCTTGATATTTAAAAGGATCTATATATGTACGTATTTTTGTATGTATTATATAAATATATTTTAGCAGATAGAAAATAAGAAAATTCAGACAGTACAAAGGAGGAGTGTATGGTGATGAAACCTTGTTTCTCATGCCTGGTCCCCAGTTTTGTAGACCCCACCTTGGAGAAAAAAGGTTGTGACTAGTTTTTTGCATATACCTGCTCTGTTCTGAGTTAGTAATGGCACCCTCATAGGGTTAAGGGGTCTTCCCTGAACAAATGCAGCATGCAGGGCACGGGATTCAGGGAGATGGACAAGGCATCCAGAGCTGAGTTCCTCCCTGAGGATGCTTTGCAACCTCTTGGGTGGGGTGGATTTGCAGAGATCCTGGAAACCAGCAGTCACTGAACAAAAGTGGAAGAGGCCATCAGAGACAGGACTCATGGGGAGATCAGGAAGGCTCCCCCACAACCATGCTGAGTCGGGGTGGCCCAGGCCTCCCCAGGGAGGGCCCCGGCACTCTGCATTCAGTGTGCCTTTGTGCAGAGGGAGCAGGGGGCCACGGGCTTGGTCTCCTCTGAGCCCTCAGCAGAGGCCTGAGCTGCAGCAGGCTTCACAAAGGCATGGGGGTGAGAATACGTCTCCCCTGTCACCGGGGGCAGAATGCTGGCTTGTTCATCACTACCAGACTCATGTGTTTCATCTCCTTTTCTCTTCTTTCCCCAGAGGCTCATCCAAAATAGAGGAAGCATGTGAGATCTACACCAGAGCAGCAAACATGTTCAAAATGGCCAAAAACTGGAGTGGTATGTGATCTCGGCTAGAACCCCTTTGTGCTCGTTTCTCCTCTTCCCTCAGCTTCCAGTCCTGAAGTCCTGGCTCATGGGCTACCCTTACAGCCCCCTGTCTGGCTACCCGTCAGCCTGCCATTGGCTCGCTTCGAGCCCATGGAGTTATTGTACCTGGGTCACGGGGTTTGACTAGAGGGCTCTAAGGGTAGGGATAAATAGGTTGTTGAATCCAGATAGCTCTTGGAGTGGTTTCTCCTTTAACTCAATGTCCGGTTTCCCCGGAAACTCCTATCTCGTGTTTTTATCAGCATCTGAATTCTGGGCCTGGGAAGCTATTCCAGTGTTCCAATAGTAACCTTAACCATTAACCATTTCTCGAGTGTTCCCCTAAGTGCTGAGCATGTGCTACTTGATTGAAGTAGAGTAGAAGATTGATTGCTTGTCACAGCAGCCCCATGAAGGGCACTGCAATTAGTTTGTTGGAAACTAAGTCTTGGTTCAGCCCTGTCCCTGAGGTGTCATGACTAGTAAGGGTCAAAACCAGAATTCAGAGAACAGAGGTCTGACTCTGGAGCAGGGTGCTTAACCTGCCCTTGTGTGGCTTCTTGACCTTTACAGCCAGAGTGACTTAGGTTCATGGCATGGCTTAGCCTGGCCACGTGGCCCTGGGGGAAGTTACTTGGGCTCTCCAAATCCAATCCCTCCTCAGTCCAACCACAGGGACAGCAGGAATCCCAGCCCTGTGGGGCTGTGGTATGGACTAGTGGAGATCCAGCGTCACCAGTGAGGGCAGCCAGCACTCAGTAGACCTGATGTCTGTGAGCTCCACATCCATCATGCCCGTTAGCGACACCACCTCCCGCTTTGGGATGGAAGGAAAAGCTCTCTCAGGACACTGGTCAGCAGATGAGCAAACTTAAGGAGCCAGCCATGAGGCGCCAGCCACAGCCTTCTGTGTGCTCTTGCTCCAACTAGGGGAGCACACATGGTGGCAATGTCATATTCTGCTGGAAGGGCCTCCATCCATCTGGAGGAGGGCATCCCAGGTCATATGCCTCCAGAGAAACTCACAACATATATTGGTGGGTGGAGTGTGACCAGAGTCATGGCTCCTCTGACCTGGCTGTGAGGCTGTGGTCGGACTCTGGCGAGGTTGGCGCTTGGCTGGCTCCACCAAGGAGAGGTGGGCAGGCAGGGATGGGCTCCTAGAGATCAGAGAAGCTGGAAGATCTAGAGGAGAGCTTTGAAAATCTAGCCCATCAGAGCTCATCGAGGCTGATCTCATTACGTTACCCTGCCTTGCACATCAGCAAGATTGGATCAAGGAAATCGAGCAGAGACAGGTTTGGGATCCAAGGAGGAACTTTCTTACCCAGAAGGAGACAAAGCCTGGAATGGGACCCTGGAGGCAGAGTCTGGAAGCCCAGGGTGAGACAGATTCTCCCCATTTTCTGAGAATGCTTTTGGTTTCCTGGAAATTGGAAGGGTTTTCCCTGAGCTGTCACCAAATACATTGTACACAAAGCCACACACCATGTGTAATTTCATGCTCCCAAACTAATAAGGTGCCAGCAGAGAAAGAATATTTCTTCATCACGTAGATGTCACTTTGCCCCTAAAATTCGGCACTTCCCCAGGCCCCAGCCATTCAAACAAAAGTGCTGGGCTGTTTTCTCATTTTTTTCCAGTGATGCTGCTTTTCTGGAAATTATGCTGTCACGTTTGAGCCCTTAAAAAATAAATCAGACATAATGGAAACTGGGCTGCTTTGTCTTCCTTACTCCTCTGAAGTTACAGGATGGGGCCAGGCGCTCTGGTCCCCTTCCAGCTTAGGAATTCTGTAATCCCAGTTCAGCTGGAGTAGGATGAAGGAAGCGTAACCTCAGGTGGAGACTGGCTGAGCCGGAAGTGGGTGTTGGAGCTTCCAGTTAGCACAGTCCTATCCCTGCTCTCCAGCCTTGGAAGAGGAGAGATGCCATCATCTCCTGCAAGCTGCAAGGCAGTATGGGAGGCAGACAGGTGACCCCAGTGGCTTGTGGCCAGTGCAGGATAACAGCATGCAGCTAGGCAAAGGACAGAAGAGGCTTCCCATGTGGTCTCCACCGGCCTCTGCCCGTGGGCACTTGTCCACATACACTGGAGTTCTTGCTGTCTCCTGGGGCCACTGCTGGGGTTAGCTGGGGATAGTATATATATCCTGCAGAGCTCTTGGCCCAGTCTGCCTTCTCCTTGGATCTTTAGAAGTGGGTGGCCCTGGAAAACTGGCAAAGGCTGGGATCAGGGCCATGGGATTTTAGCTGACCTCAGCCTGGCTCTCTCTATATATACATGGGGCTCAGGGGCTTCTCCTCAATGCTGCTTCCTCCTCCCTCCCGAGTCTACCTCATGGGTCTTCAGAAGTCTCAGTCCAGGGGCCAGGAAGCCTGAGGTTGAGGCCTTCACCACAGCTCACCCAGGCCAGCCGCTTCCTCACTCAGGCCCCACTGCATTCTAGAGAGCCACCCCCCAGAGCAGCGTCTGCATGGCTCCTGACAAGTGGAGCCCCACTCAGGCTGAGCTCACTGTTTTCTGTTCCAGCTGCCGGAAACGCTTTCTGCCAGGCAGCCCAGCTGCACCTGCAGCTCCAGAGCAAACATGACGCGGCCACCTGCTTTGTGGATGCTGGCAATGCCTTCAAGAAAGCTGACCCCCAAGGTGAGCCTCCAAGGGTCACTGGGGCCCTGGCTGCCCCCAGCACAGACATGACTGAACCCTCTCCTGGGAAGGCCTCGGGTTTCCGCGAGGCTCCAGTTTTCTCCAGGGGCCCAAAGCATACCAGAGGCTGGCAGGGAGACGCTTGTGCTTGAACTTCAGAATTGGCTCCCTTCCGGTTGGCATTTGCATCCCCGTTCCAAGCCTCTGCCGCCTCCCCCCCCCCCCCACCCCTACTTTGTGTGCGCAGCTGATGGCTTCCCTCCTGGAGCCTGGGAGCATTTGGGAGTGGGAGTTACATTGCAGACCCACCGCATGCCAAGGAGAGACGAAAATCTGTTCTGTTGTCAGAATTAACATGCAGAAGGGGGTGGGAGGGGGTTCTGAGACCAGCCAGGTAGGAGTTGCTGCCGAAAAAGGAGCGGAAATTATCCTAACCTGGCTTCCCTACACCCTGGTGGGGGGGGGGGGGGGGGGGGCGGGCGGTGGAGAATCAGAACAGAGCCCTGGATGGAGTTGCCAGAGAACAAGTTACTTAAAATGAGGAAGTGTTGGGGATAGAAGCCCAGTTTGGGACTGACTCATGGTGAGAAAACCATTTGTCCCACTGGGCTCGTCCTGAAGCAGAGGCACAGCCCAGTGGTACCAGAATTTTGGATTTCAGGGAGCTGGGATTTTCTTTTCTTTCTTTTTTTTTCTTTTTAATCTCTGTGCCAGACACAGGTTGCTGACTTTCTTAATTTTAGCAAGCCAAGATACTTTTTTTAGGAGACAATCTATTGTTACTATTCTCTTGTGAGAGAATAGGGAATAGGTGGAATGTCTTAAGAAAAAAAGAAAAAAGGAGATGCCTCATTTTGGAGTAAAGGGGCTGCCTTTCCCAAGACGACAGTTTACACCCAGGTCCAGAGGTGTTTGTAAGGCTTGGTGAACCCCAGTTCCCACCCCAGTGCTGGGGAATTGTTGGCAGATCTGTTACTACTACCAGGGACACGTAGTTCCCAGTCAGGGATTTGATCTCTGCAGACCAGATAATTTTTCTGTGTCCACAGACTTGACCAGTCACTGCCCTGGAGCTGAGTATCTCACAGAGGTTGGCCTGAGGGTCACATGGCGGGCCCAGGCTCGCCAAGAGCCAGAGGGGAGGCCCTGTGACCAGATGGGTCATGTGATGATGAGGACTCAGGGCAGCCTCGAGTCATCCAGGGATGTCTGTCCCCCCTCCCCCTGCCAACCAGCTTTCCCTTTGGTCCCTGGGGAGCTGGCACTTCCTGGAGATGCCACTGTAGCATCTGTGATGTTCAGCTGCTGCTCCAGAGTGACTGGAAGGACTCGTTTCTGGGGCAGGAGTTGATCGTCAGGCTTCATGACACATGCATGGCGCCCTTTGCTCTTTAAACAAAAACCCCAGCACTTCCCTTGGATGGGCCTCCACCCAGCGCCGCCGTGATGTTGTGCCTGTGATGTTGCGTCTATAGGTCCTTCAGTGGCTTTTGATCTGAGCTTTTTCGGCTGGAGGCAAGGCTCTGCAGGGGGTGTGTTGGATGCTGGGGCCTTGGGAAGGGCCGCAGCCCCATGCCTGGCCTCAGGAAGTGCAGAGCATGGCAGAGGTGTCCCATGCCAGTGAAAGCAGCAGTAGTTATGTCTGCTGACATGGCCATCGTGGGGCCCAGAGGCCAGCTTGGTTTCTCCAGGGATCAGCAAGCATGGTTTATTGCCCTGGGAGCTGAGGCACAGGGAGGGTGTGTTTGGGGTGGGAATTACCTTTCAGGGAGCAAGAGAAGCAGTGATGAGGAGGGGAGCCTAATTTGGGCCCAGCCCAGAGTGAGTACCTTAGCTGGAGTGCCAGGTTCTGGCAGGGAGGGGCACGGGAGCAGTGTCCCAGCACTGCTGCCTCACAGCCTCCCCACCCTAGTAATGGTTTGTGGGGCGTGTGGCTCCGCGTGATCTCCTAGTCTAGATGGAGCCCGTTCCCCTGTAACCTCAGGCAGTCACTTCATCTTTTGGGGCGTCCATGAACTGATCTGGTAAGGAAGAGACCACATGTGAGAAAAAGCACAGACCTGGCCAGCATGATACCTGGTATGTGATAAACATCTAGTGAGGGGTGGCTCTAGGCTCCCATCAGAGGCCTAACCTCCTCCCCTTGGCCATGTGTCTTGTGAAATGAAGCACAAGGGACCCACCTGGAACCCCTCCAGATTTCCCCCAGTGGGTGGCTAGCTCCCTAGGGCCTTGCTGGTCACCTCGGCCTCCTCAAAGACCTCTGTCCTGTGTCAGCACCTCCTACGGGAGTCCTGGAGGTCCCTCCCCACAAGAGGCAGCTGGTGCCCAGCCTGCACAGAAGGCCTGTCAGCGTGCTGTCTCTCTGTGAGTCTGCCCAGAATGGTGGACCAGGGGGTGGCCTGCCCTGGTGGCTGGAAGGGAAGGCGGGGGCGTGATGCACATAGCTGTTGGTGATTCCCCTGTTTCCCCACCACTGCCAGCCGCTCTGGAGGGACTCAGGCCAGGGAGGCCCCTTACCCCAGCCACCTGAGAGCCAGGCCCAAGGCTGTGCATGTCTGCATTATTGGGTGCCTACTGAGTACCAGACATGGCAGCAGCTTTTTTTAACCCATTTCTCTTGTTTGCTTCTTCAGTCTGTCCGGTTGTACCCAGAAGGGCTGAGTCCCAGGCTTGATGTGGGAAACCGCAGCTGGACCCAGAGGCCACTAGAGCACAGTGGAGGGTGGGGAGAGGGCCCTGGGTTGCAAGGGTCCCAACTTCTGGTGTGCCTAAGCCAGCGCCTTCCCCCACTCTAGACCACAGCACCACCAGCCCCCCAGCCTGGGCTAGATCTTGTCCAGGGGAGCTCTGGCCACTCATCCTCCAGGTCCCAGGACTGAAGGGACCTGACTGAAGATGAGCCAGTCATATCCAGTGTGTCAGCAGCTTGTCTGCCAGCACTTGCTGGGGTGTCAGCTGGCAGCCTGCCACTTTCAGGGACAGGTATCCCCGAGCCAGGAGCAGGTGTGAAGGGGACTTAACCCCATGAATCCATGTTGCCACCTGGGGGTGAGCCTTCTGCCCCCTACCACTCCAAGGGCCATGCCTTGTTGACAGCACTCCAGCGCCAGCACCAGCAGGCCTGGGGCAGCAGCTGTGGGGGAGCCTGTCCTACCAGAAGAGCTCACAGCCTTTCTCCCCTTCCTGGGCTGCTCCTCTCACCGGGAGCAACCTGTGCCACCTCTGAACATATGCGCAGGTTCCAGGTTGGGCTCCCTGGTATTCCAGAAGAGGGAGCCGGTGAGTCTCCCTGTTGGCCACAGGCACCCCCTGGTGTGGAGAATGGAGCAGGGGTGAGACTTGCAGAGCTGGCTCCCTGCAGCCCAGTGGGCTAGCTCCTTATCAGTTAGCGTCGTGTTACAACCAACTGATTGCTGGTTCCTGAGTTCAGAAATGCTCTGTTTCAAAATATGTTGCGTGTGTTCAAGCGAGACTACTTCCGGCCATAATTTTTTTCTGTGTTCTCTGCCTTTTCTGTGACTCTGCCTCCTTTTTGGCCTTGTTTTCTTCTTTGGTGCCCCGGGCTTCCAACTGTCTGCCCCAGAACCTTGACAGAATGGTGTACATTCTCTGAATCTTCCTGGCATCCTCAGAGGCCTTTCAGAATCAGACCAAACCTGTGAGCCCTCCCTCCCCCAGAGCACTGCTGTGAGATACTCACCTTGCACATGTAAATTGGGGGGGGGGGGGTGCTTTGTGGACTCCCTGAAGGTACAGCCACAGGTCTGAGGCTGAGAGCCTCTGTTCACATATCCCCCACCCCACTCTACTGAGTCTCAGGTAGTGAGTTATTTAGCACCATAAGAGCAGGCACTAGGTTCGGCCCTCCTTGGCCTCTACCCAGTAGGCCCAGCTGACTAGGGGTCATCCTGGATGGCAGGATGAACTTCTAGCTCCACCCCACCTCAGAGCCCACATCCTGGGTCTGTCCAGGCTCTCTGTCCTCTTTCCCACACCTCCCCCCACACCTTTTCCTCTGAGATGCATTTAAAAAAATCTACCCTGAGAGCTCATCTCTGTCTGCTAGAAAATGCCTCCCACTCATGCTGCTCTCTCCTCCAAATAACGTGTCAAAAGAATAAAAAAGCCATCCCCAAATTTAAGGTCTTGGGAGAGGTAGTACGACAAAGGTAGCTGAATATCTCCCCTTGTGGGCCTTCCTGGTGTTTGCTGTGTTGGGGGTCCTATGGTTTGAGGAGCAGACGAGTGGCGGGCAAGAATCAGTGATGGAGAATCTAGCTGAAGGGGCCTGGGTATCATGGCATCCAGCCCCCTCCTGCCATGGACAGAGGCCAGGCAGGTGCAGGGGACATGGCTGACACAGGATCCTGCAGTGACACAGTGGAACTTGGGCCTTCTAGCTTGGCCACCTCCGATCCCACCTCTCCCCCTCTCCAGCACCACTTGTGGAGAGCAGGGCCTTAGTGGGCCTGGCTCAGAACGCCCACGGGAGGCTGGCCGTGAGCCTGTGGTTCTGTCCCTGGGGCTGCTGGGAAGGTGGTGGCATTGTGGCAGCCCTGAGGGAGAGGACAGCCCTCGGCAAGTCAGGGTCTACACAGTCCATTTCTCTGAGCACACTACCTGGGACTTGAGGATCCCCTTCACCTCCCCTCCCAGCCATGACACCACAGCCCCGGCAGCTCCGTGTGCCTGGTGTTCTCTGCAGGCCACCGAGCACCTGCCCTGCCACCACCTCCTGTCCTGGCTTCTGCTGAGATGACTTCTCTTCCTCATTTCTCTTCCTTGCCTCCCTTTTTCTCTCCCCAGAGGCCATTAACTGTTTGATGAGAGCGATCGAGATCTACACAGACATGGTAAGGGTCGCTGCCTGTCCTGTCCTGCTTCCTGCCCCACCATATTGCTCCAGCCTGCCCTCCCCAACCCTGGCACGAAGAGCAGGTAGGAAGGGGTGTGAGAGTGGAGGGAGTCTGCTCACCTGGGTTCTGGCAGCCCAGGGTTGGCTCAGCCCCTGCCCTGCCCCAGGGAACATCCCCATGACAGGAGAGGCCCAGAGGCGCCTCTGCCCGGGAGCCAGGACCAGGGACCAAGACGAAGCTCAGGCTCCTGTCCATTCTTGCTGCTTGTCTCTTCAGGCCCCTTCTCCAGGCGGGAACACAGTCCCACCCCCTGACAGACCCCGGGCAATATTGAAATATTGTAGTGAGCACAGTGATAGCCACTACCATCTGTTGAACCCGACATTGTCAGCTGAGTGGTTTAATCCTCCCCTTCGATAGCCCTGCGGGGTGGGGTCCGTCCTCCATGTGACAGAAAAGGGGGGCCCAGACGAGTGATGTGACTTGCCCAGGGACACATGCCCACAAGCAAAAGTTGCTGAGACCCAAAACTAGGCCTTGCCAGGCTCAGAGCTTTGCCCTTTCCTGATGTCCCTCGGCAGGGGCAAGGGCTGTGGAGCAGCCCTGCGTGCCGAGTGGGCAGCCTGGCACCTGGACACCCACTGGGTAGAGGCTGGGGGGCTCAGCCCCTCTGGAAGCTAGAGGCCTCCTTGGGGAGAGCCATCGTGTCAGTGTCAGCTGGGGGTTGGCCTGTCAGTGGGGCGGCCTCCATGGCCACATTGGGGGCAAGGGGAGGCTTAGAAAGGCTGTCCCCTCCGCAGTAGGGATACCTGGGCTGTCAGCCTGGTTTCTCCAGAGTGTTTACAGGTGATTCTAGGCTGGTCTTTCCCCCTCTCTGGGCCATCTGTCAGATGCTTCCCCAGGCCCTCCGCCTGGTACCTGGGCCCCATTACCTCTGGCATTGCCTCGTCGACCTGTATCCCTGTGGACAGGAGAAACCCGGAGGCTGAATGTGGAGGGGCGTGACTAAGGTCACCCCATCAGGGCTCAGTGAAGCTTCCCATTGGACGCCTGTGCCCCTCAGCCTCCCGGTACCCTCTTGTACACGCCTCATTCGTGTGACTGAGGTGCAGGAACCCACTGGCTTTGGGGGCCCAGAAGAACAAGGAGGGGCAAGTGGGACGCTGAGGACATTACTCCATCAAAAAGGGCCCCTTCCTGTGTCCCACCCAGGGCCGGTTCACGATTGCGGCCAAGCACCACATCTCCATTGCTGAGATCTATGAGACGGAGCTGGTGGACATCGAGAAGGTGAGTGGCAGTCGGTGGCCCTGCCTGGCTGACAGTGGGGGAGGACTGCAGCAGCCTGTCCCCTCAGACTGGGGCTCGTCTGTCTGCTCTGTCCACCTGGGGCATCCTCTGGTGTCTGAGTACCAGAAAGTGGGTGTGGCGCACCAGCAGAACTTGGGTAGAGGGCTCCCGCTGTGGCCCAGGCAGGACCGGCCCTGTGGTGCACCAAGGTCACATTGCCACCTCCTCACCCCCTGCCTCTCCCCGTGTCTCCCCAGGCCATCGCCCACTATGAGCAGTCTGCAGACTACTACAAAGGAGAGGAGTCCAACAGGTACCGGCTGTGGGCACCCTTCCCCCTTCCCTATACCCCCCCCCACCCCACCCCTTAGCCCCCAGGCCGGCCACCACTGACCTCTGTCTCCTCCGCCCACCCCTACAGCTCAGCCAACAAGTGCCTGCTGAAGGTGGCTGGCTATGCCGCACAGCTGGAGCAGTATCAGAAGGCCATTGACATTTATGAGCAGGTGGGGACAGCCAGGGCTCTGGGGGAGGGCCCTGCACCCCATCATCTGCACAGTGCTCCCTCCCTCCCCCTGGCCGCCTCTCCCCTCCCCTCCATCACCATCCTGGCACTCCCCTTGTCCTCACTGGCTAAACAGTTCACCGCCCACAGCCCCACAGGGAGTCCCCACCCTCTCCCTGTATGCTTCTCACAGAAAGCTTTCTGGGGGAGCCTAGGGGCCCAGAGGGAGTGGGAAGAGAATCCTTGAGGCCTGGGGTAGCCAGAGGGAGCTGAGGAGCCCGCAGGGAAGGGTCAGAAAGCTCGTCCTTCACACACCATGGGAGTGACAAGGAGGGAGCATCATGTGGGGGCGCAGACTCCCCTGGGCTGTGTGGGGAAGGCTGGGCGGGCCAGGCCGTCCTGGTGGGTTCAGCTTGGCCAAGAGAAAGGCAGGCAGCTGGCCTCGGAGGAGTAGGGGGCGGGTGCCACCTCTCATGTTCCCGCAGCCTGCCGCCCCTCTGCCCACCGACGTGCCAGCCTCCTGTGGGGCCTGACAGCGGAGCCGCCTCCTCCCCACCTCCTCCCCACCGTCTCAGGGGGTGGGGGGAGTCCACAGACACCTGGCTTTGGCCCTGTGACAGCACTCGCCCCCTGCCATACCCTGGTCTTTGGCTACCCACACACCACTGGCTGACTTCCTGGGGCTGGTCCTTGGCCTCCCTGCCCTTCGGGTCCTGGGTTGATGGGGCTTCATCCGGGACACAGATGAGGCTCCCAGCCGCCGCCCCCCCCCCCCCCCCCCCCCCGGTGCCTCGCAGTGACCCTGGCCCTCTGGCTGCCTGCCCAAGCTTATAGTGCCACCACCACACCTCCACAGGTAGGGACCAATGCCATGGACAGCCCCCTCCTCAAGTACAGCGCCAAGGACTACTTCTTCAAGGCGGCCCTCTGTCACTTCTGCATCGACATGCTCAATGCCAAGGTGAGCTGGGGCCCAGTCGGACCACCCAGAGCGTCCCCTACCTCCCAGTGACCACCGTGGTGCACCATGTTTATCACTAGATCCCTTAATAGGGATGAGCCCTCCCTCATGTCCAGCACCTGCCTGTCAGCTGTGGGCAGGAAATGCTTGTTCTCACCGATGTGCTCCTGTCCCAGGTGTCACCTGCCCAGTGTCTGTAGCTTTTGAGTTTATCCACCTTCTCACTTACTTGGTGCCAGTGAGGGAGAGCACACTTTGAGTTTTTGCTGATCCCTAGAGGTCAACACCACTGTCACCTGTTCTACAGATGATGACACTGAGGCTAAGACACAGGGACCCTTATTCAAGGTCACATGGCTGGATTCCAGATCTTTCTGACTCCCAGTGTCATGATTTGAACCATAGTTTGCGTGTCCACACCACCCCTTTTCAGGGCTGTTTGGCAAGACAGGGGTGAGTGGTGGATGAGGGGGTGGGGAACTGCTGGGGGCGGGGAGCTGGAGTCTTCCAGGGTTCCACATTTCCTGGGGTCTCCAGTTGTCCTGCCCTCCGCCACATGGAGTGTCTGAGCCCCACCACCACCCCTGCTCCTGCTGCATGTAAGAGCTCGCTCAGGCTCGGCCTCAGGCTGGTTCGCATCCCTGCCCCCATATACCCTGTGCCCTGAGCAAATCTTTCAGAATGGGGGTCAGTCATTCCACCTTCCCTGGGTCCACATGATGGTTAAATGTAAGAAGTACCCAGAAGTACCCAGCCCTGCCATGTAGGATGTATTCATAGGAGGCAGCTGTCATTAGCGCCCTGCCCTGGGCACTGGCCTAGGAGCCCCTCCCCACGCTTCCTCCACACAAGCTGTCTCTGCAGCCAGGTTTGGCCAAGTACAGCCCCAGGGAAGTACCCTCCAGGCACAGAGCCAGGTGACACTGGGGGAGGGGGAGGGAGAGGGGCGCAGAGCACTGCCTGGGGCCAGGTGTCTCAGATCCCCTTGGCTGTCAGGCCAGTGGCTCCAGTGGCCCGTCTTCATTAGCTTGTCCCCTTCCTTCCTTCCTTCTTTTTTTCCACCCTCATGATGTCCAGCTCGCTGTGCAGAAGTATGAGGAGCTGTTCCCCGCATTCTCTGGTTCCCGGGAGTGCATGCTGATGAAAGTGAGTGCTGGGTGCTCAGCACCCTCTCCCCACCCTTTCCCTGCCTCTGGGCCTGGAGACTCAGCCAGGACTTTGGGGCAGAGGACACCTGGAGTCTTAGGTTCTCCTTACCTAGCGTAATCACCAACTAGGGAGGGTTCTTTTTTTTTTTTAATTTTTATTTTTATTTATTTATGATAGACATAGAGAGAGAAAGAGAGGCAGAGACACAGGCAGAGGGAGAAGCAGGCTCCATGCCGGGAGCCTGACATGGGACTCGATCCCAGGACTCCAGGACTTCGCCCTAGGCCAAAGGCAGGCGCAAAACCGCTGAGCCACCCAGGGATCCCCACTAGGGAGGGTTCTTAAGGGTCTTTTGTTTTTGTTTCGTTTTTCCCTCTTCTCCCATTTGGGCCTCTGTTCTCTTTCAATGAGAGAAGGTTCAGGTGGTGATGGAGGTAGGGGCAGACCTAGGAGGCTCTTGAATGCACCCCGGCAGGGCTGCAAACCGCCCCTCCTCCCTCCCAGCACAGGAGCCCCCAGCCCACATCCCCCGATGGTGTGTGAGGGCCAACCTTGGCCCCTAACCCCTGCCTGCCTGCCATCTTCTTGCAGAAATTGTTAGATGCCCATGAGGAGCAGAACATCGACAGCTACACCGAGGCGGTGAGTAGACTGGCGGAAGGGGGGGGGGGGCAGGATGGAGGGAGGCCCCCTGCTGAGACATGCTCTCCCCGCTCTCCCCGTGAATCCCACCCTTTCTTGCCTGGCCCTGGCTGTGAATTCCTTTCTCCTGTCAGCCCAGAATCCTCAAAGGGAGCCCCAGAGATACAGGAGGTGTTCCCCCTGTATTAGAAACCCCCCCTTGGAGGCAGAGCTGGGAGGCAGACCCGTGTTCATCTATCTGTTCCTGAAGGCCAAGTCCTTTGCCCCATTCAAAGTGCATCTAGGCTGCATCTGTCAAGTGTGTCTCCCGGGTACCCCTCAAGAACCCTGTACCACCCACGATAGCAGAGATCAAAGTCCCTCTGGTCCACCCTGCCCCAGACAGTGGGCAGGACATCGGGAAGCTCAGCCATGGAGAAGAGAGAAGTGGGGCCACAGCAGGGTGACAAGGTGCAAGTTCTCTCTTTGACCTCCTTCCCCGTGGCACTTGGAACAGGCCCTCCCATCTCCAGGACTGTTTCCCACCCAGAAAACAAGGAAGCTGGACCATTTTATGCTGAGCATCTTTTTCTTTTTCCCCAAGGCAGCCTTAGAGGGAGCACCTCTCCCTTCGCTCCTCCTGAAGGAGGCTGGCTGGGACACATCTAGAGAATTTGGGGACCAGAAACTCGGACTGGGGACAAGGAGGGAGCCAGGCCCAGGTGTGGGACCAGCCCCCCTGTCACTTTCCCTCCCCTCCACATGTCACAGGTGAAGGAGTATGACACCATCTCCCGGCTGGACCAGTGGCTCACCACCATGCTGCTTCGCATCAAGAAGACGATCCAGGGGGATGAGGAGGACCTGCGCTAAGCCCCACCCAGCCCCCTGGCACCTGTCTTCCTGCCCTGTCTTCTCTACCCCCGCGCCCCTCCAGCGCGTGAGCCCAGAGAGAGAGGTGGGGCCGAGACCTTGGCTGTGAGACCTTCCTTCCCTCCCCGTAGAGGAGTCTCCCCAAGACACAGTGCGGGCTCAGCCCTGCTTCGGGGCTCCTGAGGCCGGCCGGGCCTGCTGGCTGGACAGACCCCTCCTCTGTTCTTGCTGCATCCCTCACCTCCTGCCCGTTTATTTAAGCCCCCCAAAGATGCCCCTTATCCATCCCGAAACACAGAACCTGACACAGACCTACTTGCTGTGGGTGCTGCCAGGGGTGGGGGTCAGCACCTGGTCCCCCGTCTCCTGAGCAGCCGAGGCGTGAGGCTGGCTTTGGTCTTGCCCACTTGTCCTCCAGCCCAGCTCCGAGCACATGTAGCCACTGAGATTTGCTCTCACCTCAGGGGTGGGCTCCTTCCCCTCCAGTGCCAGGAACCACCACCCACCCCCAGCCTCCTGCAGCCTTGACCTCTCAGGATAGACCCCAGGCCCTGGAGCTCAGAGGGTCACCCCTGTACCCACCCCTCCATCTGCTCCTTCCCTAGTGCTTTGAGGTTTTGTGGTTAGAAGCTGCAGCTGGCCTAAGGAAGAAAATAAAAAAGAACACTTTGCATGAGTCTCTCTTTCTCCTCACGTCTGCTGCCCCCTTCTCCCTTAAGGGCTGCTGTCCTGTCTTCCTGTCCCTCCTGGTCCCCACTTGGGGCTCCAGGCACACTGTGGGAAAGAAGAGGGGGAGCATGACTGGGAGACAGGGCTGTGTCAGAGGCCCTGGGGATGGGTGGCTTGGGGAGGAGTCACGGGCTTGAGAGTTTGGGAGTGCCTGGCTTGATCCAGTGGCATCTGGGTTCTGCAGGCCTCGGTTTCCAACAGTGGGATGGTGGGTGGCAGTACCAGCCCTCAGCCAGCTGGAGAATAGAGGGTAACCACAGTGGTGGGGAAGGAGGATGGCAGAGGGCTGCTGAACCTCACGACCTCCCCTCATGTCCACGCTTCCCTGGAGGGAGGGTTGAAAGCCCCAGTGGCATTTGTTCTGGGTGTCCCAGGACAAGGGAGGAAATGACTTAGTTGAACAGGGCACAAAGTCCAAGTGGGCATGTCAAGTGGAAGAGGGCATGACAGGAAGGAGCCCACTGCCTGGGAAAGGTGGACAAGAACCACCTGCCACCTCCACATTGCCTCAATGTAGGCTTGCATGGAGGTGAGCAATCTGATGTGTGTGCTATGCCGGGCACTGGGATGTGGCAGGGGGACAGAACATCCAGAGCACAGAGCCACCCCAGGATGGGATCTCAGGAAGCAAGGGTGGGTGGGCAGGATGCAGAGGAAGGGCCACCTGGGAGACCAGGTCAGGCTCCTGGAAGAGGTACTCTAGACTAGATTCTGGAAGATCTAGAGAGGTTCAAGTTCACCATGTCAAGAAAGAATGGACTACGGCACTGTGCCCTGTCTGGTCCCCTGCATCTCCTCCCACAGCTTCAGTGGATGGATTGATGATGGCTGCCTAGAGGTTAGTGAAGACTCCTGAAACCTGAGATTGATTACTGATGTCTGCCATGGGCACAGGCTTAAGGGTAAGTAGCACCACAATCTCTTTTCTGCCACCGGTGACCTCAACAGTGAGTCTCATCCCTGGCTGTGCTTCAAATCATTGAAAGCACACAAGCTTGGGTCCCAGCATGATAAATTGTGGTTTGAAGTTCCCCACTGTCTTTGGGGGTTTTGTTTTGTTTTCCTGAAAATGCCACTGCTGATTCACAGGGTGCAGCTAGAGGTAGAGATCACTGAGCAGGACAACTCTTTCTTCCGAAGCCTATAACTTCATTTATTCACTCTTTAGATATTAAGTGAATGTAGTCTAGAGGTCACCATGTGAGGGAGACAAAACCTGAAGAAGAATTTCTTCAGAAGCAGAATTAGACCCCACATTCAGTTGACTCAGCAAGTATCTACTAAGCACCTACTGTATGCCAAGACCCTGCCCTCCAAGAGGTTTTACTCACCAAATCCCGAAGTCTGGAATAGACACCAGCTCCCCTTCTCCACCCTCCAGATCCCGCGTGCCTTTGAGAACTTTCCTCTTGTGTCTCTTACGTAACAATGTCCTTGGTGCTTGGCAAAGGGGCTGGCACAGAGTTTGTGGATTTCTAATGTATATTTACTGGATGCTTGCTTTGTGTCAGGCCTTGTGGCCCAGGTGCTGGGGATCTGACTGAGACCAAGGGAGATCCAGTCACAACCTTCACAGATCTTGGAGTCCTTGTTCATGTGTGTGTGTGAGTGTGTGCACTCGTGCTTTCTGCATTGGTGGTGTGTACATGGGTAAAAGAAGATTACTCAACATGGCCAGAACAATTGGCCAACTCATGTCTTCTGGAAATAAGGTACAGGTGTGTCCAGAGTCCCCAAACCCCTGATGCCCTTCTAGCCCCCCCAAAAAAAAACAAAACAAAAAGCCCACACGTTTATGAAAACCCCAGAGTTAGAAACGCCGAGTTAACATCCAGTCTCCACCACTTCCTAGTAATCTCAGAGCCACAGTTTCATCCTCTATAAATTGGGGTTGGAAGGGTTCATTTAGATTGATGGGTAAAGGACCACCTGGCACACAGGAAGTGCTCAATAAATGCTGAGTAAATGAATAATGCAGAGTAACAGCAGCTGGGGGGGAGGGGTCGGTGTCAGGATTCAGAGATAATCAGGCTGACACGACTGGCACAAAGTAGGTATTCGGTGAAGGAGGTGGTTATTTGCCAGGACAGCCAGCCAGATCCTTTTTCCTTGGGTAGGAACGCATTTCACCATTTTAAAGGTAACATGAGATAGAACGATCTTGTTTGGATTCCCGTGTGCTGCTTACTGGCTGTGTGATGGTAGACAAATTACCTCCCGCGCTTCGATTCCTTCATCAAACATAGTACCTACTTGAGCCTGCTTGTGAGTTTGAGATAAATCAATAAATGGAAAGCGCTTAGAACAGTTCCTGGCACGTAAGGACTATACTGCGTTTTATGATTAATATTCTATCTTCCATACTGCCCACAAAGAGGGCCACCCCCTCCCATGTTCAGGGAGCCTGTGGGAGCCCCCTCTCTGCGCCTGTAAAAGCCGGTAGGAGCGCGCAGGCGCGATGGGGCAGTCCTAGTGGAAGCCCGGGCAGCCCGGCGGGTGGCCATCTTGGTAAAGGGCAGCGATGGCAGCTTCTTGACGTCATCAGTGTGCGCGACAGGCGGGCACCGGCGGTCCAGGTCGCTTCGGGAGCGGTGGGTGGGGTGGGGCAGGGCGGGCGCCACCGGTGGGGTGAGTGGTTGAGGGGCGTGATGGGGGAGGCGGCCGTGGCCGCGGGGCCTTGTCCGCTGCGGGAGGATAGCTTCACGCGCTTCTCGTCGCAGAGCAATGTGTACGGGCTGGCGGGCGGCGCGGGCGGGCGCGGAGAGCTGCTGGCCGCCACCCTTAAAGGCAAGGTGCTGGGCTTCCGCTACCAAGACCTCCGACAGAAAATCCGGCCTGTGGCCAAGGAGCTGCAATTCAACTACATTCCCGGTGCGTGGCGCCGTGGGGTTGAGGGGCCGGGTATGTGGTGTTGAGAAGGCTTCTGAGGCTCTGAGCTGGGTCACCGTGATGGGAGGATGGGATGGGGTGATTGAAAGGGATCAGGGCTGATCATCAGGACATATTGGTGTCAGTGGCTAGGTCAGACCCAGAGGTTAGGATCCCTCATGCCACGGTTATGATGATCAGGACTCACATGGACCCAGAGATGATGGTAATTGCTGTGGTCAGAGATGAGTGAATCCCAGAGGTCAGGGATCACCATGAGTGAGGATATGGGGGTCAGGAATCTTCCTGACCCGAACCTTCAACTGTCCCCTCCCAGTGGATGCAGAGATTGTCTCCATCGACACCTTCAACAAGTCACCCCCAAAGCGGGGCCTGGTTGTGGGGATCACGTTCATCAAGGTACTCAGGCCCCCTCCATCTACCCGTGCCCTCCTCCTTACACGAACAGAGGATCCCACTGCTTCTGACCCCAATCCCTCCGGCTACCCCTACTCTCCTCTGAGGCCAGTTTCCTACCCCAGGATTCAGGGGACAAGGGCAGCCCCTTCCTTAACATTTACTGCGACTACGAGCCTGGCTCTGAGTACAACCTTGACTCCATTGCCCGTAAGTGTGGCCTCGAGGGAATAAGGGAGGGGGATGATGGGAGAGGGCACCTGTCAGGTCCCCTGTGCCCATCTGTGTGTGCTCCCCTTACAGAGAGCTGCCTGAACCTGGAGCTCCAGTTCACTCCTTTCCAGCTGTGCCATGCAGAGTATGTAAGCCGCAGGTGTAATACAACAAAGTGTGCTCATGTGTGGTCGTGCACGCGTGTAGTGGGGAGGCTTTAGCAAACGAGGCAGCAAACCTACCTGTAGACAGTCAGACTCGAGTTTTGTTTTTTAGAGCATTGTGCTTTTAAAGTGGCTATGGACCAGCCTCGGCCCTGAACTAGATAATCAGAGCTAATTGAGCACCTGTGTTTTAGACATCTAGAACTCTCAGGTACTGATGTTCTAGGTTTTGATATAGCAGAATCCAGAGATGCTAAGTTTTCTAGAGTTGTAAGCTCTGAGATTCCAAGATTTAAAAGTTCTGGAGATTCTGTAAAGTCATTTTCCTATTTCAAACTCTCATATTTCAAGGAGATAGAATATAGATCATCTAGAATGTGAGGTTCTAGAATCCCAAAGTATCAAAATTCCACTTTAGACCTCTGAGTTCCATTCTGGAACACCAGTGGTCTAGCATAGCGATTGACCAAGTTTTTCTGTTAAGGGCTAGACAATCTCTGTTATAACTACTCAAGTCTGCCACTGTTGCAAGAAGGCAGCCATTGACACTGTGTAAATAATTGGTGTAACTGTGTTTCAGTAAAACCTTATTTACAGCATTAGGGGGTAAGTTGGATTTGGTCTGTAGGTCATAGTTTGCCAACCTCTGGTCTAGCAGGTGAGAATTCTAGAAGCTGATGTTCTGGATCCTGGGATTTGGATGTTCTGACATTTTATGAGTGTGAATATATCCATGATGGCAATTTCTAGAAATTCTAGTATTTCAAAGGAAATGGAAAACAGAATTTCTGAAACACCAGAGTTCTAGATTAAATAAGTTCTAGTATTCTAGAACATGGAACACCAGAGCCCCATGTTCCACGCCTGAATCCACACCCAGAGTGAGGATTCCGGCAGGTGAGAACTCTAGAAACAGAAGATTTCTGTTATTCTGAGGTTGGAAGATTCTACACATGGACTCTACCACACTGGGGTTCTAGATTTCTCTGCTTTCAGGGTCCAGGTCGGGAATCAACTGGAGACAGTGTTTCTCCTGAGTGGGAATGACCCAGCCATTCATCTGTACAAGGAGGTGAGGCAGAGGGAGGCTTGGGGGTGTAGAGCCCTGTTCAGGTGGCCATGGGCTGGTGCTGGGTATGAGGCTGGCCACTGACTCCCAAGGTGGGGGGGTCGGTCTTGGTTCCCCCAGAATGAGGGTCTGCATCAGTTTGAAGAACAGCCCGTGGAAAACCTCTTCCCAGAGCTCACGAACCTGACCAGCAGGTAAGAGCCCCTGAAAGAGGCTCAGGGGACCAGGACAGGTGGCTTCAGAGAAATCGAGTGGCGGGAAAGCCCTTAGAGACAGCTGGGATGGAGATGACCTCAGAGAAACTGGGCAGGGGAGGGGAGTTGAGCAAACTCAGGCTATGGATATGACTCCGGAGAAGTTGGTCAACAGTGGTGATCCCAGAGAAAACACAAAACAGACTCCGTGAAATCAGGTGATAGCAATCAAGCCCTAAGAGAAAGTGGGCAGTAGAGGTAACCTCAGAGATAACAGGCCTGGCGGGTCCCAGGGCTACAGAAACAGGATGGATGCTCCAGGGGAGGGAGAATATGGGGCAGTACCTGGTGACACTCTCCGGCCCCTCTGTACACCTGCCCCCACCAGTGTCCTCTGGCTTGATGTCCACAACCTCCCCGGCACATCCCGGCGACTCTCCGCTCTCGGCTGCCAGAGTGGTTATGTCCGAGTTGCTCACGTGGACCAGCGCAGCCAAGGTGATGGCCGGAATGGGGCCTGGGACAGGGAGCTGAGAGCGGGGGTCTGGGGCAGGGCCCTTAGTCCTCCCCCTCTGCACAGAGGTTCTGCAGACATGGACAATCCTGCAGGATGGCCCCATTTCTCGCGTGATCGTGTTCAGCCTCTCGGCGCCCGAGGGTGAGCTCCAGACCTGGGGTGGGGTGGGGGGGCGACTCTGCAGGCTCAGCTCCCCATACCCAGATCCATGCCCCTCTCCCAAAGTATCCAAGCCCCCTGCACCACGACCCCCGCCATCCCTCCCATGCCCCTCCCTGCCCTCTGTGCTCTCAGATTCACTTCAGTGACTTGCCCCTGTGGTCTGATCTCAGACGTTCCCTGGAGTCTTTCCCCTGGTGGTGGAACAATCAGCCTGCACACTGACTTCTCTGATCCCTCTCACTGGCCTCTTCACTCTGTCTCTTGCTGTGATCTAACCCCAAGCTTTCCCCCGGAGACTCTGCGCTGCCCTCCTACTCCTGCTCGGGCTCACCTCTCCCACCACGCGGTGCTCTGTTTCTCTTGCTGTGCCCTGGCCTTTTTCCGTGCTTCCCTTTGCCTGACCCCTGCAGGCTGCCTTCTGCCGTCTGGTTGGTCTTCACTTCTCTCCCTCCCACTCTGGCCTCACACCTGCTCCTCCTCCTGGCATCTCCCCTCATTCATGGGGTCTTCCTTCTCTCAGGGAGCAGGGGTGTGAGGAGGAGCCTAGAGCCTGTCCCCTCATGCCCCGCCCCCTGCATGTCCATTCTCCAGAGACCAAGGACCGGCCGCCACAACAGGAGGAGTACAGCGTGCTCGTGGCCAGTATGTTAGAGCCAGCCGTGGTGTACCGGTGAGGGGCCTCAGCGGGAAGTCCCCTTGGGGGAGGTTGTTCAGGGCTGGGCAGGTAAAGGTGTTCATGCTCCAGGGAGGGCAGTGTGAATATTTGGGTCTAGAACTTCCAGGAGATACATTGAGCCTTTGGGATGGGCACCTCGATGTCTCCCCTGCCTGGATAAGCATGTTGGCAAATGTTTAACAACTGGCTCCATGGGTGAGAAAGCCCCAATTTCATAGTGTTCGCTGATCCACTCCCACCATGGTGGATTTTGAGCACTCACATGATGCCAGCCAGCCAGCAGAATTTCTAAAAATGTCCCAGTCTGCTCTTGTGAGCCAGTACAAGCCGGCTGTGGCTCACCTGGAGGGCAGCGGAGATGTCCAAGCTGGGACCAAGCTCCCCTGGCTCTACAGAGGCAGCGTCGGTGTCCAGCCTGGAGACAAGGGATGTCACCAGAAAGAGCAAAGCGGGCCTCTGTTTGGGAGGGAGATGGTCCCGCCTTCAGGGAGCAGAGTGGGTGTCCCTTCTGGGGAATAGCGGGTTGACAGTCTGAGCGAGCAATTTGAGTTCCCTTTGGTGGAGATGAAGAAGTCCAGGTCGGAAACCAGGGTGTCCTGTCCAGAGGAAAAGCGTGACCAGACCTGGGATGGGGAGCTACTGTGTGGGCACCCAGCCCAGGTCTGTCACCAAGGGTGACAGACACTGTGGTATGACCTCAGTCTCCCCACCGCCTTCGGGACCCACAGGGACCTGCTTAGCCGGGGCCTTGAGGACCAGCTTCTCCTGCCTGGCAGTGACCAGTTTGACAGCGTCCTCTGTGGCCTGGTCACCGATATAGATTTGGATGGGCGACCTGAAGTCCTGGTGGCCACCTACGGACAGGTGGGACCTGAGGGATCGGGGCCACCACCACCTATCCCCTCCCACTGCCCTACATTCCTATGTGAGCCTCACCCCTTACCTCCTGCAGGAGCTGCTCTGTTACAAGTACTTCGGCCCAGAGTCTGGGCTGCCTGACGCTGAGCGTGGATTCCGCTTGCTGTGGCAGCGGGGCTTCTCCAGCCCGCTGCTGGCCATGGCACACGTGGACCTGACCGGGGATGGGCTGCAGGAGCTTGCCGTGGTCTCCCTGAAGGGCGTGCACATCCTGCAGGTAGCTGGGCAACTCGGGTTGGGTTCCCCTCAAAGCAGAGCCTGAGATAGGGATTTTTGCACACCTGCTTTGTCATAGGCGCATTCTCCCAGGAAACACGGAAAGGGATGGGGAGAAGCCACATGAGGGGATGGATTCAAGGGACTGACCCCACAGGAGCTCTGTAGCCTGAGTCCACCCTCAGCAAGGGGACCCCTGGTTGCAGGCCCTCCTGAAGGAGGGAGGAACTGTTTCCGGGAGGTGGTTCTGTTGGCCAAGGACAGTCCCGGAAGAGGGGGCCGCTGTTGGGGAGGGCGCCATCCTGGCAGAGGGGATTCTGACGTGGCATCTGTCAGTCCCTGCCTACCCTCAGCCTCCCTAACTTCAGTCCTTGATTTCTTGTGCTTTGTCTGACTTTCTCCTTGCAGTAATTTAGCCCACATCACCCCAACCCCCAACCCCAACTCCATGACTTAAACCTCGGTCCTTCCACTGCGGTCTAACCTCTTCCATGGCAGGAGGGGACTTACCCTCCCCTGTACCCTAATCTCCAGCCTTCCGGCATCCAGCCTCTGGTTTTCCACTAGCTCCTAACCTCGAATCTTTCTGCTTTGGCCCAGCCTCTGAACTTTCAGTTATGGTCTGGTCCTTGAGCTGTGGGGTCCATAGTTTGGGCCTTCTGCTATATTTTCACACCCCCCACCCTGCCATAGCAGCCTACCTGCCATAACCCCTGTTAGGGCCTAATAATCAACCGTGTCAATAATCCAAGGTCCAAACTGAACCCTCCATCGCAACTAATATAGTCTAACCTCTGATCTTTTCCCTGTGGCCCAACCGCCACCTCTTGGGCTGTGGTCTGCCTTTGTTTTTTGGCGTGTTGTTTGCCTTGTCTTTGCCTTTGATCTGCTTTTCTATGTGATCTAGCCTGGGTTCTTTTCTTCAGAGTCTAATGGTACTGCCTCCTCTGCAATCTTTGCTTGGGTCTTTACCTGCAATCTGTTCCTCAGTGGAATGGTCTAGGTTAGACCTCAGCAGAAAGGAGAAAGGCTGGACCCCAGTGGAGAGGTCTGAGGTTAGACCCTAAATAGAAAGGACCTAAGTTAGATCCCAGTGGAAGAGGCTGGAGTCCAGCTGTGGGACAGAGGACTTCCCTATAGTGGCCAAACCATCCCCTCACCCCTGCTCCTTCATTCATCCACCCATATCACTGTAATCCCTTCTGTCCCTTCTATTAGGATCTAGCTTCAGACCCTCCAACCAGGGTCTCACTCTCTCCCTCCTGTGGTGCCATATTCTTCTCCTTTGTACTTTGGGTGGCTCCTCCCCTGTCTTACTGGCCTATCCTTTGTTGTCAAGGTCTCGCCGTTGTCTCCCCCACTATGGTCTAACCTTAGCCTCATTCCTGTACAGTGCAGTGTGTCTCTTGTGCTTTGGTCCTTCTCTGTCCCTCCTGAGTTCTAACCTCACGCCCATATGTTTGGGCCTAGGCTTTGTTTCTCCCGCTGGAAATACACTGAACACCATCCTCCTGGGTCTAACCGTCACCCCATCACAGACATCCATTCCCACCCACATGCTGGTCTGCTCTCCAACCTCCCACCACAGTCAAGCTCCTGGCCCATTTGCTTCTCCAGACCATCCCGCATGGTCTAGCCTGTACTCCTCCTGCTCTGTCTCATTCCTGGCCTCCTCTTGTTCCCCACAGCACAGCCTGGTCCAGGCCTCGGAGCTGGTCCTGACCCGGCTTCGGCATCAAGTGGAGCAGAGGAGACATCAGTCCCAGAGGCCTGGGGACAGGGCAGGTCCAGGGCCTGCTGAGACCTCAGCCTCCTGAGCTCCCACCCACTGCCTGCTCCAGACCCAGGGACAGTTCACTGGAGAAATCGCCTCTAGCCATTCATGGTGGAGAAGCATCCTGAAGGAGGAATGGTCTCCCCAGAGCCCCCCAGGGCAGTGGAGCTGTGAGTTCCTGCTCTGGCTCTGCCCCACCGTGCCATACAACCCTGGCTGACACACTCCTGTCTCTGTGCCTCAGTGTCCGCATTTGAAAGTGGGATGATCTCACCTGACTCCCCCCTTCTGTCCCCAGTGAGAATTGGTCAGCCAACGATTATTTATATGTCCAGAGGAAGCCGACTTCGAGTTGCCTTCATTCTTTTGTTCTGGGAGGTGATTGATGTGTGCCTGCTATGTGCCAGGCTTTGTGCTGGGTGCTGGATTCACCCAGAAGAATGGAGGGAGGGGCATACGGGGAGAAAAAATCCAAGGTTAGACCTAGAAGCAGGACTAAGGTGAGATCATAGTGTAGACCTCAGAAGACAGAAGTGAGGTTAGAAATGAGGCCCTGGCATAAAAGTTGAATTAAAACCAACGTGGAAAAAAAAATAAAAATAAAACCAACATGGAAGAGATTGTAGAAGCCAAAGAAAAGGACTGAGGCTAGACCCCAATGGGGCCCCCTGGATCTGAGGCTAGGCCCTTCTGGGGCCCCCTGGATCTGAAACTAGGCCCCAGTGAGGCCCTCTGGATCTGAGGCTAGACACCTGTGGGCCCCCCTGGATCTGAGGCTAGACCCCAGTGGGGCCCTCTGGATCTGAGGATAGACCCCTGTGGGGCTCTCTGGATCTGAGGATAGACCCCAGTGGAGAAAACACAGAAATTAAACCTCAGAGGAAAGGATACAGTTGGGAAGGACTGCCATGGGAAGCTGTGGTCAAATTGTAGCAGAGGGATTGAGGCTAGACACCTCCCTCCATGAATAATGCTGAGATTGGACCCCCGACAAATTACTGTGGTTAGACCTTGTGCCAAGGGCCAAGGCTAGACCCCACCAGGAAGCAGCTGAGTTTAGGTCCCAGTGGGGCATACTGAGATGAGACCCAGGAGGGAAAGACCCAGTGTGCCATGCTAGAAAGGACCAAGGTTAGACCTGATTGAAAAACCCAGGGGATCCAGGGACCAAGAAGTTTGAGACAGGGCTGATTTCCCTGGCTCACAGCTGGGCTGGGCTCCCTTGTCATCTCCTAGAACCTGGGCCCAAGCATGGGAAATTGCCTGGAGCTGAATCACCTCCCCCTGACAGCCCGCCCAAGGGTGTCCAGCCTGGACTGGTGGTGGGCATGGACGGTCGATGCAAGCAGGGTCTCCTCCCTCCTGCTGCCCGCCTGCTGAGGTGGAGAGCTACATTGCCTCCTGGCCCCAGGTGGGAATGGGACTCCAGCGTGGGATTTAGGTGAGTTTAGATGGTGTGGGTCTGTGAAATATGTGCTCGTGGGCGTGTATGGGCACCTGCGTGGACACTTCAAGGCTCAGGATTTTGTATCTTCAGGACTCCAGCCACTCACCTGGCCTTTTGCGGTTCGCTGCCTGACCTCTTGCTCCTCAGTCTGGGACAGCACGTAGTATAGTGGTTAATGGTGCAGAGCCTGAAGCCATACTTGGCCCCTCTGTGCCTCGGTTTCCCCAGCTGTAAAATGGGGCTAATAGCATCTACGTCACAGGCTTATTAGGAGGGCTTAGCTGTGTCAACCCATGTCAGTCACTTCCAAAAAAAATCATAACCCCGCCTGGCCCATGACAAGGGCCGTATGAATGGCAACAGTTGTTACTATTACTAACGGGTGACTTTGTGGTTGTTTCTGGCTTGCTTTGCGAGGTTATGTCTGTCGGCACAGCATGTGAATTTGGATCTGACTCTGATTAAACATTCTTGCCCTCCCCCCCACCCGGTTCTGTGAGCCTGTAACTATTTGTGGCTGTTTTTGCCTCCCTGGCCCTTGTATGGATTGGAGAGTGTGTGTGTTGGGGAGAGGGAAAGATGCCTCTGGATGACCCCCACCCCCCCCCAGCATATACACACACACACACACACACAGGAGCATCCGCCACCGCTGTCCCTTGCCTGTGGTGCTGAACCTGAAGGGTTGGGGGGAGGCTCGGGCTCCCCCCAACCTCCTCTCTCCAGGTGCCTCCCCCGCCTCTCGGCAGCCTCCCCTCTCCCCGCCTCCTCCTCCTCCCCTCTGTCTCCGGCTCCTCCTCCTCCCTCCCAGCACTCTCCCCCGTCCCTCCTCCTCCCTCTCTCCTGACTCCCCCTCCCTCGTGTCCCTCCCCCCTCTTCCTCTCCTCCCTCTATCCCCTCTCCCTCCCCTCCTCCCTGGCTCTCCCTCTCAGTCTCCAGCTTCTCTCTCTCTCTCTCTCTCTCTCTCTCTCTCTCTCTCTCTTTCTGTCGGGCGGAGTCGCCCACCACTGCCAGCCCAGTGCTAGGGGGACCTGCTCCAGACTGCAGCTGCAGGTAAGAGACCCCCCAGTTTTGGGGGGGGGCGTGGAGGAAGGATGGTGTTGCCTCAGGCGGGTGGAGGGGACATTTGAAGAGCCAGGAGCCGCTGTTCCCCCAGCTCGCTTATGGGGGTTGGGGGCTGCATATCCCGGGTGGGGATACCGGGTCCCCTCCGTGGATTAGGGGCGCCACCAGCAGCCGACATCCTCAGCCCCTCCTGTGTTCCTGGGAGCACGGCCGGCGGGGAGGGGGTGCATCCTGGTCACTGAGGGGGCGAGAACACCCCAGCCCGTCTGGGGCAGCCCCCCTTCGCCTTCTCTCCCTCCGCCCCCGCCTTCCTGCGTCTGGGTCTCATCTTTCTGCCTCTCCACATCTCTCCAGGGTCCTGTCCTGCACAGTCTATCTGGCTCTCTGAGTCCCTGTCCCCGTGCCCCTGTCTCTCAGTCCCTCACTCCAGCCTCTGTTCCCCTGGTTCCCTCTGTGCCCCGGTCTGTCCTGTGTCTTTTCAGGGATTCTGTCTCTAAGTCCCTGGTTTCTTTCTCCTTCACCATATGTGTATGTCTCTCTATCTCTCTCTCCAGTCTCTGCTCTCCTGTCTCTTCTATCTCTGTGGGTGTCTCCCTGTCTCTTCTTGCCCCTCTCCCTCCTCTCCATCACTGTCTGTAGGTATGTGGTCTCCGTTTCTCATCTCTCTCTTCCCTAATAGTGGGTTAACTCTCCTCCTACACACCTTGGTCCCCGCCCCTGGCAAGGGGGAGACCTGGAGGGAGAAGATCGTCCCCTCCCCAGGGTGGGCTCCCTCAGAATGTGCAGAGTCCCCCCAAACTCCTCCAAGCTCCCGCCCATCCTCCCAGCTGCCTCGCTGGTGCCCCATCCCTCCCCTGAGGCCAGAGCTCTTCTCTTCTCCCCTGCCTTGTGTCTGGCATTCTGGGGCCAGTCCTTCTTGCAGTCTACCCTATACCCTTTGTGGTGGAGCCGGCCCCAGTCCTTCCATCTTGCCTCCCCATTCCTTTTCATAGAGACTGGACCAGTCCTTCCTGCAGTCTGACTTCTGTTCCTCTTTCGCCCATTCGTCCATTGCTTGCTCGACTCCTCCCTTCTTTTGACAGTTACTGAGCACCTTTCCTACACCAGGCACAACACTAGGCACTGGGGCGGGTCAGGCCAGTCCCTCCCGCAGCCTCACCTCCATCCCTCTCATTGTACCAGCCTCAGACCTATCTCTCAGTGGGGGTGGATCTCAGAAATTCTCCACCATCCCTTGGGGGCTCCCAAGAGGGCCCCTCTGAGTCTGGAGGTCCCTGGCCAATACATCTTCTTTCCTGG
Organism: Vulpes lagopus; assembly: GCF_018345385.1. NCBI lineage: Eukaryota > Metazoa > Chordata > Mammalia > Carnivora > Canidae > Vulpes > Vulpes lagopus. The sequence goes on from NC_054825.1 coordinate 165,083,518, forward strand.
GGGGAAGGCAGACCCAAAGAAGGTGGGTGGGGAGTGAGCGACTAGGGGAAAGGTGTGAGACTAGCCAGTAGCCCAGGCTGTGATGGGGTGAGGTCCTCAAATATCCACGTGGGGCCCAGCTGGGTTCAGAAGAGCACCAGGTTAGGAGTTCCATGCCTTGAGTTTCCATCCTCCCTTGCCCCTGTTCCAAAGCTGCTTGACCTGACCAAGCTCTTTCCCCCTCCAGACCTCAGTTTACCCATTAATGTGTTGAGCACGGAGACTCTGTGTGACACTCCCCACCCAGAGCGGGATATCGGGATATCGAGTGGTGCTGGGAGAGCCTGGCTCACCCTGGAGCAGTAAGTGGGTGTGTTTAGAAGCTTGTCGTGTCCCTGCCTAGAAATCCCTCCAAGGGGTGGCAGGCAACCCCTGCCCCCACCAGAGCACAAGCAGAAACTGCCACCTCCATCACCAGTGCGAGGGACATGCAGGAGGGAGGAGGTCCCACCTGGCACACCAGACTGCCCCCCCTCAAGCTTGCAGTCCCACTCTAGGCAGGTGTCTGAGACCCTGAGGGGTGTGTGAGGCAGAACCAGGGTGCTCACCACCGACCCAGCTGGCCACCTGCCTGCGAGGGTGGGGAGACATGGAGAGATGCCACCAGCTGCCCTCCGGACTCTTACCCTGGCCTCAACCTGATCCTTTTGCCCCTGGATTCTAAACCCAGATTAGGTTTCAAGGCTGCTGGTGGATGGAGAGAGGCAGATGCAGGCGTCTCTAGCAGAGGAAGCCCAGCTGTCCCCAGCGACAAGGCTCAGAGCTCTTGGTCGTTCATTTCACAAATATTTATCTAGTACTTTCTCTGACCCCCACCTCCCCTAAGGGCCTCGGTGAGAGGAAACCACGTTTTACAGGAAAAGGGCTGCTTGGCCCAGCCCCTGGGCAAGGGGGGGAGGCATGAGAACACCCATTGGTGGACTCTGGTCTCCCTCGGGGACTGCAGCAGGGGGGACAGGTGGTTAGACTTGAGGGGGCACTTTCCAGGCCAGGGCCCTCCCATGACAGAGGGAGCTAGATGCTTGAGATGAATTCTTGACTCCAGGTGGCCCTTGTTACTCCTGAAAGCCACGGAGAAGGGAGGGAGAAGAGAGCATGAGTCTGCTTGGGATCCTGGTGGGTTTGTAATTATGCCTAAGTTGTTGCTAATTAGGGGGCTGCTAATTAGATGTATCATTAGGGGCCTTGCAAAGGGGGCTAATTGTGTGGTGGCCCTTTAAGAATCCCCCCTCTTGCCGCCCACACACACACACACACACACACTCCTCAGGGAAGTTCTGCCAACATTCTGCCTCCCTCCCCCAGGAGCCAGCTCCCTGCCCGTGAGTATGTGGGCGTGTTTTGGGGGCAGGCTGTGAGTTAGACTGATAGAAGAACTTCCAGACAGAAATGCAAGTTACCTGGAGATCTGAAGCCCCCAGCAGCTGGAGGAGACCGGCATCAGGGAAGTGGAGGCGGAGGCTCGGAGGACCCCTCCTTCTTCTCTCAGACCCTTTTTTAAATAGGCTACTGGGTTACCAAGACAACGCAACAGTGGGGCAGAGGAGCTGGGAGTTGAGGCCACTCTCGGAGAGAGAAATGAAACCAGAGTTGGTACTAGGGGCTTGAACGAGTTTTTAACCTCTGAGCCTTGGCCCTCCCCAAAGTGAGGTGGTGTCATTTGGAATGGGGAGCTCAGGGAAGGTGACATCTGAGTGGAGAACTGGAGAAGAGAGGGCAAATATGTGGGGAAGAGTGTCCCAGGAAGGGGGAACAGCAGGTGCAAAGGCCCTGAGGCAAGAACTTGTCTAGTATGTGAGGAACCTCGAGATGGCTGGAGCCATGCAAGCAAAGGGTACAGGGAGAGAGATGAAGCCAGAGAGGGAAAGAGGGAGGCAGATCCTGTGAGACCTTATGAGCCAGGGCAAGGGCTGCGGTTCTCTAAGGCGGAGTTGGGAGTCATGGAGGGTTCTGAGCAGAGGGAGGAGGTGAGCTGATTAGCGCTTTTAAAGGGAACCAAGGCAAGACATGAGATAGCCACTCAAACCCAGGATTAGAGGCCAAAGGAGTTTTATGGGTTTTTTTTTTTAAGTTTTTATTTATTTGAGAGAGAAAGAATGAGCAGGGGGAGGTGCAAAGGGAAAGGGAGAAGAGCAAGGAGCCTGATGCGGGGCCTGATCCCAGGACCCTGGGATCATGACCTGAGCCAAAGGCAGATGTTTAACCAACTGAGCCACCCAGGCACCCCCTGGGGGGGGGAGTATTGAAACCACAGAGACCCCATAACCCACAAACGGGACAGAAAGCTCAACACGGGGCCTCCTGTCACAGCTGCTGAAGACCTAGGCACCTCACAGAGACCTATGGGTACTTGAGGGAGACACCTGCCACCATTGCAGGGAAAGATGTGAGTGACAGACCCTCCAGCAGCCCCTCCCCAGCCCCACTCAGACAAACAGACATCCTGCCACATCCCAGACCCCAGGCAGGAGCCCTCTGAGGGCCAGGTTGGAAACTGTTAGAAGGACCTAATGAATTTAGGGCCTCGGCACCCTCACCTCACCCACGAAATCGTTCAGTCCAGCGTAGGTTCTTTGGGGCCTGGATTCATTCCTCCGTTGTCTGTGGGATTCATCTGTGTGGCTGGGCGGGTCAACAGCCGATTCCTTTCCAGGGCCATATAGCATTCCACAGTGTGAGTGCTCTGTGCTGTCATTCTCCGTTTACTGCCAAGAGGCATCTGGGTTGTCTCAAGACAGGAGCTGTTAAAAATAAAGCAGCTACGGACATTCTCGGATGTGTCTCTTGGCAGACACACGACCTGTGGCTCCTGAGTGCATGTGTACCTGGGCTGAGTCCTAGGACACAGGACGTTCAACTGTAGTTCCTCGAACTGGTGAGACCAATGTGCACCCCACTGGCAGTGTGTGACACTCCTCTGTCTTTATCTTTCTCTCTTGGTCTCTATCTGGCACTCTCTGTCTCTCCATCTCTCCATGTCTCTGTGTCTCCCTCTGCCTCCATCAGCCCTCTGCTTGACACCCAACAAGCCTTGGCTCCTGTGCGAATGGGAGGGGTTCGTGCCCCTCACCCACACTTCCTCCTCCTCCACAGGACCCGACACCCTCCATGGCTCCCTTGGCCTTAGTGGGGTTTGCACTCCTCCTGGGGACGCCCCTATGCTCAGGGGCGGCCACCCCTACTCCCTCCCTGCCACCTCCCCCAACCAATGACAGTGATACCAGCACAGGGGGCTGCCAGGGCTCCAACCGCTGCCAGCCGGGGGTCCTGCTGCCTGTGTGGGAGCCCGATGACCCGTCGCTGGGTGACAAAGCAGCGAGAGCAGTGGTCTACTTCGTGGCCATGGTTTACATGTTCCTGGGCGTGTCCATCATCGCTGACCGCTTCATGGCATCCATCGAGGTCATCACATCAAAGGAGAAGGAGATTACCATCACCAAAGCCAATGGTGAGACCAGCGTGGGCACCGTCCGCATCTGGAACGAGACGGTGTCCAACCTCACACTCATGGCCCTGGGGTCCTCAGCCCCTGAGATCCTGCTGTCTGTCATCGAGGTCTGTGGCCACAATTTCCAGGCGGGCGAGCTGGGCCCTGGCACCATCGTGGGCAGTGCTGCCTTCAACATGTTCGTGGTCATTGCCGTGTGCATCTATGTCATCCCAGCCGGCGAGAGCCGCAAGATCAAGCACTTGAGAGTCTTCTTTGTCACTGCCTCTTGGAGTATCTTCGCCTACGTCTGGCTTTATCTCATCCTTGCCGTCTTTTCCCCAGGTGTGGTCCAGGTGAGCAAGGAGCCATGGACACCTTGGTGCATGCATGTCTGCAAAATCCAGAGGGGTGGCTCCCTGGGCTTGGAGACTTGATTTATGTGTTTGCAGAAATGCATGCTCACATCTGGGAGGGCAGTCAGGTATGCCCTGGTCACACACTGCACAAGGGTATTGGGCTGGAGAAGGCAAGTTGGGGCTCAAGTCCACTGAGTGTGCTCAAGCCATGTCTGTATGGCTCCACAGGCCCTGGAAAGGACTCCTCTGCCCAGAGGGAGGTGACATTTTGCAATATACCCATCCAGAAGGGGCCCCTTTTTAGCTCTCACGATGGTGCCATATGTGTTAACAGAGTCCTTGTGATCTGTGTAATGCATACCGCACGTAGTTCACAGTCTAGCCAGGTATTTGCCAGGTATGTTCACGTGTTACACTCCCTGTCTTCTGCATAATTTATTCCCGTCTTTATAATAAGACCTCCTCCATTTTCCATAATTCATACCACAGTTGCATAATCCAGCCTTGTGTTTTCTGACAGTGATAATCAATTTGGGTAACTTGGTGCGATTGGCTTAATGTATCCACGGGCTTGTATAGATGCAGGCCCACATCTGCATGATCTACCTCTGTATTTGCCAGATCTGTGATTGTGATTTGCATAATTCATTCATTATTCATAATTGATCTCCGATAGGAGGATAATTTATGCCACACCACTATAATTTATACTCAATCCAATCCAGCGTAGGTATAAATCCAGTTCACTGCAAAGGCCACTTTGCATAATTTATTCCAGCAGCGAGACAAAATTTAGCCCCACCACTCAGTAAGTTACACCCACGTTCACATAATCATTTGCCTCTCGTTCGTCCAGTGTCTTAACCACATTCTGCTTAAAACATGTGCCTAATTTATTTCCCACAATCCCATGACTGCTGCCCATATTTGCATAATTTATTTATGGGCCTGGCCTAATTTGTTCACACACATGCATAATTTATTTGAGGCTACCCAGAATTCCTTCACACATGTGTATAATCTCTCGGTGCATATCTGCCAAATTCTGCCAACTATAGTTTCTTTCCAGGAAGGAGCTGAAGTTAGAAGTATAAAAATTCTTTGCAGGTGATATAAAAGCAGAAGGGAGGGAGGGACCAGAAACCGCAGATGAGCTAAGGAGGAGCTAAGGGACCAGAAACCACAGGTGAGCTAAGGTAGCACCAGAAGGCAGGGATGAGAGAGGGCAAGAGACATTTGCTGCAATTGACCAATGACTATAATGCTGAGTCTCCTGGCTGCTATGGTGAAAAGTACAGAAGGATGTGTCATGCGGTTCTCATGCGCTATTAAAAAGGATGGTATACTGACTTAGGTTTGCAAAGTGGTCTTTGACGAGGATTTACAGCAAAAATATGAAGAGAACTTTAGGCACCATGAGCGACAGGTGGGTAGCGATGAGGGTAGAAGAGAGATTTCCCCCTGAGAAGGAGCCCTTCAGACTCAGAAAACAGGGTGGAGAGTGCCACAGCTCTGGGGACGTAGCCATGGGGGGATCCCTTCAGGAGTAATGTGAAAGCCAGAATTATGGGACATTTTCATGAAGTAATGGAAGGAACTGGCATGAGACCAAGATGGTGCCACTTCCTCCTCAACACAGTGAACTGAGACAGTGAGATGGGTCTAGCTCTGGATTTTGTCCCAAAGTGCTGTGTGACCTCAGGCAAAGCCTGCACCCTCTCTGGCCCTCAATTTTCACATCTGAACCACGGAAGGGGTTAGGCCAGGCCCCTTGGTTCTTGACCCTTCATACCCAATGCTCCCTTTTTCTGGTAAATGTCCTGGTACACCCCACTTCTGCTGTTTCCTGGCTGTTCTCGGGCAGGTTCCTCACTTTGCCTGTGCCTCAGTTTCTGGGCCTGTCACCTGGCCGTTGTCATAGGACTGAATCTGGAGGGGCTGTGTGAAGATCAAATAAATTACACGTGGAAGGGCTCAGAACAGCAGGCCTGGAACAGAGTAAATGTGAGCTATTCCTCCTGTTAATGAATTTGCCTGCACTGTTGGCTTTCTGAAAGTCAGTATAATGCCTGAACTGTGATATAAAAGAAAGTAATCTCTAATAGAACGATGTGCATTTCCACGTGTAAATGCTTTAGCATGGCTACTTTAAAAGTCACGATGGGGAAGCCAGATGCCAGCACCTACTTAGATTGAGCAAGTTTGGGTTTAAGAGAAAGAAAAAGATCAGGAAACATTCCATGCAAAAGTTGAGCAGAGGAGTGGGTAGCTACAAGATTAAAAATAAGCATATTCAGCATATATTAAAGCATCAGGAAAATACTTCATATACACATAACAGAGCTGAGTTCCAGACCCCAATTATTATAAGCAGGTTTTCTTCACCAACGTGCATGTCCAGCAGGAGGTTCTGAAGTCAGCAAGACATGGGATAATTCTGTATTATGTGGGACTGCCCCATGACTTGCTGGATAATATCCCCCTCCCCAGTCATAGTGGCAGCCCATAAAAACCCTAGATTGGTGACACCCCATCTTGGGGGTGTTCCTGTCCACTGAAGCTGTCTCACTTATCTTCCACGGTGGGCAAGTCCATTCACAGTGGGTACCCTGGAAGGAAGATATGAGTCTCCTAGAATCAAAAGCAAATCTTAGGGGTTCGAGGTTGTCTTCCGATTAGGGAAGAATCCCCTGCAATATACACAGTGGCCAGTGCAATGAACACAAGCCCAGAGTTCATTTTACAGCTTGTGTAGGAAACCTGGCTTCTTTTCACAGGCCTGCCTGGTGGCTTTGTGAGGCTCTGTTTCCAAGTCCTACCCTTCTCTCTGAGCCATCAGTAAACATGGTGACGAGGTGTAGGGATTGGATCTTAAAAGGTATTTTCCCTTCTGGGCCCATTTTAAAGATACCTCTGGGGGCCATCTGACTGTAGATAATCTGTAATCCATTCTTATCTTTAATGAGAAGGGTAACCAGGGGCGGAGTGTGTCCTGGACCTCAGCGAACTCTAATATAGGTACAGCACTAGCATGATAATGCTAATGTTAATTTCACATTTTGAGTATGTTCTGTGTGTCAGGAACTGACAGTGCTAAGTGTTTAGGGGTACAGGGTCTCATTCAGTCTTGAGATGCCCCCATTTTACAGACAAGAGGCTGAGCCAGACCTCCCTCTTCTAGAACCAGGATCTGAACTCAGCATTGCCTTGTCTCTCTGGGGAGGCAGCATGTAAACATGGGAACTTGCGCTATGAGGCTGTGAGAGGAGCCAAACTTGTGCCTCTTTTAGAGTCAAAGTCCTATCCCTAAGGGCCAAACAGATTCTAAAGAAGGAGAGGCTGGCAAAGACTGTATTCCCTGGTGGGGGGAAGGGTGGGGAATCAGGGAGCTTTAGGAAGAGGTGAGTAGAGAACTGGCCCTGGGTGACTGATGGGTAGGGTTTGGACAAGCTGAGGCATCCCAGGTGAGGAAGGATAGAGGGGAAATGGAGCAAGGAGAAAAAGATGGAAGGGGAGAGAGGCAGGAAGGGACACAGGCTCTGCCCCTTGACTGGAGCTGAAACCACAGGGTGGGGACCTGTTGCCTAGTGGCAGCTGAGGGTGTCTGGATTCCTGGCACTGAGGCAGCTGGGAGTATCTCGGCATAAAAGGCGGATGGGTGGGTGGATGGATGAGTGAATATGGATGGATGGATGGATGGATGGGTGGACAGATGGATGGGTGGGTGGACGGATGGACGGACCGCCGGAGGGATGAATGGGTGGACGGATGGATGCGTGGGCGGATGAATGGATGGGTGGATGGACGGATGGATGCGTGGATTCATCAGGAGACCAGGAAAGAGGGAGAGGGAGAGGAACCTCTTGTGAGGGAAGAATCTCACAACGGGGACGGATGAGTATCTACAAAAGACCTAAAAGGAGGACAAGGAGACAGAGGCAACAAGGCAGAGAGAGAGAAGAAAGGTTCAAAAACCGACCGACACCGGGTGGGACGAGAAAGGGAGAGAGAGACAACGACCTAGACAGAGAGAGATGGGGAGAGGCAGAGACGAGCAGACCCCGGAGCGAAGTAGCGCAGGGACAGAGATGCGGGGAGACGCAGGACGGGATAGACGGTGGGGGGGGGGTCGCGCCCGCGGACCCCGGGGACCCAGTGCCCCGTGAGAGAGACGCGGGGCGGCCGGACGGCGGGCTGCGAGCGCGCCCCCTGGCGGCGCGGCGGTCCTGACCCGCGGCCGCCCGCAGGTGTGGGAGGCGCTGCTGACCCTCGTCTTCTTCCCGGTGTGCGTGGTGTTCGCCTGGATGGCCGATAAGCGGCTGCTCTTCTACAAGTACGTGTACAAGCGCTACCGCACCGACCCGCGCAGCGGCATCATCATCGGCGCCGAGGGCGACCCCCCCAAGAGCATCGAGCTGGACGGCACGTTCGTGGGCGCCGAGGTGCCGGGCGAGCTGGGCGGCCTGGGCCCGGGCCCCGCCGAGGCCCGCGAGCTGGACGCCAGCCGCCGCGAGGTCATCCAGATCCTCAAGGACCTCAAGCAGAAGCACCCGGACAAGGACCTGGAGCAGCTGGTGGGCATCGCCAACTACTACGCGCTGCTGCACCAGCAGAAGAGCCGCGCCTTCTACCGCATCCAGGCCACGCGGCTGATGACGGGCGCGGGCAACGTGCTGCGGCGACACGCGGTGGACGCGTCGCGCAGGGCGTCCCCGGCCGAGGGCCCCGGCGAGGACGAGGACGACGGCGCCAGCCGCATCTACTTCGAGCCCAGCCTCTACCACTGCTTGGAGAACTGCGGCTCGGTGCTGCTGTCCGTCACCTGCCAGGGCGGGGAGGGCAACAGCACGTTCTACGTGGACTACCGCACCGAGGACGGCTCCGCCAAGGCCGGCTCCGACTACGAGTACAGGTGGGTGGGCTGTCCCGGGGCCGCAGCCTCAGGGCTCCTGGCGCTCAGGGCTGCCTCCAGCGCCCGCGTCCTTCACCTTGCCTGGTGGGCAGGCCTGAGGCATCCATCCATTCACCCCTCGCTGGTGCATTCACGGTGGAGAGCCCTCACGGTACCGCACAGCCTTCTAGGTATTGGCCAGATGGTGTGCTGTCCCCCTCCGCCACGCTTGACACTGCTCCCGTGTTAATTATTAGAGCTCCATTATAGGTAGTGTTACCTGGAAGAACAGGTAACCCCTTACCCACACACCCACACACACGCATAACTAAAATAAAAATGTGTATTGAGCGCATGCATGGCCATGCATAACAAGACAGCTTGGGTCCCTGCCCTCAAGCTGCAATAAGGTTATGGACTATTAAATATATAAAACCAGCAGGTGATGGTAAGCATCATGTGGGAAAATTAAATGGTATAGAGGAAAGAGGCAGCGCCCACCTTATCCCCAGGTCTTTGGTTGAATCATAAAGAGGCCCACCTCTCCTTGTACCTTCCTACCCTCCTGTGTCTCCCTGCCCCCATCCCTCTCCTCACCCCTCTTTGAAGGGACCTGTGATTTTCCCTCTTTCCGCAGCTCCTACTGAGCACCTACTATGTGTCAGGTCCTACCTTTAGAACACAGAACAGTCGTGGGGGGAGCCTGGGTGGCTCTGTCTGTTAAGCGTGGGACTCTTGATTTCGGCTTAGGTCATGATCTCGGGGGCATGAGATCAAGCCCCGCATTGGGCTCCCTGCTGGGCATGGAGTCGGCTTAAGATTCTCCTTCTCCCTGTGCCCCTTGCCCCTCCCCTCCTAAAAAAAAGAAGAACACAGAAGTAAACAAGATAACTTCTCTATCCTTGTGTGGCCCACAAAATTTTTTATCTGCTAGTAGTTCTTCTGTCCGTGCCACACTCAAGAATGATAGCTTTATAGTGTATTTTGTTGACTGATGTGCTGTCATTGTTGCCTATAATAACACCAACATTTATTGTGGGTCTACTACGTGCCAGAAGTGGGTCTGGACAATGAAGACCAGCAGTGAATGAGACATGTCAAGGCCCTGCCCTGATGCAGCTGGGATTCTCGTGGGAAGGATGGGCCACTGGGGAGTGAGCAGTGAAGCTAGAAGAGTGTCAGGGAGTGGTAAGAGCTGCAAAAGAATTGAAGTAGAGGACAGGCTGAGCTTCTCACGGATCCCACCTGCCACCTGCTACGTGGTGTGCCATACCCCCCTTTCATCCTCTTTCTGGAGTAAAGCTGAGGCGGAACTGGTCACAGATCTTTGGTTCTGCTCATGCAGTCGGCCGTCCCCTCGTGCCTCTAACTCTTCCTGGGGCTGGATTTCTGGGTCTCATAAATCTTTAGCTCCACCCCGGTACCCCAGCAAAGACTATCAATAGGCCACCTCCCCTGCCTCTCTGCCTATCACATCTTCCTATCTCTCTACTGCTCTGGGCATTTGTAGATCATTCTGTCCACCTGGGTCAGCCTAGCATCCTCTGATCTGCCCATCCCCATTCATTTCTCTTCCTCCCCCGGCCCCGCCCCGCCACCCCCTCCCCACTCTTTTTCTTCCAAGTGGGGCTCAGGATCTTTGTTCTGTCATCCTGTAGCATGGGATCCCTTTGGCCATCTGTGACCTCCTCCCTCCATCCTCTCCCTACCATTCCCCATCTCCCAGCCTCCTTGGACTAAAGAAAAGGCATTCACCATACTGGCGCCTGCTGTCACTCGAGCTCAGCATTCCACTGCAACCCACACCCCGAGTCTGCCCTGCCCCCATCTTTTGCAGAAGGAAGTGAGTATGGGTGTCACTGCAGGCATCAGCGGCGCCTTTCTCACCTGCAAATGACCTCAGTAGTGAGATGTCTGAAGTGCAGGAGTAAATGCTGCTCAGTGGTGGCACCAAAGAGCTAGGAAAAGTTAACGCCTTCCTCCTATCCCTGCTCTCCCATCCCAGGTGACAGTCACAGGCCTGGCATCACTTATCAGTGCAGCATAAGTCCAGGACTAGGAGGGAGGACACCTGGGTTCCAGTCCAAATTAGCCCTGGACCCTGTTTCTTGAGCAAGTTTCTGCCTCAGCGTGGGCAATCCGGGCTGTCACATACAGTTATTGAGGTTGTGCACTGCATAAGAGCACCACATCTAAGAAAGTTCTATTCACATAATGGATATTGTGGATTTGTATGTCTATTATGACAATGTCCTGATTCATGGAAATAAAAATATCTTGAAGAAGAGAACCCATTTTCAGATTTGCCCACAGCCACTATACGGATTAAGGTGGTCCGTGGGCCTTAGTTTCTCCAAATTAAATATGATCTCTGAGGCACCAAAGGATCATGGCTGTTCCCAGATTCTGAGATTTAAGCCCTATAATTTTAATATGCTAAGAATCTAAAGTTTTAAGTTTCCAGCATTCCCATATCTGGGTATTCTAACCCATATCCCAACCAGTCTCTGATTTGATGGTGCTAAGATTTTCATCTTCTCAGATTTTGTGCAACCACTGTTGAAACACGAGTCCATCTTCTATATTTCATCATACCTGGTTTCTAAAATCCCCATGTTCTTTTTCTGCCCAACCTTTTATTGTGAAAAAAAATTCACACCTGCAGAACTGCAGAGATGGCTTAGTGAACCCTTTCCCCAGATTCACCAATTGTTCACGTTCTGTCCTGCTTGCATCCACTCACTCTCTCGAATATATAATAGTATTAATAATTGTGGCACGAGATGGGAGCGAGTTGCAGACAGCATGACCACTCACTCATGAATACTTGAGTGTGCATCTGCTAAGATTTATGACATTCCCCCCCACCCCACCACAGACACAATCCGATCACTGCACTCAAGAAATGTAATACTGAATCAATATTATTACCCAATCTGCAGTCCCTGTTTGCATTTTCCCTGGTTGTGGCCATAACATCCTTGTGGCTGTGTTTTTGCTCCCTCCCTCTTTTCCGGTCCAATCCAGCACCAAATGTTGCATTTGGTTGTCATTCTCTAAATTTAGAGTTCTTCTGGATCAATACCTCCGCTTCTCTATGACTTTCGTGACCCTAACACTTTTGAAGATAGGCCAGTTAGTAGAGCAGTCCTCAATTTGGGTTTGTCAGATGTTTCCTCATGATTAGAGTCAGGTGATGGCCAGAGTTCATGCAAGTGATGCGGTGTCCTCTTTAGTGCATTATACCAGGAGGCTGTGACACCTGCCTGTCCCACTATTAGTGATGTCCACTGTAACCATTTGGTAAAGAGGGTGCTAAAATCCCCCCATCTACTAACCCTTAAGTTTACATTTCTAACATCCCATAACTTTAGCATTCTAAGATTCTAATCTTTTTTTTCTTTGAGATTTTATTTGTTTATTTGAAAGAGAGAGCGTGCAAACAGAAGGAGCAGAGGGATAGGGACAAGCAGACTCTGTGCTGAGTATGGAGCCCAATATGGGGCTCAATCTCATGGCCCTGAGATCATGACCTGAGCCTAAACCAAGAGTTGGATGCTTAACTGACTGAGCCACCACTGGGCACCCCTAAGACTCTAATCTTAATACACAAATATCACTAGCTAACTTCTGTAGAGTGCTTCCCTTGCATTATAACTCAATCCTCATAACACAGTCACAAGGTAGACACTGTTATCAGCTCCACTTTACAGATAAGGAAGCTGAAATTCAGAGGGCTGCAAATCCTAAATGCCCTAGATCACACTGCCAGCACAGCAGCCCAACCCGGCTTGGAGCAGGTGGGCTCACTGGGCTGGGTGCCTCGGCCACCATGGACAGCGTCTCCTGAGCAGAAGGCTGCCGCCACAGGGAGCCCCTTACCTGGAGTCTACTCCAGGCTTGTCACCTGGGTTCTACCTCTTCGCCAGAAACTTGGGGTCCCTCTGCCCCTCCCACAGAGCTGGACTGCTCTGGGAGAACTGGAGCTCAGGACCTCTTATGAAAGTGATCACAGTAATGATAGAGAACACTCATAGATCATATAGCACCTTTCAGAAATGGTGCCAGAGGTGCATGGAGCGAGCATCTGGGTGGGGAAATTATAGATGCATTTACATCCCAGAGACATCTTGATGCCTGCAGCCCTGCCAAAAGCCCACTCATTCCCTGTCCCCTCAAAGTTTCACCCTGACTACCCTGATGTCACTGTCTCATTTCTTCCCCTGCCCCATTATAGAGCATCTCGCATGTGCTTCAGAGACTTACACAGCTGATGCTCCGAGGCAGCTCATATCCTTCCCCACCTCAGAGGCCTCCCATGCTTCCCATCCCACTCCAAGTAAGCACCAAAGTCCTCACTGTGGCCCACCACAGCCCCGTGACATCTGCCCTGTTTCCCTCCTCTGGGATGTCGTCTCCCTCATCTCCCACTCCCTCTTTCTCCCTTCACTAGAGCCAGGCTGGCCCCCTCAAACACTCCAAGCTTCTCCTGCCTCAAGACATTTGCACTGGCTGTCCCCTTTGCCAGATATTTTTCCCCAGATACCCTCCACATGGCTCTCTCCCTCCTCTTCCTCAAGTCTCTGCTCAAACGTCACCTCTCAGAAAAGCTTGCCCTGATATCCTAGCACAACAGCTTCTCACTCCCTACCCTCCTTCCTCTGGTTTCCTCTATTTTTCTTCATAGTACCATCAGCACCTGACACTTTATTATGTTTGTTTATCCGTCTCCTGCACTATAACAGAAGCTCCACTGGAGTAGGGATTTTCTCTGATCTGAGAAAACACTAAGAACAGTGCCTGGCACACAGCAGCTGCTCAGTAAATATTTGTTGAATGAATGGCCTGTAATTAAATTATTAAATGTGTAATTGTCACTGCGATGTGACTCTCTCACGAGGCTGTGAGTCTGGTGAGCCCTGTGCAGACAGGGCCTCGTCACCACTCCGTTCCCAGCACCGCGCAGCACAGGGCACAGAGAAGATGCTCAGGGAGTATTTGTTGACTGAATGAATGAATGGCACCAAGTTAAGAAGTGTAGACTTTCTCTTGCGGGTACCCAGGAGTACACAAGGGTTTTCATCAGAAGTGTGAAAAGGTCAGCTCTGGGCCCTACATCCCTCCTACTCCTAAATGTGGTCCCTGTATCCTATGGGAGCATCCACATCCCATGGGATCATCCACATCCTGTGGGAGGAGAGACTTAGAAATGCAGTGTTGAAACCCGGGGCCACTGAACCGGAATCTGCATTTTATCAAGATCTCCCAGGGGATTCGTGTGCACAATAAGGTTTGAGAAGTGTGGCTGTGGAACATTGCAGGCTCTCTCCGTTCTGGGATTTTGCATGTGCTGTTCCCTCTGCTTGGAGCATTCCCGTCCACTAGAAACTCCCCCAGGAAGCTGGCGCTGATCTCTTTGTCATCATTATTTATTCATCGCTGGTGCTCCTAAACCTCAGGGGTTCCATGGTGGGAGGAGCTCACTGTCCTGTTTCCCTGCTGCATCCCCTTCCCCCACCCAGCCCCAGAAGCCCACCCGGATTGATCCTCGATATTATTTAATGCCGGTGCACCCTCGTACTTGGGAGTTTTCCGAGGCGCCTTTCCCTCCTCTCGGACGCCTGCCCTGACTCCTCTCCTTCCCACAGAGCCGCTGACCCACCTACACCCCTTTCTCCCCCAACCCTCCCGCCGCAGCGAGGGCACGCTGGTGTTCAAGCCGGGCGAGACGCAGAAGGAGCTGCGCATTGGCATCATCGACGACGACATCTTTGAGGAGGACGAACACTTCTTCGTGCGGCTACTGAACCTGCGCGTCGGCGACGCGCAGGGCATGTTCGAGCCCGACGGCGGCGGGCGACCCAAGGGACGGCTGGTGGCGCCGCTGCTGGCCACTGTCACCATCCTGGACGACGACCACGCGGGCATCTTCTCCTTCCAGGACCGCCTGCTGCACGTGAGCGAGTGCATGGGCACCGTGGACGTGCGCGTGGTGCGCAGCTCGGGCGCCCGGGGCACCGTGCGCCTCCCGTACCGCACGGTGGACGGCACGGCGCGCGGCGGCGGCGTGCACTACGAGGACGCGTGCGGCGAGCTCGAGTTCGGCGACGACGAGACCATGTGAGCGCGCCGCGGCGGGAGGGGCGGGGCTCCGCGGGGAGGCGGGGCCTTTGGGGGCGGGGCCTCTGGGGCGGGGCCTCTGGGGGCGGGGCCTCTGGGCGGGGCCTTGTGGGGCGGGGCCTTGTGGGGAGGCGGGGCAAGGCCCAGAGAGGGGGCGGGACAGGGGTGAGGACGGGCAAGACAGGAGAGACCCGGTGGGACCAAGATCCGGTGGGACCGGATGCGGGAAGGGCTTGGGGGAAAGAGGCTGGTTTGAGGAGAGGAGGGTGGACCCGAGGAGGAAGGGCCAGGTGAGGCGGGGGAGAAGAGTAGGAGAGAGGCCTGGGGACAGGAGTGTAGAGGACTGAATCGGTACCCGGTGGAGATGGAATGCGGCCTGAGCAGAGGGGCCTCGTGGGCAAGAGGGGGGTCCGATCGACGTGGGACGGTGCCCGTGGAAACGGAGAGGCAGCAAGGCCTGAGGCGGTGGACGGGGTCTGGGGAGGGACCCAAGGACGTGGACGGGGACAGCGGGGGCGGGGCCCACGGGAACGGGGCGGGGCGGGGCGGGGGCGGGGGGAGGGGCGGGGAGGGGCGGGGTTTGTGGGTCCGAGGGAGAACCTGGCGGAGCCGCGGGATCCTTGAGGGGAATGCGGACACCGAGTGGGAATGTGGGGGCAGGGCCCGGAGAGACACTGAAGAAGCCGGAGGACCCTGGGTTTGCGGGACTGGGGTGGGTCTGGGGCAGCGGGCTGGCTTCACACACGCCGGCGCCAGCCACGCGCGCACAGAATCCGCAAGCCACAGACACGCTCGCTAACAGCGTCGGGGCTGGTCTCAGGCCCAGACACGCGGCCACCCCCTTACACAGATGCCGAGTCCACCCCCCGCCGCCCGCCTGGACGCAGGCGGCACCTCCCCCTTCGCCCGCTGCCTTCCGCCCCCGCACGCCCGTCTGTCTCCCTCCCCGGCCGCCCACGCTCCTCCCACCCAGCAGGGCCCCCACCGCGCTCCCTCGGCTCCTCCTCCCGGCCCCGCGCCGTGGCCTCCGCTCAGCCTCCCGCTGCTCTCCCCGCCCCCACCCTCCCTCCGCGTCTCCGCGTCTCGCTCCCGGCAGTCTCTCTCTGGGTCTCTGTTAATCTCTAGGTCTCGATCCCCGATGTCTGGCTCTCTGACTCGGGTTATGTTTCAGTTACGGACTCTCCGTACCTTCCTCTCTCTCTCTCTCTCTCTCTCTCTCTGGCTTGAGCTAAGAACTTGGATTGAGGGCTGAGAGCACCAGCCCAGATCCCGTCTGTCACATTCAAGAAGCAGGAGGAATGGGGAGAGTTGTCTTTCTGCCCATTCTGGTCCTTCCTGTAGTCTAACTCGCCTCCCTCCTGCTGCTGCAACCCCACAGGCCCTCTCCTCCCCCAGGCGGCTTCCCCAGGCTGGGCGCCCTCTGCCCCCACCCCCACCCTCGCCCCCACCCAAGCTTCCAGCTGTGGCTTCTGAAGACAGAGTACAGGAGGCTAATTAGCGTTTAGGGAAACACATCCTTCCTCTCACGGGCTGGCGCTAATTAGAGGTGCTTGGAAGCAGCCCCGCTGGAGGGGGGGCCCCAGGCAGGACTGGGCAACACTGAGGTGGAGGAGAGACGCCCAGAGATGCAGTGGCGGGGAGAGAATGCGACAGAGACAAAGGGAAGACCTAGAGATAGAGATGGAGGGAAAGAGTCACAGAGAGAAAGGGACAGAAAGAAACTTTCATTCAGAGGGAGAAGGAAACAGAAATATGTGGAGAGAGAGAGAGAGAGATTGAGAGGATACGATCCAGGAAGCCTGAAAGGAGGTGAGATGCAAGGAAGAAAGAGACCTTCTTACTGAGAGAAACTCAGTGGGACTCAGGGAAGGAGAGGTCCTCTTGATGCTACAGAGAGAAAAGAGTGGGTCAGAGAGGGGCACAAGAGACAGGACATGATGGAGACTGGTCCGAGATCAGAGGCTGCAGAGGCTGGGAGAGTGGGGTTTCCAGGAAACAGAGAGGGCAGGCATGAGGGCGGCAGTGTCAGGCTGGGGAGAAAGGCTGCTTCCTCTGATCTCAGGAAGTCCTGCTTTTGTCTAGCTCGAGTCCCTCATGCTGTCCCCTGCCAGTTGGGTTTCCCCTCCCTGGGTCCCCCGAGGGCACGCGCCTCACGGTGCCAGCTGGCGCGCGTGTCACGGCGTGTCAGTCACCACATGTCAGTGGATCACGGCGTGTCTGTGAGAGACGGAGCGTCGGAGGTGTGTGTGTATCACTCTGCCAGCATGTCACCCAGGTCGGCAGCTGTCTGCATGTCAGGGTGTGTGCAGAGAATGTCTCCAGAGACCCTGCGTCTTGCCACGGCGTTCCAGAACCTTGGACAGCTCCCAGCCCACTCCTGAGGTTGGGGGCGGCCATTCCTCTTCACCCACAGAAAATTTAAAATATCCTGAGACCAGGAGGGGGTGAGGGTGGAAGTGGGCACATGTCCCCACATGACTGTTTTGTGTGCATCTGTCTTTGCATGGGTGTCGCAGTGTCTTGTGCGTCTGTGTGTGGAGATGGGTCCATTGAGAGACTGTATGATTGAGAGCCTCTTGCTCTAGTTGTGTTAACTTTGGCTCTTCCATTCTATGGACACCGAGAGACCAAGATGGGGAGAGAAGAACACAGATAAAGAAAGGCAGAGAGCTGGGGAGGAGCCTGAGACAGAGAGGGTCAGAGATGGGGAGAGAGACAGAGAGACTGAAGGGAATAAAAATAAACAGACACGAAGAGGCATAATGAGTGAGATATAAGGAAGAAGAGTCTACATGGTACCACAGTGGGGCTCTGCAGGTTGGCGAAGTCGCGAGGCTGTGGTGGGGGTGTTGTGCTAACAGGCATCTGGTCTGTGCGATTTTGCCACTGCATAGAGAATGGCTGCGGGGTGCGATGGTGTGTGGGTGTGGGCGGTGTGATTGGCTGAGCTTCCTCTGCTGGGTGACTGTGTGGGCTGGGTGTTTGTGTTTCTGGGTTCTGAGGCCGGGCCTCAAGGTTCCTACAGCTGAAAGAGCTGCTAGTGGCAGGGCTGTGGGCTTTCTGGGAGTTGTGGGTCTTTGTGAGTGAGGGGTGGGGGTGAGTTGTGTGCCTGGAGGGCACGGATAGCTTCTGGGTCTTCCTCCCCAGTCCCTACTGCTCTCCAGTTACCATAGCAGTGGGGATGCTGGGAAAATCAATTAACACTCACTTAACCCTCAGAATGCAGTCAGGGCAGAGGGCAGGAAGCAGAGTGTCCCCTGAGTGGAAGGATTAGAGTTAACAAATGTTTCTGGAAGGCATACTATGTGCCAGGCACTGTTTTAGGCATTGGGGATACAGCAAAGAACATAAATGAACAAAGGTCATTGCCATGGCAGAATTTACATTTTAATGAGAAGAAGCAAGTGGCAAAGTACAAGCAAAATAAACACACTAAGTGGTATGTTAGAAGGTGACATGCAACAAAGAAGACATAGAACAGAATAAGGGGGCCAGGTGTGCTGGGGTTGGGGCAAGGGTGAATTTCAAAATTAAAGAAGGTGGTGGGAATGGGCTTCATTGAGCACATGGGCTTCATGTTTGAGCAGGGATCCAGGGGAACTGAGGAAATGAGCCTGGGGGAAGACTGTTCTAAGTGGACAGAACAGTCAGCGTAAGGGCCCTGTGGCACAAACAGGCCTGGCATGTTCAAGGAACAGTGAGGAAGCCGGTGTAGCTGGAGTGAGTGAGCAAGGGGGAGCAGGATGGGGAGGCCAGAAAGGGACAAAAGGCCGCATTGCATGGGGCCTTGTTGGCCATTGTGAGGACTTTGGTTTTTATTCTGGCCGAGATGGGAACCATGTGAACATTTTGAGTACAAGAAAGACCTACTCTTGTTTCTTTCAAGCAGGGATAATAGAGAGCCTTCCTGGGATGGGCAGTTATAAGGATTAACTGAAATTATGGAGCTTGGGTTAGAGGGGTGCTCAACATAATGGGCTAGTGGGTGAGTCATCTGGCGATCTGGGAGGGGCCTTATGCTGGGTGCTCTTCCTCCTCCCACCCTCAGGAAAACTCTTCAGGTAAAGATAGTTGATGACGAGGAATATGAGAAAAAGGATAATTTCTTCATCGAGCTGGGCCAGCCGCAGTGGCTGAAGCGAGGGATTTCAGGTGAGGGGTGATGGTTGGGCTGCGGGAGAGGTAAGGGGTCCAGGATGGGAAGACCCGGGGAGGCTCCGTTAGAGGGTGCTCCTTCAGGCTCATGGATCTGAGCTTCTCAGGGAAGCAATCTCACCTGCTCTCTGTTTCTCTCTCTCTCTCCCCCCAGCTCTGCTGCTCAATCAAGGTGAGTGGAGTTACCTCTGGGCTTTGACTAGAGGGGGCACACTGGAGGGAAGTCTTGGGAGAGGGTCATAGCCTCAAGCTACCCTTCCATGTCATGTTTGAGGCAAGTTAGAGGTGAGACAAAGGCAGATTTGGGGCTTTGGAAGGTTGGAACTGACCTCAGAGTTGCTGGGGTCCATTGAGTTTGGAGTTATATTTGGGGTTTTGGAGGCCAAGATCATGTTTTTATTTTGTTTTGTTCAGAGAGAGAGAGAGAGAGAGAGAGAGACAGAGAGAGAACATGATTGGGAGGGCAGAGGGAGAGGGTGAGAGAGAATTTCAAGCAGACTCCACACCCAGCACAGAGCTCAGTGTGGGGCTTGATCTCACAACCCTGAGATCATGACCTGAGCTGAGCTGAAATCAAAAGTCAGAAGCTCAACCAACTGAGCCACCCAGGTGCCCCAAGATCATGTTTTGTTTGTAGTTAATGTTGGGGGGATGATAAGTCAGTACCTCATCCAGGTTTATGGTGAGATCAGATTAGAATTGGGGTCAGATTTATGTCAAAGTCTAGGTGTGGGTTTGACCAAATGAGTTTGGGGGAATTATGGTTCAAGTTGGGGCCAGGGTCAGAGATTGGTGTAAGGGTGGGGGCAGTGGCTCAAAGATAAAGGACAGAGTACTTTTGGAACTAAGATCAGGATTGGAGTTTGGGTTTAGGATTAGGGTCAGACTAAAGATCATATTAGTCAGGGTAAATAATAGAAGCTGCCATAAAAATTGGCCCCCCAATCCCAGCAGCTTAACACGATAAAGCCATTGGTGGCAGAGTTTTCTGAGGGTGTTCCTGGTGGGAGTAGCTTTCCACTGAGAATTAGGGTTAAGTAGGTGCTAGGTTTGAAACAAAAGACCAACATGCTTTGGGGAGATAAGTGAGGTAAGAGCTACCTATGGCTGGGTCTGGGTCCAAGTTCTGTACCAAAATTGGGTATCCCGTCTTTCCTCACCACCCCAGCTACACTCAAGGATGTTTTTCAGAGCTTAGATGTAGAGACAAAACCTCCTCCCACAGGGATGGTAATGATGATGATGGTTGTGATTTTTAACAAGTATTTATTTTTTTAAAAAAGATTTATTTATTCATTTATTTATGATAGACAGAGAGAGAGAGAGAGAGACAGAGGGGGGCAGAGACACAGGAGGAGGGAGAAGCAGGTTCCATGCCAGGAGCCCGACGCGGGACTCGATCCCGGGACTCCAGGATCACGCCCTGGGCCAAAGGCAGGCGCTAAACCGCTGAGCCACCCAGGGATCCCCTTAACAAGTATTTAAACAGTACGTTTTGGACTGTTTATTGTGTGCCAGGCACTGTGCTAAGGTGCACATGAATTAACTTCTTTTACCTTCTTTTACCCTCACAACCACTGATAAGGTAGCTACTATTGTGCCTGTTTTACAGATATGAACACTGAGATACAGAGAGTCCAGAACATTGCCAAAGGTCACGTAGCTCCTTCCATATGAAGCCCAGAGCCCACCAGCTGAACCTCATGGACTATCTGGGTCTTAGGTTGGGGAAGATAGTGATCAGATGGGACACTGGAGCAGGCTGGGGGCATGCCATCAGGAAGCCTTCCCAAAGGACAGCAGACAGGTTGTCTTTCTCAAGAGGAACAGATAGTGAGGACACCATTGGCCCAGTGAGGTAGGCCTCCCTGGAGTTTAACTCCCATTCTTCATGCTGCAGGGGATGGGGACAGGAAGTTGACAGCCGAGGAAGAGGAGGCTCGGAGGATAGCAGAGATGGGCAAGCCAGTTCTTGGGGAAAACTGCCGGCTGGAAGTCATCATCGAGGAGTCATATGATTTTAAGGTGACTTTCTGGGTCCCCAGCTTCCTGGAGTCTTGCCTGAGTCATTTCCTGGGGGAGGGGTGTCCAGGAGGAGTCAACTATGAGGGTCATAAGGGAGGGATGGCCAAGGGTCCGAGACCATCCTCCCATCCCTCTGCCAGCACCATGGACAGTAACACTCCCTTTTCCTTTCTTGCTGTGAACCAGGGTATGGGGGCATGGGGACCCCTGAGCATGGGCTGAGTCCCAACCCCAGTGTTCTGCAGGGAGCCTCAGGGGTGCCCTGAGGTGATCATGGGCAATGATCCTGCTTTCCCCCTGCTTTCATCCTCAGAACACAGTGGATAAACTCATCAAGAAAACCAACTTGGCTTTGGTGATTGGGACCCATTCCTGGAGGGAACAGTTTTTAGAGGCAGTTACGGTGAGCGCAGGTAAGTGGGGAGGGAGGAGGAAGAAGAGAGAGAGAGGGAGGGAGGGAGAGACAGAGGAATGGGGAGGAAGAGAGAAATATGAATAGAAAGAGAGAAAGAGCGACAAAGAGAGGACAACACGTTAGAGGAAAAAGAACAAGAAAGACACAGAAAGACAGAGGAAGAGCTAAGGAATGGATACAGACAGGAGACACATACACAAAGAGACATGGAGACAGCGAGAGAGAGAGAGAGAGAGAGAGAGAGAGAGAGAGAGAGTCAAGTCAGTAAATTGCAAAAGGCCAGAGAGAGAGACACAGAGAGAAAGATAGCAGGAGGAGCTGAGGGAGGAGCAGACCGCCGGGCTTTCTCATCAGACAGCCTGAGGGTGGGACCAGGTTAAAAGTCTTGGCCTCCCCAGACAGCCTGGGCTCCTCTGTTGCCATGGAGACAGTCACCAGGACACCCAGCTCACTCCCACCTGTGCCGGGAACCCGCCTTAGGTCTCAGGCGGGCCCATACTGCCTCCCTGTGGCCAGAGACACCATGACACTTGCATTCACAGGCTCAATCTTGGAGACCAACAGTGGCCCTTTGTGATGCCAATAGGAGAAACTGAGGCCCGGAGGCAGAGGAGGGACTGACCTGAAATCCCCCACAGGGACTTCACGTGGAGCTCAAGCCTTCTGTCCCTTACACAAACCTCAGGTTTCCTTCAGGGAGGCCTAACTGGTGGGAACTGAAATCACACCAGGGATTGTGGTTGATGGGTGGGATCAAAAGCAACGTGGCTTTGAAGATGGAGAAATACCAGGTAGTAGACCTACAGACAGCAGCTCGTAGGTCCAATAGAAACAAAGTGGTGTCTCCCTCTGAAGCCACATTCTTTCCATATCTATTTCTGAGGGATCCTCTGGACTCAGCCCTGTGTAGAACATTGCTGGGGACAAAGGGATAACCATGACAGATGACAGCATGGGCCTTGGTTTCACAGAGCTCACAGTCCGGTGGGGGAGACAGACCTGTCACAAAATGACCAGAGTGGGCAGGGCTGGGACAGGGGACCCGAAGTTGCTGCAGGAGCCCAGAGGGGCTATTGACCCAGCCTGGAGGTCAAGGAAGGCTTCCTGGAGGAGGAGGCTTCTGAGATGAGACTTCAAATTGGAATAGGAGTTAGCCAGGAGAAGGAAGAAGACAGTGAGGTATTTCAGGCAGAAGGAAAACCAAGTACAGAGACTGGAAGTATGCCGGGTCATGGCACATCTGGGGAGGGTGACTAGTTTCGGGAGTGAAGAAACAGCACGGGATGAGGCTGGAGGTGGGCAGAGTCCAGACCGTGCAAATCCTCACAGGCCACGGTAGGGAGCTTGGGTGTCATTTCGGTGCATGAGGTCCCCATGGAGCATTCTTAATAGGGGAAGCTCCAGGCGCTGGAGGGAGCACGTGGAAGGAAGAAGAGGCTGGGATGGGGCATGAGTTGAGGCTGCCAACCTGTCAGGAGATGGGCCCTGAGAATGTGATGAGGAGATGGGGCTTCAGTCCAAGAATGCTGGGGAGCCACGGCCCTCCCTCCGGGCTTAGTGGGAAGGAGAGGGTGTGAGACGGTGGTCATGAGGGCCAATGTGAGTCAGCCGATGGGTCTGTAGAAAACAGCTGATTGGATCAGAGGGAGTAGTGGAGCGGGGGAGAAGGAAACCATGGCAGAGATAACTAATCATCCTGATGGTGACAACGATGATGGGGACTGTGGAGTGCCAGGCAGCTTGGAAGTCCATTTCCTGTATGACCTCATTTAACTGATGTTTCCCAAGTATCTGGCTCAGTGCTTGATCATTTTGCACTTTGTTCAACAAATGCCTTTCGATTCTTGATGTGAACACAAAGCTGCTTGAGGCACTGCCAGAGAAGGGTGGTTCTCACCCCCTTGGAGGATGAATCATGGCCTGTCTTGCACTTAGAGGTGCTTTCGTATTATATCCTTTACCTCCCTGCCTTATCTGTAAGCTGTTTGCAGGGTGGCCTTGGTTTGGAGCATCTGTGAATTTCCCCAGGCACTGGAAGAGCCTTCAAACAATAACCATCACACTGAGAGGCGCCAGGCTGCGTGGAGAGTACTTTCCGCGGCTTGACTCATGTAGTTATCGCAGCCCTTTCTTGAGGCTGGTCCAGTTCCTACTCCTATTTCTCAGATAGGCATCCGGAGGCTCAGAGAGGTTAGGACACTGGTTCAAGATCACACTGCAGATCCAAGGTTTGACAGCAGAGAGGTAGCTCCAGAGCCACAGACAGACGTAACCATGAGGCTCCCTCTATGGGAAAGGTGGAGGAAGAGCCTCCCCTGATGGAAAAGGCCAGAGAAATGAACAGAGGCCAGAGCCTGCAGGTTCTCAAATGCCAAGCACAGGAATATGAGCCTGGGTGTAAGGGCAGTGGGAAAGCAAGGCAGGATTTGAAACAGGGCAGGGAAAGCCCCCGAAGATGCATTGATAGCAGCCCCTTCCCTCCCAGGAGTGTGTTCTGTTCTCCCCACTCTGACTTTGGCCACGTCTCACTGTGGCCAATTCGGAATGCACTCAGCAGCAAACACCAGAAAACTCAACCACAGTGGCTTAAGCACACTGGAGTTTCTTTTTCTCACAGAACAAAGAAACCTGCAGGAGGCCATAAGGAATTGGCAGCTCAGTAACATCCTTAAATGCCCAGACTTCTTCTTTATTTTTCTTCCCCACTCTCAGTGGTTGCCATCATGGTTGCAAGATGGTTGCTGCACCTCCAGGTATCAAGTTCACATTCCAGGCAGGCAGAAAGAGGAAGCAGGGAAGCAAGGAGGGGCAGGGGGCCTTTTACATTGCAGCTGACAATTCCATTTACCTGGGGTCACAGCAAATATCTCCTTATTGGATATGTAGCATGAAGAACCAAGAAAGCACACGAACCACTTAGTCAAGCATTTACAAGTTCAAACATGTATGCATTTATATGTTTTTATATGTACTATATATATATATGTATTTAGCCAAGAGGCTAAGTGGCTGGAAAAGTGGGAGAGGGCTATATGACCTGAATTCCCGAATCCATCCATCTGCCTCTGTCTCCACTGCCACCAGGTATCCTCTGCTTGCTGACATTCGGTGGGGGGGAGCTGGGGTTGACCAATGAGAAGCAGCCCATGGCTTGGTGGCTGGCCTGGCTTTTCCTCCCTGACTTGCTCAGTGTGACCGGTCCAGGGTTACCCTGTTCCTTGTCTGCGTCCTTCCGGATGTCATTGTG
The DNA here is from genome assembly GCF_018345385.1 of Vulpes lagopus. Classification (NCBI taxonomy): domain Eukaryota; kingdom Metazoa; phylum Chordata; class Mammalia; order Carnivora; family Canidae; genus Vulpes; species Vulpes lagopus. The sequence continues at coordinate 165,108,196 of NC_054825.1, forward strand.
CATGGCCACTCGAGTTGTTCACTACTTCTCATTCATTGCTTCGTGATTCTCAGTCATGGGCAGGGTAGACAAAACATTTCATTTATGCTTTCCTGTTACAAGCTACTGCAGGTCAAAAGCAAGTCAAATTCAGTCACAGGACATGACACAAACAACTCTCAGGGTGAGTGAGGCATCCTTTTGCAAAGGTCAGAAAAACAGATCCGTAACACAGTGCCCGTGTCCACACACACCTGTGGGTGTGTCTCACTGCCAGACTGGGTCACATGGCCACTGTTGCAAGGGATTCTGGGAAGGCAAGTATTTAGCTGAGGACAGGACTGCCACTAGCTTCAAGGAATTCCAGGAAAGTGAATATTTTGTCTGAGGACCTGGCCTTTGCTGGCCCAAAGGGATTCTGGGAAAGTGAATAATGTTAGCTGGGTGTCTGGTGTGCTCTAACTGCAAAAGATCTGAGAAAGCAAACACTGTTAGCTGAGTATGTGGCTACTGTTGGCTGCAGTGAAACAGAGGAAGTCAATATTTCTAGCTGCAGAAATGGCTGTCCATAGATGGTAGTTGTAAAGGCTTCTGGGAAGGGGACTCTTTTTTTAGCTAGGCATGTGCCCTCCCTCCCTCGCAGCAAGGGATCTTGGCATGCCAGATATTTTTAGATGGGCACATAGCCTCTAGCTTCAAGGAATTCTGGAAAAGAGAATATTTTTATCTGGGCCCATACATTCTCCTAGCTGCAAGGGATTCTGGGAAAGCATTTAGTTTTATGGAACTCACTGCCTGGAAATTGCACAAAACGCGGGATGCGGGGGGGGTTGTCTGTAGGCGAGGAAGAAGGAGGCATGGGTGTGTGCCCCAGCTGGGTCGTGTGCCCACAGGGGACGAGGAGGAGGAGGAGGACGGGTCCCGGGAGGAACGGCTGCCTTCCTGCTTTGACTACGTCATGCACTTCCTGACGGTGTTCTGGAAGGTGCTTTTTGCCTGCGTGCCCCCCACCGAGTACTGCCACGGCTGGGCCTGCTTCGGGGTCTGCATCCTGGTCATCGGCCTCCTCACCGCACTCATCGGGGACCTGGCCTCCCACTTTGGCTGCACCGTTGGCCTCAAGGACTCTGTCAACGCTGTAGTCTTCGTGGCCCTGGGCACCTCCATCCCTGGTAACCCCCTGGGAAATTGCTTGTTGGGGTTGAGTCTCAGAGAAGTCAGACAGTAGAACTGAAAAGAAAAGTTCTGCAGATATTAGGTGGTAGAGTCATACAGAGCCCATATGGTGGGTCCCATAGAGATCGGATGATGGAGCATAATAGAAACTAGGTGACGAAGGTCCTGTAGATTCAATATGCAAACTGAATCCTCCCCAAAAGCAAATGGGTAGAATGTCCCATAGAACTAAGGTGGAGAGAAATGTAGAAACCAGACAATGAAGATTCCATAGAGAGGGAGGTGAGGCATTGAAGAGAAAGGTAGGAGAGGGGTCCCATAGAAATAAGGTGGGGACGTAATAGTTCCATCCAGTGGGTGCCACAGAAACAAGATCATAATTATCTTTCCCTCGAGAAACCACATGGAAGATTCCATCGAACTAGGTTGGTGGACACGACAGGAACAAAGCCAATGAGTCTCAAAGCTTTAACTAAGATGAGAGGGCAGAGTCAAAACCAAATGTTGGGGAGCGATGCCATAGAAATAAGAGTGGAGCCTCAGACTGTAGTGTATGTCCCATTGAAGCACAATGGCCATGATCCCCCTCTTTCCAAATGAATCTGAGGGAGGGTCCCTTAGAAACCAGGCACCTCAGACAGAAATCCTTACAGGACTGGGAAGACCAGATGTGGGGAGCCTGACACCTCCCTCCTCCACCGACCCCCATAGGATGTGTTCACCTGTCAGGTGGTGGCGCTGTAGGCCTAGAGAGCAGGCGCTGTGAATGGTTCTCGGATGCCCCTGCTTCCTGCCAGAGATCTGAGTCACTAGCGAGATGTTCAAAAGTGGGCCGAGGCCATAGAAACCGGGCTGTTTGCTTGACAGAAACCAGGTGGGGGTTCCATGCGGATGGAACCTAACACTTATTTTGTCCAGCCAGGTGGCAATGGGATGATCGGCCAATAGAGAGTAGGCAGCAGGCCCCATGGAATGCAGCGAGTCTGGGGCCCGCCTCCCCCCAAATCAGACAGCGAGTCCACAGGGGAGCAGGCAGTAGATGCCGTAGAAAGGAGGAAGTGGATACCTCGGAATGCACACGAGCCCCCCAGAAAGCAGGCAGCGGGTCCTGCAGAGGGACGGTGACCCCCTTTGCCTTTTGGGTGGGGTCCAGGGCCGCAGGCGCGGACTGGGCAGGCGGCACGGGGATGCTGTCGGGCTCGGGGCTCGGGGCTCGGGGCTCGGTCTCGGGGAGGGCAGGGACCGGCCGAGCCGCTCTGACCGCCCGTCTGTGCCCGCGCAGACACGTTCGCCAGCAAGGTGGCGGCGCTGCAGGACCAGTGCGCGGACGCGTCCATCGGCAACGTGACGGGCTCCAACGCCGTGAACGTGTTCCTGGGCCTCGGCGTGGCCTGGTCGGTGGCCGCCGTGTACTGGGCGGTGCAGGGCCGCCCGTTCGAGGTGCGCACCGGCACGCTGGCCTTCTCCGTCACGCTCTTCACCGTCTTCGCCTTCGTGGGCATCGCCGTGCTGCTGTACCGGCGCCGGCCGCACATCGGGGGCGAGCTGGGCGGCCCGCGCGGCCCCAAGCTCGCCACCACCGCGCTCTTCCTGGGCCTCTGGTTCCTCTACATCCTCTTCGCCAGCCTCGAGGCCTACTGCCACATCCGGGGCTTCTAGGGCCCCCCACCCCACCCGAGAGACTCGGCTGCCCCCGCTCCGGACCCGCGTCCTCTTGGTCCTCCAGAGATGCAGCCTCCTCTCCTGGGACGCAGCCTCCCTTCCTCCTGGGAACTGTACCCCCGTCCTCCGTCCCCACGAACATCCTCCTCCCTCCCATCCCCTCAGGAGTCTCCCAGAGATACCCACGACTGCAGCACATCCCTGTTAGCTCATCCCTGAGATGTCCACACCCCCGGGGACATCTCCACCTCGAGGCCCCTCCCCAGTAACCTCCAAGAGAATCTACCGTCTGTCCACCCTGTCCACCCTAGACACCTAGCCTTCCCCTATCCCTTAGGACCCCCTTCCTCTAGAGGACCCTCACCGTCACCACCACCACCACCACCTATGCCCCAGGACCTCGGAACCCAGCCCTCCCTGGGGGACCTTGGAAGGAGGCTGATCCATCCCAGGATGTCCCCGATCTCACCTTTCTCCCCAACCCTCAGGGAGCTCTGTTCAGCCCCCGGGGGTGGGGCGGAGGAACAGGTAGGTGCGTGCATAGGGGGCCACAACTTCCCTGATTTCTCCACTCAGGCCCTTGGGAGGACACTAATCCTCGAGGCTGGGAGAAGTTTGGGGTTTCAGAGCTGGAGGAGGCACATATGAACCTGCAACTTCTCACATTCCAGCGCCACCACTCGCCTCCACTACCTCTGAGAGCCCAGCTACGCCTTGGAAGGGGAGGGGGGGGCCTGTGTGTATATATAGTGTGTTTGGGGAAGGGGGGACGTGGGAGGGTGCATGTCTTGGGGAAAAGGGGTGACAGACTTTCCTTTTGTGAGGGCAGCAGACTCCCCCAGCCATGAGAATTGGCTTTGGGGAGGAGGCCAGGAATCAAAGGGAGTCCAGCCATCTCCCCTGACAATCTAGAAGGCTCATTTTGCCCTCAGTGCCAGCCAATCCAGGCAGGACCCTCGAAGAGGAGACCGAGGGTCCCAGAGGACCAATGCTACAAGCCAGCAAATGCTGCCACATCTCTGCCTGATGGGGAGCAGGGGTGGGTGGGAGGGTGGGGCTGGGACCAGGGGGTCTGGGTGGGCATTTTTAACTTCGGAGGCCACCCATCTGTTGGTTGGCCATCTGCATTTTCTTACTGTTGTTTCCTGCCCAAAGGACACACTTGGGGTGAGCAGAGTGCCGCCCACTGCTTGGGACCCTGAGGATCACCTTGCAACCCCCATAACGCCCTGCTTCCCACAGGTTTTTAGCGTTCTATCGTCCTGTTGTGCATCACCCCAATTTCCCAGACCTGTTACCCATTCCCCTTTCTCTACTCCTAGCTCATCAGCACCAGTCGCTGTCTCTTCTCTGTGATTTCTGTAAAAGTTGCCATAAAAATTTGAAATTCTGCCTGAAAAACAGCCTTCCCGTGAGAAGTTGGGATTCTAGAGGAGGGAGTTAACGAAGTCTCTGACTGAGACTTGGGCAACTGTGGAATAGACCAGGTACTCTGGGTTTTTCCATGCCCCCGGTCCTCTGCAGGACACCCACACGCACCAGCCACACTGGAAGTCCACACTTGCTTCCCGTAGCCACTCCCCCATTCGCCACCCCATTTCCCTAGCCACGCCCCCACGCGTCACCCGGGAGCTTTCCTAGCCACGCCTCCATTCCACCAGCCACAAACTATTCCTTTTCACCGGGCTTCCTGGGAACACAAAAGGGGAAGATCCAGATTTGCCTGATCAGAGGAGCTGGGGCTGATGGGAGTTTCCTGAATAAAGCAAGTGATTTTCTCAGAATCCTGAAATAGAAGGAGGGGTGTGTGTGTGTGCGCGTGCCAGTAGGTGCGCGCTCTTCTCCAGGAAAAGGGCACAGCCTACGTAAAGGTGTGCAGACTTGCGAGTTACTGGCTTTTTCACACTCCTGCCAGCGGTTAGCATGAATGGAGCATGGGTTGCATGGGGGTGGGGAGTGGAGAGAACTCAAGAGACTTTCACAGCCCACTCTAAGGAGTTGAGAATTTATCTCAAAAGCAAAGAGGAGCTATGGAAGGGTTTTAAAGAGGGGAGGGAGGCGAAGGGCAGGCAGTTGATGTCTGATTCACATTTTCAAACTTTCCTTCTGGCTGCCTGTGAGATTGGAGGCTCCGAGATCAGGGAGGTGGCTGGGGCAGCAGAGGAGGTGTCCTGGGGTAGGGAGGTGGAGGTTGGAGGGGTCATAGCAAGAAGGGGATGGTTTGGAAGATAATGGATCAGGCCAGATGAGGGGTTTTGGAAAGAGCGGGCAGGCGGGGCCCTGACAGGAAGAAGTGGTGCACTCTAGTGGAGTAGTACCTAAAGTAGCACCTTAATGAAAGGGCTATTAAGGGATTAGGGGGTGGACAAGGTCAAGAAAAACAAGCCCAGGAAAGGCGCAGTATGGCGGGGCCGGCAGTAGAGGGAGCAGTTACCACCTCCCCTACCCGCACTTGAAGGTGTGAGAAGAGTTACCTGAAGCTGCTGAGACTTGGAGCTGCAGCTACAGGGAAGGCCAGGGGCATGGGCGCCCAGGACCCACACTCAAGAGAGAAGGGGGCTGGAGAGTGAACACCCCAACTGACTCTCCTTCCGCCCATCAGTCTCCTGTGGGTGTCTCCCATTGGCTGAACTCAACCAGAAGCTGGAGGTTAACGGTTCAAGGCATAGGTCAGCCTCTTGGGACACAGCATGACAGAGAAGAGTGGAAAGTGGATCTGGGAAATTGAGCAGTGAGGTCTCTCCCCGGTTTGGGAGTGAACGTGGAGACAAGTATGGGGAATGGCTTTGGAGAACAGGCTGGCTTCAGGTGAGTACATGCTGAGGGGGATGCCGATGGGACATCCAGAGATGTCAGGGAGGGGAGACATCCAGGGGACACCTGGAGCTCAGGAGAGGGGGAGGTGCTTGAGGTTTGGGATCTGTTGGCAGTGAGGTATCACCAAGCCACAGGGGAATGTGGGGGGATGCGCATGAGGAGCCTGGGACACCTGCCGATGAAGGACACACCAGAAAGGTAGGTGGGAAATGAGGAGACTGGGGAACCTGAAGACCAGAGATGTTTCGGGGAAATGAGGGCATGGTTGACAGGGTCAAAGGTCATGAAAGGTGGAGGAAGATGAGCAGCAGGAAGCGACCTTGGGATTTAGGACTTGACAAGGTGGCTTGGTGGAGTGTGTGGGGGAGGGCGGTCAGGCTGATCTAGACTGTGGAGGGAGTGGAAGTTGGGGACACTGAGGTAGAGCATGTAGGTCACGTTTTGGAGAATCTTGTAGAGAAAGAGAGTGTTGCTGGAGGAAGATATGAGCAGCCCCCCCCCCCCCAAGGTGGGAAGAGGTGTGGAGCAGCAGGGCATTGAATGCAAGGGCATAAGAACATCTGCCGGACAGCCATTCCTGAGAACAATGCCAACAGCTCCTGGCACTTAGGGAGAGGCCACTGTGCTGGGCCTTCCTAGGGATCACCCCCCTTTTACAGGAGGGAAAACAGGCTCAGGGAGGGGATGCAACTTACCCAAAGTCTCGGGGCTAGGAAGGGCGGGGATGAGAGAGGATGAGGCCCAGAGCGCCAATGGGACAAGGACACCCCTGTCTTTTTTTATATATATAAAACCTTGTGCTTTTTTTTAAATTAGATTTTATTTATTTATTCATGAGAGAGAGAGAGATTGAGGCAGAGACACAGGCAGAGGGAGAAGCAGGCTCCATGCAGGGAGCTCAAAGCTGGACTCGATCCCGGGACTCCAGGATCATGCCCTGGGGCTGAAGGCGGCACTAAACCGCTGAGCCACCGGGGCTGCCCTACCTTATGCTTTAAAAAAAAAAAAAAAAAAAAAAAAGATTTTACTTATTTGAGAGACAGAGATAGCAACAGAGAGCACAAGCAGGGAGCAGAGGGAGAAGCAGGCTCCCTGCTGAGCAGGAAGCCTAATGTAGGGCTCCATCCCGGGACCCTGAGATCAGGACATGAGCTGAAGGCAGACACTTAACCCACTGAGCCACCCAGGTGCCCCAGAACACCTCTGTCTTACCAGGCTGAACAAGGACAGTGGTGCAGAGGCAAGGAAATGAGTGAACCTGGCTGCAGGAAAATGAGTAAGATCTCAGCTTCAAAGAGAAACATGTCCAGAGCTTGGGACATGGATGAGATGAAGACCACCCTATCCCAAAGCCACGATCCTTCCCTGGGTGCTAGGAGTTCCAAGGCAGTCAGCTTGGGAGTGGTTGAAATTACTTGTCATGGCAGGAGGCAATAGCACAACTATTTCCTCTCTTAGGACCTCAGTTCCCTCATCTGGAAAATGGGGTCAAGGACAATAATAATGAGGACGAATGGTGCAGGGCTGTAATAAGTTATATATATTTTTAGAATAACCCCTAGCACATAGTAAGAGCTCAGTAGGTGGGAAAGTTGTCCCTTTGAGATATTTCCAGCTTGCTCACTTTTATAGTTCATATTCTCTCCCTCCCTCCCCTGCCCACTTACACATGGCCACGCACGCCCCACAATGGCCATCCTAGAAAAGCCTCAGAAGGAACGAGAAATGCAGACTCCCTATAAACCTGCTTTGCCATCTGAGTCTCGGTTGCTAAGTCCCAAACCCAGGGGAGAAGAAACGGGGAATATCCCTCCTCTCTCTGTGGCCACCAGACTCTTTCATTCACTTTATCCAGCCTGTGCCTGCTCTGTGCCTGGCATTATGTTGGGGCCACTGCAGTGACCAAAGTATCCCTGGGCCCCGCTCTCACCAAGCAGTGAACGGAGCGGTGGGGGACACATGCCAAACATGGTGCAAGAGGGGGTGGTCAGGCTGGGATCTGTGAATGGAAAGACTCTGTAGCAGGACACAGGTGGTGGTGAACTAGGGGACGGGAGCTGGTATAAACAAGCAGGGTGCAGGGGAATGGACAAGGAGAAGGATGGTGCAGGAGTCTGGGGCTAGCAGAGGGGACAGCTAGTATTGCCCGGAGCCTGGCAAGGTGGGGATGCAGCGAGGAGTGGACAGTGACTTCCAGAAGCTGGAAAGGATGGCCACATGGAAAGGCTACCCCACAAGAGCTGTGGCATCCAACTATCCCACACGTAGGGGGTGAGGATGGGGGGCAGTGGGAGGTGCAGGGGCGAATGCCTGACCTCATGCTCCTGGGGCAGGGCTCTACAGGAATCCATAGGACAGAGAGCCCGTGGATGCATTCCATTAGGCCACACTGTGGTAGGCTGAATAATGCCCCCCCATCCAGTAGGTCCACTTGCTAATCCTCAGAACTTGTGATATGTTCCTGACACAGCCAGAGGGACTTCGCAAATGTGGGTAAGCTCAACATATTGCGAGGCAGACACTACATTCGATTACCTGCGTGGTTCCTAAGTACAACCAGGAGAGTCTCCAGAAGAGTGGGGTGGTGGTGACCGCAGGAGGACATGGGACAGGGGAAGCAGAGGTAGGCATTGCCAGGGAAGGGCCACAAGCCAAGGAGCACAGGCACCTCTGGAAAATGGAGAAGGCAAGGGAAGACTTCTCCCCTAGAGCCTCCGGAATGAGCGGCCATCACCTCGATTCTGGACTTCTGGCCTCTGGAACTCTAATACACGTATGTTGTTTGAAGCCCCTAAACTTAGGGTGATGTGTTACAGCAGCAACAGGAAAGGAATACAGAGACTTACCGAAGCCACCTAATGCCAACTCCGATCTCTCTGGACCTCAGTAACATCAGTATGTAGTGGAAACTTCTTGTGTCTCTGGCTACTAAATGCACTCACTACATGTGGGGATGTTTCCAGCCTTGAGAGTTCATGTCCTCCAGATAGAAGCTCTGGATCTCACCTTCCCAGCCTCCTTTACAGCTGAGACATGGACACAGGACTTAGATCCCATCAAACAGACTCCCCAGCAGGAGCCCTGAATTCCAAAGGAGCGCCTTGCCCAAGGAGGCTCCCTAGGGGACCCATGCAGCTGGTGGGAATGATGTGACACAGGCACCCTCTGACGCTGGGAGGGCTCGGTGGTTGCAAGAAGGAGCACAGACACAGAAGTGGCATTGGTGCTGGGAGCAGGTGCAGTCATGTCACGGTTCTGGCAGCAGTGCAAACTGGGACACCAAGACTCAGACCCGCCGGTGGCTGTGGAGGTGGTTTCCTTGTCAGGTCAGTTCTGGGCGTGGTTTGCGGGCTCTCTTTCTAGAACCTTAGCCTCATGCCTGGTTATCCAGGGCACTCAATGCTTCTGTGAGTCACTCCTGTCTTTTAAGTTCCATATAGTAAATGGTGTTAGCATTCACTAAATTCTGTTTGCCTTCCCTTTGCAAATATCGTACATTCACTCCTCCTTTGAATTCAGTAGTGACCAAGTGACTTGCCTCAGCTAGAAAAAGAGGGCAGAAGTGATAGTGTGGCTCTTCTGGGCAGAAGCTTTCATTTTTTTTTAAATTTTATTAATTTATTCATGAGAGACAGAGAGAGAGAGAAAGAGAGGCAGAGACACAGGCAGAGGGAGAAGCAGGCTCCATGCAGGGAGCCCAACGTGGGATTCGATCCGGGGTGTCCAGGATCACACCCTGGGCTGAAGGCAGGTGCTAAACTGCTGAGCCACCAGGGCTGCCCTGGGCAGAAGCTTTCAAAGCCAGTGTGTGCTTTGCCACATCTCTTTTTCCTTGGCCATGATGAGCTATAATGTACATAGTGAGCACTCTAACTGCCTGGGGTCCTAAAGTGAAGGTGTTATGCAGCCAACTTACAGCGGGTTTTTAGATTGATCAAGAAACAAACCTGGGGTGCCTGGCTGGCTCAGTCAGTAGAGCACATGACTCTTGATCTCAGGGTTGTGCATTTTAGCTCCGTGTTGGACATAGAAATTACTGAAAGAAAGAGAGAGAGAGGGAATGAAAGGAAGAAAGAAAAAGAAAGGAAGGGAGGAAAGAAAAGGAAATAAGGAAGGAAGGAAGGAAGGAAGGGAAAGGAAAGAAGGAAGGAAGAAAAAGAGATAAAGGAAGGAAAAGAAAGAAAAGGAAAGAAGGAAGAAAAAGAGAGAGGAAGGAAGGAAAAGAAGAAGAAAGAAAGAAAGAAAGAAAGAAAGAAAGAAAGAAAGAAAGAAAGAAAGAAAGAAAAAGAGAAATGAAGGCAAGTTGTTTCATTCAACTGAGATTTGGGGGATGTTTGTCACTGCAGCATCACCCAGCCTAAGCTGACACACACACACTCTGCTGTGGAATCCATCAGTCCCCTTCCGCTGTGTGTCCCAAGACCACAGACAGGAATACAGTGCATGAGGATTCTCAAGCTGGAGCCCACATGTACTGAGACAAATCAGTGGAAAACTGTGCAAACTGCATGTGCAGGAGCATTTTCCCAGGAGAGGGCCTGTAACATTCACTGGACTTTCATTTTTTTCTAAGATTTATTTATTTATTCATGAGAGACACAGACTGAGAGAGGCAGAGACATAGGCAGAGGGAGAAGCAGGCTCCCCACAGAGAGCTCAATCCCAGATTTCGGGGTCATGACCTGAGCCGAAGGCAGACGCCCAACCGCTGAGCCACCCAGGCGAGGACTTTCAGATCAGTTAAAGATAAAAGAAGCCAAGACGTTGGTCCTTCAATTCCCACTCTACCTCTCACTAGCTGGGCCATCTTGAGCAAGTTACTTAACCTCTCTGGGCTTATTCCTTCATCCACAAAATAGAGCTGATAATTGGTTGAAGAGGGAAGTAGGGTAAAGTGATTTGAACAGTGCCTGACACTCGAAGTGCTAACCGGTAATATTTTTAGTGACAGTAGTTAGACGTGGGTTTACTGTGAATAACAGAGATCCAACATAGGGCAAGAGTTTATCTCTCTCTTGTGTGACAGTCCACATCTGATATGGCAAATCTACTCCACGAGGGTGATAAAAACCCAGGTTTCTTCCGTCCTGCTGCTCTGGCACAGCCAGAGTATCAGTTTAGCTCAGGATGGCTCACCTCCGTGGCATCATTCCAACTAGAAGGATGGAGAAGGAAGGAGAGGTCTGGGATCCACCGCTCCCTGTAAGGCTGTGACCCAAGATGCCACATATCATTTCCTTCCGCATCTCGGTGGCCAGGCCTGCACCCCGTGGCCACGTTTTGCTGTGAGAGGAGGTGAAAAAAAAATAATAAAATGTGGTTTTTATCCTGAGTCATCATGCTTAAAACCTCTGAGGATGTTTCAGGAAAAGTGGGAGCATGGACGTTGAGGGACGATGAACAATCTCTTCTGCAGAAACGTTTGAGGAAGCATGCGCAGTCGTTGCTGACAAACTGTGCCATCAGAATAAGGGTGCCGGATGAAGTTGACACCGACATCAATGCCAGAGGGTCCCAGACCCTTTGCGTTGTCACCTGTTCCAAGATCAAGGTCCCCAGCAGGACCAGATCCCGACTCTCTTCCTCTCCCTGAACCCAAAACCTACATTTCCTCAGCCTCATCTCCCCAAGCCATTCCCCAAGTCCTTATCCTGTTTCCCCCAAATCAATCTTCTGCCTAAGACCCCGCCCCCCAACTCCCCCGTGTCCCGGTGTCCCACTCCTCAACCACCTTTCCCTGACCCTCCGAGCTCCCTGTCCGGGATATCTGTTGCTGTGGAACAAAGCACCCTAAGACTTAGTGACTGAAAGTGACGGGTTCCTATCCTCTCCTGTGGTTCTGTCGCTGGCTTGGCGTGGGCTATGGGTTGACTTGGGCCGTCTCTGCTTGGGGTCTGTCCCGTGTCCGCAGGCAGCGATCTGAAGGCTCAGCTGGGCAAGTGTCACAAGTAACACGCTTATGGGGTTGATGGCGGCGTGTGAGCACCGGGCTGAGAGATCTGAGGACACTGGCCTTCAAGACTGGAGTCCCTCGGACAACGCCAGAACCTCTGGAAGCTGGAAGAGGCAACGAACGGGTTCTCCCCTCCAGCCTCCAGAGGGAACGCCGCCCTGCCGACACCTTGATTTTGTCTCAGAGACTGATTTTGGAATGTTGGCTTCCAGAACTGTGACAGGATAAATCTGTGTTTTAAGCCTCTGAGCTGGTGCTAATTTGTTACAGCAACTGCAAGAAGTTAAAGGTAACTGATACGCTTCCTTTAGAGCTGACTCACCACGGCCTCTTGTCTCTTATTTTCTGGGTATCACTACATCCTGAACCTACCTACCTACCTTTCTTTCTTTCTTTCTTTCTTTCTTTTTCTTTCTTTCTTTCTTTCTTTCTTTCTTTCTTTCTTTCTTTCTTTCTTTCTTTCTTTCTTTCTTTCAGATTTATTTATTTACTCATGAGAGGCACAGACTGAGAAAGAGGCAGAGACACAGGCAGAGGGAGAAGCAGGTTCCTCGAAAGGAGCCCAATGTGGGACTCGATCCTGGAACCCCAAGATCACGATCCGAGCCGAAGGCAGGCGCCCAACCCCTGAGCCACCCAGGTGTCCCTCTTTTTTTTTTTTTTTAATTGAGAGTGGGGAGGAGCAAAGGGAAAGGGAGAGAGAGAATCCCAAGCAGGCCCCACACCCAGAGTGGAGCCTGATACAGGGCTTGATCCCATGACCCCGAGATCACAACCTTTGCGATCAGGAGTTGGATGCCCAACCAACCGAGCCACCCAAGCGCCCCTTGAACTCCTTTCTTCTTTTTTTTTTTTAAATTTTATTTATTTATTAATGAGAGACATAGAGAGAGAGAGAGAGGCAGAGACACAGGCAGAGGGAGAAGCAGGCTCCATGCAGGGAGCCCGATACGGGACTTGATCCCAGGACCCTGGGATCATGACCTGAGCCAAAGGCAGCCACTCAACCACTGAGCCACACAGGTGCCACCCAGGAGCCCCTCATTTCTTTTTTTAATTGTGATAAAATACATATAATATAACATTCACCATTTTAACTATTTTCAAGTGCACGATTCACTGGCATTTAGTGCATCCATGATGCTGTGTAACAATCAGCACTGTCTGCTTCCAGAATTTTCCCACGGCCCCAACAGGAGACCCCATACCTGTGAGCAGTCACTCCCCGCTTTCCCTCCCCCAGCCCTGGTGACCACTAATCCACTTCCTGTCTCTATGGATTTGCCTATTTTGGACATTTCCTACGCTTGGAATCCTACAATATGTGGCTTCTTGGCTTCTTACACTTTGCAAAGTGTTTTCAACGTCCATCCATGTGGTACCTGGCACCCATACTTTATTCCTCTTTATGGATAAATAATATTCCATTGCACAAATATACCACATTTTGTCTGTCCGTTCATCAGTGGGTGGTTGCCACGTCTTGAACTCTTACGTTCTTTCTTGTTTCTTTGCCACGTCTCACAGGCTCACAGCATCGTTGGCATGGGAGGTACGTTAGTGAGGCTTCTCCAGAGAAATAGAACCAATAGGATGGATAGATGGATCGATAGGTAGATTTATTTTAAAGAATAGGCTCATGGGATTGTGAGGGCTGGCGAGTCCAAAGTCTGCAGGGCAGGCCAGCAGGCTGGAGCCCCAGGGCGAAGCGGTGCTGTTGCAGCTGCAGGTAGAAGGCAGTCTGGAGGTAGATTTCCCTCCTTCTGGGGGTGGGGGGTGGGGGGTAAGGGTGTAGGAGTGGGAGGGGGGTGACTTTGGTCTTTTTCTCTAAAGGCCTTTCAACTGATTGGGCGAGGCCCACCCCACGGAGAATTATCTGTTTAAAGTCAACTGATTTAAATATTAATCTTTTTTTTAAGATTTTATCTATTTATTCATGAGAAACGCACAGAGAGAGGCAGAGACAGACACAGGCAGAAGGAGAATCAGACCCTACGCAGGGAGCCCGACGCGGGACCCGACCACGGGACTCCAGGACCATGCCCCGGGCCGAAGGCAGGTGTCAAACTGCTGAGCCACCCAGGGATCCCCTAAATATTCATGTCATCCGAGAAACACCTTCACAGCGACATCTAGGCTGGGCGCCATAGCCTAGTGGACAGATGTGATTCACAGGGGACCTCTCCTCCGCTTGCCCACTCTCTGTGCCTGTCCCCCGGTTCCCTGCCTGGCCACTGGTCTGGCTGGGCTCCACAGAGGCTGGCCCAAGGCAAGGATGGGCGATTATTTGTGGCTTATTTGCGAGGTGATCCCAGGACGCACTGAGGGAGCAGGAAAACATTAAGGGTGTGTTGACACCCTGGCAGGTCACCTCTGTGGGCGACAGTGTCTCAACCCCGCTGGGACCACTCAAGAGTGGTGCAGGATCCTCGCTGAGATGCCCAACCTCAGGGTGAGGAAATTGGGGTGTTTATCCACTAACTTGGGGCAGCTGATGAGGAGACCTCCTCCTAGGGCTCGGCTCCCAGCACTTCCTGCTTTGGCCAGAGAGCGCATCCCTGGAGGGTGGCAGGTGCCAAGTGGGGGAGATGCTGCTGGGCCCCTGGGACAGGAGTGGGGCACCCGCAGCCCATAGGGCCCTCCCCCCTCCCTGGGCCAGTGGGAGAATGCATGAAAACCACAAAGGGAGGCGCCCTCCAGGGAGCAAGGAAGGGCTGGCTCCAGGCACCCCCTGGGCATCCTGCTGTCCCCCTGAAGGACAAATCTGGGCCACCTTCCCAGCACTCAGGGCAGGGGCCAGAAGGGGAGGGCTTCTGGGGCCTCAGTGTTTCCCAAGGCACTGGCTCTCTGGCCACCCCCGCCCCGCCCCACCGCAGTTGGCCTCCTGACTCCCCTGCCCTCTGTCTGCAATCTTCTCCCCAGGAGGTGGAGGGAAGGAAATGTCAGGGATGATGGATCGGAAGGGGCAGGTGGGGTCAGCAGAGGAGGGACCACAGGGCTGGAGGGGAAGAGGAACAGAACGGAGGGGTGGGGGGCGCACAGAACAAAGCAGAGACAAAGACCCAAGGAGACAGAAAATTAGACTGAGAGAGGGAACCCAGAGACTGAGATGCGGCGCCCAGGGAGATGGAGAGAGAGACAGGGAGAGATGGGGCGGGGACGGTGCCCGGGGTCAAAGCCGGCTTCCATCCAGACAAAGAGAGACAGAGACAGGGAAAGATGGAGAGAGAGACACACAAGAGACAGACAAGTGGACAGACGGACACACTCAAGATAGGGGGCTGTGCGGAGAGAGGAACCAGGGAGGGAGAGGAGGAGGAGGGCGAGGAGGAGGAGGGAGGAGGGGAGGAGGGCGAGGAGGGGGAGGGAAGAGCAGAGATGAGACCCAGAAGGCGGCCGCGGAGGCTGGGGAGACGCTGGCAGAGGAAAGCCCATTGGAAGGAAAAGGAGGGAAGGTTCAGGAAGCCGGGAGTGGGGTGGGGGGTGGGGGGTGGGAGCCCCGGTCAGCGCCCCTCCCCCGCCCGGGTCAGGCCGGTCCTCCCGGTGGCCTCTGCCGAGCCATGGCTAATGGTATGATTGCTTGGCGGGGCGGCGGGCGGCAGTGACAAATGAGCCACCGGAGTCGCCAGCCCGGGTGATGGATGGGCCCCGGAGGCGGGCGGAGGGGTGGGCGCGGGGAGGGGGGGTCCCCGCCAAGATAAATGTTTCCCTCTCCTGGAGCCAGGCAGGGGAGGCACTGAACATTGGGGCGATGTGTCTTTGAAGGCCCTGGGCAGGGCGCTGGGGGGCGAGGGGGAGACAGGGAGGCAGGAGGATGGGAAAAGAAGGGGGGAGAGACACAGAGACTGAGAGACAGCAGTCCCCAGAGACAGAGAGAGAGATGAGCTAGGGGGAGGGAGGGACCCAGAGACCCGCCAGAGAAAAGGACCCACAGAGACAGACAAGAAGAGAGACGAGTGAGACAGACAGACGGACACACACCCAAGACAGAGCCCTCTTTTGGGGCCCCTTCATCCCCACCCCTGAGCAAAGATACAGATCCTGACAGAGAGTCTAGGAGTGAAGATGGAGTGAGAGATGGAGACACCAACGCCGAACTGGGGACATAGGGGAAACTGAGGCAGAGAGCTTGTGGCACCATGACTGAAGACTGGGGGGGACCCCTGAGCAGCTCCTTGGTCACTCTGTCCATTGAGGGCTGATCTCTGGGATGGCTGGGGGTCCTGGGGATCACAGCAGCCTGGTGGGTGAAGCCCCAGAGACAGCTGAGCTGAGGGTCCTCCCAGGCTGCTGAGTGGTAGGCAGACAAGGGTGGGGATGGACCAGTGTTGGGGGGGAAGCTGGAGGTCCCCCAGGTCTACTCTTGGAGGGCTCGATGGGGTAGGGCTGGAAGGTGACACCCTCCCAGGCTCACCTGGGGGTCTGGGTCCATCAGAGCCACACACCCCCAGTGAGAAAAGCAGACATGCACACTCCCGAATGCTTGGACCCAGGCGTCCAAACAGCACCCTGGGAGCCAGGGCCACACGGGATCAGCAGGAGATGCGGCCATATGGGGTCAGCAAGTGTGGGCCACACCCCCAAGGCTCCAGGCCTGGACCCCACTGGCTCCCTCCCCTGGGACACAGCCTCCGAGGGTCCAAGGACCACTTAAGGGAGGCAGCTCCGCAGAGGAGGGCTGAGGTCCGAGACAGATGGGACTGGGGTGTGTGTGTGTGTGTGTGTGTGTGTGTGTGTGTAGGTGTGTGTGTGTGTGTGTGTGTGTGTGTGTGTGTGTGTGTGTGTAGACCTACAGGCTGGGGGCGTGGTAGTGAGAAAACTGCAGGCCCCCTCGCCCCTCCTTCCACCA
Source organism: Vulpes lagopus (assembly GCF_018345385.1). Lineage (NCBI taxonomy): Eukaryota > Metazoa > Chordata > Mammalia > Carnivora > Canidae > Vulpes > Vulpes lagopus. Next base: position 165,124,632 of record NC_054825.1, read on the forward strand.
GTTTTCCAGACACTCCTATGTTCCCCTTGCCAACATTTCACTCCTCTCTTTAATTAAAAAGATTTATGCCCAGGACTCAAGGCCCTCCTCCCTGTTCGGGGGTGCAGCGTCCTCGGAGCTCAGAGCAATGGCAAAGATGACTGCTGTCTCTGTCCCCCGCTGCTTCCCGACTCTTCCCAGCACTGTTTTTGCCTGGCTCCCCGCCCCCCTGGCCTCACTGGGACGCCCCACCCCAGTGAAGACAGTGGCCTCTTGCCTTCTGTCTACATGCTCCCCACTGGGACTGTCACATCAGGCCACACTTCTTGTTTTCAGAATTGAAAGGGGGGAGGGGGGAGCCTCAGCATAACCCCCAAGATGGAAAGGGAGCCTGGGCCCGGACCCCCAGCCCTCCCACCGTGAACCTCAACTGAAGGCAGTGGGCGGGGGGCCGGGGAGGGGGTAGCAGACAGAAGAGCTTTGCATCTTTAATTAAAAAGTGATTTAAATTAATTTTCTGCTCCAAAACCCCTATCTGGGGGGCGGGGTGTGTGGCAGTGATTAAAGGCTCTCTGGGCCCCCTTCCCTTCCGCCTTCCTTAAAGGGCCAGCGTCGCCCAAGGGACAGTTGCTCCGGAGGGCTTTAGGGGCAGTGTCCCTGACACAGGGGCCCCCAGAGTCGGCCAAGGTCCCCAGGGTCCTGCCGCCCCCAAGCCCATTGTCCAGTAGATGGGGAGACAGGCTGAGAGAGAGGAGGTGCTGAGAGGGGTCTGGAACCTGGGTGCCTGGGTGGGGGACACCGAGGGACAGTCAGGCTGGGGGCGCTGGGGGTCGGTGGGCCTGGGAGGTTCCAAGGATAGTCAGGGACAGAGAGCCAGAGAGGTGGGGTGGGGGGTGTTTTGGGGTGAGGCTGAGCCCCGGGTTGGGGAGGTGGAGACCTTCCTGGGGTGGGGGGGAGCAGGGCTGCGGGCCTCCTCACAGCCTCTGCTCCCGCTCGCTGGCCCTCTCCCAGCGGGAAGTGCTGCTGCCGTCCTCACGCAATCCCTCCTGCTGCAGCTCCCCTGGCTCACCCAGGCGGCGGGCAAGTTTCCGCGAGAGCAGAGGACGGAGAGGCAGGTTGCCGCAGAGCAGAGCTGTTTATGAGGGTCATAAAAATATCCTTAGCGAGCCCAGCAGGGGTGGGCACGCTGCCTCCACCCCTGTCTCACTGACTCCTTCTCTCTGGGTCTCTGTCCCCCCCCCTGGATCTCTGGCCCCCAACTCTGTCCCCCTCTTCCTGGATCTCGTCCCAGCCCCCTTCCTTCTCGATCTCTGTCTCGTTTCTCTCTGGCCAGGTCTCTCAGGAGTGAAGGTAAACTCCTGGGGGTCCAGAGGATGAAAACAAGGGGTCATTTCCCTGCGAGAGCCCATCATTGCGATTTCAGGGAGTTGCCGGGCCTCCTGACACACATTTGCACATCCCCTCAGGAATTTGAGGACACCAGAGGATAAAGACCCCTAATCTGGAAAAAGCTAGTGAGACAATGAATCCCAGTGTCTCTCTTCTCCCACCTGCCCTCTGCTCTCGCTGACCTCCTCTCAGTTCCTCCAACACTCCAGGTACATTCCTGCCCCAGGGCCTTTGCACCTGCTATTCCTCTGCTTCCCACAAGGGTCTTCCTTCGACCATCCACCTGGCTCCCTCCCTCACCTTCTTCAGGTCTCTGCTCAGATGTCACCTCCTGTGAGGGCCTTCACTGTCCAGCTTATATCATCATCTCTGTTCCCGTTGTGCTCTGCTTCGGAGCACTTGTCACCTCCAGGCATTGTTTTACACTTACACATTTACTTACTGGTCTACTCCCTCCCCGACCATCCCCAACTGAATGCAAGTGCCAGGAGGCCAGGAAGTTTGTCTTGCTTCCCCGCTCGGTCTGCAGGACAGAGCCCAGCACACAGTCGGCGCTCCATAGTAATTTTTGTCGCAGAACCCTCTTCTATCTCACTAGAACACTAGCTGCAAAGGCCGTGTGGGTCCCAGATCCTCCAGGACCCAGATAACAACCGCTGACCTGCCCTCCAACAGATGCGGGAGCAGGCACATGATTTACCCTCAGCTCTGGAGGTTCCACAAACTGCACAGAGAGCCCCGGAGACCCTTGTAAGAGGGGGGGCGGGGGGTGGAAAACGGGCAGGGGGACACAGGGATGCCTCCAGGCCAACCACGCACGTGCACGTGCACATACACACGCCAGGCACGGGCTGACATTCTGACACGCGAGGCCCAGACTGTGTGTGTACAGTCAGGCGGACACTCACCCCCGATACTCCCCATCTTCAGAGACACCAACAACCCTGCAAACACACGCCGGGCCCCAGAGCATAGCACATCCCCGGCATCGCCCCACAACCAGACAAGCCAGACACGCGCGCGCACACGCAGATGGCTTCAGACCAGGCACAGAGCATCCTCGGCTCCTGGGGGAGAGAAGTTAGGGGGCCCAGAGCAAGAAGAGAAACTAAAATAGGGGTCTGGTTACTCCCAGCCTCCAGTTCTCTCCTCTGTGTGCTCGTCTCCTAGAGACAGACGGACAGAGACCAAGAGAGAGAGACAAAGAGGGAAGGGCATGGAGAGGAAGGGAGCGGGGACGCGGAGCCGGGCAGCGGGGCCGGGCGGGCGGGCGGAGACCTGTGGCGGCGGCGGGGAGGCCCGCGCGGGGGGCGGGGGGCGGGGGGCGGGGGGCCGGGGTGGGGACCCGGGGAGACCCCGACACAAAGGCCGCCCCGAGGGCGGCGGCGCTGGGGGTGGGGGGAGGGAGAGGCGGAGGGGAGGGAGGAGGGAGGGGAGGGGAGGGGAGGGGAGGGGAGAGAGGAGGGAGGGGAGGGGAGGGGAGGGGAGGGCCGCCCGCCCCGCCCGCCCCGCCCGCGGCCCAGCCACCGGCGGACAGCGGGTTAAGCATCTCGATGTGGAACTTCCGGATGTGACCACAGAGAGAGGGAGAGACCGGGAGAGACCGGGAGAGACCGGGAGGCGGGGAGACACCGAGCCGCCCAGCCGCCCGCAGCCCTCCGGCCCGCCGCCCGCGCCCCCGCCCGCGCCCCCGCCCGCGCCCCGCCGCCCCCTCCCCGTCTCCCGGTCCTCGGCCTCGGGCCGCTCCGATCCTCCCGGGACCCGGGGCGGGGGTGGGGGCGGGGAGGGACCGGGGGCCCGCGCCCCCGCTCACCCCTGCCCCCGCCGGCATGAGCCCCTCGCCGTGACCCCCGCGGGGGGAGGGCGCCGGGGGTCCATGCGCGCAGCCTCCGCGCTGCCGGGCGCCGGCCACTGACGGCGGCGGGGGTGGGGGGGCCGGGCCCCCGGTCTCCCGCCCCACCCCCTGGCGTCCGCACCGCGGCCCGTCGGGGGCCGCTGCCCCGGGCTGCGCCCGCCCCGCCGGCCAGGCCCTGGAGGGACCCGGGAGCTGCCGCCGGCATCAGCCCATGGCCCGGAGGGTAGGTCTGGGGCCGCGCACCCGTCCCGCCCCCTCCTCCGTCTCTTTCTCTGCCTCCCTCCCTCTCTCTGCCCCCGGGTCTCCCGTGTCTCTGCTCCGGGTCTCCCCTTCTCTCCACCCCCGGGTCTCCCGTGTCTCTGCTCCGGGTCTCCCCTTCTCTCCACCCCTGGGTCTCCCGTGTCTCTGCTCCGGCTCTCCCCTTCTCTCCACCCCTGGGTCTCCCGTGTCTCTGCTCCGGCTCTCCCCTTCTCTCCACCCCTGGGTCTCCTGTGTCTCTGCTCCGGGTCTCCCCTTCTCTCCACTCCTGGGTCTCCCGTGTCTCTGCTCCGGGTCTCCCCCTCCTTCGGGCTGGGGTCTCCCCCTCTCTCCTGCCGGAGTCTCCTCTCTCTGTCCCCGGGTCTCCCCTGTTTTTGCTCCGGGTCTCCCCCACTCTCCACCCTGGTGTCTCCTCCTCTCTCTGCTCTGGCTCTCCCCTGGCTCTGCTCCGGTCCCCCCTCTCTCCAGCCAGGGTCTCCTCCTCTCTCCACCCCTGGGTCTCCTCTCTCTGGGCCCCCCCACCCTGGGTCTCCCCTGCCCCTGGGTCTCCTGCTCCATGCCGGGTCCTTTCTGCCACCCACTTTCCCCTTCTGCCCTCCCCAGTCCTCCCCTCCGGTCTACTTTTGTTCCAAGTCCTCCTGAGGGTTAGGGGTGGGGACAGTGCTGGGGGAGGGGGTGTCTCACCAGGCGGGGCCGGAGGTTCTGTCTTCTTTGGTTCTGAGGATAGGGAGAGCAGGAGAGGAGGCGAGGAGGTGAGTATGCACCTTTGGGGGTGCCGGGGGTGGGGACGTGGCAGGATGTCAGGACCCCATTGCCCGTCTTAGGAGGTGCGAGGCATGGCGCGGAAATGTTGGATTCAACTTTGGGGCTCAGGAGAAGTTAGGAGAGGAGGAAGAGAAAGACACGGAGAGAGGGACACACACACACACACACACACACACACACACACACACACACGGAGCCCTGGGTCCCGGGGCCAGGCATCCAACAGATGCCTGCGTCCTTCTGTTGGAGTCTCTGCTTCTCTGAGCCGTTTCGAAGCGCAGGGACAGGGCTTGGCCTGGGTGCCTTAAGGTCCCCCGGCCTCCCCAGCCTGCGTGCTTGTGTGATGACAGCGCTTCGCTCTGGGCCGATTGCACAAGTGGGTTTCTGCGGTCGTGCAGGTTTATGCTTTGGTTCAACAAGTGTTTGTGGAATGTGTGCCAGGCGCTGTGCGGAATGCCTCCTTCATTCATTCATTCATTCATCCATTCACGCATGCGCTAAATGCCTCCCTCCGTCATTCATTCACGCTTGCACTAAAGGCGTCATTCATTCATTCATTCACCCACTCATTCCTTCATTGCTGCGTCTGGTGTTTGGCTCTGTGTGTGTGTGTGGGGGGGGTGCATTCACATGGCAAGGGGCGTGTGACAGGTTGTTAAGGCACACTCAGATGTGCATATGTGATAACTATGAGATGAAATTGAAGTTGGGGTGGACAGTGTAGACATACATTTATGCATAAATGATGTGCTGCTGCTGTGGTAAGTGTCCATGAGTGAGCCTCTCTCTCTCTCTCTCTCTCTCCTGTATCTTCTCTCCTCCATCCTCTCTGTCCTCCCCTGTGTCTCTCTCTTGCATCTTGCTCCTAGTCTCTCTCCCCATGCTCACCTCCTCCCTCCCCTCCTGGCTCCGGAAGGAGCTGGGAGTTACATCAACTGATCCCTGACTCCCACCCACCCCGACCCTTAGACCTGAGATCTGGGTCATCTCTCTCCTCTGGACCCTTCTGCCCACACATCGAGAATCTGGGAGGGGACATTCTTCACAGGCCAGGCGTATAAGAGAAGACCCTGGGACAGGGCCTTCAGCTCCACCCCAGCCCCATGGGACGTCCGAGGTCCAAAGCTGGCAGGGCTCAGACACGGAGAATGGAAGGGCTGGTTCTGGGGGCAGGGAGGGGCCTCTCCTGGGTGCCAGGGTAGGGAGCTCTCCTGATGCCTCCTTGGGGCTCTCCCCCTCTCGCCTCCCCCCAGTATGATGAGCTGCCCCACTACCCAGGCATCGTGGACAGCACCGCAGCCCTGGCTGGCTTCTCAGAGGCAGTGGCCTCGGCACCGAGAGCCCCGGGGCCCTATGGCCCCCACCGGCCTCCCCAACCCCAGCCCCCGGGCTTGGACAGTGATGGCCTGAGGAGAGAGAAGGATGAGATCTATGGGTGAGTCGGGGCAGGACTGAAGGCTCCGTGGGGTCTTGGGATGCGGGCTCCTTTCTCTGACTTTTCTTGCTCTGTCTTGGTCTCTCCATGTCTTCCTCTGGGTCTTCTGTCCCTCCCCCCCAGGTGCCCCACACTCCGCACATCCCCTCCCTCCCCTCATGAACCTTCTCTCCTGCTTCCCCCAGACACCCGCTCTTCCCACTGCTGGCCCTGGTCTTTGAGAAATGCGAACTGGCCACGTGCTCGCCCCGCGACGGGGCCGGGGCTGGGGTGGGCGCACCTCCAGGCGGTGACGTGTGCTCCTCTGATTCCTTCAATGAGGACATCGCTGCCTTTGCCAAGCAGGTGGGCACCCCCCTCTGCTGTGTGTGCTGGGGGGGGGTGGGCAGTGAGCAGGGGTGGGCAGGAGACGGGACGCGCCCTCCCTGGATTCTCTCTTTCTCCCAGGTCCGCTCTGAGAGGCCTCTCTTCTCTTCCAACCCAGAGCTGGACAATCTGGTGAGACCTGCACCCTCCCCAATGCCCCTTCCTCCTGTCCCCTCCTCCAAGGCCCTGGGGTTGGTTGTGGTCACCTGTAGAGAGGTCACCTAACACTCTTTTTCAAACAGCCATCATTGTTGCCCATTTGCAGTGAGTCTAGCCAAGAGCTTGAGAACGGGGATGGATGGCCTGGCTTCCAATCCGAGCTCTGCCACTCACTAGTTCTGTGACCCAGGACACGGAGCTGCATCTCCCCGTGCCTCAGTTTCCTCCTCTGTAGCTAGGAGAGATTCCTGTCTCGTAGGGCTGGTATGAGGATAAAATGAGCTAACAGGAGTCTGGCACTTAGAACAGCGCCTGGCACAGACCAGGGACTCAGGAGGCATTTAGCTGTGCTTCAGCCAGGACAACTGAGCCCACGCTGGGATGGGTGCGGGGACGAGTGCAGGAATAGGGCTGCAGAGGGGAGAGGACAGAGGAGAGGGACAGGGAAGGAGAAATACCCCCACTTCTCCCTTTCTTTTGCTTTCTGGCTCCCGCCGGGGCTTCCTATTGGCTGAGCCATTTGGCAAAGGGCTCTGGGAAATGTAGTTTACAGTCAAAGTGGAACATGGAGCAGGGGGCAGGGGGCTAAGATGGGGTATTATAGCGGGACTTCATGCAACGGATCAAAAGGATTTCCTGTCTCTTCCACCTGTTGCTTCTCTTTCTTTGTCTCTGACTCTCTCACGTTCCATCTTCCCTTAATTCTGGGTCTCTGTTCTCTGTTACTCTCTGCGCCCCCCCTTCTGTCCCTCTCTGCCTCTCTGTCCTCTGTCTTTGTCATTCTAACTCACTCTTTCCCTTCCTCCCTCTCCTCTCACCTTCTCTTCCCCTTGTCCTTCACCCTCTTTCTCTTTCTTTCCTTCCCTCCTCCCCAACCTCCCTCCTCCCCTCCCTCCTCCTCCTCTTGTCCTTCTCCCTCTCTCTCCTTCCCTCTGCCCCTCCCTCCTCCCCTCCTCTGTCTCTTCCCATCTCCATCTCTGTTTTCAGATGATACAGGCCATTCAGGTGCTCCGCTTCCACCTGCTGGAGCTGGAGAAGGTGAGTGCTTCTCACTTCCCCTCCCACCCTCGCCTGCCCCCCCATCCCTCCCCTTCTCACCCCTTCCACCCCTCCTTCAGGCTCTCTGCCCACTGGAGCTGGAGCAGAATGCTGCCCCCACCCCTGTACACCCCAGCCCTGGCCCCCGGGTGGCCCCCCCAGTACCCCGGTGCCCCCTCAGGTCCACGACCTGTGCGACAACTTCTGTCACCGCTACATCACCTGCCTCAAGGGAAAGATGCCCATCGACCTGGTCATCGAGGATCGGGATGGCGGCTGCAGGGAGGACCTCGAGGACTACCCGCCCTCCTGCCCCAGCCTCCCAGATCAGGTGGGTCAGGGATGGGGCGCCAGGCATCACCCCATGACCAAAGCCCTGGGCAGACACAGCCGGGCTACCGCCTGAAGGAGCACACGCGCCCCCAGCCTCAGGCACCCACAGCCAGACATGTGTGAGCACGGGGCACACGCCAGCAATGCCACAGCTACACAGACCGGAACACAGCTGGATGGCAGTGCACGTGCACACGCACACACACACACACACACACACTCCCATAGACTCAGCTACACCCACACAGCGTCAGACACAGCTACACAACTCACTGACGGCCATTCTCACTCACAGCTAGACAACAGCACGTACCACACACTCAAACACACACATCCCAGCCGCGTAACAGCGTCACACAGCACATCACCCAACTGAGACCCATGCTTGTAGAGCACATCCAGCCGCACAACAACCACATGGAGGGAAATGGAGCCAAGCGGCCCCAGATCCTGCTACACAAACTCAGACACGGCCACACTCAGACCCAGGCCTCCACGCACACATACAAGTGGCACCCTCCCCACATCACAGCTGGACTGCAGCCCCGGGCACACGCACCATGGCACCCAGCAGCCCAAGCCCCAGAGGTAGATGGATGAGTTTTGTTGACAATCCCATAAACAGCAGCGCAGATCCTGTATTTTTTTTTTAAGATTGTATATATTTATTCATGAGAGACACACAGAGAGGCAGAGACACAGGCAGAGGGAGAAGCAGGCTCCCTGCGGGGAGCTCGATGCAGGACTCAATCCCGGGACCCCAGGATCATGACCTGAGCCAAAGGCAGATGCTCAACCACTGAGCCATCCAGGCGTCCCAGCAGCACAGATCCTAAACAGGGCCACCCTCACATGGTGGTCATGCTACCAGCACACACAGCAATGATACAACATGACACCTGCACCCAGACACAGGCACGCGGTTGTACTGCACATAGACTCAGGCATGCTGCACACAGCAGCCACAGGGACCCTCTGGCCCACATGTGCCCCGTAGTCTGCACATGCTCCACTAGAGCCCCCACTTAGAGACATAGCCGTGCTCCGTATCATCACCGGCCTCCCATACACACCCATGGCAATGGTCCAGCCCGATGGAGTCACAAAGCCTCCTGTGCGATAACCACACACACTGTCTCACAAAGAGGACAGCCATAAAAAAAAAAAAAAAAAGAGGACAGCCAACCCCTCAAACAACAGCCACGAACTTAGAAAAACGTGGCCCACACAGCCACTTGGCCATCTCAAAGGGGATACAACTACGTATCAGTCCCATCGTGTGTCTCAGCTCCACGCATGTAACTCTCAACCATGCCACAGCCACCTCTTCTCTGGGGACAACCATGCCATCTCGGACACAGGCACAAGCCCCCTGACATGCACCACACAGCAGTCTCAAGACAGCATCAGGCACACTGATGGGGAACAGCGGGAGGTGATGGTGGCAGCCAAGCTCAGGAGCCTTCAGTTTGCACATCCGTCCACCATGCACTCACACACACAATTCCACACAGACATACCACATCTGGAGAAGCCTTCTCTGAGCTTTGGCATCTCTAGCTCTGCCCCTGCAGGACACAGATGATGCAGCACCCGGCCGTGGGCCATTTCGGGCAGGGCTGGCAGGGTGGAGGGCAGTCAGCAGGGCCGGTGGGGTACTGGGTCTGCCTCTCAATAATTGAACTGATCCTTTAACCAAATGACAAAGAGATGTTGATGCAGTCTCTGGGGCGGGGGAGCGGGGCGCGGGGCAGCCTCCCTAGGACACAGAGCTGGGCCCTGGGCCGGCGGATCCAGTGCATTGTCAAGTTCCTCAAAATGTATCAGAGTTTGGACTAAAGAAAGCTCAACCCGAACTGCCCCCCCTTCATCCATCTGCAATTCAGAGACCCACCCCCCATCTCTGAAAAGTGAAAGTTGTGTTTTATCCCCTAAAAGTTTAGTGCAAACTCATTTGGCAGCAAAGTCTGACCCGAACTAATGAGAGGCTATTTATAGCCTTTATTTATTCCACTCAGTTAAATATTCATCCATTTTGCTGCAGAAATGTTAATGAGTTCGATGACGAGGTTAAGCCCCGGCCCCCGCTGGGGGTGTTATGAACTTCGAGGCGCGCGGGAGCAGGGATTTACTGTCTATAGCTGGCTCCATCCATAGACCAGGTGACTCTTGATCTTCAGGGTCGTGAGCTTGAGATTACTTCTAAAAATAAATAGGGATCCCTGGGTGGCGCAGCGGTTTAGCGCCTGCCTTTGGCCCAGGGTGCGATCCTGGAGACCCGGGATCGAATCCCACGTCAGGCTCCCGGTGCATGGAGCCTGCTTCTCCCTCTGCCTATGTCTCTGCCTCTCTCTCTCTCTCTCTCTCTCTGTGTGACTATCATAAATAAATAATAAAAATAAATAAATATGTGTAAAGTTCTGAATTCTGCAACACTGCTGGCCCCCAAGGATTTCAGATAAATTGCCGTGGACCCGTATAAGCACATCTTTACTGGACAATTACAATGCGCCTTTCTTTTCTTTTCTTTTCTTTTTTGTGCCGAAACCCAGGATCGAAACTTTGCGCTTTTTGGTTGTTGTTGTTTTTTTTTGTTTTTTTTTTTTAAAGATTTTACTTATTTATTCATGAGAGACACAGACACAGGCAGAGGGAGAAGCAGGTTTCCTGGAGAGAGCCCAATGCGGGACTCGATCCCAGGACCCCGGGATTGCCACCTGAGCCAAAGGCAGACGCTACACTACTGAGCCACCCAGGTCCCCCAAAGCTTTGTGCCTTTGATGTAAACCAGCTCACTGAGCCCTTACCACGCTCTGTTGTGTTGTCCTCTGTTTTCCAGTTGAGGAAACAGGCACAGAGAAGCGAAGCACATTGCCCAAGGTCACACAGCTAGGAAAGAGGCAGGGACAGGCGTTACCCTCAGGGGTCCCATCTCCAGAGCCCACGGCCTCAGCCACTGTGCTATCTAGTGCCCCCAAGCCTTGGCACTGACCTCCAGCTCTTGTTTTCCAGAATAATGCATGGATTAGAGACCATGAGGACAGCGGATCTGTACATTTGGGGACCCCGGGTCCATCCAGTGGGGGCCTCGCCTCCCAGAGTGGGGACAACTCCAGCGACCAAGGTAAGAAGCCTGGGAGGTGAAGGGGAAATGTGGAGGTCGGTCTGAGGATTGAAGTTAGACAGCAAGTAGTATTTCCAGAGGCACGAGGACGACTGGAGTGTGGAGCGCTCTCTTGGGGGAGGGTTCTGTGTCCCCCTGGCCTCTTCCCTCACTGCCCACAAGCACAGCATGCCTTTCCCCCCTCAAAAGACGGACTAGACACAAGTGTGGCCTCTCCGAGTTCTGGGGGAGAGGATGAAGAGCTGGACCAGGAGCGGCGGCGGAATAAGAAGAGGGGGATCTTCCCCAAGGTGGCTACCAATATCATGAGAGCCTGGTTGTTTCAGCACCTCTCGGTGAGAGCCCTGGGGCCCAGATGCAGGGTGGGCATAGGGTGCGAAGGAAAAGGATGGCTGCACAGAGGCCGAGACCCAGAGATGGGAGACTGAGGCACGGGGGCGGGGTATTGAGGGTGAATCTCAAGGGGGAGAGCATCTGTGAGTGCAACCTGTGGTGCTTCTAAAGGCTCGAAACTCACCCAATCCTGCCCCCCATCAGTCATCACCAAACAGAGCCTGATGGATGGGGCTGTGAGGAGTAGGTGAGGAGCCTAGTGGTCTCCTAGTCAGAAGTGGGTGCAGATGCAGGCAGTTTAGCCCTAACCAGTGCACTGCGCTGCCTCGGGGGGGAGAGCGGGGAAGATACAGACAGGAAGAGAGTCAGGGAGTCGTGGAGTCACAAAGGGACAGGGACAGGGACAACGAGAGACACGCACAGACCGGGACCCTGACGGAGACTCAGAGAGGGCCCGTGCTGGGTTTTGCCTCTTTTCCAAGTCTCCGAGCCCCCACCCTGAGCTTCGGTCTCCCTAATGAAGCTGGTCAATTAGCATCTAATTGCTGGAAGAGGCGGGGGCGCCCACAGGCATAATTGCCCGAAGCTTGGCTCCACTTCCCTCCACTGGGCCCTGGGGGAGCCTGGAGCGGCTCAGACGAGCTGGCTCTCCAGGCCCTGCTCCAGCCTAGGCTCACCATCCCCACGGGGCCAGGCCTTGGGGCTCAGGTGGCAGGCTGGGCAGGCAGGGTGATTCTTGCTGGTGGCCACAGCACCCGTACCCCTCGGAGGAGCAGAAGAAACAGCTGGCGCAGGACACGGGGCTCACCATCCTGCAGGTCAACAACTGGTGAGCAGCGCGGGAGGCTTGCGCGGGTCGCCGAGCCCCCAGCCCCGGGCGGGAGGCCGGGCGCTGTCCGCGGTGCTGAAGGAGGCTCCCGAGACCCTGGGAGCCTCTCCGGCCCCCGCCCCATCCCGGTCCTCTCCTTCCAGGTGTCTACGTGTGTTCATTTCTGCCTCTCCCCTACTTCCTCTTACACCTTCCTTTTATTTCCATAACCCTCTCCCAGGTTCATTAACGCCCGGAGACGCATCGTGCAACCAATGATCGATCAATCCAACCGCACAGGTACAGGGAGAAGCTGGGGAGAGAGGGCCTAATGCTCTCCGGGGACGTATCAACGCTGGGACCCGCCTATCCAGGGTCTCAGCCTGCACCCCTCCACCTCCCTGCCAGGGCAGAGTGCAGCCTTCAGCCCAGAGGGCCAACCCATGGGGGGCTACACGGAAGCTCAGCCACACATGACTGTCAGGCCTCCAGGTAAGGCCCCGCCCCTTAGCTAAGCCACGCCCCAACACGCCAGGCCCCGCCTCCAAATGAAGGTTCCCCCACCCTCTGGGATTAAGTGCATGAGTAATACAGTAATTCACTTGCATAACTGTGGAGCTGGAGATGTGATCGTAGGTTTCCTGATGCCCACTTTTTCCGAGCTGAGTTTGCTCCTTCCAGGTCTGCCCATCCATTAGAAGGCTCTACTTTTCCTTAAAGGACTAGTACCTTTTTAAAAAATACTTTATTTTAGAGAGTACAGGCATGCGAGGGCGAGCAAGGGCGCCCCTGTGCACATGAGTGGGAGGAGTAGGGGAAGGGAGCAGCAGGGGGTAGGAAAAAAACAGACCCTGCATTGAGTGCAGAGCCAGATGGAGAGCTTGATCTCAGGACCCTGAGATCATGACCTGAACTGAAATCAAGAATCCGTAGCTCAATCGCTCAATCGACTGAGCACCCAGGCATCCCAGGACTAGTACTTTCTTAAATGATGACTCAGTGTGTCCTGATAGAGGGATTCCCTGGGGAAGGAGCAGGTGGGAAGGGCATATGGGGATGTCTGGTGAAGAACCACAACCCTCCTCTCTTGTCTTCCAGGGTCGATGGGGATGAGTTTGAACCTAGAAGGAGAGTGGCATTATCTATAGATTCAGGACAAGTGTGAGTGTCCAATATCTAGGGATTCTGGGTTAGGGGTTGTGCAGCTCTCAAACTTTGGTAAGACCTCCAGATTCCAATATTGGGCCCCTCCAGAGCAGGATCAGCATGGGTCCCTGAACTGAGGGTTCTCCAAGGCTTCATGGGAAGATGATCCATCCATCCATCAATCAGCTCATCCATTTGTCTATATATTTATCCACCCATCAATCATCCATCTACTCACTATCTATCCAAATATATATCTACTCACTGTCCATTAATCTATCTACCCACCTACCCATTCATCCATCCACCTCTATACTGATCTGCCCACCCACACATCTACCCACTTTTTTTTTCACATCTACCCACTTAACCACACATTCACTTACTACCCACCTACCCATGAGCCATCTATGCATCCATCTACCACTTGTCATCCATCAGAAAATGCATCAACCCACTCATCCACTTACCTCCACCCACTAATATGTCCACCTACCATACTGTCACCCATCTACCTACCCACCCAATCATCCCCACATCTATCCATTCATACATCTCCAACTTATATTAAACCCTCATTCGATATCCTGACCATAGTCAGGGAGGGTCCTGGTCTTGAGAAGATTTGGGCTTTTGAGGAAATGGACATCAGAAAGGAATGACAGTCCAGAGCAACAGCTGAAACAATAAAACACAGCTTGTTCAGAGGAGGGAGACATCATCTATCTCTGAGATATCAGGAAAGACTTCATAGAGGAAGTGACTTCTGTTTTGGGCCTTGAAGGATAAATATGAGTCCACTGGGTAGAAGTGAGGGGCAAGGTAGTAGGGTACATTCATTTACTCCCCCAGGTCTTAAAACTTTAGAGCATCTTCTCAGTCTTCATAAAAACCCCAAGAGGGAGAAATTATTATTTTCATGTTACAGATGAGAAAACTGATGCATAGAAAGAAGAGGTCACTTGTACAGGTTCACTCAGTTCAGAAAAGCCGAGGGAATAGCCTGTGCAAAGGCCCAGGGTTGAGAGGCTGGAATTTCTAAAATGCAAATCAGATCTTGAGTCCCTTTGGATTAAAGCTCTTCTGTGGCTCCCTTATGCCCTCTAGATGAAGTCCAGAGTCTTTAGTTTGGCACCTCTTCATTCTTTCATTCATTTAATGCACATTCCCTGAGCACTTCTGTGCCTGCCCTGTGCTGGGAACATAGCAGTGACCATGACAGCCCAGCCCTGCCCTCACGGGGCTCACTGTCCAGTGGGGGAGACAGACCTGTCTTTGGACAGTGATGACCCAATGTAGGCAGAGCTGGGATGAAGGAACTCAGGGACTGGAGGAGCCCAGAGTGGGCATCAGACCCAGGATGGAAGGTTTAGGGAAAATGTCCTGGAAGAGGGGACTTTGGAGCCGAGACCAGGAGAATGGAAGGAGTGAGGCGGGAGAGGAGGGAATAGTATATGCAAAGGCCAGTGCACTTAGCAACCTCACAGCTATGAGACAGCCCCCCTGCCCCTGTCACCACTGCATGAGGGGGAAGGAGGACCAAGCTGAGCTGGCGCCAGCAGGCTGGGTGGGTGAATAATGAACTCAGGGCCAACAGAAAGTCTGGGAGATGGGAGCAGAGACCTAGGAGGGCTTGGGCACCCAGGGGCACGAGGGCAGGAGCCTGGGAAGGAGAGATGGACATGTTTGTTCAGGGCCCGGCAGGTCAGTGGGGGTCTCAGCTCTGCCCTGGCCAATCCAGGACAGGTGTGGCCTGGTCTGAGTGCCAGGGGACCTCAGGGATCAGAAGAGGTGGAGGGGGTTCTCAGTCTCTCTCCTTGTCTTCTTTTCTCTTCCTTGGTCTTAACTGTGCCGTGGGGCCAGGTCCCTCCACACTTCCTGACTTGGCCTCTGTCCCCTCTCCACAGACCCCAGCATCCGGACTGTGACCACCAGGCTCACACCTCGTTCCGGTCCCCACCTGGTTCCCGACTTCAGGACCCCACCTCCTAAGGCCCCCCCAATGCAATGCCTACCTCCCTGGGGCCCTGCCGGGACATGGGGGCCTGAGCACCCATTTGAGGGTCTCTCAAGGACAAAGACAAGGCCTCCAGGCCCTGCGCCCTGCTTTTGCCCTCACCTCTGCCTGGAACCCAACCTGAGCTCCTGGGCCTGGGTCTTCAGAAGATGGTGGCTGGGGGTCCCCCACCTCCAGGCTGCAGAAGAGACTGGTGGTGGGCTGGAGAGGTCAGGGAAGGAGGGTCAGCCGGATCCGACATTTGGGAGAGGTCCCCTGGTCCTCCTAGCCCACTCCCTGCCCTTCTCTCCCCCTACCTCCCTTCACTGACGTCTTCTACTTTTTTTTTTTTAATGATAAAGTCTTAAAAACAAAAAAGCCACCGACCTGAGTTCTTTCTCTTTCGAGATTCCAATTCTCATCAATATGAAGCTCATGAATTACCAATTATAATATTAATTAGATACTCTTTACCCCCACGCTCTTCCGACACACAGTATCAATCGGCCACGGCTGTGTAACAAACCACCGCAAAGCTTTGTGGTTCAAAACGCCACCTACGCCACCTAGCTCATTATTTTATGGGTTGGTATACGAGGCTCTGCTGGGCGGTTCTTGTGATTTCAACAGGGCTCTGTTTCTGTATCTGTGGCCAGAGATGGGTCAGCATGGGGGCTCTGCTGGCCAGCCCCAGGGGCAGCAGGAGTGACCTTGACAAGCAGACTGTCCAGTTTATTCACACAGAGGCTCGGTTGGACCCCAAGAAAGCACAGAAGGCAGCTCAGGTCTGACACCAGTTATTTCTGCTGCGTTCTCTTGGCCACAGATTTCAAGGCCAGCCCAGATTCAAGGGAGGAGACATAGACTCCACCCCTTACAGGGCTGGGAGGGGCCTGCAAACTCACAGCACAAGAGCCAGGGTCACTTCTGCATCAATCTCCCACACTGTGGCTCACAGATGACTTTCTTCATTCGTCCCATGGGGCATAAACAGTTACCCAGGGCTGTCCTTGGAAACACTCATGCGTGGCCAACAGGCTGGACTGCAGGGAAGTCATGAACCTAGACTCCAGCCCAAGCTGCCTGGGTTCAAATTCTTGCTTTGCCCCCATCCAGCTCTGTGATACTCCCTTGGACTGAGCAAATCTGAGCCTAGAAACGTGAGACCCGCAGAGCCCACCTCCAAACACCACTCACTCACATACTCATCTTTTTTTTTTTTTTTTTTCTGTTAAGATTTTATTAGAGCATGTGTCTGAGTGGTGGGGGAACCAGCAGGGCAGAGGGAGAGGGGGAAGAAGGGACAGACACCTGCAGTGAGCCTGCGTGGGGCTCCACCTGAGGACACTGAGACCCTGACCTGAGCCAAATTAAGAGTCTAGGCTCCACCCACTGGGCCACGCAGGCACCCCTCACACGCTCACCTCCTAAGATACAGCAGCCTCTGGACCCTCATAATGCAAACAGGGAAACTGAGGCCCAGTTAGGCCTGTGAACCACAGAGGCCTTCACCCTTGCCAAAAAGGTGCACGGAGATCAAACCGCCCTCACAGGAACCTCAGCTGCTGCCAACTTCAAGAACTGACAATTTTACTGTTTTGTTCCCAAGACGCTGTGGAGCTTGGTGCAAACTGAGTTGGATTTGGACCCTTGCTTGTGTAAAATAGCACAGTCCCCCTCTCTGGTCTCCATCCCAGCTGTGCAAGGATGCAGGAGCAGCCAAACCAAAGCACCCCCCTTCCAGCTGCTGCCTGGGGTCGCCCCATTTTAACATCTCCCCCCACTCCCCCAATTCTCTTGGCCAATCATTTGCCTGTTTCATTATCGGGTTGAACCTCAGCCCCGCCAGCACCCGGTGTGCAGCAGGTGCCCAGGGAACCACAGGTGGAGGGCAAAGAGTGCAGTTGAGTCTCATTCACTCCGGCCACAGGTATCTCCAGGTCCACCCCGCAAGTGGCCCAGCAAATGAGCGCATGCTTTACTTTATTTTAAAGATTGTATTTATTTATTCATGAGAGACACACAGAGAGAGGCAGAGACCCAGGCAGAGGGAGAAGCAGGCTCCCTGCGCGAAGCCTGATGTGGGACTCCATCCCAGGACTCCAGAATCATGCACTGAGCCAAAGGCAGACGCTTAGCCCACGGAGCCACCAGGGGCCCCAGAGTGTGCGGTTTAGACTGCGAGGTGACAGGATAGTAGAGCAGGGCGGAGGTGGGGGGGCAGTCACCTGCTGCGGGCTGCCTGCCAGGCTCTGTGCTAGGAGCTGCGCACCTGCCAACCTGGTAGCCCTCACCACTGAGAAAGTACGATCACTGTCCCCATTTCCCAGATGAGGAAACTGAGGCCTAGAGGTGAAATGCCCCGCCCCTTCCCCCGCCCCCCGCCAGGGTCACAGCTGGAGGCAGCGGATCTCGGTTCAGACACCTCCTTGAGGGCAGGTGGGGGGAGGGCCCGGGGCGGGGGCGGGGGGGAGGCCAGCGGGCGCTGCCTGTTGGGGGAGGGGGGACCCTGGACGCCCGCGAGTGGGGGAGGGGCAGCTCCCCTCCCCCTCCTCCACCTGCTCGGCGACTGGAAATGCCTCTCGCTGCATCCTCCCTAATTAAACCAATTGGATGTGCCACCGGGGAGGAGGGAGCTTGGGCGGGGGTTAATTGTAACTAAAAATACCTCCCCCGTTTCCTGGGGTGAGGAAGCAGCGGCCGGCCGGGGTTCGGCCCGGGAAGCGGGCGGGGCCGGCGGCGGGGCCTGTGTCTGCACCGCGCGCGCGTGTCGCGGGCGGCCGGCCGGGTCCCGGCTGTCCCCCGCCCCCCCCGCCTCCGTACGGGTCGCCGTCGGGCTGGGGCCCTGGCAAAGCGGGTCTCTGTACCCGGGGCCGCCCGGCGTGAGTCCGAGGCTCCTGTGAGCTCCTTTCCAGGGCAGCACGACCCGGGGGCCTCGCGGCTCGGAGGCCGGTGAACTGGGGGCCGGCAGTGAGCCCGGGATCCCTCCAGGGGGCGCTGGGGAGCCGCGCAGGCGGTTTGTTCGGAACCGCTTTATTGAGATGTAATTCACTCCCTACACCCTCGCCTTTAAAGCGTGCAGTTCGGTGGCTTGGGGGTTCAGAGCTGTGCGGCCGTCACCACATCAGCTGTAGAACGTTTCCACACCCCAAAAGGAAACCTTCTACCCCCCCTGGCAGCCACGCCCCCGCCACCCCGACTCCCAACCCGGGCGGCTACCGATCCACCTCCTGGCTCTGTGGATTTGCCTGCTGTGGGCGTTTCACAGGAATGAAATCATACACTACATGGTTTTGTTTTTTTTTTTTAACACTTATTTATGTTAGAGACGGGAGAGGGGCAGGGAGAGAGCCTCTAGCAGACCCCACGCTGAGCGCAGACCCCATGCGGATCCCATCTCAACCCTGGAGTCAGAGCCTGAGCCCAAACCAGGAGTCCTACCTTCACCAACTATGCCACCCAGGTGCCCCCGCTCTAGTGTCTGGCTTCTTTCACTCAGCATAGTGTTCAAGGTGCATCCATGTTGTAGCCTGTCTAGTGCTTTGTTCCTTTTTGTGGTTGAATATGATCCCATTGTCTTGGATTTCGAGCAGAGAAAAGAGAGTCTGGTTTGTGCTTTGCGCTGAGCAGCCACGCAAGGGGCGGGTTACCAGGGGTGATGTGAGTTGGGTTGTGTCTGCCAGAAAGATATACTCAAGTCCTAACTCCAGGACCTGCGACTGTGACCTTATCTGGAGATTGGATCTTGGCAGATGACCCAGTTAAGATGGGATCATTGGGTGGAAGAAATTGAAAAATCAAATATTTTTGAAATCAAGTATCAAAAAATACTTGATTTTTCAATTTTGGGGGGAAATTTCACCATACACATGACATATATTTTATATACAAAGGACTATATATATTATATAAATACATAAGCTATATATAAAAACTTTATTAGGTAAACTCTACACCCAACCTGGGGCTCGAACCCTAGACCCCAAGATCAAGAGCTTCACGCTCTACCAACTAAGCCAGCAGGCTCCCTATACAGAATAAAAAGAACTCTTTCAAATCAATACAACTCCTTTATGAGTCAAAATACTGAACATAAATTATGAAAAGTAGATAAACAAATGGCTAATAAGCCCATGAAAAGATACTCGGCCTCATCAGCCATCATGGAAATGCAAGCACAATCACAATAAATAACATTAGCATGGCTAATCGAAGCTCTCATGCGTGGCTGGTAGGAGCACACATGGCTAAAATGACTTTGGAAGATGACTGCCAAGAAGCTACTAAAACTGAACCCGTATGTGTCCAGTGACCCAATGACTCCACGGAAACGCGGATGTGTTCACCAAAGGCCACATGGACCGTGTGTTCCTAGGGGCATCATCACTGTAGCTGGCTCCCGGCCAAATGCCCATCAGCAAAGGAGCAAATTAAATAAAGTGTGATGAATTCGTGCAACAGAATGAATAAACCACAGCTCCACGCAACATGTTAGCAGGATATGCCAGACACGAGAGAGACCATTTTTATGAGGTTCTAGAACGGGCAATGCTAGGTGATGGTGTTAGAGGTCAGAGCGCTGGTGGCCCTGGGAGCCCCCTACACTGGGCGGTGCTGGGGAGCAGGAGCCAGGCTGCAGGGGGGCGCTGGTCATGGTTTGTGTGGATGCTGGTGGCACAGGCATGTTTCGTGTTCTGGGAAAATTCACCAGGCTGTTCACTGATGATTTGTGCACTTTCCTCTGTGTTACGCTTCGAAAGTTTTTAAAGGGTTGTTGAGTGAGTGCACGCACACTTTGCATTTTGAGAGATGCTGCGAAATTGAAGTTGTACCAAAGTCCCCTCAGGATAGCTCGAAGTACCCCTTTCCCCACATCCTCGCCGCAGGGAGCTCTTGAATTTGAGCCAATCTGATGGGTGAGAAGTGAGGTCTCCAGGAGCTTTACTTCATGCAGCTGCGAGAATGTCCAGGCCCCAGACCTACCCGGAGTTTGGGGGCGGGTTTCGGAACAGACCTCTTTCCCCCGGGGGTGACTGATGGGTAATAAGAACTTCTGGTGCTGTACAGGGCCATAAAATTCCCCCTGGGTAGTGGGTGGGGCTGTGACCCCTGGCTCCTCTGCTCGGGCAAATGCCCTGGTGGCAATATGTGGGTATTAAGAGTTTTCTCCCTTCTTCCAGAAGGTCCCTTCAGACCCCCTAGAATGGTCTTATTGGGTCAGAGCTAGGAGATGCTTGTTTTTTTGGCAGATACTGGTGAGCTTCCATCTTCAGCACATCCCTACCAGTGTGTGTGTATGCAAGCACACGCACACACATAAATCAAAAGAACTGTTTCTTGCCAGTGGGACATTAATTTATGTGTTAACATGAAAAAGGAAAAGAAGGAACAGTTCCAACAAGCTGTAATGTTCTTAGGAGATTTGGCTGGACACTGGGTGGGAGAAGCTCTGAGGTTAGTTTCTCTCATAAACCACTTATTTCTCTATTTTTAATACCATGCATTAGGGAAGGCATTTTCTGGGGTCATAATAAAAGAGAGACTTGACCACTAAAAAATTTTAAAATATTGAGTAAAGTTCACAATACATAAAGCCAAAAGATAAGCAGCAGAGACAGATGTTCGCCACGTCTATGACTCTGAAGATCCAGAATATATAAAGAGCTACTACAAACTAATAACAAAATGACAAAGAGTCTAGGACTTGAGCCACCAGAAGGGGAAATATAAATAGCCCAGAATATGCAAAGATGCTTAGGTTTACTGGCAATCAGGGGAAATAAAAATATAAGCCCCTACAGCCTGGATGGAAGACAGGAGAGTCTATCAAATGACTTATTAAAATGTACCTTTCGGGATCCCTGGGTGGCGCAGCGGTTTGGCGCCTGCCTTTGGCCCGGGGCACGATCCTGGAGACCCGGGATCGAATCCCACATCGGGCTCCCGGTGCATGGGGCCTGCTTCTCCCTCTGCCTATGTCTCTGCTTCTCTCTCTCTCACTGTGTGCCTATCATAAATAAATAAAATTTTAAAAAAAATTTAAAAAAAATAAAATAAAATAAAATGTACCTTTCTTTGGGCCAGTGATTCTACCTCCAGGGATTTATCCTGAAGATACACACATATCTGGAAATGACCCACGTGGCAGGATATTCATGCCAGCTTTCTTTGTAGGAGCAAAAGATTGGAAACAGCTTAGATGTCTCTCCAGGTGGGCCTGGCTAAATAAGTTTGGCCCTTCCATGTACCGGGCCGCTATACAGCCAGGGAAAACAAGGAGCCAGATGCAATACAAAAAGGTCTCCCAGAACAGTGCCTGGCACACCGTCAGCACGGAGTGTTGGCCACTATACCAGGATGCATGCAGTTCCTCTTGTCAGTTGGCCAGAAATGCAGGTGGTTAGAAAGGAGTGGAAGCTCACGGTCTGTGCCAAGGACTCCTCACAAACGCTCTTACCTTTTGACCCACTAATTGCCCTCTTGGGAACGTGCCCTGAGGAAAGGGCTGGAAGTTTGGGGAGAGGCATAATGAAAAGGCCAGTCCCCCAGAGCGCCGAGCAGAATGGAAGGAAACTGGTCATGGCCCCAAGCAGGCCCGGCCACTCACCGAGGGGACAGACGCGCGGTAATAACTGGGACGTGTTTATACTCAGATGCTTTGTGGAAAGAAGCAAACAGGATCCGCCACCGTCCAAGCGGCGCTCATCAACCAGCTGGTGCCCGAGCCTTGGGTGCATGTGGGGGATTCCAAGGGATTCTTTTCTTACTATTTCCAGCTTCTCTGAAACTTCTAGAACAGGGGAAATCTTTTTAAAAATGGGATTTCAGAAGTGGACAGAGATTCCTTGGTGCATCGAAGACGTCTGCAGTCACGCTATTTGGAAAATTAAAAACAGAGAACCCGTCCACATAGCCAACAGAAGGACCCGGGTTTTCACAGGTGAGATGTCTACACTTGGGGCGGTTCACCACCGTTTGTAGAGTCAGCCTTCGGCCGAGCGCTCAGTGATCCTGGGAAACCCTCAGGCCGCTCCCAGGGAGCTGTTACACAGCCAAGGGCACCGCAGGACCTTGACCAGTTTGTAAATATCTGGAAGCGCATGCGCAGAGGAAGGTGTGCAGAGCTGCGCCCCCAAAGGTGAATCTGGTGGATTCCTGTCGTTCTCCTCCCATCCCATGTCTGCACCGTCCAAGGGCGGCCTCGGGGCTGTGGATCTTCCATGCTGCGGTCCTGGGGTCACTCCCAAAGACCCGCCCCAAGCCCACCGCTCCACCTCCCCGGGTGTTGTCAGCACCGTCCCCCCATTCCCCTACGAAACCCCTTCCTGTTTCAAACACCTGGCGTGGCTTCTATCTGGGCTCTGACCCCTGCCCCACAGCCCCACAGCCATGCTCTGCTCCCGCACTCAGGGAGAAGAAAATACGAGGGCAAGATTTCTGTATGAAAATGAAGCCTCTGGGATAAGTGGACAGTTGGGCTATGCTTTTTTGGGAGAAAAACAGTAGAGCAGAGAGGTCGGGGGGTTTACCCAAGGCCACAAGGTGTTGAAATTTGTCTGATGTGCTTTGTTTTTAATACAGTGAATCCCATTGACTAGTCTCCAAATGTTAAACCAACTGTCCTAGAACCCCGCTTGGCCATCTGTACTTACTGGCCTTTGTCTATGCCACTGAATAGGAGCGGCTAAACTTTCACTAAGGGCTTTGCGTGTGTGTTCATACAGGAGCCTCTAGTTTGCTTTTCCGATGCTCTCAGTCTGGTTTGGGCCTGAGTGTGATGCTGATCAGAAAGTTATTTCATTCTTCTGGAGGGAGCGTTGGTCATCTGTGTCTTTCACCGGAGCCATGGAATTTACCAGCATGCAGGGATCAAGGCACTTCCCTATCGTCCTCATGAGTGTGGCGGGGCCAGGCTGGGGGTCAGAGGGGACAACTGTGGATTGCCAAGGACCCCACAGCAGGAATGGCCCCAGTGACTGTGCTGGATGTGGGCCCACTTTGACATGGACACCCCCACCCCCACCACTCCCCGCCCAGTTCTCTAAGTGACTCTCATGGACAGACAGTGCAGGTCTTCCTAGTCTGGGGATGAGCAGGACCCATGAGGACAGAGTTGGGAGAGAGCAGTGGCCAGCGGGGCCCACGTCCTCTGAAGTCCCTGCTTGGCCTCACCTGCCCAGATCGGGCCCTGGGAGCCTGGGATGGCACGTGGCAGCGAGCAGGATGAGAGCCGGACTGTGGGGAGGACCAACGAGGGGCCGCTGGCGCTTCCTGGAGGGGCTGGAGTAGGCTCAAAGGTCAGGGTCAGCCGATGAGACTTTATTCACATTTCCACACTCCCTCCTTGCCTGGTGGGCCAGACCAGAGCTCTGAACCCAGGGCGCGGGGTTCAGGGGGGCAGGTGGGGCTCCGGGCTCACATGTGCTGTCTACGGTGCCGCAGCACCTCCGTGGGCGTGAACAGAAAGTCCTTCTGGCAGGCCTCGCAGTGGTAGGGCCTCTGCAAGGCAGACGCCTTGGGGAGGGGCTCGGGGGCAGTATCCTCAGCCTCTGTGAGAGAGGGGAAGGGAGGCTGTGGGGGGAGGTCCCTCTGCTGCGTGCTCCCACCCCCACCCAAATCCCAGGCACCCGGGGGGCTCAGGCCTTCTCCCAGCCTCTGGTACTGCCTCCTTGGTTATTACACACACACAGGCAAGTCTTTACTGTGTGTCTCTCGCTGTGTCTGTCTCTGTCACTCCCTGGGACACAGGGACTGGGAAAGAGAGTGTCCTGGGGTGGGAGAGTGTGGCCCCCCTGTCGCCTTCCTGACCAGCCCTGGTGTGGGTGTGGGGTGCACACCCCGAATGCTGTCTGGGGTGGCATTCCCTGGGTGACAAGGGGGGTGTGGCCAAGACAGAGAAACAGAAACAGGCAGACCAGAGTCAGCACCACACGGAGACCAGAGAGAGACACACACACGACACTCCAACCCTCCCGTCCCGGGCTCTGTGACAAAGCTTACGTGGCCGGCACCAACCAGAGCCAGAGGGCCGAGGTCCTCAATCCCCAGATGTCCAGAAAGTGAATGCCCAGACTCCCAGGACACAACTGCGGGGTGGGCGGTCACAGTGCCCCCCCAACATCCTTACCTGGGGGGGCGTCCTGCGGGGCTTCTGGGCACGTGTTCTCGTGGGCGATGCGCTCCAAGGGCGTCAGGGGCATGTGCAGGCCACAGTGGGGGCAGGTCCAGAAGGTGCGGAGACAGTCACTGTACAGGTCTGTGTCGCTCTGAGGCAGAAAGGCTGCACCAGACTTGGCCCCCTGCCCAGCTTACCACTACCCGCCTGGGACCCATCCCAGAAGCCCTCGGAGTTGACAGGCCCCATTGTGAAACCACATCCCTGCACTAAGTTGGGACATGGTTGGTGGGGAGGTGGGGCTCCCTCAGATCCCATCTTCAGGGGCAGGGGCCCGGGGGGGTGGGGTGCAGGCAGTGGGGAATGAAGGGCCCAGGTGGGGTCCACACTTACCGTGAGGCAGTTGTAGGTGAGAAAGTCCGTGACCGCATAGCCCCCTTTGGTGGGGTGGGGGGACAGGGCAGAGCTGCCGAAGAGGCCAGGGAGACTGGGTGCAGCTGTGATGGTCTGGGGTCCCACATAGAGGTTCTGGACTTCCAGCCCCGTGAGCCGCCGGAGACTGTAGGGAACCTGGGGAAGGAAGGGCAGGAAAAAAGGGGAGAGACTCAGGGAGACTCAGTAGAGCACCTGGATCCAGCTGTACCTGAAATCAAACCCGGACAGTTCGGTTACAGAGCCAACTGCTTAAACCAATCACAGGGTCTCAGACTGTGGCTACCAGAGGCTTGTCTGGAATACACCCTGATGCCCCAGCCCCTTCTCTGCTCCCTGTCACCCGTGGGCCCAACCACACCTCCCATCTGGCCACCCTGCCCAGCCTCACCTGGCACGTCGGTCTGGTCCCCGTGCCCCAGCTCCCCAGGGCACCGCTCCAGGAAGTTACCCTGGCGCACGCCCTTCTCTGCACCCCATCCACACACAGCAGAATCAGGGAGATTCCAATGCCCCACATAAGAGGTGGGGAATGGATCTCAACTCTGCTCCGCCCAATTCTTCCCCTCCATCTTTTTTTTCTTTTTTTAAAGATTTTATTTATTTATTCATGAGAAACACAAGGGAGAGAGAGAGAGTCAAAGACACAGGCAGAGGGAGAAGCAGGCTCCATGCAGGGAACCCGACGTGGGACTCGATCCCAGGTCTCCAGGATCACACCCCAGGCTGCAGGGGGTGCCAAACTGCTGCGCCACCGGGGCTGCCCTCCCCTCCATCTTCTAAGAACAAGCTGCTACTTACAGCTTCCCTCTTTGGCCTGCACGCCTTTAACTGTTAACAAGGGTACACGTGGTGTGTGGGTGCCGCATAAACCCATAAACGTGTGCTGACCTGGGGGAGGGGCCCGCAGCGCTTACCTGCATGGCCTCTGGAGCTGTGCCCCTGGGGATCAGATCCTGACTCCATCCCTTACCCTCTATGTGACCTTGGGCTTGTCCTCAGCCTAGGTGGGTTGCAAACCTACCTAATGAGCTGGAAGCCAGGCCTTGTGAACCCCTAATCCCTGGGGCAGGCGGCCCCTCCAGCTGAGATGGGAATAGCCACCGAGGCTGCTCGTACCTTGGATGCCACGAACTGCAGCAGGTCCCTGCTCAGGTGTGCCACCTCCTTGGGGTCCACTGGAGCCTCCTCCTCCTCTTGGTCCGCCCCCGGCTCCCGCCGCCGGGCCTGCCGGGCCAGCTGCTGGTCCAGGGTGCTTTCCCAGTGGGCCCGGAGCCGCACGGAAGCTGCCAGAAGCCGGACGGCGCTCTCACTATCCACAAGCTGGAGCTCTAACCAGCCATCAGCCACCAGGCGGGAGCAGTCACCATTGGTGTCCAGGGACCGGCTGAAGAGCAGGAGGGACTGGAGGAGAGGGGACAGGGGACAGGCAGTGGGTGTGCGGGGCAGGGTGCCATCTCAGCAGCCCCGCCAGTCCTCCCGGCCCCCACCCATCGCTCCATGTGTGGTTCTCCCACCTGCCGACCCAACGTGTCCAGCCCCGCAGCAAACACGCTGCACACTCGCTGTGTACCAGGTGCCCGGCCGTGTTTGCTGCGCAGGAGGTGCCCTGCCGCCACACAACGGACATTCGACTGGGACAGACGGACTGAGATTAAAGGCAAACCATACTAGGTCGCCCTCCTGATGGGAGGCAGGTGCCTGAGGGAGGAGCCTGTGTCCCCACAGGGCTGAGCTGACACACACGCACTCGGACACCTCTTGAGATCTCATCAGATGGTGTCCCTCCTGTTTGTACGTCACCCTTACATATGCTTTACCCTCAAAATACGTCAACAAGTACTGAGCACCGGTCAGTTGGGTGGATGCCAAAGCGTTTCAGGCCGAGGGCACTTCTGCCAGAAACTTATATAAAATGCATCGGAAATGGAAAAGAAAGCCTGGAGGTAGTGGGTGGACGGAAGTGGGACACAGACGACAGAGGGAAGGATCTGGGATAAAGCAGAAAGGCCGGATGCTGGTTGTAGCTCCTGGGAGTGGGGACAAACACCATGCATTTCTTTCAACTATCTGTTTGCAGGTTATCACAGTAACGTGGGACTGCGTGTGGGATGGGGTGGCTGGGTGGCCGAGGCAGGCCTGGCTGAGGGTCGCCAGTTCGGGGGCTGGGTGCCGGAGCGGGAAAGCTCCACATGCTCTTCTCCTTTTGTGTTTCAGTCTCCATCAGAGACCAGGCGACCAGGAGGAGGAGGAAGAAGGGCCGGGGGCATCTCAGCCAGGGATTCTGTGCTTTGTCCCTGGAGTCCTGCCCAGGGCCACCACACTGGCCCCTGACCTTGCTCTGTTCCTTCTAGCGCTGCTGGGAGAATCTGGCATTAGCGTTCCTATTTCCGTCTCTGTTTACTGCTTGCCTCCCCTGCTCCAGGAGCCCCACAGGTGTGGGGAGTATTGTGATTCTCATCACGACTGCATCCCCAGTGCCTAGAACAGGAACCGGCACCGGTGCCAGGCAGCTGCTCCATACGTACTGCAGAGACGACGTAACCGAGCAGGTTGGAGCTAGCTTTCATGGTGTGGGTGGAAGTCACAGCACCAGCACAATCTGCAGAGGCCCAGGGAGCCCACAGGGTTTCTCTCTTCCCTTTACATTCCCCGGGGTTGAAGCGAGGGGCCCTGGTAATGGGGACACCCATCTGATGCACAGGGGAGCCATGATGTATGGTGTGTGGCCCTGGAGCTCCAGCTCGGCCACTTGAAAGCAACCTGGCCCCCCAAGCCTCACCTCCTCCTCCATAAAGCGAGAATGAAGGCCAGGCCCAGGAGGGCAGGGTGGTGTGCAGAACTCATGAGATGAGCAGCTCACTTCCTGGCTGCAGACACATACATGAATCTATCTACAACCTAGGTGTGTCCTCGGCCTCCACCTGGATTCAGCCACCACCCTCTCCTGCCCCAATGACCCCAGTCACCTCCTTGCTGGGCTCCCCACAACTGCCCCACATCAGACCCTGTTCCAGCTCTGCTCAAACGCTCCTGGGGATAGGGCGTTCCAGCCTCTCCTACCTCTCTGACCCCATCTTCAGCTACTCTCCTTCACTACCTTCCACTGTTCCACTTCACTACCTTCCAGCTGTTCCCTGGGTATAGGGGGCATGCATGTGCCTCAGGGCCTTTGCACTTGCTATTCCCTCTAAATACTCTTCTCCCTAGGTATCCTATGGCTCCTTCCCTCCCTTCCTCCAGGTCTTTGTTCTACACCTTCTCAATGAGGCCCATACTGATCACCTTTCCTACTACAGCCTGTCCCTTACCCTCACCCCAATCCCTCCCCAACCCCCTTATCCTATTCTTTTCATTTTTCCTAAATACTTTGCACTATTAACATATCACATAGTACTGCTTTTCTGTCCTTATGGCCCCCCACATGTGAGCTCTGGGAGAGCAGGGCCTGGGTGTTGTCTTGTTCACTGCTCGGTTGTCAGCATCTACAACAGTTCCTGGCACACGGCAGGCGCTCAGCAAGTACTTACTGAGTGAATCAGGAATGCAAAAACAGCAGCCAGCTGGGAGGAAGGAGACTCTTGGAGCCCACCCTGGCCTCCTGCCCCAGGACATGGTCACCAGACCTGGGAGTTGGGGTGTATGGGGCTGGGACTCACCTGGAGAGCGGGGATGCGGACGCAGTTCACCAGGTATGGTTTGTTGGTCTCCAGCAGGGAGACGAAGGTGAGGAGCTGGTGCTTGCTGCTCATCTTGTCTTTGTCATCTGAAATAGTCCGGAGGGCAGCTCAGGGCACCCCTGCGGCCTGATCTCCTACCCACAGTGCCCCCTGCACTGGTCTGTCCCCCAGGGGCTGCCGGTCCCACCAGGGCCATTTACGCAGCTGTATAAAAAATATGTCTGTGTGAATAATGGTAAAGTGGCTGTGACTTATTTTTAAATACTTTGTCATAATGAATATGACTTTCGCTATTCACCATTAGGAAATACTGCTAATTTTGTTAGGCAGGATAGCCATGCTGTCGTAGTGCAAAAAACCAGTCCTGATTTTTGCGCCTCTAAACGATATAATGGCTGGGATCATGTCCCCGCAGAAAGGAGAAAAACGTGAGATGATGACAGAAGCCGGGTGGGGGACCAAGGGCTCATCCCATTCTCTACTTGGATGGTGTCGGGAATTTTTCAAAATTAAAAAAGAGAAAAACAATGTTAACAGGAAGAGAGCAAACTGACTAGGAAATTACAGCAATTGAAGATTTGAGAGAAAAGTTTAAAATTCTACCTTAGGTATTTAAGATTATAAACGTTGTTTTTTGGGGTTAACGTTGACATTTTCCCACAGTGCGTTAGTTCCTTAATAGACAAGGAGAGCGTGGAGTTGCGAACCAGAGCTCACACAGAGCATGGTGGCCTGCACCCCAGGGAGGGCGCCTCGGCTGGGGGTGCCCCTGGGGAGAACCAGGCCAAAGAGCTCACGGAGCCCATGGAACTGGTCTACTCTACTCGCTAAAAGCTCAGGCCTGGGTTGTGGCCGCGGTGCCCCATAGCCACCACACCACCACAGCAGGGAGGGTGGGGATCAGCGTGGGGGTGACTCACAAGACCACGCAAAGAGGTCTGGCTCTTGGGACCACCAAGCCTGCAGATCCCACGTCAGCAGCCCCAGCAAAGGCCAAGTGTAGGGAGAGCCAGGGGTAATACCAGGCAGCGAGGGGCACCCTGAAGTCACCCCCTCACATCCCAAAGGGTTTTTCTCTCCCTGCCTCCACTCACAGTACCTCGACTCCCTTCGCTGCCCCTGGCCTCTTGCTCCTGTGTATGCAGCACCTCAGGGCTGTTGGCAAAGATGCAGGTGGGGTGCAGCACAGTGCCCTGCTTGGACTGCGTGTGGAAAATCTGGAGGGGCAAAGGCAGACACCAGGTGACACAGGCCCTGGGACCTACCCTTCCGCTGCCCAGAATCCTTATCCTCCCCTTTCTCGGCCAGATTCCCCCAACTACATCTCCACTCAGAAGTCCCCTCCTCAAAAAAAAAAAAAAAAAAAAAAGAAGTCCCCTCCTCCAGGAGCCCTGGAGGGCAGGACCAGGACTGTTCTGATAACCTCTGATAAGCACCGTGTCCTCAGCACCAAACAGGGCAAGGAAGGAGCGCTGAGTGACAAGACACGTGAGGCCAGGGCCCAAGGAGGAGGCCCACCTGGTCCGAGTCCTTGCGGCTGCTGTTGAACGGGTCCGGGACAGCGAGCTGCGGGTAGAGGCCCCGACCCAGCACCAGCTTGAGCAGAGCCATTTGGTCCCGTGTCAGGTCCTGGGCGGAGCTGGTGGCTGCCTGCAGCTGGTCCAGGCTGTGCCGCAGCTGGAACTTCACGTCCTGGGGGGAACGCGGGAGAAGGCGGGTTCCTGGGGGGCCCAGCGCTGTGCCCAAGAGCCAAGCCGGTGCCCAAGGGCCGTGTCCACTGGGACATATAGACCGAGGGTGCCGCAGACTGCAGGGGCTGGGTCCTGTCCACAGAGCCTGGTCTCCGGAGCTAAGGGCAGGGCTCGTCCCCACTCTGCTGGAGTCCACCCTGCCTGGCCCCAAGCGCCCACCTGGATGTCCACGCTGTTGCCGGCCCCCTGGTCCTCATCGCTGGAGCAGCCATCCAAGTCCTCCTGCAGTCGCAGGACCTTGCGCCGGCGCCCCCCGCCCTCCTCGTGCTGGCGCTTCAGGCGGTACAGCGCCCGGCGCTCGCGGCGCTGCTGCAATCTATGGTAGCTGTCCCCTGGTGTCGGGGCCTGCATCCGGGCCAGCAGGCCATGGTCCTCCAGCAGCTCCTGGGGGCGGGTGGGAAGGTGGGTGGGGCTCAGGTGAGGGACACAGACAGGCTGAGTCTGGGGCTCCAGTCTGGGGCCTGCCACTCACCGGCCCCTCTGTTTCTTTCTTTTTTTTTTTTTTTTTTAAGATTTATTCATGAGAGACACACAGAGGGAGACAGAGGCAGAGACACACGCAGAGAGAGAAGCAGGATCCATGCAGGGAGCCTGACGTGGGACTTGATCCCAGGTCTTCAGGATCAGGCCCCGGGCTGAAGGCAGCACTAAACCGCTGAGCCACCTGGGCTCCTCTGATTTAGCAGACATGGGATGTCGTGTGTGAGTGTGACACAGAGGAAAGGGTCCCCGCCTTCCACCACCTTTCTCAGCGTTGGCAGGCCAACAAAAGCTGAACCGCTGCTCTGAAAAGCCAGAGATGCTGAGAGATGCTGACAACGGTCAGAACATCAGCAGGCCCCAAGGGAGTGGGGATGGCTCCTAAAGGTGCACAGTAGGCCACGGTCGGGTGGCCACTCCCCTGGGCCTCAGTGTGGCCATCCGCAACCACAGGCAGTGGACTACACAGGGACTCGCCCTGTTCTAAAGGCTCTACGCGTATTAACTCCTGTAATCCTGCCAGGACAGCTGGCAGGCTGAGGCCAGCCGTGCAGTTACTTGCCCAGCATCACACTGGTTGCAAATTGGGATGTCCACTCTCTCCAGATTGGGTGCACCTACCATCACCACCCCCTGCTGCCTCCCAGAGCTCTGTCTGCATGGCCAGCTCAGCACCCCTGCTCCAGATGGCCAGGTTCTTCATGAGGATATAGCGTCGACCCTGTCCACTTCTCTAGGAAGCCCTCCTGGATTTCCACTCCTCTGACTCACCCAGGCCACCCCACATCTGAGTGTCTGATGGTTGGGGAGGAGGATGTATGGTGGCACTCTGATTACTCCATCAGGGAAGGAAAGAGGTGGTGCATCTGCACTCACTCCATCTCCTCATACCCCATCACCATCCCCCACTTCTCCAGGTTTGTTCCCGGCCCCCTCTCCTCGTCCTGAGTCTCACCTTGAACTGGCGCCGCAGGTTGGCCATCTCGTACAGCCGATGCTCCTCTATGCCCCGGTGGCGGCACCACTTGCGTGAGTTTCTGCTCCGTTCGGATTTTACCTGGGTGGAAAAACCAGACTCCAGGGTGTCAGGGCCTAGCCAGCTGGGGAAGAGTGCTGGGGGCTAACCCAGTGCCCAGACACCCCCAGCACGGGCCCAGACACCAGCCCCCGGAAGAGTAAGAGGCAGGGACAAGTTCTCCTCCTCCTTCCAGGTCTCAGCCCCACTGTGCCCTTCTACAGGAAGCCCTCCCTGGGTCAGACATCCCCTCTGGGCTCCCTCAGCCCCTGGGACTGTCTATCACAGCCCATTCTCAGTGGTCACTGTCTAGGGACAGGCCTGCCTCCCAGCATGGGACCATGAGATCCAAGAGGGCATAGCCAAGGGCTTTTAGTCACCACTGGGTCCCCAGCACTGCCCAGCGCAGAACCAGGGCCAGAGCATGTGCTGGATAGACAGATGCCACCCTAGGAGTGTATGAACTTTCTCTGGGTGGCAGTAGTTTTATTCAGTGCTTTAAAAACCCCAGTCTCCCCTCAAGGCTGGGCCCCTCAAGTGCATGCTAGCCCTATGGTCACAGGGATGAACGGTGGAGACAGGGCCCTTCCGGTCTGCAGAGGGCTCAGGGGTCCTGGCAGGGGTAGTGGGCCTCCTCATGCCCCACGCAGGATGTCACTGACAGGGGTGGTCCCTCTGCCGGGCTCACCTGCACCCAGGCGTTGAAGACGTTGAAGAGCGTGAAGGGGTCCCCCTGGTCGCTCTCCAGGGGCCGCCGCGCTGCCGCACACTCGGGGTTGCTCTGGGCGCTGCGGGTGAAGGGTGACTGGACACTGAGGGCAGCCGCAATGGTGAGCACGGGCTCCGCCAGGTGGAACATGGAGCCCAGGATCAGCATCTTCCCTGGCGGGTGGCGGGGAGAGGATAGGGGCCAAGCTGAGCCTCCTGGACTCTAGGACGGCACCCCCAGCCTGCCCCCACCTCCCTCCAGCTTCCCCACAAAGGGCCTTGGGAGCCACGTGGACAGAATCAAGCCCACACTCTGCTTCCTGGTCATGTGAGCTCAGGCAGGGCCTCAGTTTCCCCATCTGCAGGCCAGAGGTGACCTTGATCTTGCCTCCGCGGGTACCAGGTGGACACCGTCTGAGGGCCGGCTGCCATGGTCAGCAGTGCCACCGCTCAGCTGGGCCTCCTCTCTACAACCCATGCTCCCACGCCCCCCCCTCCCCCCCGACTTTATTCTCCTGCCAGGCACCGTCCTGACCTGCGGTGGTCTCTGCCTCCTGCCTCTAGAACATGACTCCACGGGAGCCCTAATGGCCTGCCCGGCACACAGCAGGTACTGACTTATGTGCCTGCTTCGGGAGGAATCCTCTTCTGCTGTCCTTGCTTGATTCCAGGTGGAGGCCGGGGGAGCAGGGGGGGATGGAGAGGATGGGAGAAGCCGGGGACGGGGGTGTGGCAGGGAAGCAGTAGGAATGGCATCCCAACACAGCGAAAAGCCCTTTCTCTGCCTGTGCTCCCCAGCAGGAATCGGGCCGACCCCTGGTCTGCACCACCAGGCCATCGCCTGCCTGCCCTGTGCTCGGTGGCCTGTCACACGTGTCTGACTCATCCTCACCAGTCCCCTTAGCCGCCTTGTTGGAAAGTTCCTGTTACACATCCAGCCTCAGAAAATAAAGTTCGGCGATAAAATGAGGCTGTCCCAGAACCCTGTAGCTCTGACCCGTGGGCAAGTCCTTCCATTTCTCTGTCCTCCGTTTCCCTGTCTGTGAACCAGGCTAGAAGCTTCACCTGCTGTGAAGATGACCAGGCCTCACCCGGGAAGCCCCTGGAGCTCCACCCGGTGGAACAGAGTAAGCACGCCGACGGAGCTATCTGGGCCTGGGTACCCACAGCATCAGCCTGGCTGCGGAGCGCCTCCCGGCTCTGCCCACTGCATGACCCTCGGTGACTGAGTGACGGCCTTTCTCTGAGCTTCACTGGAAAGCGTGTCACTCCCACATGACACCTGATCAAACCCAGGCTCACCTGCTTGCTCTGGGCCCTTGGGTGTGGACCTCTGCCCCTGGCCAAGCTTCAACTTCCTCATTGGCACAGAAAGGGTGACCAGAGGCCCAACCTTCACCAGGTGCCGGTGAGAGGATATAAGACCCATTAAGCCTTTCACAGACACACAGCCAATGCTGTGAACAGAACATTCTTTTTCTTCTCAGATCAGATTTCCCTTGTTCTAGCCCGGTGTCCTTCTAAAATAAATAGAACCATCTTCATAACCATGAGAGGCCCTCAGGGTCAGCGGTACCCAGTCTCCTGTTCCCACGGAAACTCCAGGGTGTTGCACTGATGGGGACTTTAATGATATTAACACGGGCAAAAGGTTCTGCTGAGCATCACGCCCAGAAAATACTGCCACAAGGAGTCCTGCTCAGCTGGGAATATTCTGTGGGCCACAGATCAGATCATCTAGAATGTCCTGAGTCAGGCAAATCAGACCAGAACACACCTCGGTCAACCAGCTTCTCAGAAGGGGCAGGGATGACTCAGGGATGAGCAAGAGGAAGAGGCAGGCAGTGTTGACATCCTTACGACACCGAGAGGGTGGGCACCGGGTGGAGCTGGGAACAGGGTGTGCAGAGGAAGCGAGGTGCCTGTTTGTTTACTGCTGTACCCCAGTGCCCAGAACAGTCCCTGCCACAGGGAACTTGTGACCGAGCGGACGGGGCCCAGAGAAAGAACAGGCTTGCCTACGAGTCACTCAGAGGGTGAACGGTCCCTGCGGCCCCTTCCGGTGTGATCACCCAACTGGAAGTCCTCACCAATCACGACGTCCACTGGCAGCTGGGCCAGCAGGGACCCGATAGGGGTGAGGGCCTCGGAGCTGTCCAGAGCCCCCTGGTCCTGCAGGTAGAGGATGGCCGTTTCCAGGCTGGCTGGTGGTGGGGGCTCGATGAAAGGAAAGGTTCGAGGGTCCCCCACGCTCATGCTCTTCATCTGGAAAGACAATTGAACCCCGTCCAGGATTGGAGAACACAGGAGCTACTGTGGAGCAGTGGCAGGGGGCTCACAACACACAAACTCATGATACCTTAAAACTCTCGATGTCAAGGCCCATCTTAGAGAGGCAGGGGAGGAGGGCCACTGTCTGCCTATCTATCTGTCCAGCCTCTCTTCTCCCAGGCCCTGGGAGAAGGCCCATGGAGCAAGCCACAGGACTTAAGCTGGACCAATCTTGGTTTCTCAGCCCCTCCAAACAGCAAATTACCAAGGAATGAGTACATGACCTGAGCTGGGCCAATCAGGATCCTCCCTGAGACTTTTGCAAACTGACGCCAGGAGAGAGAAGTCCCAGCATCCTCCCTGGTTGTGAGGGGCTGGCATGGAAGCCCAGAGCTGCTGGGATTATTTTTCCCTTGCCTGGAGATTAGCCCAAGCCCAAGCATAGCAGATATTGTCCTTAATCGTCCCTAAGCCAGACCACACCCTCACAATGGATGCACAACCTCATGAAATCCTCCTTTCTGCTTACGGTAGTTTGAGTCAGGTTTCTCTCACTTTGGGCTGAAGTGAATCCTGACTAATTCAGAGGCCCCGAGTGGCTGCAGGTTTTGGGAGGAAATGGAGCAAAACACGCACCCATCACCAGACCTGGTGAGATGGAAGCCAGCAGCCCCTCTATGGAACGGATGAAGGAAAGGCAGGCATGGTGGTTCACAGGGCCATGAGGTAGCAGGAAGAAAGCTCGGGGGGCCCAGAGCTCTAACCAGCCTCACCGCAATCTGACCTGCTGGCCTAGGCCTCATCCAGAGGGCACCACAAGCTCGGGGTGTCCACCCAGCAAGCAGCTGGTCCACCTTCCCCCCTGCTGCCCGGAAGAACACCCAGTGCTCATTAAAAAAACAAAAAAACAAAACAAAACAAAAAAACCCTTTACATCAGAAGCTCTGGGTGAGCATTAAGGCTAGATTTTTAATTTAAGCTCTCTAGGTGAACATGTAGCTAGAGCTGGCAAGCCCCACTCTGATATACTCAGCCAAGGCCATGGCCCTGGACAGTTCCAGGTCAAACAGGACTGACCAGGTGCTGCCCATGAGACCGGATAGGTGAAGTTCCCACAGCCTTAAAAATGAGACCCACAAGGAGGGGCAGGTGTCACTTCTGGATGATAAAGGAGGCAGCGGTGCCACCCACGGCTCCCATGCATGGGCCTGACAGCCTCAGATGGAATCCTGGCTCTGCCACTGGCCAGCTGTGCCACCTGGGTCAGGTTAACTCATCTCTCTGTGTGATGGGTTCCTCATCCAGAAATTGGAATGATGAGACTACTTACCCCCTAGTTTTTTGCAGGGTTCCAAGCACTTACAACACACAATACAGAATGGTGCCAGGCCCACAATGGGCACGAGGCACCTGTTCTCTATCTGCTGTCACCATCTCCATCACTGTTCTTAAAAGAGCTGCCAACTGACAGAAGATGGAAAAGGCTAGAACAAGCCCGAGCCCTACAGGACATCACTGACCCATTTATTTATTTATTTATTTATTTTTTGACCCATTTAAATAACTGAGCCTGCCGCTTCTCCATCTAGGCATCTCTCATCTGAAACGGTACATTGTCCCTACGGGTCAGACCAGCGTTTGTCAAAGCAGCTTATAGGGGTCAGGAACTCGCAGAGTGGATCACAAGCAGCAGTTTTGAAAAATGAAATCAAACAAACAAACAATCAGAGTGTATCACCCATAGGAGGGGGGCTGGTTTGTGCCACCGGCCGCTCCCGCCCTGGGGAAACCTGCTGTGGAAGCTGCCTGTTCTGCCTCACTCGCACTGGCCAGGCTCCCCCTCGGTGAGGTGCACCCCGGGAATGAGTGCTAACCAGGGCAAGCTGAGAGGATGGACCTGGCCCCCAAACCCTCCCCTGTTCCCTGCCAGCAAGGTGAGCACAGAGCCACACAAGGAAGGGGCCTGGGTCCCCAAATACAAGAAGCTTTCCACCCCCCTGAGGACTGTTTCTGTGTGTTGGCCACTCTGTGAGTGGACCTATTTGGCACAGCAGCCTAAGCTAAGCAAAGATAACTAATGAGGTAAGAGCCGGGACATAAGACATATGGATGGAGAAACCCCAGTTTTAAAAGCCACACCCTGGTGGACTTTCTGTTACAGCTGAAAGCATCCTGGAGTCATGAGGTTTTTCCCATGAGCCTGTGGATCTGGGGAACCATCCGCTGCTCAAAATGGGATCTGACGGTTGGAAGCAATGAGCTCCCCTCTATGGCTGGGCCCTGAAACCCCGGGATCAGGCCCATCCCCAGCCGCGCCTCACCTGCAGCACCAGTGCGTCCAGGGCTACCCTCCGAATCTCCGGAACAGGGTAAGGGGCGAAGGCATCATAGTCCGATTCAGCATAGAGGCGAAAGCAGACGCCAGGGCCCGTGCGGCCTGCCCGGCCCTTGCGCTGCTCGGCACTAGCCTGGCTGATCCAGAACTCCTGGAGCCGATGCAGCTTGGCCTGCGGGTCATAACCCATCTCCTTCACCTTCCCTGCGTGGGAACACGGGAGACTGGGTGCCACAGCCGCAGGGAGCCCCCCACCTTGCTGCTCAGTCCCCAACGCCCTCACTTCCTCCTTTATTCCACTGATGTTAACTGAGAGCTTATTCCGCCCTTAACCTTCACATTTCATTGATCCATCCTTATTTCCTCATTCACACATCTCTTATTTGTGTATTCAGAAGCCCAGTCATCCAGCTGTTATTAGTAGGCACCTGCTGCGTGCCAGGCACTGTACTAGGTGCAGCTGTGAACAATGACCCCGGCCCCAGAACAGAGGGGCTGAACAGAACAGAGTTCCTCAAAAAAAAAAAAAAAACAGAGTTCCTCGACCCTAAGACCAACTTTGTCCACTTTCATTGTCTCTGAAAATGGGACACCCCTTGAAAGCAATGACACGTCAACGTTCAATGGCCAGCAGTTTTACATTTTGATGGTACATAAATTACAGAATGCTTTATCATGGATGGCAATCCAGATTCAATCCGGCAAGGTCACTGCTGACATTTATGGGGTGCTCACTCTGTGCCCACAATGATACCAAGTACCCAGGGGAAGTCGCTCATGTCACCCTTATACCTCGGGGGAGGCTCTATTATTGCCATTTCACAAATGAGCAAACTGACACACAGAGTGTCCATGACAGGACCTTGGTCACACAGCCAGGCTGGCTCCAGTGTCTCCCAACCGCTATGCAATGCTGACTTCCCAGAGAACGGTCTCGGGAAGACAGAAAAGAAATACATCAACAGATATAAAATATAAGGCCCATACTCTGAGGAACAATAGGCCTCATAAAGAGTGGGGGGAAGAACAAGGAGATCACAAAAGTGGACAAGGTAAGCCTCTCTGATAGGGACACATGTATACAGGCCCTGAAATGAGATGAGGGAGTGAGCCTTCTGGATCTCTAGAGAAAGACAGTTCTTGGCAGGGACAAGAGTCAGTGCAAAGGCCCTGAGGCAGGAGCAAGCCTGGAATGTCTGCGAAGATTAAGATGTTGCCTCTGCTCCATGGCCCTAAAGGCCACCTACTGCCTGCTTTGGTCTGGAGTTCCTCACTACACGTGCACATCTCCTGGCCCCACATTTCTCCCTAGGGCCTGGGGGTGGCGGGGAGCAGCCCTTACCAGAATCAACTACAAAGCGGATGCCATCAATGGTGACAGAGGTCTCAGCAATGTTGGTGGAGAGGATGCATTTCCGAACTCCAGGGGGGGCCACATCGAATACCTGGGGCGGGGGGGGGGGGTAGGTGAGGAGGTGACATCCAAGATGAACTCAGCCCTTGCTGACCCATGCCTGGTGGCCCACGGGCACTTCCCACCCACCTACAGTATCTCAGATAGCCTTAGTGTCTCCCACTGAACACTTGCCTCCTCCCTGAGTCCCCATCTCAGAGACAGCTCATCACCAACCACACCAAAGGGGCCAGAAACCTGGGCTGGCCTGGCTCCCCTCCCCACCCCCCAGCCACACCTGCACATCGTAAACATTTCTGAAATTCATTCCCCTCCCACAAGCCCCCAGCCCTGCCCTGGTCCAGGCCCTCCCTTCCCATCCACATCCTGCTCCTGCCTCCTCCCCGGTCTCTGGCCTCCCGTCCATGATCGCACACAGCAGAGGGATCTGCTAAAGCACAAACCAGCACTGCTCCCAACCCTGCTCAGAGCCCTCCCATGGCTCAGAAGCACTCAGGACAAAGCCCAAGCACCACACTGGGTCTTCAAGGCCCTGCGGCCTAGGCCTGCCCACCTCTCAGTCCCACCTGGCCTGTCTTCCCCAGACACCCTGAGGTGGTCCAGACCAGACCCCAGATCTGTAAAACACCTTCCCTGCTGAAAGTTGGACCTTAAAGATCAAACCCGGGGAGGCACACACAGGCTTGACACCCTGAGGTGAGCCAGAAGATGGAAAAGGCTAGAACAAGCCCGAGAAGACCCCAGACACCCTGAGGTGGTCTCCCAGGGGCCCCACCTTTCTCTCACCACAGGCCCTTTGCATGAGCCTTTCTCCTGGACCCAAGAGACAGTCAAGTACAGTGGTCAAGAGTGGGGGTCAGTGACTAGGCTGGGTGTCAGATTTAGCCTTTTGGCTGTTTCTGTAAATCATATTTTAACATAGCACAGCCTCACCTGTGTCTGTGGCTCTTTCCTATGTAATGGTAAAGTTGAGTAATTGTGCCAGAGATGCAATGGCTCATAAAACCTACAACTTTGGGGACACCTGGGTGGCTCAGGTCACAATCCTGGGGTCCTGGGATTGAGTCCCACATTGGGCTCCCCACAAGGAGCCTGCTTCTCCCTCTGTTTGTCTGTCTGTCTCTCTCTGTTCATGAATAGATAAATAAAAACAAAAAAACCCTTAAACTTTGGGGTGTCCCTGGAGGGCTTTGTCAGTTAAGCATCTGACTTCAGCTCTAGTCATGATCTCAGGGTCCTAAGATTGAGCCCCACATCGGGCTCCCCACTCAGTGAGGAGCCTGCTTGTCCCTCTCTCTCGGCCCCTGTTCATGTTCTGTCTCTGTCTTTGAATGGATGAATGAATAAACAAATAAACTATAACTGTACTTCTTGACCTTTTACAGGAAGTTGGCAACCTCTGGTTAAGAGCATGGGCTCTGGTGCCAAACTATCAAGTTCCAAAGCCTGGCCCTGCCACTTATGTGACTTGGCACAAGTGCCTTGGCCATAGTGTCTGCAGCTGTTCTGGGTAACAGTGGCACCCGGGAGACAGGGCTGCTGGGAGGTCTAAATGAGGCAAGGCACACACAGGCTTCCCAACTCCAGCCGGCCCGCAGCAGTGCTCCACAAGTTAGCTGGGACACTCTTCTCCCAGACCCCTTCCTAGCCTGGGGCTTTCTAGGGTCTCAGTTTTAAAAGTTTCTTTCTCCAATAAGCCTTCCCTGAATCTGCCAGGAATGTGCACTCACATTTCCAGAGCTTTCCTCTACCATTTGTAAAGTATTGGCTGCTTGCCATCTCCTTCAACAGACTGGCAGCTGCATTAGGGGAAGGGCCCTCTCTTGGCTCCCAGGGTGTCCCAAAGAGTCTCCTCAGCACAAGGGGAAGCACTAAGGAGGTGCTCAAAGGTTGTTTCTTCCATAAATAGACAGCTGAGTGTGACCTGAAGGGCCTCCTCCCTAGGGGACTGTGACAGCCTCCACAAAGGCCTGGTGTGTCTCACCTCCCAGGATCCACACCATCATCCAGTACTTTCCCCCTGAACAGAGCAGCCCAGGTCAACTAATGGGACACTGCAGACATGAGGGGCTGTGATGACCAAGGTTAGGCCATAAAAGACATTGTGGCTTCTGCTTGGGTCTCTTGGGGAGAGCCAGCCACTATGTTGGGAGGACACTCAAACAGCCCACATGGAGGGAAACTGAGGCCCCCAGCCAACAACCTGCCATGTGAGTAAGCCATCTTACAGGAGGGCCCTCCCACCCTGGGGAAGCCTTCAGATGGCAGCAGCCCCAGCTGACACCTCAACTGCACCTTCTAGAGAGACCCTGGGCCACAGGCACCCACTTAAACCTCTCCCGAATTCCTGACCTGTGGAAGTGATGGGAGATAGTGAACACTTACTGTTCTGAACTGCTAAGCTTGGGGGGAATCTGTTACACAGCAACAAACAACTACCACATGACCTGAAGGCCTCTCTGCGCACCCCCTTCTGTGCCAGCAGGGCAGTCTCTCAACTGTTCCCCACACCCAACTCGCAGAATCCCACCTCCACACCCGGGGAGTTGGTCCTCCTCCACCACCCTGGACTACCTCCCACACTGGACTACTCAAAATCCTCCTTGCCCTCCAAAGCTCCGCTCCCATCTCATCAGGAAGCTAACCCTGGCACATACTGCCCCCACCCAAAAGATGTGAGGAGGCCTGTCCACGGCCCAGGGCCCTGCAATTGTGGGATCATGTCCCCAACCCCTACCCCCTCCTCCCCTGGCCTACACGACCAGACCCCAGTGCCCCACCTGGCCTGGCCACACGTGGTACCTTGTCCTGGTCGGCCACAGAGAGGGCACTGTGCAGCGGCAGCACCACCCACCGCTGGGTGCGGCTGGCATAGGTCTGGGCAGCCTCGAGTACTGAGCTGATCTCTGCCATGCCACTGAGGAAGACGAGGAGGTCGCCCCGCTCCTCGGGTGGGTACTTATTGTCGATGGCCTCCAGCACCCTCAGGAAAGGCCCAGGGTCCAGCTTCTCCGACTTGGACGCCACTGGCTCTGCCTCCTGTGGCTGGTACACGACCTGTGGGGAGATGGCCCCAGGCAGGGGCAAGCCTATCACCCTAGCGCAGGGCAACAGGGCAGGAAGACCACAGGCTGTCACCCACCCATCAGGGAGCAGACTGCGCCCTCAAACAGATTAGTTAGAGGAAGATGTCATAAAAAGACAAAGTATCAGGGAACTGGAAGGCTCCTGGGGTGCTGGTAACATCTGATGCTTTTTAGTGGGGGGTGCTGGCTGCATACCGTGTTTGATATGTGGGGATTAACTGAACTCTACACAAGATATACGCATTCTGTTGTGTTCGGAGGGTAACTTCAACAACAACAGAATTTTACAGGATGGAGCCAGGATCAAAACCCTAGAAATAACCCTTCTCAGAAAGCATCCTCACTCTTTTACAGCTGCCCTGCCCAGAAGACAGTGGGGGGGCATTTAGAACCCAAAACCACAAGGAACAGTGCAGTTTCCTGGAGCTCACCCTCCAAGGCTCTTACCAATTCTCAGTGCAAGAGGAAGGATTTTCAAAACACGAAAGAGAGCAGATTCAGGGCACAGACCCTGGGAGGGCCAACAGGAAGCCAAGTAGGGGGGGACCCCATGAGTGCCACTCACACGGGTCTCCTCCAGGAAAGACAGAAAGGTGGGGAGGGAATGGGGATGTGGAAGAGCAAAGGGAAGCTGCCTGGCCCGGGGCCACATCTGTGAGCAGGATTCCAGTCCCAGCTCTGTGGCTCCATGTCTCTGAGCTTCTGTTATACCCCCATGGGCAGAAATCCCCGGCACTGGACCCCAGGCTGTCTGAGGGCCTGGCCCACGTGAGCTCGTCCATGTTCGCTGCAGAGCATGCAGCACACACCCCGTGGATGTCAGCTGTGATCATCTTCACTAGGATTACCAACAGGACCAATGTGCCAGCCACAGCAAATAGGCCGAGCAAAGGGGGCAAAATTCAGGGCAGAAGCTGCCAGAGAAATCAAAGACCTGGGGTGGGAAGTTAATGACGTGTGTCATTACTGCCCAGGACCATAACTGCCCAGGACCACCATGGGGACAGGGTGAGGCTGGGTGTGTCGAGTGGTGTAAGAGACCCACAGTGGCCCAGAGACTCTGCTCTTTTCTTCCCGGGCACAATGTCACTTAGCAAGAGACAGAACACTTTCCAGCCACCTCCCCACCTTGCAGCCAGGTGGGACACAGGGAGGAGACAACTGCAGGGTCCCTTCCGCCTTGAAGACAAACTGGCCCTTCCCTGGCATGGGGCTCTCTCCCTCTTCCTGAAATCTTCAACTATACAGAGCTGGACAGTTCCCTAGGACAGTGGTGCATGGCATGGGGGTGGCGGAGAAGGGGGGAGTCCACCCCCAGGGGACATCTGGTAACATCTGGAGGCATTTTTAGTCTTCACCACTGAGGGAGGATGATGGTGCTGGCAGCTAGTGGGAAGAGGCCAGGGAAGCTGCTCAATATCCTACAATGTGCACAGCGGCCCCCATGGCCCAGAATTCTCCAGCCCAAAATGTCAACAGTGGGATCCCTGGGTGGCGCAGCGGTTTGGCGCCTGCCTTTGGCCCAGGGCGCGATCCTGGAGACCCGGGATCGAATCCCACATCGGGCTCCCGGTGGATGGAGCCTGCTTCTCCCTCTGCCTGTGTCTCTGCCTCTCTCTCTCTCTCTCTTTGACTATCATAAATAAATAAAAATTAAAACAAATTAAAAAAAAAACAAAAACAAAATGTCAACAGTGCAGAGACTGAGAAGCCCCACCCCATGAGATGGCAGAGCAGGAGAAAAGAGGAGCCCGGGTCCCTGAATGACCACATGCAAAGAGTTGCCCAGCAGCCCCGACCAGCAGGACTGTTACATAAGAGGAATCAACTCTTATCTTTACATTTCTGGGTCTCCTCCAACAAGCACTTGGCACCTGCCCAGCACACTGTCAATGCTCAGAAAACGGCAGCTTTAAAAGCGAGAGCGTGCATGAGCAAGCACATCCTTCAACGAAAGATGGGAATCTGAGAAGGAGGGAAGGGACGTGTCCAGGTCAGCCAGAGTCCAGGTGGGAGGATGGGGGGGGGCACGGAAGTGACACTGACCGTGATGGGGAACAGCCTCCCGGGCACCTGCACCACGGGCGCCGTGCCAAAGTAGCTGGAGAAGAGTGAGATGTTGATGGTGGCCGACATGAGGATGACCTTGAGGTCAGGCCGCTTGGGCAGCAGGCGCCGAAGGACTCCCAGAAGGAAGTCGTTGTGGAGGTGCCGCTCGTGGACCTCGTCCACTATCAGGACCTGGTACTGGGGCAGGCTGGGCTCCCGCTGGATCTGCCTCAGGAGCAGCCCCACCGTCAGGAACACAATCTTGGTGGCTGCCGTACGCGTGCTCTCAAAGCGGATCTGGTAACCAACCTGAGGGCAGGGGCAATGGTCAGGAAAGGAGCCCGGACCTGAGCATCAGCCCTCAGTTGCCTAAACCGAAAATCTGAGCAAATGCCCCTATTTCCACCCAACACCACTCCAATCGGACTCTGGAGGCCAGCACACTTGGATTTGGATACCCCTCTGCCACTTTGTGCCACTGACTCTGGGCAAGCAGCTCCATCCCTCAAAGACACATTCCCCCTAGACACTGGAAGAATGGGTACGTGATCATGCACAGAAAGTATTTGGTACAGGGCCTGGTGTAAATGCTAATTAATTAATTTTTTTGAGTCCCTACCCTGCTGGGAACTAAACACTGAATGTGCACCACCAGCTCATTTCATCCTCACAGCCACCATGAGAAGCAAGAACCACTATTCTCACTTCACGAATGGGGAAACTGAGGTCACTCATCCGAGACAAACACAGTTAAAAAGCGGTATTGAGAGAAAATGACCTTTTTAAAATATTTTATTAATTTATTTGAGAGAGAGAAAGCACAGTGG
This sequence comes from Vulpes lagopus, assembly GCF_018345385.1. NCBI lineage: Eukaryota > Metazoa > Chordata > Mammalia > Carnivora > Canidae > Vulpes > Vulpes lagopus. Next base: position 165,168,779 of record NC_054825.1, read on the forward strand.
GGAGGGGCAGAGGGAAAGGGAGAGAATCCCAGGCAGACTCAATGCTGAGCATGGAGCCATACGTGGGGCTCGATCCCAAGACCCTGAGATCATGACCTGAACCAAGGCTCAGCTGCTCATCCAACTATGCCACCCAGGGACCCTGTGAGGAAATGATCTTAATCCCTACCTCCCACCACACACAGTGTGAACACACACACGTCAATTTCTGATACAGTTTGAAAGGTAAAAATTTTTAGGAAAAAGCCTAGGAATGTGTTTGTATCCTTAAGGTAGAGGGGTATTCCTTAAACAGAACCATAAAAAGTGACAACCATAAAAAGAAAATGACAGACTGGCCCGTATTTACATGAAAAGACACTGTCATCAAAAGACAGCATCCAGAAAATGAAAGACAACTCAGAATAGGAGACAAAATCTGCAATACATAGATCCTACAAAGGACTCGTTTCCCACATCTATAAAACCCTAAAAATTGAGAAAAGACAACACAGAAGACAAACAGGGAAAAAGACCCAGACACTTGAGAGAAGAGGATCTCCAAATGGCCAATAAATACGTGCAGCCCTTAGTTGTCAGAGAAATGCATATTACAATGTGCTACTACTAACCACCCACCCAGAAAAGCTAAAGCGAAAAAGATTCACTGTAACAAGCGTAGGTGATGGCGTGGAACACAGCACCAGTTGGGAGTGTGGATGGGTAGGATCACTTTGCAAAGCTTTAATCTACTAAAACTAGACATGCGTGCAGATCTGATGAGCCAGCAGTCACCCTCCTAGCGATACCCCCAACAGAAAATATGCACCGACAGACACCAAAAGGCATATTCTAGAATGTTGATAGCGGCGCCTTCACACAAGAGCCTGAAACTGGAAATGTCCCAGATTCCCGTCAACAGGAGAAGGGACGAATACTCTGTGGTGTCTTTGCCAGGGGATACCAAATAGCAGTGAGAAAGAACAGTGTGCACCCACACACTCTACCACAGACAAATCTCACAAAACTAACACCGAGCGACAGCACAGGCACCAGAGAGGACACACTTTTTGATTCCATTTATAAAAAGTGAACAAAAGAGGCAAAATTAATCTGTGGTATTTCCTCTTTAACTCAACAGTCATAATCTAAGATGATAATCTATCACTCGGGATAGTGACGACTCTTGGGGCCACCTGGAGGTGGAAGACAAGGGGGTTTCTAGGGTGCTGGTTCAGGTCATGATCTCGAGGTCCTGAGATCGAGCCCCACATTGGGCTCTGTGCTGGGCGTGAAGCCTGCTTCAGATTCTCTTTCTCTCTCCACACATACGTGCTCTCTCTCTCAAAAATAAAATAGAATAAAATTTTAAAAAGCATTACACTGGGTAAGTAATGCTAGTGACATTCTCATCTGAACCATATTCAGGTCAATCTGTAGATCAACTGCTAGAAGAATCGTTGAGAAGTGAAAGGGTAAGTGCTCTGGCAACTCTCATCAATACTATACTATCGTATGGGCAACAACCTACACCCCAAGGTCACACCGGAAAAACTGAAAATCCGGCCTGGCCCACTCACCTGTGAGCCATACTGACTGAGGCTCTCGAAGCTGACACGTTTGGCCAGGGAGATGCAGGCAATCCGCCGGGGCTGGGTGCACGCCACGTGACTGAAGCCAGCAGCCAGTAGGTACTGGGGCACCTGGGTGGACTTGCCACAGCCCGTGTCACCGGCCACCACCACCACCTGGTGCTCCTTCAGCATCTGCAAGATGCGGTTCCCGTACTGGGCGATGGGAAGCGCTGCGCGCTCATGCTGCAGTTTGGCCAACCTCCCAAATGCCTGCTTCTGGCTAAAGTCCAGGTAGTGCAGCAGTGCTCCGCGGAACTCAGTCACTCTCTCTGGGGGCTGCCTGCCCAGCCCCCGAGAGCCCCGAGTGTCGGGGCCCAGGACAGAGAGGTTGATGCGGTAGCGGGCATCGTAAGTGCGAGGTAGGTCAGCCAGTGCTGGGACACTGTGCTTGGGTGGCACAGGGTCTTTCTCCCCCTTCCTGGTGGTCTTGAGATTCTGGAATCTCTGCAAACGTTCAAAGAAGCTCCAGAACTTCTGGCACTCCTCAGAACCCTGGCGGATATAATCCTCTTCACGGAAAAAGGCATCCTCGAAAATGTGACGTGTCTCTGGACAATTCCAGTCCCATTTCTCAGGGGCCTCCTCCTCACTGGGGTCCCAGTGTCGGCCTCGGTGATCCCTGCCCTCCTTCGTTCTGGGAGGAGGCATGCTGGGGGTGGTCACGGTGCTGTCTCAGAGTCACAGTGAGAGGTCAGTGCCTGCAATAAGGAACCACTCTTCTCGGCAAAGATACAATCTTCCTCTTCATCAATGGTACAGGACAACCACATGCAACGACAGAGCAAGTGCTCAGGGGCCCAGCTCAAAGCTGGCAACACACAAGGCACCTCATGACTCCTGGAATGATCTCTGGGGCTGACATCAGTCCATCCTGGCCTTTCAGGCCCTGAATGCCTGGAGGAGAGAAGACACACATTCATTTTAAGTAATGTTTCCCAAAAGCCTGCAGTTTCATAAGTACTGGACTAGGAGGACCAGCAGTAATGATAAGACCACCCTGAGCCCTCACGTGTGGTCATGGTCACAGGTGAGACACAGACAATCCAGTGAGTGACCGCCTGTAGGAGCAGCCTAACCACGCTGGGGAATCAGGGAAGGATCCCCCAGGATGTCTGACCAAAAAACCTGAAGAGTGCAGGGCCCTGTGACCAGGGCCAATCAACAGCAGAACCTTGTCACGAGAGGCAAGAACACAAGAGGGGTGTGGTATAAAGAAATGAGCAAGGCAAGGGTTTGTTTGTTTTTTTTTTTTTTTATGATAGTCACAGAGAGAGAGAGAGAGAGAGAGAGAGAGAGGCAGAGACACAGGCAGAGGGAGAAGCAGGCTCCACGCACCGGGAGCCCGACGGGGGACTCGATCCCGGGTCTCCAGGATTGCGCCCTGGACCAAAGGCAGGTGCCAAACCGCTGTGCCACCCAGGGATCCCCAAGGCAAGGGTTCTTAATCAGGGTCCACTGACCTACTAAACACCTAGGAATTCTTAGAAATCAACTGCACAATTTTGCAAGTGTTAGGTTACACACGGTCTTTTCTTGCCTGGCACATCCCTTCCTTCCTTTCCTGATAACAGCACCCACCCCTTTGAAGGGCAGGCCTTCAGGGTTCCAACGGGCTTCTAAGTCAGAGAACCCCTACTGATTGGACAGGTGACAAAGGCCTGGCCAATCATGGTATCCGACTCCTCCTACAACCTTTGGTGCGAGAAGTGGACACGTGACCTGTGGAGATCCAATCACGGCCTTCGCCTGGAATTTACACTAGGTTGCCAGGAGACACAAGCCCTCTTAATCTATGGTGGTCACACAAGGATGACGTAAGCCCGGTGCTGCCTGTTGTAGCTCTTGAACATGATGGTCTTTCTTAGAAATCCATCCTAGAGAAGAGCCTGCACGGGGACAATGAAGTCACTGACCAACTGCAAAGGACGAAGGTGGAAGAGAGAAGAAGTTTGGCTTGTCCCCCCTCCACCCCTCACTTCTCAGGTACACATCATGTCTTTTTGGTCAAAGTTGGTTTTCTCTCCGCTGCATAAGTCTTAACTAATAATATTATCCACCTATGTACAATTTTTTGGAGTGAAGCCCATCATTCAGATTTTTAAAGTTTATGACCTTAAGAGGATTTAGAGCCCTCCTTGATAAATAGGCTTTAGAGTCAGGCAGATTTGGGTTTAAACCTCAGCTTCATCATTTATTAGGTGCATGGCCACTTGCAAATTAACTACATCGAGGTTGTTTTGTCTATAAAATGGGGACAATACCTACTTTCAAACATTGCAATGCTTATCGCCTAGCCTGACACAGAGGAGCTAAAGAGTAACTAGAAGTCAAGTCCACCCTTTCTTCTAGTGATGGTTAAATGGGGAAATCAGTGAAAGGAACCAGGAGAAAATTACACTCAAAAGGCCACAATTTGGGGCGGCTGGGTGGCTCAGTTAGTTAAGTGATCAGCTCTTGGTTTCAGTTCAGGTCATGACCTCAGGGCTGCACCCCACGTTGGGATCTGCACTCAGTGGGTGTCTGCTTGAGGATTCTCTCTCCCTCTGCCCTCCCCCCCACTTTCATTCTAGAGGTGGAGGAGGGCAGAGAGGGAATCTCAAGCAGACTTCCTGCTGAGCACGAAGCTGGTTCAGCACTCGATACCACGACACTGAGATCTAACCTGAGCCAAAATCAAGAATCCGGTTTAACCGACTGAGCCACCCATGTACCCCATAAATAAATCTTTAAAAAAAATAAAGAAAAGAGGCCACAATTCACCTTCATCTACAATTAGCAATGCTTTCACCTACTCTGCCTTCAGTCCCTTGGGGCCATCACGGAACAGAGTTCAGAGATTCGATCTCTGCACTCTTGGAGGAACTCAGGCCATCCCTGGGAATTATTAGAGCCAGGAAGGGGTTTCCACTGATGAAGCACCTGTGAGCTGGCGGAGCGGTTTCTCATGGGAGCAGTGGCCTATGCACGTCACTTTCTGGTAAACACAGGCTGGGTGATGCTAGAGTGGCTTCCCAGGGAACTTCTGTTGCAGGGGAGGCAGTTAAGAGGAAGAGGCCCTAGAAGGCTGTTGATACTGAGCCCAGGATCCTGAGAAAAGGATTGGGAATGAAATGAAGAGCATTCCTCCCAGCCGCTTAGGTACCCATGTGGGCCCAACTGACCACATATCATGGCTCTCAAGGGGGCCTCTTCTCTTGGGCTACCTTGTAGACTTCCTGGGTCCCCTCATTTCTCTATAACAGCATCTCTGACCATTTCTGGGTCTCTTGGTGGCAGCTTGCAGAGGTTGTCTCTGCTCCCTGAGCTCTCCCCTCTCTGGCTATCATCCTTATGCCTCAGCCTGTGTCTTTCAGCTAACCATGCTCAGCCCTCTTCCCTTTCATAGTCTGGTCCCGTCTCTCCTGTTTCTCTTATCTTCAGGTCTGAGATTCTCTCCAATCCTCCGTCTCTATTCCTTGTCGGCCCTCTCATTTGCTTGTTCAGTCGTTTTTTTTTTCTGACACTCCATTTTTGTCTCCCCAGTTCCCAGTCTCCATCACTGCCTCTCCCTCCATCATGACTATTCATCTCCTTTTCTCCACCTAATATCTTGTCTCCCAGTTGTCTGATGCTTTAATAGCTAACAGCGCTCCTCACGTGTCAGGTACTATTCTAAATTACAGGTCTATTTATATGCACAACTACATACATACACACATCTACACTTTCCTCATGTTAAGAAGGTGCTACTATCCAGGGAGCCTGAGTGGCCCAGCCAGTTGAGCATCTGACTCTAGGTTTCAGCTCAGGTCATGATCTTAGGGTCAAGGTTTGCACCGCTTGAAATGCTCTCTTTGGGATCTCTGGGTGGCACAGTGGTTTAGCGCCTGCCTTTGGCCCAGGGCGCGATCCTGGTGACCCGGGATCGAATCCCACATCAGGCTCCCGGGCATGGAGCCTGCTTCTCCCTCTGCCTGTGTCTCTGCCTCTCTCTGTGTGTGACTATCATAAATTAAAAAAAAAAAAAAATGCTCTTTCCCTCGCCCTCTGCCCCTCCCCCTCTAAAACAAATAAACCTGGGATCCCTGGGTGGCTCAGTGGTTTAGCGCCTGCCTTTGGCCCAGGGCGTGATCCTGAAGACCCAGGATCAAGTCCCATGTCAGGCTCTCTGCATGGAGCCTGCTTCTCCCTCTGCCTATGTCTCTGCCTCTCTCTCTCTGTCTATCATGAATAAATAAATAAAATCTTTTTTAAAAGGTGCTATTATACCCCCTATTGTACTGGGCCAACGACATGTTAAGTACATAGTGAGACTATGAATTCAAATCTAGGGAGTCAGGCTCCCATTTATTCCTGTGTTTTTCTCCGTGGTCTGGCTTTATCTCTCCGTTTTTCAACTCGACACGGTCTTTTCGGTTCTCTTCGCTGTTTTCCAGCTGCACCATCTCTTCATCGCACCCCATTTCCCCACACTCCGGATGGCTCTCTTCATTGGTCTGCCCTAATCCCCTGGCTCCCATGCGCCTCACTCACTTCCCACCTCTGGCTTTCTCTCCAAGTCTCTTTCCCTCAGTGGGCTCTTCCCTTCTCTCAGTCCCTCCGTCAGCTTTTGCCAGGTTCTCCTTTCCTCCACTGCCTCTGTCTCTCTGGATCTATCAGGTTCTATTAACGAAGAGAAATCTCACAAAGCCGGAGTTGGGAGGCCAGAAGGATGGGGGGGCGGAGCTCTCCTGCGGTACCACCTGAGCTCAATCCCTGCAAGAACTGTCAATTACAGGCTCCCACAGAACTGCCGACAGGAGAGAATCATGGATCACAGATGCCAACAGGAAAGGAGGTGCAGCTGCATCTCCTACAGGAAAGTGGCCATCCCAGCAACTCAGCCAATGAGAAACCGTCACCCCCCTGGATTCTTGCTCTTCTCCGGTCGACTTCCCATTCAAAACCACTCCTTCCGAACTTCCTTCTTCTCCATAAATGTATCTTCTCTGTTGGGCTAGCCTATGGCTTTTGCAGTAGCCGGCGTGTCCCAGGTTGCAACCCTGTCATCCCCTCGGGCTGGTAACTGTGAAGGTCCTCGAGGGTCTCGGTGCGCCTGAACCGCCCGCCTCCCCAGTCTATTTCCGTTCGCCAGCTTCCCAACCCTCCAGGTGCCCGGGGCCACCACATTTCCCGGCAGCCCCCGGGAGGCGCCCTGGAGGTCCCCATCGGCTCTCCGCCCGCATCTCTCCGGTCTGCGGCTTCCGTCCTGCCTCAGCCTCCCCAGGCTTCTTTTCGTGCCTCGCGTTTCTTCCAGTCTCGGGGCCTCCGTGTCGCCCAGGGACTCTCGGGGCGCTCAGGCTCCACCTCCGTCCGCTTCTCCCGGACCCCCTGTCTCCTCCAACACATGTCCTCCTCTTGGGACTTCCCTCCTCACCCCTCGGCTCGCTCCCCAGCCACCCAGCCCGGTCGGACACCAGACACCCGCCGCTGCCGCCACCCCGGCCCCGCGCAGCCGCCCCGCCCCCCTCACCTCACAAATCGCCCGGATCGCTCCAACTTCCGGTCCCCAGCGTCCCTCACGCTCCCGAAGCCGGTTCTGCGCGTGCGCACGCCACCCTCACGGCCAGGCTCCACCCCGCCGCCGGCAGAGGAGCCAGTGCGGAACTGGGAGCGGCCACAACCCACTCTGCGCCTGCGCACAGCACTCTCCGGCTCCGCCGGTCTCTGAGCCGAGCCGCGAGTGACGCTGCGCCCTCTAGGGGTCGGTGGTAGCGCTGCAGTGGAGACTTCCAGGCGCCTCCGCCCAGGTGTGCGCAAGCTCTGCGCTCCCCATGAATCTTCTCTTGCATCCAGATCACCCCACGCCAAGGACAAAGCTGACCGGAGCCCAGACACTATTAAACTGCTCCCATGGTTTATTTACTATAATTCATAATTCTTTTTCTTAAAGATTTGATTTATTCATGAGAGACACAGAGAGAGAGAGGCAGAGACACAGGTAAGGGAGAAGCAGGCTCCCTCCTGGGAGCCCCATACAGTACTCGATCGCAGGACCCTGGGATCATGACCTGAGCCGAAGGCAGACGCTCAACCACCGAGACACTCATTAGTGTCGACACTAATTCATAATTACTAATGCATAATTCTATTGTATAATTCACCCTAGCAATTCACTAATAATTCAACTCAACTCCCCAGCCCCTTGAAGGCAGGGGCCATTCTTGTCTTGGAGGCCCTGTGTTGTCCAGCGACCACCACAAGGGTCAGAGAGTCCGTAAATGTTTGTTGAATGAATGACTAAATGAATGAGAAAATAGAGTCCCCTCTGGTCCCAGGTGCCCCAGTCATTGTGGGTCTGAGGATAACACCAGGATAATATCCCCGTTTCAAGATCATTGGGGAAAGTAAGCAAAAATATATTACACAAGGTACATACATAAATTGCTTTTTCACGAGTGTACATAGTAGACCCTCAATAAATGTGAGAGCTTTCATTTTTATTTTTTTTTTAAATCCTTTTTTTTTAAACGTATTTATTTACGATAGACAGAGAGAGAGAGAGGCAGAGACACAGGTAGAGGGAGAAGCTGGCTCCATTCCAGGAGCCCAATGTGGGACTCCATCCGAGGTCTCCAGGATAGCACCCTGGGCCAAAGGCAGGCGCCAAACCGCTGAGCTACCCAGGGATCCTTAGAGCTTTCATTTTTAGTATATTCTGCCATCATTCTCCTTTTTCCTTAAAATATCTCCATTATCCTTAAGATAATGTTGTTTTTGAGAAGGTTACAGCTTTTGATTCCAGAGCCAGTTCTAGGAACTGAGAATACAGCAGTAAACAAAACAGATAAGGTCCCTGCTCCCATGGAGCTTGGGTTTTAACAGGAGAAACAGACATTTAAATATTTTTACTGAGGGACGCCTGGGTGGCCCAGCAGTTGAGCATCTGCCTTGGGCTCAGGGCAGGATCCCAGGATCTGGAATTGAATCCCGAATCGGGATCCTCGACGGGAGCCTGCTTCTCCCTCGGTGTGTGTCTCTGCCTCTCTCTCTCTCTCTCTCTCTCTCTCTCTCTCTGGGCCTCCCATGAATAAATAAGTAAATCCTTAAAACATATTTTAAGGATTTATTATTATTAAATATATTTATTTATAAATATATTTTTTCCACTGAAATAAAAAATAAAAAGAATGTCAAGCAGTAGTGTCATGCTCTATGGAGAAAAAGCAGCAAAGGGGCAAGGAGTGATGTTATTTTAAGTAGCGTGGTCAGAACGCATAGCTCCAAGGAAGTAGTATTTGAGCAGAAATAAGTGAAGCAACAAGCCATGGAAATCCTGGGAGGTGGAGGAAATAGCAAGTGCACAGTGCCATGGCAACAAAGTCGGTAGGTTCACAAGTGAGGTCAGCAAGAGGGTGTGTGTGTGGAGGGAAGGAGGGAGGGGGAAATAGCTGGAAATGAGGTGGGGAAAGGAGTGTAGATCAAGCACACTTAGGGGAGGATTTTTGGCTTGGCTTCTCATCTGAGTGAGATGGGAGCCATGGGAGGAGTTTGAGCAGAGGAGGGACCTGAGACTTGATCTGGCTTAGATTTTAACAGATTAGATTTTGGCTCGTGGGCAGGGAAACCAAGATTGTAGGGAACCAAGATGAGGAAAGCAGACCAAGGAGATAGCTGATGCCTAAGTGAGAGATTGTGGACCAGGACGATGGCAGAGAAAATGGTGAGAAGTGGTCGGATTCTGTGGATACTTTAAGGTAGAGCCCGGAGGGATCAGCTGACAGATTGGCCATTGAATGTGGGAGAAAGAGAAGCGTCAAGGACGACCTCAGAGTTTGTGACCTGCGTGCCTGGAAATGTGGAGTTGTCATCAACTGAGATCGAAAAGTAGGGTAGAAGGGCTGAGAGAAAATCCAGAGTTCCATTTTGACCATATTCGAGTTTGAGTGAGGTGTTGCACACTGAGTTGGGATGTCAAGAGGGAAGTTGGAGGCAATTACCAAACCTTTATAAAACAATTTGAACACAGAGAAGCCAATTGGCATTTTGTCATCAAAAGAAGAAGGGGAGGGACGCCTGGGTGGCTCAGCAGTTGAGTGTCTGCCTTCGGCCCAGAGCATGGAGTCCTGGGATCCAGTCCCACATCGAGCTCCCTGCATGGAGCCTGCTTCTCCCTCTGCCTACGTCTCTGCCTCTCTCTCTCTCTCTGTCTCTAATGAATAAATAAATAAAATCTAAAAAAAAAAAAAAAAAGAAGAAGAAGAAGGGGAAGAAATTGATTAAGCAATGCTTGAAATTTCCAGAAGAGAACTGTAATTTATTTTTTAACGAAAAATGGAAGGACGTAAACAACAAATACCATGTCAGGATGTAAGTCGCAAACTGCCAACACTAGGATTGAATCGCAAACTTGAAATTAGTTCTTGGAAAAAGATTAAGACCTGGTGCTTTGGAAACAAGGGAATCAATGCATTCAAAAAACAAACAAAATTAAGAACAGAAAAGGGGAAGTGGCAACAACAACAAAAAAAAGGCAAGATTATTTTTCATGACCAAGTTGCACAGAAATACATCAAGGGGTACCTGGGTCGCTCAAATGGTTGAGCAACTGACTCTTGATTTTGGCTCAGGTCATGATCTGAGGTTCCTGGGATCCAGCCCCGCATCAGGCTCCAGGCTCCAGGCTCAGGGGGGAGTCTGCTTGAGGTTTCTCCCTCTGCCCCTGCCCCCCACTCACATCACTCTCCCTCTTAAATAATTTTTTTTAAGATTTTATTTATTTATTTATTTATTTATTTATTTATTTATTTATTTTGAGAGAGTGAGCAAAAGCACAAGCAGGGAGGAGTGGAAGAAGCAGATTCCCTGTGAGCTGGGATCCCAACATGGGGCTTGATCCCAGGACCCTGAGATCATGACTGGAGCCAAAGGCAGATGTTTAACCAACTGAGCCACCCAGGAACCCCCAAATAAATAAATCTTTAAAAAAAAGAAATACATTTGAAGGCTTATGTGAAAGTGATTCTTCTTTTTTTAAATAAGTACAGCTGTTGCAGTAATAAGGGAAAATAAATTTTAAAAAATAAAAGACTTTTACAAGCATATTTTAAAAAGAGCTCTCCTAAATGGCACCTGGCCCCAATGGATTAACAACAGGATTTTCTCATGAAGCCCTGCTCATGAAGCCCTGTAAATTGTCCCAGGATATAATTCATTCTACAAGGGACTATTGGTCTTAATAACTCATGCATGTCAATGCTGAATAAAATAACAGGACTGAAATACATATTGTTGAGGAACTACTATGTGTCCCTATACTAGAAAAGAGGGGAAAAAAAGATAGCAAGAAAGAGATCCTCATCACTGGGGAGCTCACAGTCTAGCTGGAAAACAGGGTGTAGACAAATAAAGACAGTTTTGGTGTTTCTAAGGCCTGGGATGATGGGAGAAGAAATAAAAATAAAATAACTCAGCTGTTGCCCTTGAAGAATTTACAGCTTGCCTGGGAACTAGTATTCCAGAAACTCTACCCAGAGAGGAGAAGACTACTCCCTCCCTCGGAGGGGGATGAATCAGAGAAGACTCCCTGGAGAAAGTGTCATTTGAGCAAGGCATTGGAGGAAAATTTCAGAGATGAGAGGATAGACACTAGAGTCAAGGGAACATGAGATCAAATCCCAGTTCTACAACTTCCTTGCTGTATGATCTTGGAAAAATGACCTCCCTTCCCTGGGCCTCATCTTATAAAATAAGACATCTCCCCTTCCTTCCCTGTGTTGCTATAGGAATTACTTAAAGGAGAAGCTATGTGTAGGATGCTGTGCTGGAGTAATGATTCTACATTCAGATGCTACTACTCTGTGACTTCAGAGATGTGAGCGGGTGGGATTCTCGAGCAGTCCTGTCTAGTAAAACTCTCTGCGGTGATGGAAAGGCCCCATATCTGCACTGCCCAGCAGGGGCTAACACGGGGCTAATGAGCGTCCAACTAGCAACTGGTACAACTGGGGAACTCAGTTTTAGATTTTATTTATTTTTCATGAGAGAGACAGAGACAGAGACACAGGCAGAGGGAGAAGCAGGCTCCCTGCGGGGACCCTGATGCAGAACTTGATCCCAGGATCCTGGGATCATGCCCTGAGCTAAAGGCAGATGTTCAACCATTGAGCCACCCAAGTGTTCCAGGTACTCGATTTTTTCTTTGATTCATTTGAATCTGAATAGGCACAGACACCTAGTGATTACCAGAATGGGCAGCATAGATCCGGAGGGCATTCCAGGCAGTGGGACCAGCTTGAGCAAAGGCCCAGGGGCATGAAAATAATACAACCCAGAGGATTAGTCTCCTGTATGGGAGTAGTAGTCCCCTGTAGTCTCCTGTATTAGTCTCCTGTGACTGCTGTAACAAGTTATCACATACTCAGTGACTTAAAATAGTACAGATTTATTCTGTACAAGTTTTGGAGGTCAGAAGCCTAAAATCAAAGTGTTGGCAAGCCCCTGCTGGGGCTGCATTCCTTAGTCAGTGACCCCTTTCTTCCATCACTCTGACATCTGCTTCTGCTGTCACATCTCCGCTACTGACCCTGATCCTCCCGCCTCCCTCTTATAAGGACCCTCACAATTGCCTTGGGCTCACCCGGATAATCTAGGATCCTCTTCCCACCTCAAGATCCTCAATCACAATGGCACAGTTCCCTTTGCCACATAAGTCACATATTCCCAGGTTCAGAGGATTAAGATGTGGGCCTCATTAGGGGCCATTACTCTGTCTGCTACATCAGTCTGAGCAGCTAGAGCATAAATGTGTCCAGTGGCAGAGAGAAGCCTCGAATACCAAACCAAGGAGCTAGGATATAGCCTTTCTGTCGAAATAGATCCATAACCTGTCACCTTCTCACCACCTCTGCTATTACCCTGACCCAAGTCACCGTCACTTCTTGCTGGGATCATGGCAGTAGTCTCTTTGCTAAAGCAGTTGCTCCTCATGTCCCTCCTCTCTCCCCCCTGGTCTAGTCTCCCAGTGACTAGAGGGATCCTATTAAAATCTAAGTCAGATCAAGACACTTCTGTGCTCATAAATAGGGTTGCCCAATTTAGAAAACAAAAATGTACAGAATGTTCCCTTAAATTTGAATTTTTGATAAACGACGAATGACTTTCATTTTTAAAAAATTTTTAAGGATTTTACTTTTTAAAAGATTTTTATTATTACTTTGAGAGAGAGAGTGAGCGGTGGGGAGGCGCAGAGAGAGTCTTAAGCAAACTCCATGCTGAGCACAGAGCCTGATGCAGGGCTGATCCCATGACCCTGAGATCACAACCTGAGCCAAAGTCAGACACTTAACCAACTGAGCCACCCAGGCGCCCCAAAGGTTTTATTTTTAAGTAATTTCCACGCCCAGCATGGGGCTCGAACTCACAACCCTGAGATCAAGAATCACAAGCTCTACAGACTGAGCCAGTCAGGTGCCCCAAACAAATAATTTTTTACAGTTTCAAATATTGCATGGGACATACTCCCACTAAAAAACAAAACAAAACAAAAATACCTTTTTCCCATTGTTTATCTGAAACTAAATTTAATTGGATATTGTATATTTTATCTGCTAACAGTAGCTCAGAACCCTGCCGTGGATCTCCAAACCCTTGCTCTGGCCTGGTGGGCTTTCAAATCCGGCCCTCACTACCTCTCTCCTTTTGTCTCACCCACTTTCCCTCTTGCTCCCGCAGCTTCTCCCGCGCTGGCCTCTCCACTCTTCCTCAGGACGTATATTGTGCCTCAGGACCTTTGTACTTGCGTCTCCCTGTATATGCTTTTCTGACAGATTTATGAATGATGCCTCCCTCCTTTCTTCAGGTCTTGGATCAATTATCACCTTACCCAATGGGCCTTGCCTAGCTTACACATATATACCCCTGCCCTAATCGGTCCTCTCTGTCCCCTTTAGGTTACCACCACTTGACATACTCCATATTCCCTTTTCCTTTGCTCTTTTTCTGTCTGCCTCCACTAGAATGCCAGCTGCCCCGGGAGACAAGGATTTGTGTCCCTTTTGGTCACTGCTACTCCCCCAGTGCCTATTATAAGGCCTCACACGTAGCAAGTGCATAATGAATGTCTGTTGAATGGACAAAGAAAGAAAGATCATCCAGCCCCCTGGATCCAGCTTTTCCTGAAGCCAGATTGGCGAAATAGGGCAGAAGCACCCAAACCAGTTTCCTTCGGGCCTATACCTCCACCTCTGAGACTAGGTCATGGCTGGTGGATTTCTTGCCAACCACACTTTCATCCTTGCTCTGTGACTCTTTCAGGGCCCGGCGGCAGGCGGCTGGCAGCGACCTGCACAGGTGAGTCCTCCCGAAATACAGGAAGAGCACGGGATTGAGACAGCTGTGAGCCAGAGCGAGGCCGATGATCAGGGGTTCAGCCCGCAGGGCCCGGGCCAGGAGCCTGGAGTGCGGGGCGGCCACGGTGATCACCAGCCCCAGCAGGTGGTAGGGGGCCCAGCAGACAAAAAAGCCCAGCACGACGGCCACACCCAGGGGCCAGCGGTGCGGGGCGGCCTGGCACAGCAGGGCACCGTGGCAGCTGGCCACGACCACCAGCGGCCCCAGGAAGCCACACACAAAGCGGGCGGCCGCCACGGTGCTCTCAACCACAGCCGAGCCCCCGTAGTCCACCACGCACTCCAGCCGGTGGGGGAAGTGCTCCTGGTGCAGCCGGTGGTACATGACCGAGGGTACAGTGAGCAGCAAGGCCACGGCCCAGGCCACCGCGCAGGCGACCTGCACCCTGCGTGCCCGGCCCCCCGCAGCCCCCCAGCCCGGCCTGAGCGCCAGCAGGCAGAGGTCAGCGCTGAGAGCGGCCAGGAGGAGCACGCTGGCGTACATGGACAGCAGGATGAGCGAGGACAGGGTGCGACAGCCCAGTGCCCCGTACGGCCAGTGGCCCCCACGCGCCATAGGCACCGCCAGCACCGGCAGAGACAAACAGCACAGCAGATCCGCCACGGCCAGGTGGAGGAACCAGGTGGCACCCACCCTCCGGCGGGCCTCTTTCCAGGTCACCCAGGCCACCGTGGCATTGCCGGGCACGCCCACCAGAAAGACCACAGCATACAGCAGGAACGGGGCAGCGCTCAGCGGGTCCGTGGAGACGCAGGAGCCGTCCACGCAGTCCACGGGGAGATCCGGGATCTCGTCGTAGTGCCCATAGTCATAGCTGACAGATGTGTTCTCCATCCAGGCCCCAGGCTCCTGAACAGGAGAGAAAGCGTGGAAGCTGGTTGAGGAAGCCCTCAGGCCCCTGCAATCCTCAGGGGGTGGGGACCCCACTGGCAGCTTGGAAACGACTGTGATGGTGTCAGAGCTCCGGTGCATTCTAATACTGGAATTCTAGAACCTTAGAACTAGCTCGGTAGCATCTTGGGATTAGCCAATAGCGCAATGTTGGAACCCAAGCAGACTACTATAATGGAATTTTAGGATGCCAGGGGGTTAGAACACTAGCCCTAGGTGAGCATCCAGGAATTCTAGAATATGACAGTGTTAGAACTCAAGCTTACTAGCATCTTGGGATTCTGGAACATTACAATGTTAGAATGTGATCGTTTTGTTTGTTTTGTTTTGTTTTGTTTTGTTTTTGGAATCTCCAAATAGCATACCATTAGAACTGCAGCCAATTATTTATTTATTTTTAAAGATTTTATTTATTTATTCATGAGAGACACAGAGAGAGAGAGAGAGGCAGAGACACAGGCAGAGGGAGAAGCAGGCTCCATTTAGGGAGCCTGATGTGGGACTCAATCCTGGGACTCCAGGATCACGCCCTGGGCCAAAGGCAGGCGCTAAACCTCTGAGCCACCCAGGGATCCCCGAACTGCAGCCAATTATTATTTGGAATTCTAGAGCAGCACTGTGCGATCCAATATTCAGTGTTGATGGAAACATTCTTAAAAAAAAAAAAAAAGATTATTTATTTATTTATTTATTTATGAGAGAGAGAGAGAGAGAGAGAGTGCGCACAAGCAGAGGAAAGCTGCAGAAGGAGAGGGAGAAGCAGGCTCCCCACTAAGCAGGGAGCCCGAGGCAAGGCTCGATTCCAGGACCCTGAGATCATGACCTGAGCCAAAGGCAGATACCCAACCAACTGAGCCACCCAGGTGCCCCTGGTGGGAATGTTCTAGATCTGAGCCATCCAATCTGTAACTACCTGCAGGCCAAAAGGTGCTACTGAGCATTTGAAGTGGGACTAAATTTTTAGACTAATTTTTGAGACTAAAAATCTTTTGATTTTACTTAAATATAAATAGCTACACATGGCTAATGGCTACTTCATTGGACAGGGAGATTCTAGAGCACTGAAATGTAACACTAGCCTGTTAGCAACCTGGAATTCTAGAATTTAAAACATTGGAATCCAAATATCCATTAAGAGGGAGAAAGGTTAATACCTTTCTTGAAAGGAAACCTTCCTTTCCTTTCCTTGAAAGGAAACCTTTCAACATTGGAATCCAAATATCCATTAAGAGGGAGAAAGGTTAATACCTTTCTTGAAAGGAAACCTTCCTTTCCTTTCCTTGAAAGGAAACCTTTCAAAAGGTTTGCATTCACAGCAAAAGTACTTGTCTTGGTTCTTCTTCACTGGTATTTTTGTATCAGTACAATGAAAATGTAGCTCTGGAGAAATTGTGTTATTTTGTTTTTTGCATAAACTAGAGCACACACACAGACAGCAAGGTACCACACATCACATAGGTCCACCTCACTGGGTTTCACAACCTGAACGCAGCTGTTTAAGAGGCACCCAGATCGAGAAACAGAACATACCTAGAATCCTACTGAGCAATTTTTTAAAGTCTTGATGGTGTTTGGAAAACAGGAAAAATAAAATGTTGAATTCCCCAGTCAGGAGATCCATTCATTCATTCAAGAAAGGTCCTGAGTCCCTTTTCTCTTCCAGGCACTGCATGCCTAGCGGGGGACGTGACAAACCAAAACCTCTTTTGTCTCAGAGCTGACACTCTAGCGGGAGGAGTCAGATAAGGACAAAGACAAATTAGAAATAAATAAGCAAAATACAGTGTCTTAGAAGGTGAAAAATGCTACAGAAAAAAAAAAAAAGGATCACACAGGGGATTTTAAATGAGTGGTCAAGGAAGGCCTCTCTGCGGACGTGACACTGAAGCAAAGTCATAAAGGAGGTGAGGGACGAGCCATGTGGGGACCCGAGAGAAGAGAGTTCCAGGCAGAGGAGACAGCCAGTGCAAAGGCCCTGAGGTGGGGACATGATGATCATGTTCAAGGAACAGCGAGGACACCAGTGTGGCTGGAGTGGAGCAGGCGAGGCAGAGAAGGGGAAGGTAAGAACAGAAAGACATCATGGACCGCAGGGAGCATTTTGAGGACATTTTCTTTTATTCCATGTGAGATCGGGGCCACAGGAGGGTGGTGAGCAACGAAGAGACATGATCTATCATAGCAATAGTGATAATAATGACATTACTATTATTATGTATTATTAATAGTATTATTATTATTAGAAGCCACCATGCATTGAGCACTTTGTGTCATGTGTCTGGCATTGCTCCAAACACCTTTAAATCTTATATTATTTGATCCTTACAACAACCCTCTGGTTCTAATACCATTATCATACCCATTCCGCAGATGAGAAGTACTTACCTACGATCATTCAGCTAAACAAGTACCCAAGCTGAGTTTTGAACCATGCTAGCCCCACTCTGGAACTCCGGGCCCTCGAGTATACTCACCCCAAAACCTTAGATTCGAGAGACAGAAGGCCATGCGGCCCGTGGCCCTCAGCAGACCCGGGCTCTGTAACACAGTTTCAGTGGCTCTCTTGGTTTCCTCGCCTGAAGAATGAGTCGCCAAGAGGAACCTACCTCACCGGTTTGTGGGAGGCCTCAAGGAGTTGACAGGTGTAAAGCACGTGACAGAGATTAAGGGCTCAGGTCATGGCAGGCCACCCCCATCACGTCAGAGCCAGCAGACCTGCGGCTCTCTGCTGGCTCTCCTGGGCTGGCTGGCACTACCCAGAGCTCTAGCTGGCATTGATGCAACAGGAAAAGCAGAGGGGAAGTCGGCGTGCTGCTCTCTGCCCCTTCCGCCCTGCCAAGGAGCTGCTAAGAGGCCCAGCCACTCTGTGGTGCGTGCATGCATGCATGTGTGTGTGTCCAGCCACTTTGTGCATGTGTGTGTCTGTGCATCTGTGCACATGTGTTTGAAGTTTGGCATGCTGCTTTTGTATTATTTCATCATTAGAATCAAAAGGGTGCAGGCTTTAAAAATTCAAAGACTGGGCAGCCCGGGTGGCTCAGTGGTTTGGTGCCGCCTTCGGCCCAGGGTGTGATCCTGGAGTCTTGGGATCGAGTCCCACATCGGGCTCCCTGCACGGAGCCTGCTTCTCCCTCTGCCTCTGCCTCTGCCTCTCTCTCTCTCTGTGTGTGTGTCTCTCATGAATAAATAAATAAAAATTTTTAAAATAAGTAAATAAATAAATAAATAAATAAATAAATAAATAAATAAATAAAAATTCAAAGCTTCATCAGCTGTGTGGCCTTGGGCAGGTCACTTAACCTCTTCAGCTTCCTCGTCTGTAAAATGAGAATGATGATATTCCCACCTTGGGGTGTGACGAACATTCAGTAAGTGACTCGACGTGAAGAGCCCAACACGGTGCCTGGTCTGCAGCGAGCCTCAGCCACCTGCTAGCTGCTGGTGTGCACGCCCTCTCTCCCCGCCCTCAGACCCCACACTGCCCAGTTTTTGCTGGTTGAAATCCGGGAAATTTTCTGCATGTTGGCAGCTCAGCCAGCCTGTGGTATTTCCCTTTTAATATCTCAAACAGAAATGCAACATCCAACACCCGCTGTGTCATCCCCTTATCTCTTCCATGTAAACCAATGTGTTTTCGATCTGTTTCCCTATCTGCACGCACATCAGCCCTCTCCTACAACAGCTTCAGAATCAGCCCGCTGGCTGGATGGGCCGTGCTTAGGAACCAGCCTTGGGCTATAAATAAAAGACATTTAATGATAATCACGAATAGCCTTATTATTTTATCATCATTTTGTACAATAGATTATATTCTTAAAAAACAACAAATGACATTCATATAGTTACATCTACACATAAAACATAATTGCCATGATTATTATTATTATATTATTTTATAAAAGATTTTATTTATTTATGCATGAGAGAGGCAGAGACACAGGCAGAGGGAGAAGCAGGCGCCCTGCAGGGACCCCGACGTGGGACTCGATCCGAGGACTGCGGGATCATGACCTGAGTCAAAGGCAGGCGCTCAACCGCTGAGCCACCCAGGTGTCTCTTATTATTTTATATATAACAACTAAGACAGTAGGTGACATTAATCAAACACCTCTTATGTACCAAGCACAACCCTTACGACAACCGTATGACGTGTTATTGTTATGCTCCATTTCCCAAACCGCCGGCTACTTGGGCATCACCGTGTCCCCGGCATCTAGAACGGCACCTGGCGCGCAGCAGGTGCTTCGTTGGTATTCAGTGAGTCAAAGAATAAAAAGTGAAAGTGAGGCACAGGGAAGCAAAGGGGTCACTTAGGTTTCTTTCGGTTCCTTAAGCTCGCAAGCGCCAGTGTGTGGGCTCTTGGTACATGTGTGCTTGCAAATCAGCCAGTCTCCTTGGAACTTCTGCTCTGGGGAACCACAGGGCAGACTCGACTTAACCCTGACATAGGATACCTCGCCCCTCCTTGCAGAGAAGCACACACATGCTCATCAAAAAACATGCGCCAGGAAAGACATGCTTATAGCAGCCCCTGATGGGAAACCACCCTGATAGTTGCCCCCAGAGGGGGTGGGATGAATAAACACACTGTGGTATGTTCATGCAATGGAATATTCTATAGCAGATGAACAAACCACACACATGAATGGGGGTGGATTTCATACACACAGAGCTGGGGGGAGAGAGGCAGACACACAGGGGAGGTGACTGAGTGATATCATTCACTCAAGTTCAAAACCGAGCAGAAGCAGTCTATGGGGGGTGGGTAGTGAGCGGGGGAACAGGAGGGTGCATCGGCTTGTGCTGTTTCTTTTTTTAAGATTCTTTTTCTTTCTTTCTTTCTTTCTTTTTTTTTTTTTTTGACAGAGAGAGAGCATAAGCAGGAGGAGAGGGAGAAGCAGGCTCCCCACTGAGTGAGCAGAGAGCCTGACTCAGGATGCGATCCCAGGACCCTGGGATCAGGATCACAACCTGAGCCGGAGGCTGATGCTTAACCAACTGAACCACCCAGGCATCCCAGCTCATGCTGTTGCTTGACCCAGGCGCTCATTACCTGTGCACACAGTTCTGACACGTGTGCGTGTTATACATGGAAATAAAGATTCTCTCTTCGAAGTAGAGTGGTGGGCAGCCCGGGTGGCTCAGGGTTTAGCGCCGCCTTCAGCCCAGGGCCTGATCCTGGAGACCCAGGATCGAGTCCCACGTCGGGCTCCCTGCATGGAGCCTGCTTCTCCCTCTGCCTGTGTTTCTGCCTCTCTCTCTCTGTGTGTGTGTGTGTCTCTCATGAATAAATAAATAAAACCTTTAAAAGAAAAAGAAGAAGAAGAAGTAGAGTTCGTGGAGCACCTGGGTGGCTCAGCAGTTGGGCATCTGCCTTTGGCTCAGGTCGTGATCCCAGGGTCCAGGGATCAAATCCCGCATGGGGCTCCCTACAGGGAGCCTGCTTCTCCCTCTGCCTAAGTCTCTGCCTCTCTCTGTATGTCTCTCGTGAATAAACACATAAAATGTTTAAAATATATATATATATATATATATATAGAGAGAGAGAGAGAGAGAGAGAGGTCATTTGCTCTACACCTGAGCACACCAAATATGCAGATCCTTTGACAAAAAGCTCTTCCCTTTGGCCACCCAAGTAAATTCCAAGAGTCTGAAATTCCAGTGTCATGAGGATAAGATTCCACCTCTCACATTCTAGTTCTGATTCCCAGATTCTGAAAATAATTAGTCGAGCTGGTCAAATGACCCCCTCTTGTCCATCCTTCCCTCCCTCTGTCCCTCCATCCTTACCGTCTCTTGTAAGAGGATCCTCATCTTGCCCAAATGCCACGTGGGAACACGATCCGGGCTCAGAACCAGGACCCAGGAGACCCGGGCTCTCCCCTCTCCGTGCCTGGCAGCAGGTGAATTCTTGGAAATCTGCCCCCCTTGCCAGGGCTCCCAGGGGACACAGCTGAGCACTGCCCACCTCACAGGTCCCAGCAAATCTTCATAACCAGGGGAACACAGGAGTGGCCTCTGCCTCCTTCCAGGGTGTGTTTATCCTGTATTCTTCCCATGACTCACACATCCCAAAATTACTGGGCAGCAGAAGCTGGAGAGCGCTCCAGGGGGGTGGAGAGTTGACCCAGTGTCGCCAAGCCCTGCTCAAGGCCATCAGTTCCTGGAAGCTAGACCTGCATGCGGTTTGACCCTGAGGCTCTTGGCTGGGACTCACTCTGGGAGGGGGGGGCCTGCGAGGTCACCCTCAGGGAGCACCCACTGCCTGCTACCCTCCTGCCAGCCTCTGGCTGTGCGCCAGCTCCTCTCTCTGGCCTCGCAGAGCCTTGAAGGCAGATAAACAGTCCTCCCGCCCGCCAGGGACTGCGGCAGACGGCTCAGTGCCACATGCCCCGCAAAAAGGCCAAAGCCACCAAACAACACGGGCCAGACAAAACAGAAACCAATCCTGTCCTGCCCTTTCCCCGGCATTCCCCGTCTCTGAAACAGGAAGATGTTGATCATCACGGGAAGATGTTGATGGCTCCGTGTCCCTAACCTCCCTCTGAGCAGAGGCGCGGAGGCTGAGAACGTGGTCTCGAGGCCAGAATGACGAGGGGCCCGGGCCCACCATTGATGAGATCCGGGGCCTCGCCTCTCTGGGCCTCTCCTTCCTCATCTGTGCAGGGGACTTTTTTTTTTTTTTTTTTTTTTTTTTTTTTGCCATGAGCCGGACGCGGGTGAAGAGATTGAAAGCACCTCCAACAGCAGCGGCCGCTACCTGGGCCCACTGGACGTGGCCACCTACATGGGTAGATCGAGGACAATGGAAAGAATCTAATGAAAGGTGTCAAATTTTACATTTTCAGAACGTAGGCTGAGCAAGAGGAAGTGGTTCTCCCATTTCAGAACTCTTATTCAGCAGTTGTTTGGCGCGTATACTTCTCTCTCTGTGCGGCCTTTGGGGCTGAGGGAGCTGTAGTTATATATTTCTTTTGATGTTGTTTAGGGAATCAAATCGTGTTGTTAGAGGAAGTTGTTCTGAGTCAACAGGCTGGAACTGCGTGAACTGTGACGTCTCCCGGCCCCACCCTGGGGGCCTGGGTCTTGACTAAACCTTGCTGTGGCCCCAGACCCCCCCAAAGAGATACACGTCCCCTCTGTCCCCTCCTGCCACGCCCTGGGAGGCCTCCTCACCACCCACACCCTATGGGGACCCACCCTGCTCAGAAAAGAGACGGGGGTGTGGGGTGTGGTGGGGGGGGTGGGCACCTGGGTGTCTGCCTTTGGCTCAGGTCATGATCCCGGGGTCCTGGGATCAAGTCCCACATTGGGTTCCTGACAGGGAGCCTGCTTCTCCCTCTGCCTATGTCTCTGCCTCTCTCTATGTCTCTCATGAATAAATAATTTTTTGAAAAAATAGAAGAAGAAGAAGAAGAAGAAGAAGAAGAAGAAGAAGAAAGAAAGAAAGAAAGAAGAAAGAAAGAAAGAAAGAAAGAAAGAAAGAAAGAAAGAAAGAAAGAAAGAAAAGAAAGAGAAAAGGGTGGCAGAGGTGGAGGCTGGGGACTGTCCATGATCAGTGCAAATTTCTACCGACCTCCAGTTTACAGCTCAAATCTTTAGAGCTTCATAAATGCTTCAGCCGCTGAGT
Organism: Vulpes lagopus; assembly: GCF_018345385.1. NCBI lineage: Eukaryota > Metazoa > Chordata > Mammalia > Carnivora > Canidae > Vulpes > Vulpes lagopus. The sequence continues at coordinate 165,191,282 of NC_054825.1, forward strand.
CTCGGGGTGCATGTTTCTCAGATTCTGAGGCTTCCTGGTGTCTCTGGTGCTTGTGGCTCTTTCCTGGGGGCCTGGGAGACGCTATGGACCAAGGACAGGCTCTCTACAGGTGCAGATGCAGACGGCTGGGGGTGGAAAGCAGGACACAACTTTTATAGAAAGAGAGGGGCCGGGGCAGCCCTGGTGGCGCAGTGGTTTGGCGCAGCTTGCAGCCTGGGGTGTGATCCTGGAGACCTGGGATCGAGTCCCACATCGGGCTCCCTGCATGGAGCCTGCTTCTCCCTCTGTCTGTGTCTCTGTCTCTCTCTCTGTGTCTATGAATAAATAAATAAAATCTTAAAAAAAAAAAAAGAAAGAAAGAAAGAGAGGGGCCACTCTGGAGGTGGAATTCCTTTTTACAGCCACTCTGCAAGATACCAAGTGCCAGCTCCTCAAGGACGGAGGGGGGGTGGTGGCCAGAAGGAGACCTTAGAAGGTTAAGTTGACATAGGAAATTGCCACGTCATGCGTCAAAATCGGTTGCATTCTTGCAAATCTGTAGCAAGAAAGCAGTTTAGTGGTTGCCAGGGGCTGGGGGGCAGGATGGGGTTTCTTTAGGGTGATGAAAATGTTCTGGACCTAGAGAGTGGTGACACTTGCACCCCACTGGGAATGTACTAAATGCCATTAATGGTGAATGTTATATGACTCGTATTTTTCTTTAATGAATAATAAGCCATTACACCACCTCACTCCAAAACAGGATGACGTTTGGCAATTTCCTAGAGTTCAACCTAACATCATTTTTAAATTAATTTAAAACATATTAGAGATTTCCTTTTGAAGTCCTATTCCCCAGTGTGGGGCTCGAACCTACAACCCCAAGATCAGGAGTAGCATGCTCCACCAACTGAGCTAATCATGCGCACCCAAGTTAACACAATTATAGAAACCTGGGCAGCGCAGGTGGTTCAGCGGTTTAGCACTGCCTTCAGCCCCGGGGTGTGATCCTGGGGACCCGGGGTTGATTCCCACGTCAGGCTCCCTGCATGGGGCCTGCTTCTCCCTCTGCCTGTGTTTCTGCCTCTCTCTCTCTCTCTCTCTCTCTCTCTCATGGATGATTAAATAAAATATTTTTAAAAATTACAGAAACCTGAAAAGGTAAATGAATGCCTAAGATAGAGAAATAAATGTCTTTTGAACAATGTGTATTAATACGTGATACTCAATGCACAGAAGAGTGTAGGTAACATCCATGTAAGATTATTGTCAAGTACGATAATCTAATGAACATCTGTAAAACCACCATCTGTCCTAGAATCTTTGAATATCTACATCAGAGGTGAGTAAACTTTTCAGGAAAAGAACAAAGAGTAAATAGTTTTTGCTGGTCAAGAAGTCACTCGTGGTCTCTGTCCCAACTACTCAACCTGCCTTGGTGGAATGAAAGTGGCCGTGGACTGAACAGGCCTGGCTGTGTTCCCAGCAAAACTCTGTTTACGAAAACAAGCAAGGGGCCAGATGCGGCCCCCAGGCTGGAGTCTGCTGACTGCTGATCCAGGTGGAAGATGCTGCAGTGTTGAAACCACAGACTCTTAGAACATTGGAATCATAGGCTATTTGACCCAAGGGATTCTACAGGTGACTCACAGACTATTTGAATCATAGGATCTAGCCTGTCACATCGGAACCCAAAAGTGCTAGACGTGTAGAGCTCCAGCTGTTGGATGTTAGGATTTTGTAGATGGTCTGGACACAGGTGAAGGAGTTCTAGCCCTTGGCCGTCCGGTATGATAGTCACTGGCCACATGGGGCTACCGGGCATTTGGAACGTGGTGCCTCTTGAGATGCAAAATACACACTGGATTTCAAAGATTGGTAGGAAAAAACAACATGAAATCTCTCCATAATTGTTTGTATTGATCACATCTTAAAATGATAATATTTTATTTTAAAAATATTTTTTTTATTTATTCATGAGACACACACACAGAGAGAGAGAGAGAGAGAGAGGCAGAGACACAGGCAGAGGGAGAAGCAGACTCCATGCAGGGAGCCCGACGTGGGACTCGATCCCGGGATCCCAGGATCACACCCCGGGCTGAAGGTAGATGCTCAATCTCTGAGCCCCCCAGGCATCCCGAAATGATAATATTTTAAATATATTTGGTTCAGTGAAATGTATCACCCAAATCAATCTTGATCCTTCTTGTTTCTCTTTGCTTGTCTCTTGCTTAGCTGCTGGAAAATGTAAGATCACTTATGGGGCTCCTGTTGTATTCCCATCAGACGATGCAAATCTAGAGTGACACCCTCCTGAAGGTCAGAGATGGGGGGTGTTGATGCCTGAGAAGGTCAAGTGACACAGATGCAGGGGAGGAGGCTCTGACCCAGGCCTGGGGGAGCCTGGTCTGAAGAACAGGAGGCTGAGTGGGTGGATGACCAGGGACTCGAAGGTGGTGGGGGAGGGACACAGCCAATTCAACCAAACCCAATCATCATACTTCCTTTCCCCACCACTTCCTCTTCAAGACTTGTTGACCTAGCAGATCCACCAAACCCCAGATTTGGCAATGGCCTGGCCCTTCACCCCACTTCCCTCCTAGGCAGGGCTGCTCAACAATAGCACCTCAGAGAAGCCACCTGGATCCCGTTCACCGGCCTCTGAGTGTTTCTAGAAGACAATTGCGGGGCCCAGCTCTTGGGACCGTGCCTCCTTCCCAAATCAGAGTGAGGGAAAGACCTCATTGCCCGTATTCCATTCCCCAAACCAGAAGGGCTGGCGGCTGGATGGGAACAGAGGCGAAGCCAGGGGTGGGGGGGTGGGGGTAGAGGAGGAAGTCAAGAAGGACTTCCTGGAGAAAGTTGCACCCTGAAATAAGGTATAATAGAGACAGAGGAGATGCCTGGGGGGCTCAGCAGTTGAGCATCTGCCTTTGGCTCAGGGCGTGATCCCAGGTCTGGGGATCGAGTCCCGCATGGGGCTCCCCACAGGGAGCCTGCTTCTCCCTCTGCCTGTGTCTCTGCCTCTCTCTGTGTGTCTCTCATGAATAAATAAATAAAATCTTTAACAAAAAAATAAAAGAATAGGGACAGGGATGACCTTTTAAAAACAGGCCGGTAGCTGGAAGACCAGACAGGAAGCGAGGCAGAGACCCAGGTCTAGGAAGATGGGGCGCTTGGTGGATGGTGGGGCTTCCTTAGGATCCCCTAAATCCTTAGGGGATTTAAGGGGTGGGAAAGGCTTGGGAGAACATGCCAAGGTCAGTTTGAAGGGGGTCAGGTGGTGCCGAGGCCTCATTCTGAAGAGAGGGACGTGAAGGTACTGGGTGAAGCTGTAATATGAGCAGCACGTTGGAGAAAAAACTCCAGAAAGCCAACATTTAAGGGCAGAGGGAGAAACTCTGGCCAGTGGAGGCGAAGTAAAAGGGTGTCAGAGGGAGGAGGCAGGAGGTGGGAAGAGGGCAGGAGAGATGTTGGCTGTCTAGGGAGAAGAGACATCCAAGATCACAAGGGTCTTCCAGGGTGGTACCCCAGACCTGAGGCTTAGCGACCATGGTGCCTGGGAATCTGCACAGGTACCAACATTTACTACCCAAACCACACACAGCCTCTTCTAGAAGCCCAGCAAAGCAACCTGTCCTCTGTGTTCAGACAGTGTCTTTATGGTTTTTTTTTCTACTTATTTTTTATTATTTGAGAGAGAGCACACAGGCAAGTGGGGGTTGGAGAGGGGCACAGGGAGACAGAGAATCTCAAGCAGACTCCCCACTGAGCCATGGGGCTCGATCCCAGGACCCCAAGATCATGACCTGAGCTGAAGGCAGACACCTTACCGACCTAGCCACCCAGGCTTCCCTAGACAGTGTCTTCACTTTTTTTTTTTAAGATTTTATTTATTTATTCATAAGAGACACAGAGAGAGAGGCAGAGACACAGTCAGAGGGAGAAGCAGGCTCCCTGCGGGGAGCCCCATGTGGGACTCGATCCCCGGACCCTGGGATCACGACCTGAGGTAAAGGCAGATGCTCAACCACTGAGCCACCCAGGTGCCCCCACACAGTGTCTTTAAATAAAAATTGTACCCCATGCAGAGGCGACAGGACTGGAGTAGCAGGATCTAACTACCTTTGGTCGCAATCACGCAAGATCCCAGCCCAGCACCCCATGCATGGGCTGTTCCCTGGACTCAGCCTGCTCTGCAAAGAGGGAGGACGAGGCTATACTCACATTGTCCAGCCCCACGTGGCTCCTGAGCACTTGAAGTGGGCCAGTTGGAATCGAGGTGTGCTGTGTGTAACATATACACAAGATTTTGAAGACTTGGGGGCACCTGGGTGCCTCAGTCAGTTAAGCATCAGACTTGATTTCAGTTCAGGTCATGATCTCAGGGCTGTGAGATCGAGCCCCACGATGGGCTTCATGCTCCATGGAGAGTCCACTTGAGATTCTCTCCCTCTCCCTCTGCCCCTCCCCCTGCTTGCCCCCTGTCTCGGTCTCTGTCTCTTTCTCAAATAAATAAATAAATAAAATCTTTCAAAAAACATTTTGGATATATTGTGTTGGGCAAAATGTAGTATGGACTGTATTAATATTTTATATCTTAAATATCATTATATAACAACATAATAAAAACATATTAATAGCATAATTATTATTATATATTAATATATATTACAAACATTAATATACTGTTAATGTGTTATACATTTTCTATATTTGTATTACAGTTATGTTTTTATATTATCTAATTATAAATATAATTATTATACAACACGTAGCATTGTTATTCATATAATATATAATTGTATAATATATAATATTCATATAATTAATATATCATCGGTATAATTGTTAACATGACATTATTATATCATAAAATATATTACTATGACTTCATCTGTTTCCTTTTAGTGTTTTTAAGTTTATTTATTTAAGTAATAGAGACTACTGATGTGGGGCTCGAACTCATAACCCCTAGATCAAGAGTCTCACACTCCACCGACTGAGTCAGCCAGGTGCTCATGATTCTCCTTAATTTTTCAGTGTGGCAACTAGTAAATTGAAAACTACCATGCAAAAAAAAAAAAAAAAAGAAAAAGAAAAAGAAAACTACCATGCAGCTCAATCATTTTTCTGCTGGGTGGTGCTGGTCTGTACAATATTTCTAGTCAATCCACACAGATGAACGCATACACAAAACAAACAGAAAATTTTCTAAAGATTTTATTTATTTGAGAGAGACAAAGTGAGAGAGAGAGAGATCACAAGCAGAGGGGAAGGGCAGAGGGTAAAGCAGACTCCCCACTGAGCGGGGAGACTGACATGGGGCTCAATCCCAGGACCCTGAGATCATGACCTGAGCCGAAGGCAGATGCTTAACCGACTGAGCCACCCAAGTACCCACAGAAATGTTTTAAAATTGGTTACAAATAACACATTACAATGTTTATTTTTTTATTTTCATTATTCAAGTGCTGCAAACTACTTTTTTCTTTTTTTTTTTTTTAAGATTTATCTATTTATTTGAGAGAGAGAGGAGAGAGCACATGAGCAGGAGGAGGACCAGTGGGGGAGAGAGAGAGGATCTCCAGCAGACTCCACTACTGAGTGCAGACACCCCCCAAAAGCAGGGCTTGATCCCAGGATCCTGACTGAGATCATGGCCTGAGCCAAAATCAAGTTGGTCACTTAACCGACTGAGTCACCTCAGTCCCCCCCAGACTAGTTTTTAAGCCAAAAGTTTACACGATTGATAGAGCATTCCTTTGAAAGGGCAAAATATGGAGAGCAGAATTGTGGTTGCCGGGGGTCCAGGACAAGGCTGGGAGGATGGAGGGACATGGGCCATCACAAGGGATCCCAGTGGTAATGGAATGTCCTACACCCCCAGGGTAACAATGGCAACATCCTAGCCATGATCTTGCAACATCATTTTGCAAGAGGTCCCTATAGTGCAGCAGGTCAGGGGCACACAGGATCCCTCTGTATCTACAGTGACATTAAAATTTTCTTTCTTTTTTAAAAAAAAAGTTTTTTTTTTGTTTTTTTTTTTAGACATACACACAAAACTGCAGTTTACAAAGTCAAAAGTCAAATTTCCCCATGACCGCCTTCCCCCGAGGTGCCTAACCAACATTTCCCAGCCTCTCCCTTTGGCACTCCTTCCTCACACTTGCTTTTCGCCAAATCCATTGAACATCTTTTTACTGAATATGTTTTCTCAAAACCTGATTAGTAAGACCTTCACTTACTGTTTTTTTTTTAAATCAACTCACTTAGAAAAGCTTAGCCAAAAAAGAAAAGAAAAGAAAAGAAAAGAAAAGAAAAGAAAAGAAAAGAAAAGAAAAGCTTAGCCAGTGAAGTTTGCTTTGTCCCTCACAAGAATATTTTTTGAGATGCTCCTTAGGTTTTTTTCCCCCCAGGTCTCTGTAAAATAAACACGTCACCATTTTTTTAAAGGTTAGACTGTTTCTTTCTTTTTCTTTAAGATTGTACTCATTCATTTTTTTTTAATATTTCTATTTATTTATTCATGAGAGACACAGAGAGAGATGCAGAGACACAGGCAGACAGAGAAGCAGGCTCCCTGCGGGGAGCCCGACGCAGGACTCGATCCCAGGACCCTGGGATCATGACCCGAGCCTAAGGCAGATGCTTAACTGAGCCACCCAGGCGCCCCAAGGTTAGAATGTTCCTATTTGTCTCTTTTCTATGTATCGAATGTGTCACATGCACAATCTCCACCTGCAGCAGACATAGGGCTGTTCGGGGGGTGCTCCGAGTAATCCTGGTTTCTGCTTGTTTCCCAAAGTCCTCAGATGGAAAAGGAAAGTTGAGGGTCCCCGGAGGGACGCATTCATCCTGAAAGTGAGGGAGGACGGGTGTGGGGAAGAAGGAAGGAATGGAGGGGAGTTTGCTCGCAGGCCAGCTCCCCACCAGGGGCTGGGTTAAAGTCAGCAGAGAGAGAAGGGACAGGTGGGAGGGGCAAGCCGGGAGGCCCCCCTCACACCCCCTGGCTCTTCTGCGCTGGGGTGTCCACCGTGGAGAGCGTGATAGACTTGCTGTCCCGGCCCACGGACTCCTCGGCCAGCACCTGCCGGAGCCTGGCGGGCAGCGACTTGAGGAAGCGGCTGTGGAACCCCTGGGCGGCCACCACGTAGATGATGGGGTTTATGCAGCAGTTGATGTAAGCCACGGCCACGCACAGCGAGTCCAGGCGGGACACGTATCTGAAGCTTTCGGAGTGCTTGTGGAACAAAGCCATCATCATCCCCGTCACCTGGTAGGGCAGCCAGAGGACAAAGAAGCTGACCACCACGGCCACCACCACCTTGAGCGTCTTGGTGGAGCGGGTGGCCTTCCGGCTCCAGGTCCGAATCAGGAGGAAGGTGTAGCAGATGCTCAGTATCACCAGCGGCCCCAGGAAGCCCGCGAGCAGCCGGAGGACGGCCACGCCCCTCTCCACCAGGACCCCGACCCCGCCGTAGTCCACGCCGCACGTCATCCAGAACGGGAAGTACTCCGTGTGCACCCCGCGGAAGATGAACGAGGGTACGGTCAGCAGCAGGGCCACGGCCCAGGCCACGCCGCAGGCCGCCCAGGCCAGCCGCGCCCCTCGGTAGTTCTGGCACCAGATGGGATTAAACACCAAGACGAAGCGGTCGGCGCTGATGGTGGCCAGGAGCAAGATGCTGGCGTACATGTTGAGCAGGATGAGCGAGGGCAGGATGCGGCAGGCAGCGTTGCCGAAGGGCCAGTAGCCCTGCTGGACGATGGACGAGAACAGGATGGGCAGCGCCAGGCAGGACAGGAGATCCGCCACCGCCAGGTTGAGAAACCAGATGGCATTGATGGTTCGCCGGACCTCGAAGCCCGTCACCCAGACCACCAGGAAGTTGCCTGGCACCCCCACCAGAAAGACCATCACGAAGATTACCAGGGCGATCATATCCAGGACCGACAGCTTGGGGTTGTTGAGAGACTCATCCACAAATATGTTGGGGTCCAGGGTGGCAGTGCCATAGTCGGGGTACTCGGGGGTGCTGAAATTCATGGAGGCCTGGGGGGAATCAGAGAGGCAGGAAGAGGATGAGTTGCAAACAGGTGCCAGGGGCCCATGGGAGCTACTCATCTTGAAGCCCATCACTTTGCTTCTTCAAAATGGTTTGACCAGCAGACCCAAATTGGCTATGGACGCCTTCACCCCCACTGCCACCTGGGCCTGCTCTCTGACCTAGGAAGCCCGCTCGAGTGTTTCTGTGCATTGCGGGGCCCACACTATAATTCCCAATTGAGAAAAACCTATTGCCCGATGCAAGCACCTTCAGTTGGCTGCCTTCACCACTGGCTCTGAGCCACGTGCCAGGTCCCTGAAACTTTGGAGAAGGTTCCCAAAAAGGTCAGACGAGGGGCCTGGGGGCTCAGTTTTTGAGCATCTGCCATCCTCAGGGCGTGATCCAGGTCTGGGATCAAGTCCCACAAGGTCCCAACAGGAGTGCTTCATCCCTCTCTCTGCTTGCCTCTCTCCTCTTCTCTCTCTAAAAAAAAATCGTAAAAAAAAAAAAAAAACAAAAAAAACCTTTATGCCGGTCAGCTGGAAGCTATTGGCTCAGGGCGAGAGGGACCAGGGTAGGATGATGTGGCCGCCCTTGGTGGATAGGATCCCCTAAATCCTTAGGGGATTTAAGGGGTGGGAAAGGCTTGGGAGAACATGCCAAGGTCAGTTTGAAGGGGGTCAGGTGGTGCCGAGGCCTCATTCTGAAGAGAGGGACGTGAAGGTACTGGGTGAAGCTGTAATATGAGCAGCACGTTGGAGAAAAAACTCCAGAAAGCCAACATTTAAGGGCAGAGGGAGAAACTCTGGCCAGTGGAGGCGAAGTAAAAGGGTGTCAGAGGGAGGAGGCAGGAGGTGGGAAGAGGGCAGGAGAGATGTTGGCTGTCTAGGGAGAAGAGACATCCAAGATCACAAGGGTCTTCCAGGGTGGTACCCCAGACCTGAGGCTTAGCGACCATGGTGCCTGGGAATCTGCACAGGTACCAACATTTACTACCCAAACCACACACAGCCTCTTCTAGAAGCCCAGCAAAGCAACCTGTCCTCTGTGTTCAGACAGTGTCTTTATGGTTTTTTTTTCTACTTATTTTTTATTATTTGAGAGAGAGCACACAGGCAAGTGGGGGTTGGAGAGGGGCACAGGGAGACAGAGAATCTCAAGCAGACTCCCCACTGAGCCATGGGGCTCGATCCCAGGACCCCAAGATCATGACCTGAGCTGAAGGCAGACACCTTACCGACCTAGCCACCCAGGCTTCCCTAGACAGTGTCTTCACTTTTTTTTTTTAAGATTTTATTTATTTATTCATAAGAGACACAGAGAGAGAGGCAGAGACACAGTCAGAGGGAGAAGCAGGCTCCCTGCGGGGAGCCCCATGTGGGACTCGATCCCCGGACCCTGGGATCACGACCTGAGGTAAAGGCAGATGCTCAACCACTGAGCCACCCAGGTGCCCCCACACAGTGTCTTTAAATAAAAATTGTACCCCATGCAGAGGCGACAGGACTGGAGTAGCAGGATCTAACTACCTTTGGTCGCAATCACGCAAGATCCCAGCCCAGCACCCCATGCATGGGCTGTTCCCTGGACTCAGCCTGCTCTGCAAAGAGGGAGGACGAGGCTATACTCACATTGTCCAGCCCCACGTGGCTCCTGAGCACTTGAAGTGGGCCAGTTGGAATCGAGGTGTGCTGTGTGTAACATATACACAAGATTTTGAAGACTTGGGGGCACCTGGGTGCCTCAGTCAGTTAAGCATCAGACTTGATTTCAGTTCAGGTCATGATCTCAGGGCTGTGAGATCGAGCCCCACGATGGGCTTCATGCTCCATGGAGAGTCCACTTGAGATTCTCTCCCTCTCCCTCTGCCCCTCCCCCTGCTTGCCCCCTGTCTCGGTCTCTGTCTCTTTCTCAAATAAATAAATAAATAAAATCTTTCAAAAAACATTTTGGATATATTGTGTTGGGCAAAATGTAGTATGGACTGTATTAATATTTTATATCTTAAATATCATTATATAACAACATAATAAAAACATATTAATAGCATAATTATTATTATATATTAATATATATTACAAACATTAATATACTGTTAATGTGTTATACATTTTCTATATTTGTATTACAGTTATGTTTTTATATTATCTAATTATAAATATAATTATTATACAACACGTAGCATTGTTATTCATATAATATATAATTGTATAATATATAATATTCATATAATTAATATATCATCGGTATAATTGTTAACATGACATTATTATATCATAAAATATATTACTATGACTTCATCTGTTTCCTTTTAGTGTTTTTAAGTTTATTTATTTAAGTAATAGAGACTACTGATGTGGGGCTCGAACTCATAACCCCTAGATCAAGAGTCTCACACTCCACCGACTGAGTCAGCCAGGTGCTCATGATTCTCCTTAATTTTTCAGTGTGGCAACTAGTAAATTGAAAACTACCATGCAAAAAAAAAAAAAAGAAAACTACCATGCAGCTCAATCATTTTTCTGCTGGGTGGTGCTGGTCTGTACAATATTTCTAGTCAATCCACACAGATGAACGCATACACAAAACAAACAGAAAATTTTCTAAAGATTTTATTTATTTGAGAGAGACAAAGTGAGAGAGAGAGATCACAAGCAGAGGGGAAGGGCAGAGGGAAAAGCAGACTCCCCACTGAGCGGGGAGACTGACATGGGGCTCAATCCCAGGACCCTGAGATCATGACCTGAGCCGAAGGCAGATGCTTAACCGACTGAGCCACCCAAGTACCCACAGAAATGTTTTAAAATTGGTTACAAATAACACATTACAATGTTTATTTTTTTATTTTCATTATTCAAGTGCTGCAAACTACTTTTTTCTTTTTTTTTTTTTTAAGATTTATCTATTTATTTGAGAGAGAGAGGAGAGAGCACATGAGCAGGAGGAGGACCAGTGGGGGAGAGAGAGAGGATCTCCAGCAGACTCCACTACTGAGTGCAGACACCCCCAAAAGCAGGGCTTGATCCCAGGATCCTGACTGAGATCATGGCCTGAGCCAAAATCAAGTTGGTCACTTAACCGACTGAGTCACCTCAGTCCCCCCCAGACTAGTTTTTAAGCCAAAAGTTTACACGATTGATAGAGCATTCCTTTGAAAGGGCAAAATATGGAGAGCAGAATTGTGGTTGCCGGGGGTCCAGGACAAGGCTGGGAGGATGGAGGGACATGGGCCATCACAAGGGATCCCAGTGGTAATGGAATGTCCTACACCCCCAGGGTAACAATGGCAACATCCTAGCCATGATCTTGCAACATCATTTTGCAAGAGGTCCCTATAGTGCAGCAGGTCAGGGGCACACAGGATCCCTCTGTATCTACAGTGACATTAAAATTTTCTTTCTTTTTTAAAAAAAAGTTTTTTTTTTGTTTTTTTTTTTAGACATACACACAAAACTGCAGTTTACAAAGTCAAAAGTCAAATTTCCCCATGACCGCCTTCCCCCGAGGTGCCTAACCAACATTTCCCAGCCTCTCCCTTTGGCACTCCTTCCTCACACTTGCTTTTCGCCAAATCCATTGAACATCTTTTTACTGAATATGTTTTCTCAAAACCTGATTAGTAAGACCTTCACTTACTGTTTTTTTTTTAAATCAACTCACTTAGAAAAGCTTAGCCAAAAAGAAAAGAAAAGAAAAGAAAAGAAAAGAAAAGAAAAGAAAAGAAAAGAAAAGCTTAGCCAGTGAAGTTTGCTTTGTCCCTCACAAGAATATTTTTTGAGATGCTCCTTAGGTTTTTTTCCCCCCAGGTCTCTGTAAAATAAACACGTCACCATTTTTTTAAAGGTTAGACTGTTTCTTTCTTTTTCTTTAAGATTGTACTCATTCATTTTTTTTTAATATTTCTATTTATTTATTCATGAGAGACACAGAGAGATGCAGAGACACAGGCAGACAGAGAAGCAGGCTCCCTGCGGGGAGCCCGACGCAGGACTCGATCCCAGGACCCTGGGATCATGACCCGAGCCTAAGGCAGATGCTTAACTGAGCCACCCAGGCGCCCCAAGGTTAGAATGTTCCTATTTGTCTCTTTTCTATGTATCGAATGTGTCACATGCACAATCTCCACCTGCAGCAGACATAGGGCTGTTCGGGGGGTGCTCCGAGTAATCCTGGTTTCTGCTTGTTTCCCAAAGTCCTCAGATGGAAAAGGAAAGTTGAGGGTCCCCGGAGGGACGCATTCATCCTGAAAGTGAGGGAGGACGGGTGTGGGGAAGAAGGAAGGAATGGAGGGGAGTTTGCTCGCAGGCCAGCTCCCCACCAGGGGCTGGGTTAAAGTCAGCAGAGAGAGAAGGGACAGGTGGGAGGGGCAAGCCGGGAGGCCCCCCTCACACCCCCTGGCTCTTCTGCGCTGGGGTGTCCACCGTGGAGAGCGTGATAGACTTGCTGTCCCGGCCCACGGACTCCTCGGCCAGCACCTGCCGGAGCCTGGCGGGCAGCGACTTGAGGAAGCGGCTGTGGAACCCCTGGGCGGCCACCACGTAGATGATGGGGTTTATGCAGCAGTTGATGTAAGCCACGGCCACGCACAGCGAGTCCAGGCGGGACACGTATCTGAAGCTTTCGGAGTGCTTGTGGAACAAAGCCATCATCATCCCCGTCACCTGGTAGGGCAGCCAGAGGACAAAGAAGCTGACCACCACGGCCACCACCACCTTGAGCGTCTTGGTGGAGCGGGTGGCCTTCCGGCTCCAGGTCCGAATCAGGAGGAAGGTGTAGCAGATGCTCAGTATCACCAGCGGCCCCAGGAAGCCCGCGAGCAGCCGGAGGACGGCCACGCCCCTCTCCACCAGGACCCCGACCCCGCCGTAGTCCACGCCGCACGTCATCCAGAACGGGAAGTACTCCGTGTGCACCCCGCGGAAGATGAACGAGGGTACGGTCAGCAGCAGGGCCACGGCCCAGGCCACGCCGCAGGCCGCCCAGGCCAGCCGCGCCCCTCGGTAGTTCTGGCACCAGATGGGATTAAACACCAAGACGAAGCGGTCGGCGCTGATGGTGGCCAGGAGCAAGATGCTGGCGTACATGTTGAGCAGGATGAGCGAGGGCAGGATGCGGCAGGCAGCGTTGCCGAAGGGCCAGTAGCCCTGCTGGACGATGGACGAGAACAGGATGGGCAGCGCCAGGCAGGACAGGAGATCCGCCACCGCCAGGTTGAGAAACCAGATGGCATTGATGGTTCGCCGGACCTCGAAGCCCGTCACCCAGACCACCAGGAAGTTGCCTGGCACCCCCACCAGAAAGACCATCACGAAGATTACCAGGGCGATCATATCCAGGACCGACAGCTTGGGGTTGTTGAGAGACTCATCCACAAATATGTTGGGGTCCAGGGTGGCAGTGCCATAGTCGGGGTACTCGGGGGTGCTGAAATTCATGGAGGCCTGGGGGGAATCAGAGAGGCAGGAAGAGGATGAGTTGCAAACAGGTGCCAGGGGCCCATGGGAGCTACTCATCTTGAAGCCCATCACTTTGCTTCTCTGATCCCAGGTCTCTTCCCAGGAAAATGGGGAGATCAAGGGCTGAGAGCCGGCTGGGTGTCATACCACATATAAAATTGGAAAACCCTTCGATGCTGATTAGTCTCCCTGCCACCCTACCACTGCCACCTGATGTCCCTGGACATCTCTATGACCTAGAAGCCAAACGGTTAAAACCTAGTCCTGCTGCAGTGTTGTGGTCGCTGTGCATTCTGACTGGACGGTACCCATGACACACTGCTTCTTAGCTATTTTTAATGTCACCAACAAACTGAGATGATATTACCAGGTAGTTACCCCACTGCACCCCCCCACCATCATCCTCTTTGGCTGCCTTCCACCTACTGAGGCTCTGAGCTGGGAGTGGCTCCCCAGAAAAGGCAGTGGCTTGGCAGCGTCTCACATACTTGGGCACAACATTTAAGTGAGGAGGTGGAGAACCAAAAAGCCTCAAGCAGGGGCCCCGGGTCTCAACTGTTCTACTCAAAGCCTGCAAGTGCCGTTACTGCTGTATGCCTCTGTTGCTTTCCTGGTTGACCCCTAGCCATTCATCAGCTCTAGCTCTAAAACCTCAGTCCCAGGATGCCTGGGTGGTTCAGTGGTTGGGCATCTGCCTTCAGCTCAGGGTGTGAGCCCGGGATCTGGGATCAAGTCCCGAATCAGGCTCTCTGTGGGGGGCCTGCCTATGTCTCTGCCTCTCCCTCTCTCTCTCTCTCTCTCTCTCTCTCTGTGTGTGTGTGTCTCCCATGAATAGATAAATAAACCTTTAAAAAATAAATAAAACTGCAGTCTCAGAGCAGAGGGAAAATATTTGGTGACAGACCAGAAGGAAGAATGAGAAATGGGAAGAAGAAATAGATTTCTGCCTTGCTGGAGGGAAGATAGAAGGGATGAAAGGAACAGAGAAGGCTGAGTTCAAGGACAATGAGGACCTTAGCACCCAGATTATGGTCTCCAATGACCATCTACCATTCAGAGAAACCAGGGCTGATTTCTGTTCTGGGACAGGAAAAATACAAGACGAGCCTAGAACATCTCATACTAAAGAGTAAAGAAACTTTAATATAATTAAGGGGAATCCAAAGTCAATGTGGGAAACCTTCCTTCAGAGAAAAACCTAAGAATAATATCTGCAGAAGGAATTTCAGAATTCAGGAAATAATGGGTCTGGATGGTGAACAACATCTGATAAAACCATCGGGTGAAAGGCAGATGGGAACTTTACAATAAATAGGCTGGGCTCATAGCCCAAACTGGCCAATCCACCTCAGCATCCAAAGAGGGACAATCGGATATTCTGTTCTTTCGGACGTGAGGCATTGGAAAGAACACAGCACCACCTATGAAGTAATTCTTGCCAAATAAATAATTGGGAGTCTAATCAAGGTTCTAGATCAAAAGTTGCCAGTCTTGGGGCGCCTGGGTGGCTCAGCCAGTTGAGCATCTGATTCTTGGTTTAGGCTCAGGTGGTAGTCTCAGGGTCGTGGGATGGACCCCCATGTCGGACTCTGCACAGGGTGTGGAGCCTGCTTGGGATTCTCTCTCTCTCCCTCTGCTCCTCCTTCACTCTCTCATGCTCTCTCTCTCTCTCAAAAAAAACAAAAACAAAAACAAAAACTACCAGTCCACAGGAAAAGCAGGGGAGAGAGGAACATGACAAATAACACCACAGGCACAAGATCAGCCCAGTCAGACCACAGGAAACCCTACAGGACAAATAGTCTGTTTTCTCCCACAGATAAATGGCATTGGGAAGGAAAGGAAAGAAAGAAAGAAAGAAAGAAAGAAAGAAAGAAAGAAAGAAAGAAGAAGGAAGGAAGGAAGGAAGGAAGGAAGGAAGGAAGGAAGGAAGGAAAGAAGAAAGAAAGAAAGAAAGAAAGAAAGAAAGAAAGAAAGAAAGAAAGAAAGAAAGAAAGAAAGAGGGATCCCTGGGTGGCGCAGCGGTTAGCGCCTGCCTTTGGCCCAGGGCGCGATCCTGGAGACCCGGGATCGAATCCCACGTCGGGTTCCTGGTGCATGGAGCCTGCTTCTCCCTCTGCCTGTGTCTCTGCCTCTCTCTCTCTCTCTCTGTGACTATCATAAATTAAAAAAAAAAAAAAAAGATTTAGAGGCATATCAAGCAAAGGTAACACAGAGACCTCATTTGGATCCTGATTGGAAGAATCAATTGCAAAATCAGACATTTTTGAGACAATCCAGGACACTCAAAAATGAAGTGCGGTATTTGACAATAGTAAGGAATCAGTGCTAATTTTATTGAGTGTGATGTAGTTTTGTGTTCATGTTTTTAAAAAAAGGAGCAAGGGGCACCTGGGTGGCTCAGTGGTTGAGCGTCTGCCTTTGGCTCAGGTCATGATCCTAGGGTCCTGGGATCGAGTCCCACATCGAGCTCCCCACAGGGAGCCTGCTTCTCCCTCTGCCTGTGTCTCTGCCTCTGTGTGTGTGTCTCTCATGAATAAATAAGTAAAATCTTTAAAAAAAATAAAATAAAATCTTTTAAAAAATTTAAAGGAGTGGGAAGGCTGTTTCTGATAAAGGTAAATAGCAAGTGAAATAGGATGTTTTGGATTTACTTTAAAATACTCCAACAGTGGAGTGCTTGGCTGGCTCAGTGGGTAGAGCATGCAACTCTTGATCTCAGGGTTGTAAGTTTGAGCCCCTTGATGGGTGTAGAGGTTATTTTACAACCATTTAAAAAACTTTTTCTTTTCTTTTTTAAAGAGGGGGTGTGCCCACACGCATGCACGTGAACAGGGGTTGGGGGAGAGGGGCAGAGGGAGAGGAAGAGAGAGAGAATCCCAAGCAGGCTATTCACCCAGCTTGGAACCCTACACAGGGCCCAATCTCTCGACCCTGAGATCACGACCTGATCCAAAATCCAGAGTCCCATGTTTAACTGACTGAGCCGCCCAGGCGCCCCCCCAAATTTAAAGACCTTAAAAATTTTTTTCAAAAACAAAATAAAATACAACACTCCAGCAAAAGAAATAGCTGGGAGAGAGGAGACAGGACACAGGAGACAGGAGGGGAGAGGAAGGCCATGGGTGACGAAGAACAGCAAAACATTGTTGAAGCAGGGTGATGGGGACACCAGGGTTCCCAGTACCATTCTCTCTACTTCTATGTGTTTGAAGTTTTCCATAATAAAATAACATGAAGAGCAGAGGGGTCCTGAGCTTCCTCCCAAGCAGACCAGCTGGGAGGACCATGGCCCCCAAGACAGAAGGCGTCTGGGAGTCACAGCTGAGCTGGAGAGAGCCTTGTAGGCAAGTCCATGCCCCAGAGGCACCAGCCACAGCAGACGAATCCCCATGGCACGATCACACCAAAGCATCCAGATTGTATACAGCACTTAGGACACGTGCCAGACACGGCATTAGCTCTTCCAGTCCTGCCCACGACACTAAAAGTTGGTTCTATTAATATGCCCACTTCTTTTTTTTTTTAAGATTTTATTTATTTATTCATGAGAGACAGAGAGAGAGAGAGAGGCAGAGACACAGGCAGGGGGAGAAGCAGGCTCCATGCACCAGGAGCCCGACGTGGGATTCGATCCCGGGACCCCAGGATCATGACCTGGGCCAAAGGCAGACGCTCAACCGCTGAGCCACCCAGGCGCCCCATACAGCCACTTTCTTGATGAGGAGACAGAGGCACAGGAAGGTAGATAGCCTGCTCCGGGTCAGGAATTCACTCCTGCGTAGGCTGGCACACAAACCCAGGCAGGCTGCGCCCGGCTATTTCCGAGTGGGGCTGTGGACGGAGGGGGAACCCTTCAGCGCTGAGCTCTGTGGCCCCTAGAGTTAGCACATCCACGAAAGCCACTTTGTCACCAACCCAGGCAAAGGAGACAGAGAGGAAATGATCATTACAGAAATCTTCGGAGCCGGATAGTTATCGCACCACCCTGCGGATTATATAAGACGACAACTGTGACAACTGCTCAGACACCCGGCCGAGTGCCTGGCTCGCAGCGCAGGACAAGAAAGGACAACGAATAGGATTAGTTTCTTGATATTGTGATTATGGACGAGCTCAGAGCTTTCCCCTAAGCCACTCCGTTTTATCTCTTAGTCCCTTTATGTTGTCACAAGGTGGGCCAGGCTGGTGGCCCTGGGCTTCCTGCCGGTAGAGCCATATCCGTGATCACATCACTCAAAGGGGGAATGTCCCTGTCAGCCGATGACAGGATGATTGGGGTGGGGTCCAGCCAAGCCCTAAGAGATGATTCAGCCATAAAAAGGAATGAGGTGAGCTACAGTGTGTATTTCTTTTGATGATGTTCTAGAAACAGAGGACATGGCTGAGTCACAGAGTGAACGTACTACAAATGCCACTGCATCATACACTTGAAAATGATGAATTCGATGTTATGTGAATTTTATCCAAAAAAAAAATAAATGCAGGATGCCTGGGTGGCTCAGCAGTTGAGCGTCTGCCTTTGGCTCAGGGCGTGATCCCGGGGTCGTGGGATTGAGTCCCGCATGGGGCTCCCCACGGGTAGCCTGCTTCTCCCTCTGCTTATGGCTGCGTCTCTCATGAATAAATAATAACAATTATTATTTATTAGTATTAATGGTATTACTAATAAATAATAATAAATAAAATCTTTAATAAAAAACGCCAGTGTCACGAAGCCAAGGGAGGGGTAAGGGATTGTTCCCCGTTGAATGGGGACCACACAGGCAGGACAACCAAATGGGATGTGACATTCTGGGCTGGAGCCCAGAGCTGGAGACACCTATTCACCACAAAGGGTGTACCCGAACATCTGAGCAAGTTTGCATATGGTCTGTAGCCTAGACAATAACGTTGTTACTTTTCTTTTCTTTTTCTTTTTTTTTTTTTAAGATTTTATTTATTTATTCATGAGACACACACAGAGAAAGAGAGAGAGAGAGAGAGAGAGAGAGAGAGAGGCAGAGACACAGGAAGAGGCAGAGGGAGAAGCAGGCTCCATGGAGGGAGCCCGATTTGGGACTGGATCCCAAGTCTCCAGGATCAGGTCCTGGACGCTAAACCATGAGCCACCCGGGCTGCCCCAACTGCGATAACTGCTCTGCTCATGCTGGTGATGCTCCTTGTTCTTAAGGAATAAACGCTAAAGTATTTAAGGGCCAGAGGGCGTGATGCCTACAGCTTACTCTCAGATTGCTCAGGAAAACAGATGATAGATAGAGATCCATAGATAGTCAGATGATTGATAAAGCAAATTTGGAGACTCTGGGTAAAGAGTATATGGGAGTTCTTTGTTAGTCTTCCAATGTTTCTGTAAGTGTGAACATTTTTCAAAATAGAAAATTCAAATTGTTGAAATACTTCTATTGGTGAAGAGCCCCTGCCGGGAGCCTGACCCCTGCCATCCCCCCTACCCCCACCCTCTGTACCCTGGCTTCTTCCCATTTCTTCTGGGACCCACCTGCCCCATCCCTCCACTCCCCCACTCCATCCCCATGCTCCAGTTACTAAAGAGTTAATGCCAGGCCCAGCAGGAGGCCCTGTACCTTAGTGGTTGCTCAATATTGTGAGTGTCTGCCCTGGATGCAGCAAAGGAAGCTTTTGCTGCTGATTCCATGAACTCCCAACCCTCCTTGGCTGCAGAGTGACTCAAACTCCAAAAAGAGAGTGTCCATCCCCACTGACAAAGCTCCTTCCTGGCCTGAGCTCATGGGGGCCCCTTGCCTTTCACTGACTTCATGAGGGCAGAAAAAAAATGCTGATTCTAACACCCTGTGGCTTTCAGGATCCTCCAGTGCAAGAGGCTTGAAAAGTTCTGCCCTTGCAGCATCCCTAAAAGGATGGGAAATGACTGGAGTGTCTAGCAAGAGGGGATTGGCTAAATTACTTGATGGCACATTTGCAACAACAAAATGCTATGCAACTATCTGAAAGAATGGGATGTTTATGAACCAATGTGAAAGGAGCTCTGAGATCTAGGGGAACATATAAAAAGCAAGGATGGGAGCCTGGAAGGGGTAGCCCAGCTGACTCAGTGGGGAGTGCAACTCCTGATCTCCGGATTGTGGCTTTGAGCCCCACATTGTGTGGAGATGACTTAAAACCACAAGAAGGGAAGCCTGGTGGCTCAGCGGTTAAATGTCTGCTTTCTACTTTCGGCTCAAGTCATGATCCCAGGGGTCCTGGGATGGAGCCCAGTGTAGGCCTTCCCACTCAGCAGGGAGTCTGCTTTCCCCTGACCCATGCGCTCCCTCTCTCTCTTTCTCTCTCAAAATAAATAAATAAATAAAATCTTTAAATATATACTGTAAATAAAATAAAATCTTAAAAAAATAATAACAAGCAAGGACCAGATGGTGTATAAAGCAGCCTACCTACAAAAGAAGACTCTCCCTCCCTCTCTCCCTCTCTCTCTCTCTCCCTCCCTCCTTTCCTCCTCTGTATCTCTGTCTCTACTTCTAGCCTGTACCTGTCTCTCTCTCCAGAGCAGCTCTAGAAGTAGACAGAGGAAGCTTGAACCAGCGGTTGCGGAGGGCGGAGGGCGTGGGGCTGGGGGCTGGGTCCTAGGGGGTGGGGGTGGGAGTGGGGGTGGGGGGCAGACATTGAAAGGAAGCATTTCACGGTATATGTCTATATTTTTCTTCCTCTTGTATGAGGAACCATACCAGTGAGTGCACTGCCCATTCCAAGAAACAGATACTATAAAGCAAATACAAAAGAATTTGCAGTTCCCCACCTCTAGGACAAGTCTAAGCAGATTTCTTTATCTCACTAATGTCAGCCGCCTGGGGGACAGTTCCTGACCCACCTGGCACCTGCTGGTCTACAAGGAGAGACAAACAGACCGCCAAGTGGGGAGGACTCAAGTGTTTGATAGAGAGCCCAGCCCAGTGTGGGGGGAGGACGGGCTGCAGCCCCATCCAATAGAACTTTCTGCACTGCCGGAGCATGTCTTTGACGGTGGCCACCAGCCATATGTGGCTCTGTGCCCGAGGAACTGAATTTTCAATTGTGTCAGTTTATTTTTTTTTTTAAGTTTTTACTTATCCATTCATTAGAGACACAGAGAGAGACGCAGAGACATAGGCAGAGGGAGAAGCAGGCTCCCTGCAGGGAGCCTGATGTGGGACTCGATCCGGGACCCCAGGATCACATCTTGGGCTGAAGGCAAACACTCAACCGCTGAGCCACCGGGTGCCCCTCAATTATGTCAGTTTAAGTACACTTCCATTACCACATGTGGCTAGGGGCTGCCCAATCACGGGTCTGGGGGTCCGAAGGGGCCACTCAGCACCAGGCACTGTTTTAAGCCCTTCCCACGTGTTAGTTCACTAATAACTAATAAAAGTCCTTAAGTCCCAGCAACCAGAAGGGTGGGATACTATTGTTCCTAAGTTCAGAAGCCTGGCTTTCTTTTTTTTTTTTTCCCCCAAGATTTTCTTTTTAAGTAACCTCTAACTCCCAACGTGGGGCTCAAACCCACGATCCTGTGATCAAGAGCCACACACTGTACTGATGGAGCCACCCAAGTGACTGTCACGGGCCCATTTTAAGAGCCCTTGTCTACTGTGGGCAGGAAGGGCTCCAGGGCAGAATCTGGGAAGAAGAGGAGAGTGGAAGTGTCCAGGTGAGGTGAGCAACAGTGGTGGCTTGCACCAGCGTGGTGGCCGTCAGGAGACACAAAAGGATCACAGCACAGGGTGAAGGAGAAGACACAGTACTTCTAAGAAAAGCAATCATAGGGCGCCCGGGGTGGCTCAGGGATTGGGCATCTGCCTTCGGCTCAGAGAGTGATCCCAGGGTCCTTGGACCGAGTCCTGCGTCGGGCTCCCTGCATGGAGCCTGCTTGTCCCTCTGCCTGTGTCTCTGCCTCTCTCTGTCTCTCATGAATAAATAAATAAAATCAAGCTCTGTTCTAAGCCCTTTGCCTGTATTAGCTCATTGAATCCACAGAGAGAACAACCCTATGAGAGTTGCAACACCCATTTCACAGATGGGAAAAACTAAGGCTACCCTTAGAGCTTAAGATTGCTTCCCAAGTCCTCCCTGCAGGTAGCCAGTGGCAGAGGGAGGAGAGAACTTCTGAGAGCTCGAGCCCTCTCTGAGTGGGTCGGGAGTGGGGGCGTGCATTCAAAGCCAAAGCCATAAGGAGAGAGCCAGGGAAGAGGCTACCCACTAGAAAATAAAGGAAGGCCAGCACGGCTGGCTGGCAGGTGGCCAAGACCAGGCTGGAAGATCCACCCATAGTCATGTTAAAGATGTTGTGTTTGATCCATGGATCGTGGGGAGCCATGGGTGGTCTTTGAGCTGCAGAGGGACTAGATTTGTTTCAGTTACGGTTAGGGTGAGGGTGAGGGTCAGGGTTAGGGTGAGGGTGAGGGTAAGGGTGAGGGTTAGGGTGAGGGTTAGGGTGAGGGTTAGGGTTAGGGTGAGGGTTAGGGTTAGGGTGAAGGTGAGGGTTAGGGTGAGGGTGAGGGTTAGGTTAGAAAGATCCTCCGGTGGTAGGGTAAGATGAGACGCGTGACTCGGACATGGTGGTGCAGCTGGTGCGTGGTAAGCCAGGCCCCACGCCCTCGCCGCTCTCTCCTGGCCCCTGGTAGGGGAAGTCCTGCCAACTGTGCCTGCATTAAAGTGGAAAGAACAAGGCCACCCGAGGGGCTCAGTGGTTTAGCGCTGCCTTCAGCCCAGGGCCTGATTCTGGAGACCGGGGATCGAGTCCCACGTCAGGCTCCCTGCGTGGAGCCTGCTTCTCCCTCTGCCTGTGTCTCTGCCTCTCTCTCTGTATCTCTCATGAGTAAATAAATAAAATCTTTAAAAAAATAAAGTGGAAAGAACAGACCCGCTTAGGAATGCTGTCAGAGCCCGTAAGTACCCAGAAGGCAAGGTCTGCTCCTCTGACGCCCCACCACCCCTTCCTGCTCCTCCATCCACACGACATCTCTAAATAGGGCACCCACAGAACCACCCGGAGCCATTGGAGGTTGGAGCCTCTTAGAAATAGGATATGAGAATTAGGGTAGGCATCTTGACTCATATTGATTTTCTTGAATCGCATGACCTCTGTGACCCCAAAACACTTACATTTTTTTAAAACCCATAAAAAATACAAGCTTCCAGATCCTCTGAGGTTGCACTGAACTGCAACCTCGTGGGCTGGCAAAAATAAAAAGCATGATGTGACCGTGCAGATGAGGGTTCAGGCAGATGCTCTCATGAGCCGCAGATGGGAAACATCCATTGGTATATTTCTGGCAAGATCCATTAAAATTCAATGGACACGGTCTTTGTGGTTCTGGAAACCCAGACTTGGAGCCAAAGATGTTAACTTTGGTTTGTTGTTGTTGTTTTTTTTAATATTTTATCCATTTATTCATGAGACACACAGAAAGAGGCAGACACAGGCAGAGGGAGAGGTAGGCTCCATGCAGAGAGCCTGATGCGGGACTCGAACCTGGGACCCTGGGATCACGACCTGAGCCGAAAGTAGACGCTCAACCACTGAGCCACCAGGCATCCCTTAATTTTGGTTTTATTTTTTATTTTTTTTAATTTTTATTTATTCATGATAGTCACACAGAGAGAGAGAGAGGCAGAGACACAGGCAGAGGGAGAAGCAGGCTCCATGCACCGGGAGCCCGACGTGGGATTCGATCCCGGGTCTCCAGGATCGTACCCTGGGCCAAAGGCAGGCGCCAAACCGCTGCGCCACCCAGGGATCCCCCTAATTTTGGTTTTAAAGACAAAATATGAGGACAGCCCGGGTGGCTCAGCAGTTTAGCGCCGCCTTCGGCCCAGGGTATGATCCTCGGGTCCCAGGATCAAGTCCCATGTCGGGCTCCCTGGGTGGAGCCTGCTTCTCCCTCTGCTTGTGTCTCTGCCTCTTTCTCTGCATCCCTCTGTGTCTCTCATGGATAAATAAATAAAATCTTTTTTAAAAATAAAAAATAAAGACAAAATAAGGGATGAGCACTGGGTATTCTACCAAATGTTGGCAAATTGAATTTATTTATTATTTATTTATTAAAGATTTTATTTATTTATTCATGAGAGACACAGAGACAGAGAGAGGCAGAGACACAGGCAGAGGGAGAAGCAGGCTCCACGCAGGGAGCCCGATGTGGGACTTGATCTTAGGACTCCAGGATGACGCCCTGGGCCAAAGGCAGGCACTAAACCACTGAGCCACCCAGAGATCCCCGGCAAATTGAATTTAAATAAAAATTTTTGTTAAAGCATCCAACTAGGGATCCCTGGGTGGCACAGCGGTTTAGCGCCTGCCTTTGGCCCAGGGCGCGATCCTGGAGACCCAGGATCGAATCCCACGTCGGGCTCCCGGTGCATGGAGCCTGCTTCTCCCTCTGCCTATGCCTCTGCCTCTCTCTCCCTCTCTCTCTCTCTCTCTCTCTCTGTGACTATCATAAATAAATAAAAATAAAAAAAAAACTTAAAGCATCCAACTATTACAGTGGGGGGATAATGGGTAATTATACTTTGTCTATTTTTCCATATTTTCAAAATTTTACAAAATAAAAGTTTTCATCATTATAAAAAAAAAATAAAGACAAGATATGGAAAACAACTAAAATCTCCATTGAGAGGGACTGGACCCTCACGGTAGACTATTACAAAGCTGATAAAAAGAAAGAAGGAGGGGGATCCCTGGGTGGCTCAGCTGTTTAGCGCCTGCCTTCAGCCCAGGGTGTGATCCTGGGGACCTGGGATCGAGTCCCACATCGGTCTCTCTGCGTGGAGCCTGCTTCTCCCTCTGCCTGTGTCTCTGCCTCTCTCTCTGTGTCCCTCGTGAATAAATAAATAAAATCTTAAAAAAAGAAAAAAAAGGAAGGAAGGAAGGAATTCCCTTGAAATACACAGGGATTAGAACACTTGGGTGGCTCAGCAGGGAGGCAGGGAGCCTGCTTCTCCCTCTGCCTGTGTCTCTGCCTCTCTCTCTCTCTCTCTCTCTCTCTCTGTGTGTCTCTCATGAATAAATAAAATCTTTTAAAAACAAAAACAAATAATACATCCCACACAGATGTAAATGTAAAGAGCAGAACACAGCGCTGGGCATGCAGTAAGCGCTCAATAAATACTGATTAGTAATACTCTACGTTATTCTTGAAGAAAGCAAGATGTAGGCTAATGTGTAGAATGTACTTCTATTTGCAAAGGGGAGAAAGGACATAGATATGTCACATGCATTGAGCGCCAACTGTATGCCATGCTGTAAGAGCCTTCCGTGTGTTATTTAAGTCTCTCAATGATCTTGCGATGTGGGATCTAATTCTGTCGGATTGTTACCCAACCCCCCATCTTCAACATAAAGAGAAGGAAGCCCAGAAAAGCCGAGCCTCCTCGTCTATGACACAGGAGAGGCAGGATTTGAAGCTTATTTCAATTTGCCCCCATGTCAAACTACTCCCTGCACATCTGACCTTGAACACCAGCAGACCGTTTCTGGAAGTATCCAACACACACTTGTGCCCAAAGTTGCCTCCAGGGGCTGTGGCAAGGAGCCCGAGGCCCCAGGGCTGGGCAGGGACAGCGACTTTTCACTGAATACCCTTTGGCATTTGGGACCATCTGATGGAAAGGAAAAGAAGTCGAAGCCAAATAGTTGGTGTCTCAAAGTCCTGTGGGTCCCGGCCAGGTCTCCAAAACGGGTGAGGCAATGCCAAGCCCCTCCCTGGGCAGCTAATGTGTCCTCCGTTTCCTCTTTCAAAAAAGATGAAGCAAGACAAAAACGTCTAGCGAAGCAGGTACCAAATCACAGCCGTGCCTCTCTCGAACCCAGACCTGGGGGTACAGGTGTGCACGGGGGTCCCTCCCTGAGCCCGGACACAGTCTCCCTCTGACACCCAGAGAATCCGGGGAGGGGGGGCAGCCTGGGTCTGCCACCAACCACTGAGGGACCCGGGCCATCTGTGCTCCTGCCTGGGTCTCAGTTTCCCTGTCTGTATGGTTTAGAACATCTGAATGTCCGGGGGAGTCCCTATCTTTCTCCCAAGCCGGCTCCTTGCAGCCCCCGGACCTTGGCTCCTGCCGTTCTGCTGCCGGAAAGACCTCCCCTGGATCTGACCGTTTGAGGAAGGGTGTCATCTAATCAGACCCAACACACGGGTTTCCTGCCCTGGGGACCTTTGGGATCCCAGCCGGATGGCATTGCTGCGACTCTATAATCCCTTGACCACCTTCCTTCTTAGCTGCATCCGCCCCCTACCAGGGCCAGAGGGGAGGGTCGGAGGGGAGGAGGGGGAGAAGGGGAGGTGGAGAGATTAGGGACGAAAGGGGGAAAGAGTGGGAAGGGGAGAGGTGGGCAGGAGAGGGACCAGCAAGGAGTGAGGGGAGGGAGATGATGCCTGGGTCCCCCATCCCTCTGGGGAACTCACCATGTTCAGGTCTCCCGGGATCCCCGCTGATCAAAGGTCCCTCCTGCCCACACACTGTGGTTTTTAAGCCCCAGGGGAGGGTGCAAATCGCAGGAGGAAATGACCAGCCTTCCCCCTGTGGGGCTCTCATTGGTCTGCACTGGGCACCCCATCTGGGGCTGCTTCCGTGGGGCACTCGCTCAGCGCTCTCAACACCTCCTTCCAGTCAGAGGAGGGAGGCTGGGCTTGCAAAACTGTGGAAGTCCCTGGCCCGAGGAGGGTGGAATCCAGATAGAAGAGCCCCCACCTCATCCTGTTCTAGGCTCAGCACCTCTCTTGGGCTCAGTTTCCCCACTTGGGACTTTCTAGGGCCCCCAGCAGCTGCAGGAAAGCTCAGAGATCCAGCTGGCTCAGACTCCCTCTGGGGTTCTGGGGAGCAGGGATTTGAGCCCCAGCCTCCCGGCCAGGTTGCCCTGAGGCCCAGAGAAGCAAAACAGGTGTTCGGAGGTGGCCCAACCACGGGACCGTTAAATCCTCCTTCCTTGGGTTTTGAAGTTGGCACCCCCTGAGCATCCCTTCCGGCTTCATCCTGGGTTCTCTCGAGACATGTTGGAGCCTGGGGCTAGGAAGATCCTATATTTATTTGTTTGCTGTGGCTGCTGTAACAAAATGCCACAAATGGAGTGGTTTAAAACACCAGAAGCAGGGGGTGCCTGGCTGGCTCAGCTGGTAGAGCTATGCGACTCTTGATCTCCAGGTCATGGGTTGGAGCCTCACATCTGGCAAGGAGTTGACCTACAAACAAACAAAAACAAGTAAACAAACCCAGAAATGTATCCTTTCCCAGATTTGAAGCCAGGGGTCCAAAATGAAGGTGACAGTAGGACCGTGCTCCCCACAGGCACTAGAGGGGAATCGGTTCCTGCCCCTTCCAGCTTCCTGTGACCCCCAGCATTCCTTGGCTTGTGTGGTCACTCCAATTTCTGCCTCTGTGGTCACATCTCCCTCTCCCTACTGTGTGTCCCCAACTCCCTCTGCTTCCTCCATATAAGGATCTTGTGATTCTATTTTAGGTCCCCCTGGATAATAAAGCATAACTTCCCATTTCAAGATCCTTAACGGAAATGCAAAGTCCCTTTTACAAATAAGGTCATGCAATGGGTTCTAGGAATTAGGGTGTGGACACCATCAGAAACCTTTTTTCTTTTCTTTAAGATTTTATTTATTTACTCATGAGAGACAGAGAGACAGAGACACAGGCAGAGGGAGAAGCAGCCTCCCTAGGGGGAGCTGAATGCGGGACTAGATCCCAGGACCCTGGGATCATGACCTGAGCCCAAGGCAGATGCTCAAGCACGGAGTCACCCAGGCGCACCCATCGGGATCCTTTCTCAGCCTACCGCGAGGAGCATGGTTGTTAATGAGCACAGAGACAGGCTCGTTTTTCCTGTGCTCCGCCAGCAGCTCCGGGATATAGCACCCAGGTCTTTCCTTCCACAAACATCATTTTCTACAGCACCCTTCAACCTTGTAAATATCTAGCTTTCTTTTCGCGACAAAGGTAATCCATGAGCACTGCAAATATCTGAATAATGCAGAAATGCACTACGTCTACCAAAAAATTTTTAAAAAATTAAAAAGTGACCAATCTCCATTCCAGCCTTCTGAAACTCCTATGGAGTTTGGAGTATGTTCAGCTAGACTTTTACAAGGGTGATATTTGCGTTTTGGGACAGACACGCGGGTGCACAATGTTTCACAAGTTGTAGTCGCTGCTAAATGGATTTAGAGGGTAAATTTGCGAGGGTTTGGTGCTGGTTGAGAGGCGGTGTTGTTATACTGACTCTGACCTCAAGGCGGCGCTCAGCTAAGAGAAACTCTAAAAGCCAGGCCACACCCCCTTGATGTTTTTTAAATTTTTATTTTTTGGATTTTGAACGAAAGTTGTGTATTGTCTTAAATTATGGGTTCTTTTATTTTTAAGATTTTATTTATTTATTTGAGAAAGAGAGAGTGCAAGCCAGGGGGAGGGGCAGAGGGAGATGGAGAAGCAGGCTCCCCGCTAAGCAGGGAGCTCGACCAGGGGCTCAATCCCAGGACTCTAGGATCATGACCTGAGCTAAAGGCAGATGCTTAACCGCTTGAGCCACCCAGGGGCCCCAGATCATAGCTTCTTAATGTTTGCTATGCCTTAGACTCCTGGTGAAGTTATGAACTTCTCAGAATTTATTTTTTTTACAACTTTTTATTTTGACGTAATTCCCAACTTACATTGGAAGCTGGCAAGAAGAGTAAAACCAACCCCTGTACACCCC
This sequence comes from Vulpes lagopus, assembly GCF_018345385.1. NCBI lineage: Eukaryota > Metazoa > Chordata > Mammalia > Carnivora > Canidae > Vulpes > Vulpes lagopus. Next base: position 165,219,493 of record NC_054825.1, read on the forward strand.
TGACACAGATTCACTCCTTGTTGCATTTGTCCCATGTGCTTTATTTAGTATGCTCCCACTATATGCTTGGGGGTTGGGGGGTAGGTGGGTAATCACTGGGAGTTCTCTAGAAAAACAGAACGGGGCGCCTGGTTGGCTTACTTGTTTAAGCATCTGCCTTGGGCTCAAGTCATGATCTCAGGTCCTGAATCCAGCCCCTCATCAGGCTCCCTGCTCAGTGGGGAATCTGCTCCTCCCTCTCCCTCTACCCTTACTCATGCTTCCTCTCTCTCTCTCAAATAAATAAATGAAATCTTGAAAGAAGAGAAGAGAAGAGAAAAGAAAAAAGAAGAATAACAGAAACAATAAGATAAAGAGGGGCCCTTGGCTGGCTTGGTGGGTGGAGCATGTGACTCTTCATCTTGAGGTTGTGAGTTCGAGCCTCTGGTTGGGTGTATTTAAAAAAATAAAATCTTTAAAAAAGAGTAGGATGGGGATCCCTGGGTGGCTCAGTAGTTTAGTGGCCCCCTTCGGACCAGGGCATGATCCCAGAGTCCCAGGTCAGGTCCTGCATCAGGCTGCCTGCATGGAGTCTGCTTCTCCCTCTGCCTGTGTCTCTGCCTCTCTCCCTCTCTCTCTCTCTTTCTGTCTCTCTCTCTCTCTCTCTCTCTCTCATGAATAAATAAATAAAATCTTTTAAAAATATAAATAAATAAATAAATAAATAAATAAATAAATAAATAAATAAATGTAGGATGGGGGTGGTGCCTGGATGAGTCAGTTGGTTAAGCACTAACTCTTGATTTTCATTCAGGTCTTGATCTCAGGGTCATGGGATCCAGCCCCACCTTGGGCTCTGGGCTCAATGTAGAGTCTGCTCGCGTGTGTGAATGAATGAATGAATCAATCAATCAATCAGTCAATCAATAAAATTTGAAAGATAAGAAAGGGGGCAGCCCAGGAGGCTCAGCGGTTTAGCGCCACCTTTGACCAGGGGCGGGATCCTGGAGACCCCAGATCAAGTCCCTCATCGGGCACCCTGCATGGAGCCTGCTTCTCCTTCTGCCTGTGTCTCTGCCTCTCTCTATCTCTCTCTCTCTGTGTCTCTCATGAATAAATAAATAAATAAAATCTTTTAAGAAGAAGAAGAAGAAGAAGAAGAAGAAGAAGAAGAAGAAGAAGAAGAAAGAGAGAGAGAGAGAGAGGGAGGGAGGGAGGAGGAAGGAAGGAAGGAAGGAAGGAAGGAAGGAAGGAAGGAAGGAAGGAAGGAAGGAAGGAAGATAAGAAAGGCTCCTGGGTGGCTCAGTTGGTTAAGCAGCTCCTGATTTCAGCTCAGGTCATGATCTCAGGGTCCTGAGATGTAGCCCTGCATCCAGCTCTGTGCTCAGCGGAGAGTCTGCTGGAGATTGTCTGTCTGAAAAAAATAAACAAATATGTTTTTAAAAATAGGATAAAGGGATCCCTGGGTGGCGCAGCGGTTTGGCACCTGCCTTTGGCCCAGGGCGCGATCCTGGAGACCCGGGATCGAATCCCATGTCAGGCTCCCGGTGCATGGAGCCTGCTTCTCCCTCTGCCTGTGTCTCTGCCTCTCTCTCTCTCTCTCTCTGTGTGACTATCATAAATAAATAAAAATTTAAAAAAAAATAGGATAAAAAACAAGGGGGGAGGAAGGGAGGGATTTGTCTTAATAAACTGGCTCATGCAATTGTGGGGGCTGGCAAGCCTTGGGAAACTGACACCAAAGGTCTATATTTACATCTCCGTGTCCTATCTTTGCATTTTTCCCCAGAGTCCAGTGGGCGTAGCTGGAAATCCCATGCCTCTTGACCACAGTGCAAGCAGGAAATGTAATACTGATATCATCCTCAGTCGTCTTGAAAATTTTTCCAGTTGTTCCAATAAGGTGGTTATCAGTTTTGCTTTTTGAATAATGTTTTTATAAATACATTTTAAAATACCTTTTCCCCCCATTTTAACAGCGTAACAAGTCCATTCTTAGCTTGCAACTTGTTTATTTATTCATTTCTCTATTGGTGGAATTAGGTAGTTTCCAACACTTTTATTCATACCACAATGTGCACCTCACACACACATCCTGGTGCCTGCGTACAGGCATTTTTTAAAAGATCTTATTTATTATTTATTTGAGAGAGAGAAAACAAGCAGGAGGGAGGGGCTGAGGGAGAGGGAGAAGCAGATTACCTGCTGAGCAGGGAGCCCCTCAATCCCAGGACCCTGACTGAGGTCATGACCTGAGCCGAAGCAGCCGCTTCAGCGCCTGAGCCCCCCAGGTGCCCCCATACAAATATTTCTTGCACATAACCCTCTACAAGTGGAAACACAGGACAGAGGGGGCGTCCAGCAACCTCAATGTCCGTGTTTCTCCAACCTCCTCCTCCAGACCCAGACCCGCGCTGTCCTCTGCAGCGGCCTCCAGTCACATGCACCTGCCTGCTGAGTAACTGAAATGTGGGGAGTATGAACTGAGATGTGCCGTGAATGTAACACACACCCCAGATTTCAGACTTACTGTAAAAAAATAAAAATTAAAGATTGTAAAAGGTTTCCATTTTTTTTTTAAAGATTTTATTTATTTATTCATAGACACACAGAGAGAGAGGCAGAGACACAGGCAGAGGGAGAAGCAGGCTCCACGCGGGGAGCCCGATGTGGGACTCCATCCGGGGTCTCCAGGATCACACCCCAGGCTGCAGGCGGTGCCAAACCGCTGCACCACCGGGGCTGCCCGGTCTCAATATTTTTAACATTATATTACATGCTAAAATAATATTTCGGGGGCACCTGGGTGGCTCAGTCAGTTGAGCATCTGCTTTCAGCTCAGGTCATGAACCCAAGGTCCTGAGATTGAGCCCTGCATCAGGCTCTCTGCTCAGCAGGAGGTCTGCTTCTCCCCTTCCCCTCCCTTTCCCCTCTCCCTCCCCCTGTTCATGCCCCCCATCTCTCTCTCAAATAAATAAATAAAATCTTTTTAAAAATAAAATAAAATAAACTCTATACCTGATGTGGGGCTTGAATTCACAACTCTGAGGTCAAGTCACATGCTTTACTAACTGAGTCAGCCAGGCACCTATCTCTTTTTTGGGGTGGGGAAGGGGAGAGAGAGAATCCCAAGCAGGCTCCATGTGCAGCATGGAGCCAAGGTGGGGCTGGATCCCACAACTCCAAGATCATGACTGGAGCTGAAATCAAGAATTGGACACTCAACCGACTGAGCCACCCAGGCACCCCTCAGCACCTCTCTTAACACATCTTAACAGGGAAAGGGTAAAGAATTAGGGACACGGTCGTCCAGTCCTTTCAAGGTGAGACTCTGATGCAGCACACTTTCTTCCTACTCAATTCCAGATTGGCTGGAATGCAGTCACATGGCCACACCTGTTACAAGGGATGCTGAGAAAATCAGCTGTGACCCAGGTGTCCCCTACATCTTCCTAAAACTCCCTTCCAGTGGATGAATGGGAAAATACATTCTAGAAGACAATTAGAAGTCAGTTACTGGGACGCCTGGGTGGCTCAGTGGTTGAGCGTCTGCCTTTGGCCCAGGGCATGATCCTGGAGACTCGGGATCCAGTCCCACATCAGGCTCCCTGCATGGAGCCTGCTTCTCCCTCTGCCTGTGTCTCTGTGTCTCTCATGAATAAATAAATAAAATCTTAAAAAAAAAAATAAAGAAGTCAGTTACAATCAGCATTCAGAAGGGCAGCTTTAATTTTAAATATGATGGGCTTATTTACTATTGCTAAAATAAAAAACCTAGCCGAGGATGGGAGTCCTCTGGGTCTCCATGAGGTCCATGGGAAGATCATGTGACCCTTGATTTCCCAGTCATGAGTTCAAGCCCCATGTAGAGTGCAGAGATTACTAAAAAAAAAAAAAAAAAAAAAAAAAAAAAAAAAAAAAAAAAAATTAAATAAACTTTAAAAGAAAAGAAATCTAGCAGAGGAAAATGTGTGAGAGAAGGATGAGCTCAGTGATTTTCTTCTGGTTGGCCAAAAAAAATTCACACGTAACTATGTATTCCAGAAAACAAGGATGTCAATTCAGATCAGGGCCATGACTAGTAAAGCCACACAACTGCCAGATGCAGGAACAGCCCACAAGGCTGGCCTCACTTCTGATTCTGGAAACTGTTGTCTTCATAGCTACCGTTTGTGACATGGAAAGGAGAGAGACTATAGTCCACCAAAGGAAGAGATGGACTCTTGGGGCAGAGACCAGGAGAGCTCTGTACTCAGTTTCCCCTTATCCTCCTCGCACAGAGACATGGACAGCTCTTTCTTTGCAATAGTGTTGACAATACAGATGGAGCATCATCTACCAGGACTTACCCAGGCTCTAATGTTCAGCCTTTGCTGGGCCTTGGTCACATAGACCTGGTTGGTCACCAACATGGCTGATCTGCATCTCCAGCCCCTCTGGAGTCTAGCTGATTGATACCACACGACCCAACCCCCCACACACACCTTAAATCACATTGGTAGACTATTGGGAGTAGCCCAAGGCTCCAGATAAACCAGGACACTTTCATCAGGCAGGACATTCCAAGGGTTGCAGTTACCTCCCAGGGGCAGAGGAAAAGGCTAGAACTCTCTTTGGATAAGGTTAAATTTTTTACTACATAATAATCGATCAGGGGTGCCTGGGTGGCTCAGTGGTTGAGTGTCTGCCTTTGGCTCAGGCCATGATCTCGGGGCCCTGGGATCGAGTCCCATGTTGGGCTCCCTGCAGGGAGCCTGCTTCTCCCTCTGCCTGTGTCTCTGCCTCTCTCTGTATGTCTCTCATGAATAAATAAAATCTTTAAAAAAAATAAATGATCGATCATGACAGACTTTTTAGGGGTTGAAAGTTACTTACAGAGGACATAACAAAATCTGAAGTTTAGGTGTCTTATAAGATTCCTTCATTATAAACAATATCTATAGGGGCATTTTTATGACAAAGAATCATATCTCTTTTCCTGAAATTATGGAGGAAGGAGAAAGGATTTTTTTTTCCTGATCTTGCTGAGATTTGTTCTTACCAGTAGTTAGACCTGCGGTTTCAAAATAAAGTACTGGGGGGTGGGGGTGGGGGGCATCTGGGTGGCTCAGTCGGTTGAGCATCTGCCTTCAGCTCAGGTCATGATCCCGGAGTCCTGGGATCGAGCCCCTGCATCGGGCTCCCTGCTCCGTGGGGAGCCTCCTTATCCCTCTGCCCACTGCCTCCTCCCCCACTAGTGCTGCACACACTTTCTCTATTAAATAAATAAAATCTTTTAATAAAAACAAAAATAAGCACTAGGACTCTTACAGTTTGCTGAGAGAAAAAAAAATGTGGTAGTAGCCCTGACAACTCAGAGAGTGCAAGAAGATATATTACGTATCTCTAGCACAGGATTTGTACCTAGACTCTAAAAGAATTCTTCATACAGAGGCACCTGAGTAGCTTAGATGATTGAGCATCCGACTCTTGATTTTGGCTCAAGTCATGATCTCAGGGTCGTGGGATCGAGCCGCAAGTGTGGCTCCCCATTCAGCGTGGAGTCTGCTTGAGAGTCTCCCTCTCTCTCTGCTCTCCCTGCCACCGACAGTCTCTCTCTCTCTCTCTCTTAAATAAATAAATACATCTTAAAAAAATTTTTGAGGACAAAACTAGACTTTGGTGTCATAATCCAGGATAGAGGTTTGTCTTGACAGGTAGAAAGCTGCAAGGGGCCCTGGGGCTGAGGGGTCCTGGGGGCTGGAACCTCACTTTTTCTTGATCTGAATGTCAGTTCCACAAGGACGTTGATAATCCATTAAACTGCACCTTCACGACTGTTGAACATTTCTGTCTGTATATTATATGTCAGTCAAAGGTTTTGAGGGTTTTTTTTTTAAGATTGTATTGATTTGAGAGAGAGAGAGTGAGCCCAAGCAGGGGGAGGGGCAGAGGGGGAGGGAGAAGCAGGTTTCCGTCTGAGCAGGGAGCCAGATGTCGTGGAGCTCGAACCCAGGACCCTGGGATCATGACCTGAGCCCAGGACTGAGCCACCCAGGCACCCTGCATGTTACTTTGTATCTGCATTTCCTAGTGTCTGAAGGTGGCTGGGCCAAGCATGTGGCTGAGTGGCTGAGGCCACCAGGCCCCAAGGAGAAGTAGCTGCAGGCTGCCAGCCCCCCCGGCAGCCGCCACAGGAAGCCCAAGGCCAGACAGATGTTGGCCATCTGAGGCTCCCCTGAGGTGACCACCGTGTCTTGTAAGACAGGATGTGGTGTGCCCATCTGCGGCAGTGGTTGGGCCCACACGATCTTCTGACCCTGGCCACACTGACTCCCAGAATTTCCAGGCCCTGGTGAGCCTGAGAACCAGGCAGTGACAGGGGCCCCGGACGGAAGCTGGGAGGAGGAAGCCAAGGGCAGTATCAGGGAGGGGACCTCTGGAAGGATGAAGGAAAACATTACCACACGCTTCACAATCACCAAAGCAGGTTACAATGAGACGTGCTAGCCCTGGCAGAGGACAGAACGGGAGCTTACATGATAATTAGTATGCTGAAGTTTCTAGAAGTTTCTAATTCGAAAATAGCACGTATATGAAGAGTATGAGCATCTCTGATCCTAAAATGTCAGTCCTAAGTAGTTTTGTTTTGTTTTGTTTTTAATTTGTGTTCATTTATTTTGAAGTTAATACAACACAACCCACTCTTTGGGGTGTACAGTCCTATTAGTCTTAACAAAAAGCTGAGCTGTGTAACCACCACCACAAAGGAGACTCAGAAGTCTCATCACCCCAGCAAATGTCCTCCAGCTGCCTCTCTGTAGTCTGCCCCTCCCCCCCCGTAACCCCTGGCAACCACCCATCTCTTCTCCGTCACCATAGTTTTTGCCTTTTCCAGAATGTCCTATAAATGGAATCATACAGTATGCAGCTTTCTGAATCTGACTGCTCTCACTTAGCATAATACATTTAAAATTCATCCCTGTCACTGTGGGAAGTGGAAGTCCCTCTCAATTGTAAGTGGTATTCCACTAGAGAGAGGTGTGGCAGATTGTTTCTTCACCCACCAGTCAGAAGGACATTTGAGTTGTTTCCAGTTTGGGGTGATTACTAAAAAAGCTGCTGCTGGGGGCACCTCAGTCAGAAGAGCAGGTGACTCTCTGTCTCAAGGTTGTGCATTTGAGCTCCACATTGGGTGGAGAGATTACTTAAAAATAAGATATTTAGGGGCACCTGGGTGGCTAAGTCGGGTAAGCATCTGCCTTTGGCTCAGGTCATGATCCTGGAGCCCTGAGATCAAGCCCTGAGTTGGGCTCCTTGCTTAGCATGGAGTCTGCTTCTCTCTCTCCTCTCAGCTCATGCTCTCTCTCTGTGTGTGTTTCTCTAATAAATAAATAAAATCGTTAAAATAAATAAAGAAGAAACAAAAAAGAAAGAAAAGAAAGAGAGAGGGAAACAAAGAAAAAGAAAGAGAGAAAGAAAGAGAGAATCCTAAATCAAGTTTGAGGGGAATGAGGGGAAATGGGTCAGGTGAGGTGGGGTGGCACCTTTACTGCCATCTTTAAGGCCAGCGTTAAGTCCCCCACTCACCAATGCGTAGTCTCCAGTCCGCAGTACCAGCATCTTCTGGGTATGTAAGAAATACAGAATCTCAGGCCCTGCCCCTGCTCTGCTGAATTAACCTGTATTTTTTTAAAGATTTTATTTATTTATTCACGAGAGACATAGAGAGAGGGGCAGAGACACAGGCAGAGGGAGAAGCAGGCTCCCCGCGGGGAGCCCAATGTGGGACTCAGTCTAAGGACCCTGGGATCACGCCCTGAGACAAAGGCAGACACTCAACCACTGAGCCACCCAGGTGCCCCTATAACCTGTATTTTAACAAGAGACCCATGTGCTTCCTGGACAACCTAAAGGCTAAGAAGTATGGGACTCGAGCATCACTGGGAGAAATCGGTTATGTTTCCTGTTCTACCCTCACTATACAGATGTTTTGTTTTTAAAGATTTTATTTATTTATTCATGAGAGACAGAGAGAGAGAGAGGCAGAGACATAGACAGAGGGAGAAGCAGGCTCCATGCAGGGAGCCTGACATGGGACTCATTCCTGGGTCTCCAGGATCAGGCCCTGGGCCGAAGGTGGTGCTAAACCACTGAGCCACCAGGGCTGCCCTACACAGATGTTTTAAGCCTTGTCCTTTGTAGGATCTGTCTCTGTTGCATTTGGTCACGGGTGCATACACTTTTAAGTTTATTTACTTTTATGTAATTGCTACACTCATAACTCGAACTCATGACCCTGAGATCAGGAGTTGCTTGCTCTTCCCAATGAGCCAGCTAGGTGCCCCATATGTTTGCAACCAGATCTGAAATGAAGACAGGATGTTTTCTTGGAAATAAACAATTTATATTATTCTCTAATTTTAAACTGTTTAACCTACACCCTCCCCCTAGAAGACCAAGTCTGAAGAAGGAAAAAAATAATAAACCACATGAGAAGAATGAAAATAGGACAAGATGTGGAGAAGACTCACAGTTTTGCATACATTTCCAAGACGGAGAAAATGACTGAGGCAATGATTTGCATGACAGTAGTTTATGTGGGGGTTGATCTCGGGAAGCAAGTGAGAAGAGGTAGAGAACAAGGAGCCAAGAGAAGAGGGAAAGGCCAGTAAAGGGCATTTTAATCGCTGGGGTACAATTGTGGGCAGGGGCTTGGCCCTGGTGGGGACCCTGGGAGGAAACACGCAGAATGTACCTCAGGATCTTCCCACGGAAGGATGCGGAAGTGGGGCATTGATGCCATCACACCCATCTGCCTTTGGGTATGGGTTGCCCCAACTTGGGAAACAGTAAACTCCTCCCACTTTGGTGGCCGCACCTGAGATCCAAATAAGGTAAGTGATGCCAGAAAAATCCATGAGGAGACACATTGATGCTGAACTGAGAGGCTGACCATGTGCTGGAAACTGTCGGCCCCAGCTGCAGGGGAACCTCCGTGGGAAGAGGCATCCACAGCATCTACTACACATGGATGACCCTTGAGATTTTTTTTAAGATTGTACTTATTTATTCACGGGAGACACACAGAGAGAGGCAGAGACACAGGCAGAGGGAGAAGCAGGCTCCACACGCAGGGAGCCCGATGTGGGACTCGGTCTGGGGACCCCAGGATTACAACCTGAGCCCTTTGGTTATAATAAAAATAGGCAGATACTCAACCACTGAGCCACCCAGGTGCCCCTTGAGAATTTTTTTTTTTTTTTTTTTACCAGAAAACTGTGTCTGCTCTGGCCAGAAGCAGTAATTCATTTTCTGTCCACACCTTTTTTTTGATGAAATCAGTGTCTCTGCTTTGCCTCTAAATCAATGCTCAAAGAAAAATAATATAAAACTATCAAGTTTAAAGACTACTGAATTGTTACCTTTTCTGAAGCGCAAAATTGTCAGCGTGCCCAGGAGGCTCACATATTTCAGTCAGGCTTGGAAGAAACTATACCCAATGAAGTGAAGCTAATAAGGCATGTAAAACAAGCATAATAAATATCCTTGGAGAACTAAGGAGGATATTGAAAATTTGAAGCAAGAAGAGGAGTTATGAAGTAGAACCTATCTGGAGACAAGGGATATGAACACTATAATTACTGAAATAAAGAACTCAATAGGTGTGTTAAATGGCAGGATAGATACAGTTTAAGAATAAATGAATGAGCTGAAAATATGATCCCAAAAGGCATCTATATGGGACAAAGAGAGAGAAACTCTAAGGAAAAAATTAAGGTATGTGGATGATATAAATGAAAGTTCCAGGGGCACCTGGCTAGCTCAGTTGGTGGAGCATGCAACTCTTGATCTCAGGGTTTGAGCCCCACTTTGGGTGTCGAGATTACTTACGGAAATTTTTTTAAATGTTTTTAAGTGAATAAAATAAAAATATAATCAAGTTCTAACTTCTATCATATAGAATCTCTCTGAAAAAGATAAAGGAGAGAGTGGGTAGAGACACATTATGTGAAAAAAAATATTACCTAAGGGGGCATCTGGGTGGCTCAGTCAGTTAAGCACCTGACCCTTGATTTCTGCTCAGGTCATCTCAGGGTCTTGAGATCAAGCCTCACATCAGGCTCTATGCTCAAGGGGGAGTCTGCTTCTCTCCCTCTCTTTCCCTCTGTCCCTACCCCTGCTCCCACTCTCTCTCAAAAATAAATAAATAAAATATTTTTAAAGTCTATTAACTAAGAACGTTATAACTCATATTATTATAAATAAAAACTCAGAATATCAACCAAGAACTAAAGACACAATGCCTCATACTAAAATGTTTATTGTATGATAAGCAAGACAGACTGGGGGGGGGGGGAATTAAAAAAATATTAGCCAGATTTTAAAATATCATTGTATTAGGGAAAAAAAACACAAAAGCCTCCAGAAAAGGGGGAAAAAGAGGTTCCTTAAAAAAGAATACAAAATGGGGACACCTGGATGGCTCTGTGGTTGAGTGTCTTCAGCTTTGGTCATGATCCCAGGGTACTGGGATCCAGTCCTGCATCGGGCTCCTGCAAAGAGCCTGCTTCTCCTTCTGCCTATGTTTCTGTCTCTCTCTCTCTCTCTCTCTCTGTCTCTCATGAATAAATAAACAAAATCTTTTAAAAAAAAGAATACAAAAAATAAATAAATAAAATAAAATAAAAATAAAAAAGAATACAAATCAATTTGGCATCCAACTTTTCCATGCCAAATCTAGATGCTAGGAGATAGTGTAGGAGCATCCCCCTTGTGGTGATAGACTACAGATCTGAATGTAGGATTGTTTTTTTTTAATATTTTTATTTATTTATTCATGATAGACATAGAGAGAGAGAGAGAGGCAGAGACACAGGCAGAGGGAGAAGCAGGCTCCATGCCAGTAGCCCTACATGGGACTCGATCCCGGGTCTCCAGGATCGCGCCCTGGGCCAAAGGCAAGCGCTAAACCGCTGAGCCACCCAGGAATCCCCCTGAACGTAGGATTGTATAACCAGATGAATGAAGGTGATATTCAAAAACTCAGATGGCTCCCTGCTCATTGGGGAGCCTGCTTCTCCTTCTCCCTCTGCCCTTCTTTTCTGCTTGTGCTCTCTCACTCTTTCTCAAATAAATAAATAAATTCTTTAAAAAAAAAACTCAGATGGGGATCCCTGGGTGGCGCAGCGGTTTAGCGCCTGCCTTTGGCCCGGGGCACGATCCTGGAGACCCGGGATCGAATCCCACGTCGGGCTCCCGGTGCATGGAGCCTGCTTCTCCCTCTCTCTGCCTGTGTCTCTGCCTCTCTCTCTTTCTCTGTGTGTGACTATCATAAATAAATAAAAATTAAAAAAAAAAAAAACTCAGAAAATTCCCCTCCCATTGACATTATTGGAAAGAACTTAGGACAAACAACAAGAGGAATTAATTTAGGAGGAAGTGACAAGTTTTCGAAACAAGGTGAGACATAAGTACTGACCACAGAAATAAATGCCTGTTAGTGCAAATGTGGCTAAAACAACAATGTGTCAAAATGGGAGTTGCGGGGTGTAGAGGGAAGGTGGGGAAAGGAAGGTGAAGTCCTGCTTAGGTTCTTATCCTGTTTGTGGGGAGGATATACATATTGATGTGCTTCAAACACTGATAAGAGGGGGGCCTGGTGACTCAGTCAGTTAAGCATCAGACTCTTACTTTCAGCTCAGGTCATGATCTCCGGGTTGGGAGATCAAGTCCCATGTGGGGCTCCCTGCTCAGCGGGGAGTCTGCTTCTCCCTCTGCCCCCCCACCTTGCTTGTGCTCTCTCTCTTGCTCACTCTCTCACACTCTCCCTCAAATAAATAAATAAATCTTTAAAAAAAAAAATGAACAGAGGATCTAAATAGACTTTTCTCCCACAGACAGCCAACAGGTGCTGGAAAGGTGCTCTCTATCATTATCAGAAAAATGCAAGTCAAAACCACAACGAGATCTCTCACCTGTTAGAATGGCTTGTCAAAAAGACAAGAGGCAACAAGCCATTAGCCAGGATGTGGAGAAAAGGGAATCCTATACTATCAGGAGAGAAGTAAATTGGTGCAGCCACTATGGAAAACCGCTATGGAATGTAAATTGGGTGCAACCAGTATAAAGAGTCCTCAAAAATTAAAAACACGGGGTGCCTGGAAAGCTCCATAGGTTGGGTGTCTGCCTTCGGCCCAGGTCATGATCTCGGGGTCCTGGGATAAAAGCCCCACATCAGGCTCCCTGCTCTGCAGGGAGTCTGCTTCTCTCTCTCCCTCCGTCTCTACCCTCCTGCTCATGCTCTCTCTCAAATACAATTTTTAAAAAGAATAAGAAGTAGGGATCCCTGGGTGGCGCAGCGGTTTGGCGCCTGCCTTTGGCCCAGGGCGCGATCCTGGAGACCCGGGATCAAATCCCACATCAGGCTCCCGGTGCATGGAGCCTGCTTCTCCCTCCGCCTGTGTCTCTGCCTCTCTCTCTCTCTCTGTGACTATCATAAATAAATAAAAAATTAAAAAAAAAAAAAAGAATAAGAAGTAGTAGTAGAATGTCATGATCAAATGTGAAGCACCTTACCACAGTAAAGCTTCTTATTTTTTTAAAGACTTATTTATAAGGAGAGAGAAGGGAGAGCTGGGGGAGGGGCAGAGGGCGAGAACCTTCAAGCACACTCCCTGCTAGGCTCAGAGCCCCGAGGCAGGGCTCGATCTCACAACCCCGGAGATCACAACCTGAACAAAACCAATGACCAGTCGGTTGCTCAACCAACTGTGCCACCGGGGCATCGCCATAATACAGCTTTTTAAATGACTGTGGCGCTTGTGGCAATTGAGCAAAGAGCTGAAGATGGAAAACTTACAGAAGATACCTAAATAGTCTGTTAAATCCGCTGGAGTATATAAGAGTCACCGTGTGCTATTTTTCACAACTTCACTAAAGTGTAAGTGATGTGCCTTAAACAGCACATATCGATGTGAAACAATCGCCACCATGAAGTGAACGAACATTTCCATGATGCCCAAAGGTTCTTTGCGCTTCTCTGTCATCGATCCCGCCTCCACCCTCCGCCCTCGGGAAGCCACAGATCTGCCTTCCATCAGGAGAGGTTAGTTAGCATTTCGTGGGCGTAGAATGGCCCAGGAGGAAGGGGTTTTCCTTGCCTGGCTCCTTTCACTCAATACGAGGCCCTGGACGTGCATCATGTGGCACATACAGTTTGTTCCTTTTTCTAGAGAAGCTGTATCCCACTGGGGGGGGGGGGTGCAGAATCGTGGCCCTCCAGGTGCCCCACGCCTGTGGAACTCACCCCCCCAACAAGAGCCCTGAATGGCACGGCTCAGGGGAGGCCCCTGGTTAGCAATACTCCATGAGTGCGGTCACATAACATTGGCAGGAAAAATGAGGGCGGCCCCAGAACTCGGTGGGGACAGCCAGCCTGGAGCTCGAGCCTGGTCTCTCGGGGATGCTGCCCTGCGCACCCTTCCCCTTGGCTGAACTTCACCTCTCTCCTTGCACTGTGGTGTCATGAACATGATTATAACAGCTCTTCTGGGTTCTGTGACTCACCAAACACCAGGGTCATTGCGGGGACATGCGACCGACCCTCCTGTCCAGGTGTTTCTCAGCTTCTGCACCTCTCCGAAACCTGGCAATTTCATCTGCCCTTGGCTTCCGTCTTTAGCTTTCTTTCCACCCCCCAAACCAGGTATCACCGGCCTCCCAGGTTCTCCCCTGCCTCACTGCCCTTGTCTCTCTCTCTCTCTCTCTCTTCTCCACTTCCCTGCAGCACCTCTTCTCTCCCCAGAAACACCCATTTGAAGATGACACCCACCATGTCCCATTCCTTACTTTGTCCCTCTCCGTAGCCCATGGCACACCACGACCTGGTCTCCTTCCCAGAATTCTCGTCCCCTCTCTTGTCAGAGAGTTCTCCTCCCCTAAGTCAGCCTGGATTCCAGCATTTCCCCCCTCCCTCCTTCTTCTCCTGGCCTCACTTCCTCCTCCACCAGTGTCTTCCTCTGGCCCCCAACACCTGCCCTGCTCGGTGATATTGTGTCTCAGGGTCCTTCTCTCTCCCTTGGGTTACCCCCAGCTCTCTGTCTCTCCTTTCCCAGTCTCTCCACCTCTCCATCTCCCCATCTTCCCCCTGACTTTCTGTTCTGTTTCTCTCCTCCTTGGCACCCCACTTCTCTTCTCCATACCCCAGTCCTTCGGCCACTCCACCCATCAGTCTCCCTCCTTCCCAATCTCACAAGCATTCTGTCTTTCTCGACATTTCTGTCCCTGCACTTGTCTCCTGGTTTCCATCTCTCCATCTCTTGATGTCTCTTTGTACCGCCATTTCTCCTTCACGTTGGGCCACAGAGACTCCCCACTACCCGAGGTGCCACAGCACCCACCCCACCCCGCGTCTCAGCTCCCACCGCCCTCCCACCTGCACTGTGGCCTCTGTCACATCCCTGCCCCTGCCCCCTGCCTGACAAGTTGCCTCAAGAGCTGCTGGAATTACAGCTGCCTCTTCTCTCTTGACAAAAACCACATATTATTCTTCTTCTCACAATGGAGTAGGGACTTCAGAACATCACCAACCAGAGAGCAGATAACAAGAAACGCTCCTCTTGTTCCGGATCCAATCCAGTGCAGGCGTTGCCTAGGTGTTCACCAACATTGCTTCTATCTTCTACCAGCAGGGAAATATTTCAGTCACCCAAAGTCCTGAGCCCCAGGCCTCCTGAGCAGCAAGGACAGACAAGAAAGAGATTTCTCGGGCTCTGACCATTGCTCTGAAAGAGAACTGGTGGACAGCGGCTAAACGATCTCCAGAACGTTTACTGCCACACCAAGAGGAGCTAGGAAGGGCCCAGGTGTCTCAGTTAACTAGCACTGTTGATATAGACTGAATACTTGTCCTCCCCCAAGATGTGTATGGCCAAACGTCATCCCCCAGTGTGATGTGATTAGGAAGCAGGGACTTGGGAGTGATGAGAATGGGAGAGTTGAGCCCTCATAAATGGGATCAGTCCTTTATTTATTTGTTTTTTTAAGATTTGAGAGAGTGTGTGTGTGTGCATGAGCAGGGGGAGGAGCAGAGGGAGAGGGAGAGAATCCTCAAGCAGACTCTCCGCTGAGCACAAAGCCTGATGCAGGGCTCCATCCCACAATCCTGAGATCATGACCTAAGCCAAAACCATGAGTTGGACCTCAACCAACTGAGCCACCCAGGCGTCCCAGAGATTTGATTTTATTTATTTATTTATTTATTTATTTATTTATTTATTTATTTATTTATTTTTATTTATTCATGAGAGACACAGAGAGAGAGAGAGAGAGAGAGAGGCAGAGACATAGGCAGAGGGAGAAGCAGGCTCCATGCAGGGAGCCTGATGTGGGACTCGATCCAAGGTCCCCAGGATCACGCCCTGGGCCAAAGGCCGCGCTAAACCACTGAGCCACCCGGGCTGCCCGAGATTTTATTTTTTAGGTCATCTTCACACCCAATGTGGGGCTCAAACTCAGAACCCCAAGATCAAGAGCCGCATGCTCCACTGACTGAGCCAGCCTGGTGCCCCAGGATCGGTGCCCTTACACACAGGACCCCAAGGGGTGCTCACTCTTTCTGCCATGTGAAGGCACCGCAAGAAGATGGCCATCTGCAAACTGGGATGTGGGAATCTGCTGGCACCCTGACCATGAACTTCTAGCCTCCAGAGCCATAAGAAATATCTGTTGTTTTAGTTGCTCAGTCTATGGTAATTTGCCATAGCAGCCCTAATGGACCAAGGCGGCTATGTAATAAATATCCCCAGATATTAACAGCTTAAAACAATACCTTTGCTGTCTCTCACAAGTCTATGGGTGGGCTGGATGGGTCTTTGGTCTTGGATGAGCTCATCCATGCATACGCAGCCAGCTGTGGTTGGGGAGGTGGCTCTGTCTCGGGGAGTTGGCAGGATACCAGCTGGGTGACTTTGATCTACTTGGTGCAATCTCTGGTCCTCCAGCAGGGCAACCTAGGCTGATTCCCAGGACAGTCGACACTCTAAGAGAACAAGCAGAAGGCACAACGACTCTTGAGACCTAGACTCAAGACAGGCAGCACATCACGTCTGTCACATTCTATTGGTCAAGGCCAGCCCCAATTTAAGGGGTGGGGAAACTGATTCCCCACATTGAGAGGAGGAACCAGAAAGTCACAATGCAAAGGGCATAGGTGGGGGGTGGGGGTTGAAGGCCAATCTTTTTTTTTACTTGTGACACAGATGGACAACTGTGAGCCTATTCTTTTATATAAATCTAAAGAGAATGCAATTTCTCCGGATCAAAAAGAGTGCCTTTTGGGGCGCCTGGGCGGTTCAGCTGGTTAAGTGTCTGCCTTTGCCGCGGGTCATGATCTCAGGGTCCTGGGATTGAGCCCCACGTTGGGCTCCCTGATCAGCAGGGAGTCTGCTTCTCTCTCTCCCCCTGCCCCTCCCCCACTCATTCTCTGTCAAATATATAATAAAATATTTTTTAATGTACTATATCTTATTTTTTTAAAATAGGGTGTCTTCCACAGATCTGCAGAACATGTGACTTGTGTTTCAAAGCAAGAAAAACCCCATTTGTGATAGTCATTAGGGATGTTCTCAAACATTCCAGCTCTCCTTCTGGGCACATGGTAGGGTTACACACCCCCACTTACCTGAAGTTTGGCAGGACTATGTGACTTGCCTTACCCAATGAAACATGAGAAGGACTACATGGCACTTCAGCATGGAAATTTTAAGAACCAGGACATACTCCACCATATTGTAAATTTTCCCTTGGCCAAGGCAACTAGATGGTGGCTGCTTCACCAGCCTGGATCCCAGAATGAAGACAATGTAAACTATGTGGAGTAGCACTCCCAGCTGACCCATCCTGGACATGGTAAATGGGTGAGAAATAAACCTTTGTTGTTTCAAGCTTTGAGAATGCGAAGGAGATTATTGCAGCATAACCTAGTTTATACTGACTAATCTACTCTAGGTATTTTAAGCATAAAGGGATTGAACACAGAGGCACCTGGGTGGCTCAGCAGTTGAGTGTCTGCCTTTGGCTCAGGGTGTGATCCTGGGGTCCTGGGATTGAGTCCCACATTGGGCTCCCTGCAGGGAGCCTGCTTCTCGACTCTGCCTCTCTCTCTGTGTGTCTCTCATTAATAAATAAAATCTAGGGGATCCCTGGGTGGCTCAGAGGTTTAGCGCCTGCCTTCAGCCTAGGGTGTGGTCCTGGAGTCCCAGGATCGAGTCCCGCATCAGGCGTGCTGCATAGAGCCTGCTTCTCCCTCTGCCTGTATCTCTCTGCCTCTCTCTCTTTCTGTGTCTCTCATGAATAAATAAAATCTTTAAAAAAAATAAAATAAAATAAAAAATTAAAAAAAGGTATCTAACAGGGAATTCTGTGATTCAAAAGTCATGGGGTGCAGCTACTATGCAAAACAATTGGACAGTTCCTCAAAAAGTTAAGCATAGAATTACAATATGACCCAGCAATGCTGGTCCTAAATATATACAAAAAAGAATTGAAAACAGGGATCAAACAGATACTCATTTGCCAATATTCACTGTAGCATTATTCACAACAGCCAAAAGGTGGGAACAACCCAAGTGTCCATCAACAGATGAACGGATAAACAAAATGAGGTATATACATACAATAGAATATTATTCAGGCATAAAAAAATAATGAAATTCTGATACATACTCCAACATGAACGAACCTCAAAGATGTCATACTAAGTGAAATGAGCCACAGACTAAAGGACAAATATTGTATGATTCTACTTATATGAAATATCTAGAATAGGCAAATTCAGGGTGCCTGGGTGTCCCAGTCAGTAAGCATCAGACTCTTGATCTCAGCTCAGGTCTTGATCTCAGGGTAGTGAGTTCAGGCCCTGCACTGGGCTCCAATCTGGGTGTGGAGCCCGTTTTTTAATTAATTAATTAATGTAAAATAAATAATTTTTTAAAAGAATGGGCAGGGCACCTGGGTGGCTTAGTCGGTTAAGCATCTACCTTCAGCTCAGGTCATGATCTCATGGTCCTGGGATTGAATCCTGCATCGGGCTCCCTGCTTAGCAGGGAGCTTGCCTCTCCCTCTCCCTCTGCCTGCTATTCCCCCTGCCTGTGCTCTCTCACTTTCTCTGTCAAATAAATAAATAAAATATTTAAAAATAATAATAATAAGATAATATAATAATACAACAGAAGGTACTTTTTTTTTAAGATTTTAAGTAATTGGGACACCTGGGTGGCTCAGCTGTTGAGCATCTGCCTTTGGCCCAGGGCATGATCCTGGAGTCCCGGGATTAAGTCCCACATCAGGCTCCCCGCAGGGAGCCTGCTTCTCTCTCTGCCTATGTCTCTGACTCTCTTTGTGTCTTTCATGAATAAATAAATAAAATCTTAAAAAAATAAGATTTTAAGTAATCTCTCCACCCAACATGGGGCTCAAACGTACAACCCTGAGATCAAGAGCCGCAGACTGAGCTAGCCATGTGCCCCAAGATCAGAAGGTAGATTAAAGCTTAAGGTGCTGGGGGGAGGAAGAAATGAGTACTTATTGCTTAATGGGAACAGAGTTTCTATATGAATCCCATTTATGAGGACTCTGCCCTCATGACCTAAGCACATCTCAACATACCAACTATGAAGCTTAAATTTCATTGTATGATTTTTGAAAGAACATTCAGTCCACAGCAATCACCACGACCATCATCATCACCATAACTATCACCACCACCACCTTCGTCACCAACATTATCAGCATTACTATCATCCTCCTCCTCTTCCTCCTCCTCCTCCTCATCGTCGTCATCCCGGCTGTCTTGGCTTGAGTTTCCTCAAAAGCAAACTCTTAGACAGAGACCTTGAGTAGAGATAGCTTTTTAAGGAGGTGATTCCAGAAATCCTAAGTGAGAAATGTGACACAGAAAAGGGGAGAATTCTCTCTTTTTTTTTTTTTAGATTTCATTTTTTAGGGATGCCTGGATGGCTCAGTGGTTGAGTGTCTGCCTTCAGCTCAGGTCATGATCCCAGGATCAGGGATCAAACCTCGCATTAGGCCCCCTGCATGGAACCTGCTTCTCTCTCTGCCTATGTCTCTGTGTGTTTCTCATGAATAAATACGTATCTTTTAAATTTTTTCATTTTTGAATAATCTTCCCCAATGTGTGGCTCAAACTCACAACCCTGAGATCAAGAGTCACGTACTCTGCAGACTGAGCCAGCCAGGTGCCCCAGAAAAGGGAAAAATGCAATTAAAGGGTATGCTCATGAGTAGATCATGGTCAAGGGCAATTGGGGCTTAATCTCACAGGGATCACCTGAAAATCTAAGCAAAATGTGCCTCAAAATTGTCTCCATAGAGGAGATTGAGAAGCTGAGGCACTTGTCCAGCCACTGTCATGATCCATAGGTTAAGGGTTGCCATGGAAACATAGTTTTATTTATGTATTACTACATTACGAGTCTCAAACAAAGCTTTTTAGAAGTGCTTGTATTAGCTCTCACGGTTCTGTGGATGGGCTTCTGGACAGTTCTCACACAGGGCCTCTCACTCAGTTGCAGTCCGATGGCGGCTGGCACTGTACTCATCTGAAAGTTGGAGGGGGATGGATGTCCCAGGTGACTTGCTCACATGGTTGGCAGTTGCTTCTGGCTACCAAGTGGAAGCACAGCTGGGATTCTCAACCAGAGTGCCTACACTCGGGCTGTCCCTATGGTTTAAGCTGAGAAGCAAAACGAGCAGTGAAATGGGCACAGTTTAGAATCAGATCGCCTGGTTTTCATCTTCCCACCCACGTCTCCACCCGCCCCCCCACACACACACACACTTGCTGCTCTGTAAATTATTCCTTAACCTCTCTGGGGTGCCATATTAACATTAATGCCTCTTATTATACCATCCCTGCTCGGACGCCTATACTTGAGTTCTCAGTTTCAGATTTGAGCACAGCATCCAAGTCCTACCATTCCACCTCCCACCTCACTCCCTGGCCTAGGCTGGGACACAACCAACTGGGCAGTTCAGCATACCCTTCAGAAGTCTCCATTGCATCCACCTCATCTCCTTGGAAGGAAGGTACTGCTCATCCCTTTATATCATGCATATCATACCATGCAACTTGCTTGGCCAGTAGGATGAAGGCACACAGAGCACAAAGGCAGGAAACGTACTATTGTAGTGGGGCTCACACCTCTGCCATTATTATGAGAAGAACATTCCTGGGACAGCCACGCTTTGGATGCACCTGCCAAGGCCAGCCAAGATCAGCCTGCCCACAAACACCTGAGGAAGTCCAGTCAAGATCAGCAAGCCCCCCAACCATGCACAGCCCCAAACAACCAAGCCCCAGATAACCTCAGACATAAGGGAGAGGCCAGTTAAGATCAGCAGAGACTTCCAAACACATTCAGCTGACCCTCAGCCAATCCCCCCATGCATGTGCTAAAAAGACATCGTATATCACACACAGGTTTTGGTTCTTTATTGTCCAACGAGTGAACTATTACCAGCAGTATATCCATGGACTCATCATCATTACATAGTTGCAGTGTGACTATGTGACCACTAGATCATTTCATTTATGATCCATGGGCCACTTGGCAAGATGGTGCCAGGAATGTTGCAGGAAATTGTACCCAGAACCAGATGTTAAATGTACATGACCTGGAAGGCTAAAGGCAGTTTTACAACCATGTAAGTTTCAGGATGATGCGGTTGGGGGATTAACAGGCTTGAAAAGCCCATGCTTGGGACTTCCCATGAATCGGCTAGACTTCACCCAGATTCTTCCAGAAGCTAGATGAGTGGTAACATTGCAACAGATCAAATGCAGAAGCAGCTATGAGCATCCAGTTGCTTCTATTGAGCGAGACATCAAATATTCTCAAAAATGTGGGCAGCCCCGATGGCTCAGCAGTTTAGCGCCACCTGCAGCCCAGGGCCTGATCCTGGAGACCTGGGATCGAGTCCCAGGTCGGGCTCCCTGCAGGGGGCCTGCTTCTCCCTCTGCCTGTGTCTCTGCC
Organism: Vulpes lagopus; assembly: GCF_018345385.1. Taxonomy (NCBI): domain Eukaryota; kingdom Metazoa; phylum Chordata; class Mammalia; order Carnivora; family Canidae; genus Vulpes; species Vulpes lagopus. The sequence goes on from NC_054825.1 coordinate 165,240,507, forward strand.
TCTCTCTCTCTCCCTGTGTCTCTAATGAATAAATAAAATCTTAAAAAAATATATTCTCAAAAGTGAAATCTTGCCACTCTTCTGATTAGATTTTTATTTTGGAAAACACATCATTTTTCATTTAAAATGTTGCTTATGTTAAAAAGCAAGGAGTTTCCAAATGTCCATCAACAGATGAAAGGATTGGGGTGCTGGGTGGCTCAGTCAGTTAAGCATCCGATTCTTGATTTGGCCAGGGTCATGATCTCAGGGTTGCTGGATGGAGCCCTGCATCTCTCCGTGCTGGGCATGGAGTCTGCTTAGATTCTTTCTCTCCCTCTACCTCCGCCTCTTCCCCCTACCTTGCTCGAGCTTGGTCTCAAAATAAACAAAAAATATGAATGGATAAACCAAATGTGATATATACATTCAACGGAATATTACTTGGCCTTAAAAAGGAAGGAAGTTCTGATACCTGATACTGCATGGATGAAACTTGAAACATCATGCTAAGTGGAACGAGACAGACACAAAAGGACAAATATTGGATGATTCCACTTATAAGGCACAGAGAACCAGCAAGAGGCAGAAAGTAGACTAGAGGGGATCCCTGGGTGGCTCAACGGTTTAGCACCTCCCTTCAGCCCAGAGCATGATCCTGGAGACCCGGGATTGAGTCCCACATCAGGCTCCCTGCATGGGGCCTACTTCTCCCTCTGCCTGTGTCTCTGCTTCTCTCTCTCTCTCTCTCTCTCTATCTGTGTATCTATCATGAATAAATAAATAAAATCTTGGGCAGCCCCGGTGGCTCAGCGGTTTAGTGCCGCCTGGAGCCTGGGCGTGATCCTGGAGACCTGGGATCGAGTCCCACGTCGGGCTCCCTGCGTGGAGCCTGCTTCTCTCTCTGCCTGTGCCTCTGCCCCTCTCTCTCTCTCTGTGTCTCTCATGAATAAATAAATAAAATCTTTTTAAAAAAAATAAAAAATAAAAAATAATAAAATAAAATCTTTAAAAAAAAAAGTAGACTAGAGGTCACTTGGGGTTGGAGAGGCAGGAGAATAGGGAATATTGTTTTGTTTGATGGGTGCCAAGTTTCAGTTTGGAAAGATGAAAACATTCTGGAAAGGAATGGTAATGATTCTTTTTTTTGTTGTTTTTAAAGATTTTATTTATTTATTCATGAGAGACACAGAGAGAGGCAGAGACACAGGCAGAGGGAGAACCAGGCTCCCTGTGGGGAGTCTGACATAGGACTCCATCCCAGAACCCCTGGATCACGACCTAAGCCAAAGGCAGATGCTCAAACACTGAGCCACCCAGGTGCCCCGGTCCTCAATAATTTTTAAGGATGTAAAAAAAATCCTGAGAGTAACAAGTTTGATAACCTCTGCTCCATGATCAGCTGAGCTGAGCCTGAGCTAACTGTTCCTGACTCATCTCTGCAAGAATTGAAAAACTGATTAAAGGGCAAAATATGTAGTTTTACATTTCTTCTGGCCAAAGCAGACAGGCGACCTCTCGTGGAAATACAGAGTATTGCTTGGCGGCAAAAATTCTCAGTAATTTTGCAGAGGATAGATGGTCACACACGACACAATCAAACACTCACATAAACTCTCACACAGACCCACATATGCACACGCACTCACACACACAGCAATATGTAACACATACAAGAGACTTACAGACTTACATTTGGACACGTAGTCACACCCACATATGCACACGATGCGAAAAATAGCACATGATTAACAAAGGGGACTTAGTAAATGACCACAGTTCTCTCTTTCTTTCTTTCTTTTTTTTTTTTTTTTGTAATGGAAAATGAGTTTCTTCCCAAAGCCATTAAATAAATGTTGAACAAGTAATTAAGATGAATCTAGGTTTGGCAGCATGCCCAATTACAGGCCCACAATCCCTTAGCAGAGTTCCTTGGGGACAAATGCATTTCAGAACGCAGAATTGTTCCAATTTTAGAAAGGTAATTCTGAACGAATGCTGTATTTTGCGTAACACTCCCGGGGGTCTGAGGCCGCCCCCTCCCCATCAGACGTGTTAATATTTTTGCAGCAAATCACGTGTGAAAATTCACACCGGAAGGAGATAAAGAGTGTGAATAACTCACATTAGTTGATCTGCCACCATGTGACACTGAGCCAAAAGTGGACACTGGACACTACCCCCCCCAAAGAGATATTTTTTGGTTGTTACCACTTTTTCGAATTCGGAATTGTGGGTAAGGGACAAGAGATATTATTAGCAGGCCCCTTGCACGTGCATGTTCGCGCATTCCTGCTCCGATTGTAAACCTTGGATTCCAGGCCTGGGATAGGCGCGGGGAGGACGGCGACTCTTCGGCGCCCCCTCCTGGTAGTCCCACCCTTTGCAGCTCGGCTGCAGACGGGAGGTCCACCAGCTTGGGCCTCATCCAGCGATGGGTCCTGATTGGTCTAAACCTTCGGAGTAATCCCGCCTTCATTTGCCAGGGAGTGGATGAACCCACGCCTTGACCAACCGCACCTGACGGCCCTTGGCACAGGCATTGGGTCCAGGTTTGTCAAGTGACCGGCGCTGATCCAATCAAATCAAAGGAAAGCCCTTCGGCGCGCCAAGAGGGGCCAGGCCTCCATCTCTCCAGGGATGGGAATGAGTTCACCGGGCCCTGGGTCTGTGGGCACTCCGCGAAGCCGCTTGAGGATGAGGTTGACTCTATGCACAGAAAGAACTAGAAACAGCTTATGGTGCTGTTCAGCTCTCCTTTTAAGGGATCCTGCTGCTGGGGGGCCCAGCTGTCCAACAGCGCCACCGGAGTGGTGCCAGGGCCATGCTTCCCCGGGGCTCCTCCCAATCACACACACACACACACACACACACACACACACACACACACACACACACACACTTTGACCACCCACTTTCCCCCAGGCCACCAACTTGATCTAGCCACCACTGTTCACCATTGTCCCTCACCTGAACTCGGCAGCGGCCTCCCCCGCCCCCTCCCTGCTCTCGGCTTCTACCCTTGCCCCCCAGAGCTCATTCCCACGGGCAATGAGAGAGTCCTGTTAACACCTAAGTTGGCTCTCCCCCTCCCCAGCTCACAAACCTCTCATGGCTTCAAAGTAAATGCCAAAGTCCTCACGGTGGCCCCTGAGGCCCTGCACAATCTGCCCCCCTTCTATCTCTGGGCTCAGCTTCTCCTGCTCTCTCCATCACTCACTCTGCTCACTCCCTGGCCTCTCAGTGCTTCCTTGAACAAGCGGAGCACCTGAGCCTCGAGGCCACCACCCTTGCTGTTCCCACTTCCTGGAACACACTTCCCTCAGAGATCTGCATGCCTTGCCCTCGCTTCTACCCAGTGACCAACAACTCCATCGTTCCCTGTCACCTTTACCCTGATTATTTTCCTCCTTGGTGCTTCTTATGACCAGACATAACATATATCTAAGTTACTAGTCATATTTTTTTGACTGTCTCTCCAGGGCTAGGTCTGCTCCCTTGAGAGCAGAGAGTCTTGCCTGTTTCAGGGCTGTGACCCTGGTGCCTAAAATAAGGCCTGGCACATAGTAAAGGCTCAAAAAATGCTTTTACTAAGTGCAAAATTAACAGACCCGCAGCCAAAAGAGAGACACAGAGAAACCAAGGGATGGGGAGAAACAAAGCTGGGGAGAAGAGGGCCGGAATCTAGAGAGACCAGTGGGGACAGAGATGCAGCAGTCTCCACCCCCAACTCACCACTTGCTGGTGTCCAGAGCTCTGGGCTGACTCCATATCCCTTGGGATCCAAGCTATGGTTTTTTAATCCCTGAGGGACAGAGGTGGGTGGAGAGAAAGAACATGTGATGCTGTTCTGTTCAAGAGGCTGCAGATCACTAGTTTATTTAATCCTCACAAACTCTGTAAGAGTAGTAACTGTCATCTTCATCTTACAGGACCAGGAAGGTTAAGTAACCTGCCCAAGGTCACACAGCTAGCGAGAGGAAGAAGGGGGATTTGAATCTGGGCATCCTGGCCCCAAAGGCAGTGCCGTTCACCATCACCTGTGCTAACTGTAAAGCGGTGCTGGCTTCCTGAGTTCCCCTTCAGTCTGGAGACACCCTCTGGGAAGTGGTGCTGGAAGGGTAGAAAGAAGGAAGGAAGGTAACCAGAATGACATTCTCAGCCCTGTCCATATCCACAGATGTCCTGGCCTGAGGGAGGAGGCTCAGCTTCACTCTCCTGGGAAAGTCTCAAAGACAGAAAAACCACTTCCTGTGTACAGGGTCCCATGCCCTGCCCAGACCCAGGTCTCAGTCTTCTGGGTGGGAAGACAGATTCAACTATCTTTGACTCTTTCAGCAGGACTCAAGTTCCTCTGCTTCGGTTTACCAGAAGCATTCCAGACCAGAGAGGCTGTAGTCGTCTTCAAAGGCAGCACAGTGCTGGTAACTTCTGTGATTTCCATGGAGGTAGAGAAGCCCACCACCACTGCTGTCCACCCTCATCTCTCAGAGCCCAAGAAGGACTCATCCCCTCCTGGCAGCATCCCGACATCTCAGGGTGACTTAATTCCTGTCCCTGACATTATAATTATACTAATCACAATCCCCAACACCTGAATTCTTGCCAAATCATCCCACTTTTCCACTCATCTCCTGTGCTGTAACAGGAGGGCAGACCTGCTTCTCCTCAGAGGCCCTTGTCTTCTGCCCCAAGTACACAGAAAGCTGGCGAGTCCTTCACACTGTCTGTCTGACCTTCAATTGCCCTGTTGCTGATAAGCTTCCTCTCCTCACCCCAAAAACTACACGATGGTGGTGGGAGAGAAAAGCCCCCGCTCCCCGCCTGCCCCGGTCAAGGGAGAATCCACCCAAACCACCCAGCGTACGAGAGACAAAGATCAGACGCCAGGAAGGCCTTCCCCTCACAAACTTGAAAAGGGAGGCATCTCGCAATCAAATACAACAAACACAGCACCAAGCAGTTGGGGCTGGAGTTTATTGCAGGGGACGCATGGACACAGAGATTCAGAGAGGAGAGGGTGGGCTGTGGGCTCTGTGTTCAGAATCCTACGGAGGGTATCAGGAAGCGTCAGGATGGGGTCTGCCAGATGGCGGAGGAGGACCCTGGCCTGACGGCAGAGGAGCAAGGCCCCGGGCCAGCTCCCCTTGGCCCCCCATTCTTCTGGATGACGGCTCCGGAGACTCTAGGCGGTATCATGAGGAGGGACACCGGGCTCTCGAGGGCTGGCGATCCAGCTTGGGGCGGGAGGCAGGTTACCCGGGTCCTCGCCCCCCCACGGCCTCCGGCGTCTCTCTGGGTGTCTGGCGGCTCGAGCGGCGGCTGGGGTCGCTGTGGCGGCGGCGGCGGCGGCGACTGCGCGGCAGCTCGAGCTGGGGTCGCGGCCCGCCGGGGGCTCCCAGGAGGCAGGAGACCGAGGCAGCGGCGGGCGCCGGGGCGGGCGGCGCGCCCGGGCGGGCGGCGCACGGAGGGGACAGCGCGCTGGGCGGCGGGCCGGCGGGCCCCGCGGGGGGCCGCGTGGGAACCCAGATGAGACCGTAGTAGACGGCGAGCAGCACGGCGGCCAACGAGACGCAGAGAAAGTAGGCGCAGACCGGGGCAAGGCGCAGCCAGCGGCCGCGCGGGCCTTCGCTCAGCCCGGCGCCACCCGGGCTCTCGCCGCCGCCGCCCACGCAGCTCGTGCCCCGCATCCCCGCAGCCCACTCGGCCCCGCGCAGCGGCCCGCGCAGGCCCCGCCCCCTGGGCACGCCCCCTTCCCGGGCCCACCTCCTCGGAGGACCGCCTCCGCGTTGAGCCTCCCTCGCCCAACCCCGCCCCCGCCAGCATGGTCACGCCCCCGAGGGCGGGTCTCCCCCGCCGCGCGCTCTGGGCCCGCCCCCTCCCATCCTCAGCCAATCATTAACAAGCTAAGGCTCAACTAGCGTCCTAACCCCACCCTCCACTTAGCTCTGACCCCGCCCCAGGTGGGCAAAGGCAGCTCTCAGCGTCCGCCAGGCTTAAATGCAAGCCCGCCCAGCGCCTAGCCGCGCCCTCCTCTCTCTGCCCCCCTGCCCCTAGCCGTAACCCCGTCCCCTTTTGGGACTCAGACTTCTCCCAGGCATCTAAGCCCGCCTCCAAGCCCCACGGCCTGGCCAGGTTCAGGCCTTACAAAGCCCTCCTATCCTTAGCCGCAGGCTCGCTCCTCTTCTAGCTCACCTTTCCCCAAATCAAACTCGACTGGAGCATTCGAAGGCACCCTCTCTTACTGGATTCACGCTCTCTAGCCCAGGCTCCACCCCTTTCCTCCGCCTCGCTCCACTGGTTCTAGCACCTTACTGAACACGCCCTCGACCGAGGGCTGCACCCCACGCCCGCATTAGGAACTCCCGTCTAAACCGGCTCTCGCGGCCCCATGCTACGTCTCAGGCCGTGCAGTGTTCTAACTCCATCCAGCAGAACTCTAGCCTCGTCCAGGCGTTCTCACCACGCCTTTAACGAGACCTCCTCTGGATTTAGTGTCCTGAGGTCTAAACACACCCCGAAGCCCCAGCTCGGCCCCACAACCCTTCCCCAACTCCTCCCCGCCACCCTCAATTTCTCCCACTCCCTAAAGCCATGGGATCCAGAGCGGTCTCCGGGGAGGAGAGAGCGCAGCCTGGAAATCCAGACTAACCCCCTCCTGCCGCCCCCACCCCATCAAGGCGGGGAAGCTTCAGTCCCCTCCCAGCAGCGTCTTCAGGAATTCGGGGAGGCCTGCAGGAGGGGGGGGGAGGGAAGACGTATCAGGGGAGTGGAGGAAGGAAGACCCCTCCCTCCCGCCTCTTCCGCCACGGAAAAGCCCGCCAAGCACAGCAACCCAGCCTGCCCTGCCAGAAACACAGTTCAAAGGTTAGCGGAAGCACTGCGTTTAATCAGAGACCGGGCCGGTGGCCGAGTAATTCCAAGTCCCGTGGAAGAGTCACCGGCTATTTGCCATGCCCCAGATGTAAACTCCAGGAGGCGGGAATCTAGGCCTGGGGCCTGGCACCCAGTCCCCGCCCCCCCCATGGCTGCCACGAGGTGGGTAACTGGGGGTTGTCTTAGCCCTCCCGGTGCCACGGCGCCCCCGAGGCGAGACGACCACCGCCCCGGTCCCACCCGGTTCGCTGTCCCTGGCTCCGCCCCCCTTACATTTAACCCTCTCCTGGCGGGAGTGTGACGGAAGCAGAGGACAGAGGAGCGAGGCGGCGGGAGGTTAGTGCAGAGCGCTGAGGCCCCAGGCGGCAGGCGCGGTCAGCGGGCGGCCCCCGGTGGCGGGGCGGCCACCATCACCTTGCAGAAACGCACCCTCTGGAAGTCTGTGATCTCCGCGGCCTCCTGGCCCTCGGGGCCCGCCTCTGGGGAGAGAAGGGGCAGTCAGCGGAGGGGACAGTCTTCCCCCACTCCTTCCGGACACCCCCACCCCGTCTAGTTCCGTCTCTTATCCCAACTGAGCCTGGCTTCAGGCGTCCTGAGTTAAGTGGTTTATGGGCCTCGGGCTCCTTTAATATTCCCCACAAGCTGCATGCACCCCACCAGAACCCTGTCTGCAATGGAAGAAATAATCTGGGATGGCCAGATTGTGGTCACTCGGCCAGCATGTAGCCCAAAGACAGCCCCTGGGCACGCTGCCCTCACCTGCCACCTTAAGCACCGTACTGTCGCACCCAGCCACACCCACCCTCACACTCCCATGGGCATAAACTAACTCCATCGCACCTGCCCCATTGGACCTGCCCCCCCCTGCCCCTTGGCCACCTGAACTCTGACCAGATCTTCCTTGGCTCTGCCCCAAACCCTAACCTCGCTCCTGGGGAGGTGAGCTCCCTGCTTCGAAACCTGGTTTGCACTGAGGGAGGTGGAGAGATGGGGTTGGGCCCAACATTCTAATGGGGTCTGCATTTCTATTCTAATTTACCTTGCTTCATTAGACCTCAGAACTCCAATCCTGCCCAGAGCAAAATCCACAAACCTGCCATGCTCTCCATTCTTACTTTTGACCTATTTCAATTTCTCATCCTGCCTTCAGCCCCGCCCCTTGAAGCTAGCCCCACCCCATTACTTTTAGATTACATCCCCAAGCCCCTGGGGCCCCTCTAAATCCTAATCCTATCCTGGCTCCACCTCCTTACCCGCAGGCCCCCCCTCCACTCAATTCCCCAGCACCCCAGAGGTCCTCCACTTCACTGCACCCACCCTGATCTTAGCACCATAGCCTCACCCCCAGGTCCACTGCTACCCCTACCCCACACACCCAGGGCCCCTCTATCCTACTCTCCCCAAACCCTCCCCTCAGCCCCAGAGGGAGAAAAAGGAAGGAAGGAGGCCATCTCAGGCCCCATCCACTCCCCCACCTGGAGCTGCCTCAGACCCTTCCTCTTCAGCTTTCTGGGTTCCTGGGAGGCTGGGCCCACTCTCCAGGGAGGCAGGGGCTGGCTGGTCACCTCCTGGGGAAGGGGAGGCCCAGTCAAGCCCTTACCCCACCAAATATCCACCCCACCCTGAGAGAGAAGGCCCTAGGGAAGTGAGGGTGTTCAAGGACACACTTGGGGAATATCATTTGAGGACGTGAATTCTTTATTGGGGAGGGGGATCTGTGGCCCAGAGCAGGGGCAGGATCTGAGGGGAGGGCATTCCAGAGACAGGCCTGGACTGTCCTCCCTAGCCTCCAAAGTGGTGGGGCACACGGGGTCCTGGGGCCCAGCCCCTCACGGTCCCCCCTGCACGCACACACACACAAGCAGCAAGCTTCATGCATTTCCAAAAGGCCAGGCCTCACCCGGAGACAGGGCATCAGCCGGGTGAGTGTTCCGGGGAGAATTCAGCTCCATCTCTTCACCCCAGTCAGACACAGGCTGGTGGTCCCCAGGGGGCAAAAAGGGGCTAGAAGGTGTGGCAGGGGCTTGGGGAAGTGGCAGGGGCTCCTCTGGCCTGAAGGGCTCTTTGTCAGCCTGCTCACCGGTGGGGCTTCCGGTGGGGCTTCCAGTGGGGCTTCCAGTGGGGCTTCCAGTGGGGCTTCTGGTAGGGCTTCTGGTGGGGTCAGCCTCTTGGGGTTGATGGTCTTGGGCTGGTTGTTCTTCCTCCTCCTCAGCCTCTTCTTCCTCCTCGATCTCCTCCTCCTCACTCACGTCTTCCCACTCCTCATCCTCCCCCTCGTCCTCCTCCCCCTCGTCCTCTTCCCCCTCGTCCTCCTCCCCCTCATCCTCAGGGGGCCGGTGGGCAGGAGGAGCTGGGGTCTCAAGTGGCTGTAGGGAACACAAGGTAGGTTGGGAAGAGGGTGTGGGCCCTGAGTACCCCCAGGCCCCTGCCCAGAGATGACAGCCACCCTACCTGTGTGGGCGCCTCCTCAGGTGGAGTGGGCTGTGAGGCCTCAAGGGCTGGGGACACCACCTCCTTCGTCTCCCAGCGGTCATCATGGTCACTGGAGGGAACGGAGGAAAGGGGTCAGGCCCAGGTGGACAGGAAGAAGGAGCATCCTGCCTCTGGGTCCTCCCCAGAAAAGAGCTACAAAATTCAACTTGGGGCGCAAGGGGCCTGCAGATTTCCAGGTGAGGATCCAGCATGTTCGAGTGCTGAGGAGAAAATGGTGGGTGTGTGTCCCCAGGGGTCAGGGACAGACAGCCGGGAGGGGGGCCAGGTGGCAGAAGACGTGTGAGAGGGAACAAAGGGAGAGACGGAGGTAAAGCAAAGAGCCTAGGCACCAACTCTCCCAGAGCAAGAACCTGACCCAGAGAGAGACAAGTACCTGAGAACAGACAGGGAAGAGACAGCACAGACACATACACACACACAGGCCAGAACCACCAGAGACAGAGCCCAACAGCCCTGCTGGAAGCATGGGGGTCTACACACGCCAGGGGAAAGGGTGCCCCCACCTATAGGCACGAGGGGCTGCCTTGGTCTGGGGTCGGCTACTCTTCTTCTTCCTGCGGCTGACCTCAGCTTTGTGCTGGGACAGGAACTCCCTGAAAGTGGGGGGCTTGGGGGGCCGAGTCCAGGCCTGATCATCTGCAATAGAACCCAGGAGGAATCAGGGATGGGGGGCATGGCACAAACCAATCCCCAGGCCTGGCCCTGCCAGCTGCCCCACCCCACCCGAGGACACCCACTCACCGTAGCGGTGAGATGGTTCAAGGGCAGCAGCTGGACCATCCTTGAACCTGGGGAAAAGAGAAAGGGGGTGAGCACGCAGCTGGGAGAATAGTGGGAGCAAGAGGGGTGGGGAGAGATGTGGGCTGAGATCAGAAATCAAGGTCATAGAGGGAAACACTGATTAGAAGGCAGACAGGTGATGGACAAGAGGCAAACTTGACACTGTAGTGACAGATAACAGAGAGAAAAAACTCAGTAACTGACCAAAACAAAAACAGCAAGTACATGATCCCCAGCTTCTGGTGTGGCCTCAATTCTTATCACTGTCTCCCATCGCCCCAGATAAGCAGTCTCCTACTACACAGAGCTCCTGCCTCAGGGCCTTTGCACCTGCTGCTCCTGGAACACTTCCACAGACCTTTCAGTGGCCTGCACCCCACCTCCTCCAGGCCCCAGCTCAGATTCTCCTAGACACTGGTCTAAAATAATCACATTATTATATATATCACCAAGGTCTAAAACAAGACCCTTTGTACTCCCTTTCACTGTTCTTCATAACCTGCACTGGATCTATTACTGAATAGATCCTTTCCAACTAGACTCTAGCTTCCCTGAAGGCAGAAGCATTTTGTTCACTACTACATCCCCATCACCTGTCATGATACAGAGAAGGGACTCAATACATTTGCTGATGGAGGCACCTGGGTGGCTCAGTCAGTTAAGCACCTGCCTTGGGCTTAGGTCATAATCCTGGAGGATCGAGCCCCACATCAGGCGTCCTGCTCAGCAGGGAGCCTGCTTCTCCCTCTCCCTCTGCCCTTCCCCCTGCTTGTGCTCACTCTCTAATAAATAAAATCTTAAAAAAAAAAAAAAAAAGCTGCTAAAATCAAAGCATGTATTCATCAATGAGACTTGCTGCAGACTACTTTGGGGACATTTTATCATTCTTAACCCTGAGAATGTCTCCTAAAAGCCTTAGAAAGATCAGCTAGGATATCCATGCAAAGTATTTCTCACACTTGTGCAAGCTTGGCTCACAATCCACAAATAAATGCTCTGACCACTGGGCACACACACACCACCCTCTATCTCCAGCGAGTGCCAACAATAAAAGTGACTGTCATGAAAACTTCCAAAGGGTGCGGGACGGCTGGGTGGCTAAGTTGGGCATCTGACTCTTGATTTTGGCTCAGGTCATGATCTCAGGGTCATGGGACTGAGCCCCGTGTTGGGGGGGGGGTTGGTGCTCAGCAGGGAGTCTGCTTGAGGATTCTCTCTCTCCCTCTGCCACTCCCCCTGCTTGCATGTGCTTTCTCTCTCAAATAATTAATGAATTAAACCACAACTGCAGGGATCCCTGGGTGGCGCAGCGGTTTGGTGCCTGCCTTTGGCCCAGGGCGCGATCCTGGAGACCCGGGATCGAATCCCACATCGGGCTCCCGGTGCATGGAGCCTGCTTCTCCCTCTCCCTCTGCCTATGTCTCTGCCCCTCTCTCTCTCTGTGTGACTATCATAAATTAAAAAATAAATAAATAAAAAATAAATAAATAAACCACAACTGCAGATCTTATGATTGCTGTTGGCTGGGTCTGGTACAGAAGTTGGCCTTTTTGTCAATGACACAAGGGTATAGCTTTGCTTTAAGTCGGACTAACTGGATGCTTCCCAGGACCTGAAAGGGGACACAAGTAGGACAAGGATAACAGTGGCACCTGGATAGGGAGTTTGGGTTTGGGGGGCTGCGGTTTGAAGGTGTAATCACTGTTAGCAATTCCTCACGCCTTCTCCATTTAGAATTTCCATCTGTACCCTTAGCCAGGGCGCCACTGCAGTACCATCAACTGGAGCCGTGTAATGTCCCGCCCCAGTAATGCTGGGTCTGTTGCTAACAGAATGGGAAATATGTCCACCTCCCTCCTGCACATCTGCCAATGCCATGACCAGCACTTCTCCAGAGGGCTGCTTCTGCCTGAACCCGAGTATGAGCCCACATGGAGCAGAACTGAGTTCAGCCTAGAAGCCAGGCCTAGCTGGACCCAAAGCTTAGAGCCCAGCCTGGATCAGCCAAACCCAGCTGACCTATAAACAGATGAGGAAAAAAATGGCTTTCAAAAGAGAAAAAAGGCCGGCTCCTGACTGGCATCTGCCTGGGCGGCTCAGTCAGTTAAGAGTCTGCCTTCAGCTCAGATCATAATTCTGATGTCCTGGGATCGAGTCCACATCGAGCTCCCTGCTCAGAGGGGAGCCTGCTTCTCCCTCTCCCTCTGCTGTTCCCCCTGCTTATGGTCTCTGGCTTGCTCTCTCTCTCAAATATATAAGAAAAAGGAAGAGAAGGGAAGAGATTTTATATGCCAGGGATTTGGTAGTGGTTATGCAACACAATGATTGCTAATTGATACACAAGGTAGGACGAGAGAGAGAGAGAGAGAGAGAGAGAGAGAGAGAGAGAGAGAGAGAGAGGAGCAAGTCAGGGTGAAGGTCAAGGAGCCAGACAAGAGCAGACAAAGGGGACACTCACATCCCATCGGTCTTCTCAGCATCCCACTCCCGCCGCCACTGGCCGGTGGGCTTGCGGTGTCTCTGCAGCCGTTCCTGGTCGATCTTTTCCCTCTCCTGCTTCCAGCGCAGATACTCCGACCGCTCCCGGCCCGTCATGGAGAGCGTCATGTCACCAGCGCTGCCCAGGCCGGCCCGGCGGCCCTGCCCACACCCAGAAAGGCAGTCAGAGCCCCGTTCCACAAGCCAGCCCACTCAGTCTCACCCCCATGCCCTCTGGGCTCAGACATAGGGCCATGTTCAAGGTCACACAAGAAGAAGGTGACGGGGTAGGGATCAGAACCAGGTCAGCTCACGTGGCATCTCCTCAGAGAGACCATCCCAGGGCATTCCTCTCTATTCCCTCTCGCTGCAAGGTTTTTCTTCACAATGCTTCATATTATCCAACACCTTACTATATGTTCGTTTATATGGCTCCCTGCAGAATCTACTTCAGGGCAGGGGATTTGCCTTAAGACTCAGCCCCAGCACCTAAGTTGGCATCCCACACCCAGCAGGTCCCAGTAAGCATTACTGACGCTAGCCAGAGCACACAGCACCTAAAAGCATCATAAAGCTGTTCAGGGAAAAAGAGCTATGGTCCCCGCTCAAGAAGGGACCATTAGCCTGGGGCTGAATATGAGGTGTGGGGGCCCCTGGGTGGCTCAGTGGTTGCGTGTCTGCCTTCGGCCCAGGATGTGATCCCAGAGTCCTGGGATCGAGTCCTGCATCGGGGTCTCCGCAGGGAGCCTGCTTCTCCCTCCTCCTATGTCTCTGCCTCTCTCTCCATGTCTCTCATGAATAAATGAATTAAAAAAAAAAAAAAAGATGGGGTGGGGAGGCCACCCCTCCCTGCTGGGCCTGGCACTCAGGCACACCCTCAATCAAATGTATGCTGCAGAAAGGACAGAATGGCTGCAGAGCGGTAGCGGACCTGGGGTGCCCCAGCTGCCAGCACGCACCTGCCGCTCCTGCTCCAGGCCGCAGCGCACCCGCTCAAAGTCAGGCCCCCCCCAGTTGCGCCCGTGCCTGCGGCTGCCTTCCCGGCGGTCCCGCTCAGGCTCCTCCAGGGGCCCACTGCGCCGCCGGGGGTCGTCCAGGAAGTTCCGCACAGGGTTGGGCTCCAGCACACCTTCCTACGGGCACAGGGAGTAGGGGTGGGGGTTGGAGGGTGCCCCCAGGCCCAGGCGGCTCCACCCCACCACCAGGACGCCTCCCTGGCACTGACCCGCTGGTTGCGCTCATACTCCGCAATCTTCTCCATCTCCTCGTTCATCTTCTCGATGTTCTGCCGCCGCCGTTCCTCCCACTCCTGGTGGCATGTAGAAGAGAGACACTGGGGTGTCAGGAAGATGCTAACAACGCCGGTGTTTGTTAGCATCTGCGCAGAATGACCATGGCAGGCCTGAGTCTCTCTCCGTAGACAGGCCTGCTGGCAAGGCCGGCTCCTGACTGGCATCTGGGAACTTGATGCCCAGAACATTCCTGGGCAATGGTTAACTATAAAGGGGGCCTAAAGTGCCTTAGCTGCCCGTGCAAGTGGCAGGGTACATGCTGAACATACCGAACGACTGCTTTCCTTCTGGTGTCTAGGATTTGCATGTGTACGAGGCAGAGAGGACCTATGTGACCACCACCCAACAAAAACCCAGGGACTTGGTCTCTAGGAAGCCCCCGTGGACAGCCCTTCACATGTGTTGTCATGATTCAACACTGGAGGAATTAAGGACACTGTGAGGTGTGACTGCATTCCACAAGAACGTTCGGGAGCCCACACCTGAGCTCCTCCAGACGTTGTCCTGTGCACCTTCTTTGTTTGGTTTTGCATCATAATAAATCTTAGCCATCAATCAATCTTTCTAGGAGAACAATGAACCCTACAAAGGAGCTGGGGACCCCAACACTCCATAGCTGCACAGAAATTATCCCAAAAGCAACAATAACTTAGGAGATGTGGCAGGGTGACGACCCACACACACAATCCATTCTCCCCTCTTCCGTGGTAACAGAATTTTAAATGAACACACGGCCAAGTTGCTGGAGAAGACGTTTTCATTCCCAGGGCTCAACATACGGGAGAGAAACTTCCACCTTGGTTAAGCCATGGTATTCTGAGGTGTTTTGGAGACAGCAGCCTTAACGTGTGCAAACACCCATAAGTAACATTCCTTAAGCACTTGAGCATTATCAGGATTTCCATGCCCCATGTCCCAGAATACTGGTGATAACCTTGAAACCTGATTATTATTCCCCTGAGAGCCTAGGAGATTCCAGAGGGAAGTGAGTTGCCCAGGGACAGGGAAGTAATCGAACAGAGTTGCCCCCAAGTCAGATCTGCAGATCTGCACGCCAGGGCGGTAGAGCAGTCACAGTAAGACATCACTGCTCCCCGCAAATAAATTCAGGCTATGAGACAGAACAAGAGAGACGGGGGGGGGGGGGGGGGGGGGGGGGGGGGGGGGGGGGGGGGGGGGGGGGGGGGGGGGGGGGGGTTAGGGAGGGGGTGTAGCATTTCACTAAAAAGAGAGAACAAAGACATAGGTCAACAGAAGGTGGGGAGGGGTGGCAAGTATGCACCAGACAGCAAAAAAAGGGCGATAAAGAGACAGGGAGGGGCAGCCCGGATGGCTCAACAGTTTAGCTGTCTTCAGCCCAGGGGGTGATCCTGGGGTCCCAGGATGGGGTCCCGGGATTGAGTCCCGCATCAGGCTTCCTGCAAGGAGCCTGCTTCTCCCTCTGCCTCAATCTCTCTCTCTGTCTCTCATGAATAAATAAATAAAATCTTAAATAAAATAAATAAATAAATAAATAAATAAATAAATAAATAAAATCTTAAAACAAAAAAAATGTTTAAGAGAGAGACAGGGAGAGTCTACTAAGCACGAGTCAGGGGAGGGAGGGAGGAATAGGAGACAAAGACCTGATAGTAGGGCTCACATACAGAAAGATGGACAATCGGACACTCGGAAATGGGTGTTTGAGAGCAGAAACCAGGAGGAAGGAGACAGTAAGAGCCTCAGCCAGAGGACTCCAGCCTGTTCCAGGCTCCTACCTTAGATTTGCGGTCAGCCACTGAGGTATCTCCAGCTCCAGAAAGATGAGGGGACCCTCGGCCCCGGCCTCTCCGGCCACGGCCCCCAGCTCCTCCTCGAGGCTGCTCCCCACAACTGTCCTCCCAGCTGCGGGCTGCCCGGCCCATGCCTGCCCGGCCTCCATGTTGGGGGGGCATCCGGCCTCCCTTGCTGGCCCCTGGGGGCCGTGGGGTCCCGGGAGACCTTCGAGAGGTCTTCTCCTGGAAGAGGGGAGGGAGGAAGAGCACAGAGACTGGAATGCAGAAGCAGGAACAGCCCAGCTCAGAGGGCAGCTGCAAGATTTGAGGCTGCCCGGAAGGCTGGGGAAGCTGGGGGGGGCTCTCAGGCCTTGGGTCTCAACTCTCACCCCGTCCCTGTCCTGATGAGGCCCCCAACCCAGTGTGGAGCTCACCGCCTCAACTGCCACGTTCTCCTTCTCCACTGAGCGGTTCTTCCGGGGTGCTGTCACGGCTACTCCCTCGAGTTCGGCTTTTTTCCGGTCCTCCTCAATCTCCTGGGAGCAAACATCAGCAGGAAGAAAGTGTCAGGGGACCTGGTGCCTGCTGGATTCCCACAGCCCCCTGAGCTCCTCTCAAGACCAGCCCCCACCTGAGCCTCTCTCCTGAACTTCTGACAAGACAGCTGGTCACTTCAGCACCTTCCCCTTCACGCCACCACACTGGTTCCCTGCTCAGAAACCTCCTGTGGTACCCACCTCTGAGTAAGAGCCAAAAGCTTCCCCGCAGATTACATGGCCCTACGGGGTCTGGCCTCGTTACCATTCTGACCTTATCCCCCACCCTCTCCCCTTCTTATCCCCCTTGCTCATTCTGCCTTCTCACTGTTCCTAGAACGTACTAGGCTCTGATCCACCTCAGGGCCTCCGTACCTCTGCTGAAAACACTCTTCCCCCAAAGAGCCTTCAGTCCCTCACCTCCTTCAGACTTTTTTAAAATATTTTATTTATTTATTTATGAGAGACACACACAGAGAGAAAGAGAAGCAGAGACACAGGCAGAGAGAGAAGCAGGCTCCATGCAGGGAGCCCAACGTGGGACTCAATCCCAGGACTCCAGGATCACACCCTGGGCCGAAGGCAGGCATTCAACCACGGAGCCACCCAGGTGTCCCTTCCTTCAGGTTTCTGCTCCTAAAATGTCTCCTTCTCAGAGAGGCCTTCCCTGACCAACTTACAGAAACCACCTACCCCACCATTCTCATGGCCCTTCTGTTCACTGCTTGACCTTGTATGTACTTTGCCTATTGTCTGCCTTCCCCTTTGCAACAGAAACTGCCTGAGGACAGGGATATCTGGCTGTTTTGTTCACTGATTTATAACCCAAGCCTAGAACAATTCGTGATATACAACACAAACTCGACATGCTGCTTTTTTTTTTTTTTTTCAAGTAAATGAATGAATGCATGAAAAATGAGTAAGTGAAACCCACTCTTTCTTCCAGGTTCCTTCTTAGGAACAGCCTCATCAACTGCTCTGTCACTTTTGACAAGGACCTGGGCCACATCTTGGCCCTTCCCTTCTCCTCCCCATCTCTGCCACCACCTGTCATTGAGTCCTCCCAACAGCCCTATCCCAGGCCTGGGACCTCTTCTCCTCGCCGAGGTCCCTGCCTCAGCTTCCTCCTTGGTCTCTGGGCTCTGATATCGACTCCTCCCACCCATCACCACACAGCACCCAGGGGGCTCTTCCTAAAAGGCTATTCTGACCAGATCCCACTCCTGCTCAAAACCCTCCATAGTTCCCCAGTGCTCTCGAGAAAAAGTCCAAATTCTCAGCCTGGCTGCCAGGATCAATAGCCCTCCACTGACCTTCCAACATTAAGCCCCAAATTTCTGCACAAACTGTTCCCTCTACTTGAAACACGTTCAGCTCCTCTTTTCAGCTAGCTAACTCAGCTTTCATGTCTCAGAATCTCTTCCTCCAAGAAGCCCTCCCTAATATCCCCCAGACTGGGTGAGGAGCCCCCTCTGGGACCTCCAAACCCCTGAACTCCTGCAGCCCAACCCAGCCCACTCTGGGTCATCACTGCCTGAAGCAAGGTCTGCGCCCCCACAGGACTGTGAACTCTGGAAAAACAGGCTCAGGGCTGTCTCAGTCATAGCTATGTCCCCAGTAACACTAAGCCTAGCAGTGAAAACCCTGGCAAGTATTCATGTATGAATGATGGGATGATGGAATGAAGGAAGGAATGGCAGGCTTAGGTCTTTGGTTTTTATCCTGAAAATGATGGGGAGCCATGAAAAGGTTTGAAGGAAGGGAGAGGTGAGCGAAACTCACTGCGGGGAGGAGAGGGGATGGGGTCTCCCAGGGCGGGGCTAGGGCACCTGGTAGCGCCGGATAAGGGCCTCATTCTTTCGCCGAAGAGCCTCGATCCTCTTGTCCAACTCAGCATCTTTCTCCTCCTTCGATTTCAGATCCAGTGTGGCTGACTGAGAGGAGGAGACAGTTGAGAGACAATAAGAAAAACCTACACCCACTCCGGCCCCATTCGATCCAGGGTCTGAATCTTGGGTCCCCTCCTCACGAGCCCCAGAACCCAAAGCTCAGATTCCAGAAACCCCACTTTCCATCTCACCATTCCGCTGGCTAGGTGGGGCCAGGGTCCCAGCAAACTTCCCCTGCACAATCTGGACACAGCACAGGGGGTTCCTGAGGGCAGAGGGAACAGAAAGAACTCAGGCCAATGCCTCCTCAGTCTGCTTCCATCTCACCCTTACTGGGGACTCCTCTCAAACACATTTGCACATAAACACCACCACCTGCATCCCAGAGAATTCTAGCCCTCATTCCCACCGCCTTTTCTTGTGCTACCTCAGCCCTGAACTGGAGAAATGTACACTCCGCCATTTGTACCCACCCATTCCCCACTTCAACACTAGTCACGCCCACCTTGGGAAAGTTCTGGTCCCACCCTACCGCTTAAGGAAACATCCAACACTGCTCCCTTCCAAAGATTCTATCTAGTTCAGCCTCCACACCCCAGAGCTGGGAGTTTCAACCCAGGGCCTCCATCTCCAGAGAGCTTCAGATACATCCTCTCATCCCCAGTCTGTACAAGAAGATTCTAGGCCCACGTTCCTGGGCCCACTCTGGTCCCGCTCCATCCCCGAAAACATTCTAAATCCACCTTTTTCCCAGGAATGTTTCAGAATCGTCCATAACTCCACACTCAAAATACGTTCGAACCCTACGCCTACAGGTTGCCCTGACCCTGGGAGAACCCTTTAAGCCCACACCTCCCTTTGGGATGTCCTAGTCCCGCCCCCAACATCCCGAGGAAGGTGCCGCTGCCTCCGCAACAACTCCGCAAAGGAAACTGGCCCAGTACTCACTAGAGAGGCTTCCTGGGCCTGGCTCAACCACCCCACAGAACTTCCCGGCCGGCGCGCGCCTTTGCAGGGGGAAGCTCCAGCCTCCACCCGGTCGGAAAGGCACGGCCCCAGCCCCAGCCCCCGCCGGGACCAACTTTGCGGCCCCGCCTTTCCCTCTAGGCCTCTAACCCCGCCCACAGGCGCATCCAGAGTCTGGCCCCGCTTCAGACTTTCCCAGCCAACCCCTCGGCCCCGCCCCCTGGCCCCCAGGCAGAAGCCTGAACCCGCCCCCCGCTCCTCGCGCTAGCCCGTCGGCCCCGCCTCCGCTTTGCCCAGCCCAGCTCCCAGCCCCGCCCCCTCGCGGCAGGCTATGGCCCCGCCCCCGGCGCCCCTGGCCGAGGTCCTGGCGCCCGCGCCAGCTTCTGCGCCGACGCTCTGACCGCGCCCCTGGCTCCCGCAAAACTTTCTGGCACCACCACCCCCCAGCATTCCCCGCCGACAGCCCTGGCCCCGCCCCCTGCCACCCACAACTTCTGAGTCTAGCCTCCGCCTTCGCGTCCGCCTCGGCAGTCAGGGCCGACCATCAGGGCCCACTTCCAGCTCGGGCAAAACTTTCTGGCCCCGCCTCCAGCACGTTCAGCCAGCGCCCCGGCCCCGCCCCCCAGCTCTCCGGGCGGTATTGGTCCCCGCCCCGCCTCCCTGTGCCCACCCACGCCCCCGCCCCGCCCACAGCCCGGCCCGCCAGTGCCCGGCCCACCCGCCGCCGGCCCGCCCCGCCAGCGCCCCTCCAGCCTCCCATGTGGGCGTCCCGTCCCCGCCCCCCGCAGAGTACTCTGGCCCCGCCCCCGCGGCCTGCTCGCGGCCCCGCCCGCGCCCGCGCCCGTTCCCCTCACGTGGGGCGCCAGGCCCCGCCCTCTCCGGGCGCGCTCCCGGCCCCCTCCCCGGTCACCTGTCCCGGAGACCCCGCGGCGTCCGCGACTCCGGCTCCGTCGGCCTCCGCGTCCGCAGCTCCCGGGCCGCGCGCGTCACTTCCCGTCCGCACCACGTGAAGGGGGGGAACTAAAGAGAGTCACTTCCGGTCCTGCCGGCCGTTTCCGGGAGCCTTAAAGGCGCCGCGCCCCCGCGGGTGCGGGTGGGCGTGTGTCTAGGTGGTCCTCGAGAGTGTTCTGGAAGCTTGCTCCACTCGGTTTGGCCTAGATTACCTCCTTGCGGGGAAAGGAGACACCGTCCTCTCCTGGCCTCTACAGGCTTCCTCTTCCTTCCCATAAATAGGTTCTGGGCCCTGGGCAATGACTCCTGGAAGCCTCACCTGCCAGACTTGTGCTGGGGGTGGGCCAGGGGGGAGCCCCTCACCCTCCTGCAATGAAACCTTAGTTGTAGAAGCTTAAAATTTACAACCGTTAGAATCTTTCCTTCATTCCCTAAATCTGCATTGAGTGCCGAGCTTGGGGGAGGTGAAGTGCCTGGGGGGAGGAGGGGAGTCAAGGCGACGGGGAGTCAAGGCGACGCACAAGGCAGACCCCATCCCTTCCCTCAGGAGGGGAGGCACAAGTACATGTGAAATAACAGAAATAGAAATGTGGGAGCTACCTTGCAGAGAGGCAGGAGGAGAGGCCTCAGGATGAGAGGCAGGGGCTGCTCAGAGCACACACAGCCTGTGCAAAGGCCCTGTGGTGAGTGAGCTTAGTGCATTCCAGGAACTGGAAAAAAGCTCAGAGAGGGAGCCACTGGATTTGGCTACAGAAGGCAGGGGGATTACTTCCATTAACCAAAAATTCGTTGCGATGAACCTGTCGTCACAATTGATAAAAAGTTGGGGATCCCTGGGTGGCTCAGTGGTCTGGCGCCTGCCTTGGCCCCGGGACATGATCCTGGAGTCCCGAGATCAGGTCCCGCGTCAGGCTCCCTGCATGAAAACTGCTTCTCCCTCTGCCTGTGTCTCTGCCTCTCTCTCTGCCTCTTATGAATAAATAAATAAAATCTTATTTAAAAATTGATTAAAAGTTTTGACAATTATAAGTGTGGGCAGACAAGATTCCCTGAGGTTGCTGGTCATTTTATCTTGTCATTTAAAACTGGCAATTTTAAGTACCTACTAATCCCTCATTCCTTTTAAGGTTACTGTTTATATATATATATATATATAGTTACTGTTAACAGCCTTTCAAAGAATCTCTCTGCATATATAACTGAATTTCTTATGACTCCCCAAATACCTGCCAAGTTCAGTACATGCTTCTTTAGTTCTTTATTCATATGTCAGCTCCACTTAGGGACCTCTCTTGAAGCCACCTGTTTGAAAATTGCAAAACCTCCCATTACAATTCTTCTTCCCACTGTTTTTCCATTTTCCTGTTCACCCTCTGAACTCATCAAATGTTTTACTTACTTACCTTGTTTTCTGTCTCCTCCACCGTATCTTCTTCCTATAACCTGCTGTGTCCCCAGTGCCTCTAACAATACCTCATGCATAGTAAACTCTCCAAGAAAATGTGTTTATGAATGGGTGAATCTTTATTACAACTATATTCTCCTTTCCTATAAAACAAAAAGCGTATATACTACAGTGAGATTATAGATCTTTATTTTAACAATGGATGGCTGACAACCTTTAAAACTGCTGTGTGAGGGGCACCTGGGTGGCTCAGTTGGTTAAACATCTGCCTTCAGCTCAGGTCATGATCTCAGGGTCCTGGGTTGGAGACCCACATTGGGCTCCCTGCTCAGCAGGGACTCTGCTCCCTCTGCCTCTGTCCCTTACCTCGCTCATGCTCGCTCGCTCACTCTTTCTCTCTCTGTCTGAAATAAATAAGACCATTGGGGGGATAAAAGGTATTTTAAAAAAAGTTAACTCACATTACAACTTTTCAGTAAAAATAAAGCATGGTGGACACAGGTAGTTTAGGGCCTGTAGTTCATACAAAGCTGGAAGCCCTCTTGAAAAAGAGAATAAAAAATGTTAAAAAAAAAAAAAAAAGTTATAAGACAGGAGCACCTCCCAGGGGGTTGGACAGAGCCCTGGCTCTGTTGGACGCAGCATCTGGAGGCTCCCACTTCATCTGCCTGGTGGCAAAGCCATCTCTGACGGTGTCATATCAGCAAGAAAGTTGTGTCCACTTTCACTCCCCCAAGCAAGGCCTGAATGCATGTTTCCCCACAGCCTCACTGACACGGTGTTTTGTCACTTTTGATCTTTGCCAATCTGATGGCCCAAGGGTGGCGTAGACTGAACTGAGTCACTTCTCCCCTGGCAAAAAGTGACATTTTCATACACATTCATCTATGCATATATCCATTGCTTGTGGGGGTGGAGAGAAAGAGGGGTGCTGAAAAGTACAATAAGATTCTGTCTCTGCTTGCATCTGTGTTGTAATGTCAAAAAAAAAATTAGGGGATCCCTGGGTGGCTCAGAGGTTTAGTGCCTACTTTCAGCCCAGGGCATAATCCTGGATCCCAGGATGGAGTCCCGCATCAGGCTCCCTGCATGGAGCCTGCTTCTCCCTCTGCCTATGTCTCTGCCTCTCTCTGTGTGTCTCTCATGAATAAATAAATAAAATCCCGGGCAGCCCGGGTGGCTTAGTGGTTGAGCATATGCCTTCGGCTCAAGTCGTGATCTGGGGTGAGGTCGAGTCCCACATCGGGCTCCCCATAGGGAGCCTGCTTCTCCTTCTGCCTGTGTCTCTGCCTCCCTCTCTGGAGGCTCGGAGAGAGGACCTGTTCCAGGCTTGGCTTCTAGCTCTAGTCGCTCTTGGCAGTTCTTCGCATTCCTTGGCTTGTACACACATCACTCTGATCTCTGCTTGGGTCTCCATGTGGCCAGCCTCTAGGTCTCTGCATCTTCTCCTTTTCTGTCTCTCTCTCTTTTAAGATTTTGTTTATTTATTCATGAGAGACAGAGAGAGACAGAGAAGCAGGCTCCATGCAGGGAACTCGATGTGGGATTCGATTCCGGAACTTCAGGATCACGCCCTGGGCCAAAGGCAGGTGCTAAACGGCCGAGTTATCCAGGGATCCCTCATTTTCTGTCTCCTAAAGAGACACCTGTCATTGGGTTTAGGGCCTACCCTGCCTGACCCAGGATGATCACATCTCAAGATCCTTAATATAAGTACATCTGTAAAGACCCTTAAAGATTTATTATTTTTACTTATGAGAGAGAGATTGAGCAGAGGGAAGTGGGAGAAGCAGGCTCCCTGCTGAGCTGGGAGCTCAACCAATGTGGGACTCGACCCCAGGACCCTGAGATCATGACCTGAGTCGAAGCCAGACACTTAACCTATTGAGCCACTCAGGCGCCCATATCTACAAATATCCTTGTTCCAGGGAAGGCCACATTCTCAGCTTCTGGGCAAAGGTATCTTGGGAGTCACAATTCAACCCACCATAGTGGTAGCAGGGTCAGGATCTGAACCCAGTCCTAGGGTCTTTCGAACCTTCACATGTCCCAGCCGCCCCTTGGGTCCTTCTTACAAAAAGAGGCTGCTCAGGACGCAATGGAGCCAATTTGAAGAAATGTTGCTCTAGCTCCACCAAACAATATTTTTGATTCCTTGAAGCCAACATGCTCTCCTTCGTGTCTGGGCCCTGGCATAGGCTATTCGTCCCATTTGGAACACCTTTTTCCAGGCTCAGTGCAGATGTCACTTCCTCTAGGAAACCCTCCTTGAGGGGAGCCCTGGTGGCTCAGTGGCTTAGTGCCGCCTTCAGCCAGGGTGTGATCCTGGAGACCTGGGATCGAGTCCCACGTCGGGCTCACTGCATGGATGGAGCCTGCTTCTCCTTCTGCCTGTGTCTCTGCCTCTTCTCCTTCTGTGTCTTTCATGAATAAATAAATAAAATCTTAAAAAAAAAAAAAAAAAAAAAAAAGGAAACCCTCCTTGACCCCAGGCTAGGTCAGGTGCCACCCTGGGCTGTCCCCAACCCCCTGGATATTCACATTCCAGTTCTCACTGTCCAGGGTCAGGTCTGTGTCCCTCATTTGACTCTGGGACCTGTAGGGGCAGGGCTGGGGTTGTCTCTGTCACCACTGAGTCCCCAGCATTGTCTTGCATGAGGCCACATAGTTCTCAATACATGCAGAATGACTAAAACAACCTGATTCTCCCAAAGCTTCAGTGTCCCCAACCCATTAGACCAGCAGGACCCAACCCCATCGTATCCCAAAAGTCCTTTATGGCACAAACTCTTCACAAAATACCCCTTTTACCATCTTCAAATGATTCTACCTACATATATATTTTTTTAATTTAAGTAAACTCTACCCTCAACATGGGGCTTGAGCCCATGGCCCCAAGACCAAGAGTCACATGCTTTTCCAACTGAGCCAACCAACCACTCTTGCATACATCACTTTTATTTTTTTTTTTTTACTTTTTAAAAAAATTTTATTTATTTATTCATGAAAGACACACAGAGAGAGGCAGAGACACAGGCAGAGGGAGAAGCAGGCTCCATGCAGGGAGCCCATTACGGGACTCAATCCCAGGACCCCAGGGATCACCACCCAAACCGAAAGCAGACACTCAACCGCTAAGCCACCCAGACGTCCCCCAACACCATTTTTAATACAATAATCTAAATTTCCCATAAGGGGGCAGCCCAGGTGGTTCAGTGGTTTAGCGCCGCCTTCAGTCCAGGTCGTGATCCTGGAGACCTGGGATCAAGTCCCATGTCGGGCTTCCTGCATGAAGCCTGCTTCTTCCTCTCTCTGGCTGTGTCTCTGCCTCTCTGCCTCTCTCTCTCTCTCTCTCTCTCTGTGTCTCTCATAAATAAATAAATACATAAATAAAATCTTTAAAAAAAATTCCCATAAGGGAAAAATGATAGAAGTTGAAGGGAAGACATTTATAATAAAGCAACATGTGCTGGTGCACCTGCGTGGCTCAGGGGTTAAGCGTCTGCCTTCAATTCAAGTCATGGTCCTGGGGTCCTGGAATCAAGCCCTGAACCAGGATCCCAGCTCAGCAGGAAGCCTGCTTATCCCTCGGCCCCTTCCCCTGCCTCTACTCATGTGTTCTCTCTTGCTCTCTCTCTTTCTCTCTCAAATAAATAATCTTTCTTTAAAAAAGCAACATATGTGAAAATGCATCTGCACAACTATGTTGGAAATCGTCAAGAAGTAGTCCAATGCTTTCAACTTTTACAATGATCATGTTTGACGAACACCTGGGTGGCTGAGCAGTTGAGCGTCTGCCTTCCGCTCAGGGCCTGATCCTGGAGTCCCGGGATCCAGTTATGCATCCGGCTCCCTGTGTGGAGCCTGCTTCTCCCTCTGCCTATGTCTCTGTGTCTCTCATGAATAAATAAATATTTAGAAAACATAAAAAAATAAAAATAATAATTGTATTTGAGTGTAAGAGAGTTGGAGCACTTGTTAATGGAACAACACCCTTTTGTTGTAGTTATTTTGAGAGGGCTGAAAGCGTGCGCATGCGCGTGTGTCTACCCACGTTCCATGCTTGTCTACACGTGTCAGCAGCTGGATGCTGTGGCAAGACCCTCAGATGTGACTTTGGTAGCGGAACTGGGGTTGCAGGGGTGATGCGATCATCCAAAATGTCCAAAATTCTGCATCACCCTTGGCTGATTTCCGAATGCAACGTCGTAGGATTTTCCTTGACGGAAGTAGTGGAATCCCTGGAAAATTCAGAATATATTGAAACCATGCAAAGAACACTTTGTGTTTACCAACAAAAGAATCTCTCAAATGCAAAGACCTGACAAAGTCAAGTGCTGGTGAGGAGGCGCAGCAGCGGGACTCTCGCCCACCGCTGGAAGGGACACAACATGCCCCGAGCACTGTGGAGTAACCAGTTGGCGACTTCTACTACCGCTGGATGCGTACCTGTGCCCCATGAGCCAGCAGATGCACTCCGAGGGATCTACCCAACGGGAATGCATGCACACTTCACCAAATGACATGTCACATCCAAGAATGTTCATAGCAGGGGATCCCTGGGTGGCGCAGCAGTTTGGCACCTGCCTTTGTTTTTTATTTTTTTATTTTTTTTATTTTACAATAGTCACAGAGAGAGAGAGGCAGAGACATAGGCAGAGGGAGAAGCAGGCTCCATGCACCGGGAGCCCGATGTGGGATTCGATCCTGGGTCTCCAGGATCGCGCCCTGGGCCAAAGGCAGGCGCCAAACCGCTGTGCCACCCAGGGATCCCCCTGGCACCTGCCTTTGGCCCAGGGCGCGATCCTGGAGACCCGGGATCGAATCCCACGTCGGGCTCCCGGTGCATGGAGCCTGCTTCTCCCTCTGCCTATGTCTCTGCCTCTCTCTCTCTCTGTGTGTGACTATCATAAATAAATAAAATTAAAAAAAAAAAAAGAATGTTCATAGCAGGGGGATCCCTGGGTGGCTCAGCGGTTTGGCGCCTGCCTTTGGCCCAGGGTATGATCCTGGAGTCCCAGGATGGAGTCCCACGTCGGGCTCCCTGCGTGGGGCCTGCTTCTCCCTCTACCTGTGTCTCTGCCTCTCTCTCTCTGTGTGTCTATCATGAATAAATAAATAAAATATTTTAAAATAATAATTAAAATTTTTTAATTAAAAAAAAGAATGTTCATAGCAGCTTTAATATAATTGCCCCTCTTTTTGCTTAAGATTTTATTTATTCATGAGAGACACACAGAGAGAGGCAGAGACATAGGCAGAGGGAGAAGCAGACTCCCTGCATGGAGCCCGACATGGGACCCGATAGAAGTCAGACGCTCAACCACTGAGCCACCCAGACGTCCCATAATTGCCCCTCTTATGAGCTGATTCCTGTCCCCTTCGCAACTCATGTGCCCAAGTCCCAACCCCCTACCAGAGCCTCAGAAATGTGACCTAATTTGGACGCAGACCTTGTACAGAGGTAATTCAGTGAAAATGAGGTCATTAGAGTGGGCCCTAATCCCGTGTGACTGGTGTCCTTGTCAGAAGAGGAGATTAGCAGACACACATGGAGGAAAGCCCATGTGAGGACATGGGGAGAGAACAGCCATCTGCAAGCCAACAGGCGAGGCCACAGAAGAAACTGTGCTGACACCCTGAGGTAGGACCTCTTGCCCTGAGGCGTATGAAAAAATAAAGTTTTTGTTGCTTAGTGCCATCCAGCCTGGGCTATTTTGTGGTGGCGGCCCTAAGCAAACGGATCCAGCCCCAAATCCAAAGCAACCAGGATGCCCTTCGGTGGTGCAGCGGATAGGCTCGTGGTGGTGCCTTTACACAGGGGAACACCAGACAGTGGTGACAATGACAGTCTCTACCTACGCCCGACAGTGTGGATGAATCTCACAAACATAATGCAGAGTGCCAAACGCCAGAGAGACAGAAAACACATGCTGTGTGATTCTATTGATAGGAAGTTCTAGAACAGGTAAACCTAACCTCTGCTGTTAGAATTGAGGATAGTGATTGTCAGGGGAGTTGGGGGGGGGGGTTGTTATGTTTTGTTTCTTCCCCTGGGGCTCTGATTACATGGAGTTTTACACTTGGGATTTGTGGGTTTGACAGAAGTAGGTAAGTTATGCCTGTGTCTCTACAACGTTTTAATTTTTTTCAAAATACTATTTATTTAGTTGTTTTTTTTTTAAGATTTTATTTATTTATGAGAGATACAGAGAGAGAGAGAGACAGAGACACAGGCAGAGGGAGAAGCAGGCTCCCTGCAGGGAGCCGGACGTGGGACTCAATCCCAGGTCTCCAGGATCAGGCCCTGGGCTGAAGGCGGTGCTAAACTGCTGAGCCACGGGGGCTGCCCCTATTTATTTAGTTTTAAAGATTTTATTTATTGGAGACAGAGAGAGAGCGCAAGTGGGCGTGCACCAGCTGGGGGAGGAGGCAGAAGGAGAAGCAGACTTCCCCCTGAGCGGGGAGCCTAACCTGGGGCTCAACCCCAGGACCCTGGGATCAGGACCTGAGTTGAAACCAGATGCTCTACCCACTGGGCCACCCAGGCACCCCCTCCACGTTTTAATGGACTTTGAAAATAAGATTCGAGGGGCACCTGGGTGGCTCAGCGGTTGAGTGTCTGCCTTTAGCCCAGGGCGTGATCCTGGAGACCAGGGATCAAGCCCCACATGGGCTCCCTGCATGGAGCCTGCTTCTCCCTCTGCCTGTTGTGTCTCTGCCTCTCTGTGTCTCTCATGAATAAATAAATAAAATATTTAGGAAAAAAATAAGATTCATAAGTCCAAAACGACATTATAAAAATGCTTATTCAGTGTTTGTATGTGGAATGGAGTTAAGGTCTAGCATCAGGCACGTCAATCTCAGACAACGTGAAGATCTGTGGGAAATTCGACGGCCAAGTGGGCGGACTTTCGCGGTGCGAGTTTCCCACTCGCCACCAGGAGGCGGTGTGGCGCACTCCCTGCCTCTGTACACGCGGGACAAGTATTCGTTCTACAAGCAGCCCCTGCCCCATGAAGAGCCTCTCTGTGCCGGGCCTTGTTCTAGTTTTCCGATCTGTGAAATGGAGATTAGGACGTACAGCTGGGCTGGAGGCATGTCTCTGTCGCCATGGACCTCACTTTCTCCAAGGGGAGACAGACCATACATAGCTAAACAAATGAATATGTTAATAGGAGCGCTGTGGAGCAAAATAAAGCTGGGTGAAGGGACAGAGATGGTTCCGGAAGGCTTCTCCGAGGAGGTGATGTTTGAGCAGAGACCAGAGTGAAACGTGGGAGCAAGCCAGATAAATAGGGGGGTGCCCCAGGTGAAGGAAGAAATACAGTGGCTCTGATCACCAGCCACAAGACAGAAAGGGAGACTCGGCTGGACCCAGCAAGAGGCAATAGGAGGCAAAGAGCCATACATTCTCTGATACAAACACCAAAGGCTGAGGTGTAGACAAGACAATCTCCTATGAGGCTGAGGAGAGGCAAGGAGGCAATCAACCGGTCCTGCCTGGAGGAGGTGGCACAAAGCTTGGAGGCCCTTGGGATGATTGACTATCTGTTTTATCAAGATTGCTCTTTTTTAAAGATTTTATTTATTTATTCATGAGAGACACACAGAGAGAGAGACAGAGAGAGAGACAGAGAGAGGCTGAGATACAGGCAGAGGGAGAAGCAGGTTCCACGGAGTCCGATGTGGGACTTGATCCCGGGTCTCCAGGATCGCGCCCTGGGCTGAAGATGGCGCTAAACCGCTGAGCCACCCGGGCTGCCCTGCTTCATTTAATTTTTTTAATTTTATTTATTTATTCAGGAGAGACACACACACAGAGAGGCAGAGACACAGGCAGAGGGAGAAGCAGGCTCCATGCAGGGAGTCTAATACAGGACTTGATCCCAGGACCCTGGGCTCCTGACCTGAGCAGAAGGCAGACGCTCAACTACTGAGTCACCCAGGCATCCCTAACACGACTGCTTTATTTTTTATTTTTTATTTTTATTTTTATTTTTTATTTATTTATGATAGGCACACAGTGAGAGAGAGAGGCAGAGACATAGGCAGAGGGAGAAGCAGGCTCCATGCACCGGGAGCCCGACGTGGGATTCGATCCCGGGTCTCCAGGATCGCACCCTGGGCCAAAGGCAGGCGCTAAACCGCTGCGCCACCCAGGGATCCCAACATGACTGCTTTAAAGTCCCAGCTGGCTTACCTACTGTTGTATCCCCAACCCTGAGGGTCTGTACTAACATTTAAACTATATATATGGAGATCCCTGGCTGGCTCAGCCGTTTAGCACCTGCCTTCGGCCCAGGGCATGATCCTGGAGTCCCGGGATCGAGTCCCACGTCAGGCTCCCTGCATGGAGTATAGTATGTATACACACATATATACTATATAAGTATATATATGTATGTATACATATATACATTATAAACTATATAAATATATATACATTTACTATTTTTTAAGTCTTTTTTTAAAAGATTTTATTTATTTATTCATGGAAGACACACAGAGAGAGAGAGAGAGGCAGGGACACAGGCAGAGAGAGAAGCAGGCTCCATGCAGGGAACCTGACGTGGGCCTTGATCTCGGGTCTCCAGGATCACATCCTGGGCTGAAGGCGGCGCTAAACCGCTGAGCCACCGGGGCTGCCCTATACATTTAGTTTTTATTTTAATTCCAGTTAGTTAATATAGTGTTTAAAGAGCATTTTCTGTGTGGCAGCCTCCCTTTTGTTACATGAATTACCTCCGGAGCTCATCCTAAATCCCTGTGCCAACAGTACTCCTCTAACTTCCATTTTACGAAGCAGGACACCAAAGCCCAGAGACACTGTGAGCTGCCCAAGGTCACACGTCCAGCTGGGATTTGAACCCGTAGGGATCTTTCTAACTCCCAGAGCTCACTATACCACTTTATAATAAATCGATTATAATTATTAGTAGTATCGTGCTAGGCAAAATACCTACTCTTTCTGTGACTTAGTTTCTCTAGGTGGAAAATGGAACTCATGATAACATGTTGTAAGGATTAAATAAGTGCCAAGAACAGTGCCACACACAATGTATTTTTTGCTATTATTGCAATTATCCATTTAATTCACCAGTAGCTACTGAGCAAATTATGGAGATTCCACTTTCCAAATATATAAATCTGAATAAATCCAGAATCCTCCCAAAAAAAATCTCCCACCCCACCTCCTGCCTTTCAGGATAGTTATAGGATTTAACAAGGTCGGGCACACAGCAGGTGCATAGCATTACTGCCATTATTTACGATTATTATTTCTCTCAGCCCCTTTCTCCTTCCAGCTGCTCAGGACAAAACCTGGAGTTGCCCCAACTTCTCTCTTTCCCTCACATCTGCACCCAATGCCTCCGCCAATGCCATTGGCTCCCCCTTCCATCTGACCCCACAATCACCACCCCAGCCTGAATTAGGACAGTGGCCTCCTCGCAGAGCTCCCGGCTCTCTGCTCACAGTGTTTCCCACTTGACCGCCAGAGGGCACCTGTTAGAACTAAATCAGCTCGTCTCCCTCGGCCAAGAGCCCCCCAGTGGCTCCCACCTTGTCAGGGTAAAAGCAGAAGTCTTCATTTAACTCCCTCACAGACCTCACCTCCCACCCCTCTCCCCTTCTTCACTCGCTCCCAGCGCTTCCAGCTTCATAGGAGCTCCTCACCATCCTGGACATGCCCACTCTGGCCTCAGGACCTTTGCACCTGCCCTTCCTTCTGTCTGGGCACTCCTTGCTTTCTCACCTCCTTTGGACCTTAACTGAACTATGGCTCCCTTGATCTCCCTCGTGAATAAGAACATTCTCAACACCCTTGAGCCCTCTTCCCTGGTTCCTTTTTCAACTTTGAGACTCACTTTGCGTTGTTACTTATGTTCTTTCTCTACTGTCTGTCTCTCCCAGACCAGTGTCAGCCTCATGAGGACAGGGAGTTTTGTCTGGTCTGTTCCATGTTGGATGGCCGGTGCCTACCGCAGGGCCTGGCACAGAGGAGGTCCTCAGCAAAGCCCTGCTGAAAGAATGAATGTAAGAGGAAATGAGCACAGACACCTTGGTGGTGGAACGCATTCCCTTCTTTCCCCGTGTCAGTCCCCAGAGGGCTCCATTCACCGGCCGTGTGACCTTAGGCGGCCGACCTCAGTTCTCTGGCTTCAGTTGTAAATGGAACTTAAGATAGTCTCTACCCCGTGGGGTCGTTGTGAGGATTAAAGGGGTTCATATCTGCAGCATTCATGACCCACGAGGTGGTCAGCGGCTAAAGGGGACGGTTTGCGCGGCGCCTGCGCTTCCGCATTCAGCCGCTAGGGGGCAGCAGGCGCCCGAAGGATTCGTCAGCGCGGCCCGCGCGGGAAAAGGAGCGGGGGCAACTCCAGCAGAGGAAGCTGATGAAATCCAAGCCAACTAGCAGTGAGCTCATCCCGCCCGGGCGCCTCCGGAAGCCACGGGGCCGCCTGGCCTCCGCCTGGCCCGAGCGATAAAGCTCCGGTGCTGAGCCAGGGCGGGAAGTCCTTCCTGAAGTCTGCCCTGCGTGGGGCCTGCTGCCAGAAGCCGAGGCCTGCGGGGAGGGGCGAGGATGCAGTCGTGCATAGTCCCCCTTGACTGCCTCGGCAGAACGAAAAGTGCATTCTGAGCATGGCTGCGGGAGTGAGAGAGAAAGCGGGTGGGGGGAGGGAGAGACAGAGACAAGAGGTGGGAGAGACAAGGGAGGGGGAGACAGGGATGGGGAGACTGAGGCAGAGGGAGGGGAGACAGGGACGGAGAGGCGAGACAGCTCGGCGAAGTCCGACGGAGGGACAGAGAGAGAGAGAGAAGAGATGGGGGAGACAGAGAGGGACAAGGAGAGGCAGAGATGGGGAGACAGTGGAGAGACAGAGGCAGAGAAAGGGGCGGCAGGGACGCGGAGAGAGCGAGAGAGAAAGGTGGGGACGACGGAGCGGGACAGAGACGGAGGTGAGGGAGAGGGATGAGGCCAGGCCGCGGGGAGCCAGCGGGGAGAGGGCCGCTGCGGGGTCACGGGGTGGGGGTCGCGGCGGGGGCGGCCCCGGCGCGAGGGGGCGGGGCGGCCCTCCCCCGATCCCCGGGGCGGCGGCGGCGGCGGCGGCGGCGGCGGCGGCGGCGGCGGCCGAGTTACCGAGTTACCAAGTTACCGCAGGATTCGCGAGCTGCTCACTGGCGAGGCCGCAGCCAATCAGCGAGCAGCGCCGCTGTTCTCGGGCAGGAGGCCCGGAGACGCGCGCACCTTCCCGCGACACCCAGCGGAGCTCGCCGACACACAATCGCGCACACGCACCGTCCCAGGGACGCGCAGCATCGCCCCCGCACACCCTCACCGCCGCCGGGACCCGCGCGCGGACGCACACTCGCCAGGAACACGCCGACACACACCAGATCCGCGTCGGCAGGCCCAGGCCCGAGACGTCCAGCGCTGCCCAGACCCGCGATCGCAACGATCGCAACCACACACTTTACCCCAACACGCGGCCTCATCGCCCCGACACACGCAGTCTCCGTGACTTAGTCCCTACAACACACCGTAGTATCAGTGACACACGCGATCACAGTGACACCCTCATAATCCCATAGCCCATGTATCCCAATGACACAATCACAATGACACAGTCACGGTGGCACACAATATTGCAGAGACTCACCATCTCATTAACACATATAGAGTCCCATGGACACAAAACATCACTCTGACAACACAGTTGTCACACACAATGACACACATAATCACAATGACACACAGCCACAGTGTCAGACAGATGCACATGCTCTCAGTAACATAGTCCCACAGACACACAACATTTTAGATACAATGATAGTGTTACACACACAATCCCACTATACACAGCACTGTCCAGGCACACATAATAATAGTGACGTGCATTCACATCTTCCCCTTGACACACAGCAAGGCACAATGACACACACTATCACAGTGATACAACAAACCCGGCACACTACACCACAGAGGATACACCAGTGCACCCACCAGATCACACTCACACAAGGGTACAATGACACAGCACTTTCGCTAACATTTCTACTAACACACATCATTCCAACACATAATGTAATCCCAACATCACACAAACACACAACCATGGACACACACCATCTCATGTACAATCCCAAAATCACACAACCACAATCACATGGACACACACCACCTCACCCATGCACACCAGTGCACTGCACAAAACAACACATTGACACAAACAACACACAGACACACCATCACACTCACACACAGCACACCAGAACTTCACAGGATAGCACACTGACACACAGTCACAGTCACAGACACCCAATGGGACAAACGTAGCCGGCTGACACACAGCACCATCTTCCTGACACACACAATTAACTGCTACACAGTGGCACACTGACAGTCACACACACCCACACCCTGCACCTTGGCACAACCACCACCCTCACATGTCAACCCTTTGACACACAGCACACTGACCCAACAGACCTCCAGAGAACTCTCCAGTACACAAACACACAGTCACACAAACACCACCCCCATCCTTGCCCTTGCCCCAGTAAGATGTGTGCAATGTGGGATGCTGGAGGGGGTGGGTGTGCTGAGTGGGCTTGTGTGTGTGTGTGTGCGTGTGCTTATGCCTCCCCCTCCCGGCCCTTCCTGGGGGGGGCGGGGCCATGCGGCAGCCGCTGTTACCGGGTAAACTTCCCCGCCCCCCCAGCGCGGCCATTAGTCAACCCCCCCCAGGATGATGTCATCGCCTCATTCTGGAGGCTGAGTAATCCTCGACTCCGCCCCCCCCCAGGTACCGGGGTAGGGGCGGGCCGCACCTGGGCTCACCAGGGTCTGGAGCTAGGGGCTCTGCTCCCTGGGTCTCTCTGGGGTGGGGACTAAGGACTCTGAGGCTCTCTGGAGTGGCCTGGGGACTCACGTCAGGGTCCCTGGAGGCTGGAGGCTCCCAGCCCTGGATCCCTGGTGGCCAACTAAAGGCACTGGAAGGCTGGAACTTCCAGACCTGGGGTCCAGAGCATTCTAGGGTCCCAAGACTGGGAAGAGTCCCCCTGCACCACTGTGAGGGGCTGGGTCACCTCGGCAGGTGTCTGGAGGGAGGGGTGTCTGAGAGACTGGAGGTTTAGACTCCCAGGTCCGTGGTACCCTGGGGGGGGGGGGTGCCATGGAGTCAAAGGGTGACTGTGGGGTCAGATGCCCGAGTCCTGGGAGATCAACAAGCTTGACCCTGGGGGAAAGGGTTGGGGACAGGGGGTGGAAGCTAGCAGATCTGCACCCTGGGTCTGGGCAGGTGGTCATCTGGATGAGTTGGACACCTGAGAGCCTGGGGACTGTTGGGGGCGAGGGGGCTTCCAGTACCAATAATGGTGAGGGCCAGGGTGCCCATCTGGGCATCTCAGAGCCTGAGGCCCAAAAGCCCAAGTCCCTGTTTGGGGAGGTGGGGGGAGTGGGGATGCTGCGTCCTAACTTTTACAGCATCAGACAGGCCTGGAGTCCCCTTTTGGGGGCACCCTCATCCCTTGTTTCCGGGGACTGGGAAACTAATCCCCTGGGGTGCTGGAACTCATACCCTGATGTCACAGGAGGAGGGCATGCCTGGGTCCTTTGGGGAGGGCGGGGGCACTCCTTATGGGGTTAGGACTCTGGGTCCTTTTCTGAGGAACGGAGGAATGGGGAATCCTCAGCTCCTTTTTCAAGATGCCCGAATCTTGTTTTGGGGTGGGGGTCAGGATGCCCAGGGCTCCTCTGGGAGGGGGGCGCTCGGTCCCCGTTTTCACAAGGCCAACTCCAGCGTACCTTCCGGGCGGGTGGAGACACGGGCTGCGCAGCCCCTGTTTCCAGCCCATCCCAAGTGCCCATCCTCGCCCGGGAGCGCGGGGCGGGGTGTGGGGGGGGGATGGGACGGTGCCCAGCCCGAGCCTCACCCCAGCCGGCCGCAGGCTTGCAGGCCGCGCGCGCGGCAGCTCCCCGGGGCCCGGCTCCCCGCCCCCCGCGCCGAGGGCTCCCCCAGATCCGGGCGGGCGGGCGCGGCGGCGGCCAATGAGCGCGCTCGCCGTCTCCGGGAGCCGGGCCGGCTCTGCCCGCCTGGCATTGGGCACGCGGTGGGCAGCGGCGGGCGGGGCCTGGGGGTCCTCGCGCCTGGTTGGGCCAGGCTTGTTGCTGGGTAACGGGGCGGCGAGTTTCCCCTGGCAACGGCGGCGGGTACCGCTCACTGGCTGGCCGGGAAGGAGGGGGGGCGCGGGCGCAGGCAGGCCCCGCAGACCCCAGCAACAGCGCGCGGCCCCCGCCCCGCCGGGGAGCGGTAACCTTCACACGCGCCGGCCGCTCGGACCCTGCGGACACCCGCGCCCCCGCCCAGCCCCCACCCGGCTCCGGTCCAGCCCCGGGGCCTGGGAGGCCGGCTGCACCCGCGAACCCAGGAGGCCCCCCTCCCCACCGCGCGGAGCCAGGACTCAGGCCCTGCAGTGAAAAGTTAAGTCCTTCCCAACTCCCTCTCCCCGATCTGCGAAATCTACTCACCCGGAATGGCTTACGAGATACTGGGGAAGGTGGTGTGGGTCTGCAGTAAGAGAGCTGGGACATTTATGTTCTAGAACCAGCGCTTCACACGGAGGCCACTACTGCAGGGCACTGTTCTAAGTGCGTTGCGAACATCGACCCACGTAATCCTCACAGTTCATTTGGGGTCCCGTGCTGACCCTCTTTCTACAGACAAGGAAACGGAGACAGGGAGGGAAAGCTGCTTGGTCAAGGTCATCATCTGAACCCAGGCAGCCTGGCTCCGGAGTCTGGGGCTTTTATCGCTGCACTGTGCCGAATGTCCCTTTGAGAGGCATTCATACTCACAGCTTTCTTGAAAATTATTTTTTTTATTTTTTAATTATTGTTTTTATTTTTTAAGTATTTCTGTGCCCCACGTGGGGCTCAAACTCACAACCCCGAGATCAAGAGACCAGGGCTCTACTGACTGAGCCAGCCAGGGGCCCCTGAGGCATTCATATTCAAAATGAGAAACTTGGGCCGCCTGGGTGGCTCAGTGGTTGGGCGCCTGCCTTTGGAGAGGACATGACCCTGGAGACCTGGAATCGAGTCCTGCATCGGGCTCCCTGCATGGAGCCTGCTTCTCTCTCTGCCTATGTCTCTGCCTCTGTGTGTGTGTGTTTCATGAATAAATAAATAAAATCGTAAAAAAAAAAAAAAAAAAAGAGAGAGAGAGAAACTGTGCAGGTCCAGCAAAGCACACTAGTGGCTGGCCTGTGGGCTCCTGGCTTGCGACCCTTGCCCATCTTGGGTCTTAGCTTGAAATCCTTGTTTGGAGTCTCAGAGAGTCAGTAGACCCCCACACTGGTAGCATTCATGATGGGTAACATGCACTAATTATCCACTAGGCCCCACTGCTTTCTCTTTATCGACTTTCTGCAAAATCCTTTGAGGTAGGGACCTGTGCTGTCCCAACTCCAAGCAGAGGAAATTGAGGCTCAAAGACATGACCACTGGCCCAAAGCCACACAGCAAGTTGGTGGCAGAGCTCGGGGACAATCCTAACTCTGGTCATTGAGACACAGAGTTCATTCTCTGGTGAGCTCTCCCAGCCGGCTTTGGAGGGATGGGCCACAGCTATGGGGATCCTGACTGATTTCTCTTGCCTGAGGTTCCTCATCCAGGGGTGATTTCACGTGCCACCCAGGGGATATATGGCAATGTTTGGAGACATTTCTGATTGTCACAAAGTGGGAGCGGGGGTGCTACTGGCATCTAGTGGATAGAGGTCAGGGATGCTGCTGAGCATCCTACAAGGCACAAGACAGTCTCCAAAACAAGGAAACATCTGGCCCCTAATAGAGAGGCAGTTGAGAAACCCTGGTCTACACCAAGTCTGACACCACCACCACCACCAGCCACTACCACCCTCGTCCCTGACAACCACCCCACCACAGGCCCTTCTCATTTTCTCTCCAGCTGGTCTCTTCCTCACTCTCTGACTTTCTCCACTTCCCTGAACTGAGTCTTCCTGTCTCTCTCTGTATCTCTTTGTACCTCGGTTTCTCACCCTCCATCAGAGGTGTGGGTGACCCTCCAATCTTAAGAGATACCTTGTGTCCTCACCCCCCTCTAAAAAAAGAGACTCTTGTCCTCTATCCTGTGGAGCAGGAACCAAAGAGGCAAGGTGGAAAGGAGGCCCAGAATGCTCTTCCAGGAATTCAGAGGAAGTCCCTTGGTCACTCAGGAGACCAAGTAAAGGTGGAGGTGGGGAAATGCAGGCTGGAAGACGCAGGTTGGGCCATCTCCTTTTCTGTACCCCTAGGGTAGAGGTCTCAAAAGAGCAATCCTTAAGCTAGTCATAAACTTTCTTTTTCTTTGCCCACACAGCGTTTATTTTTTTAAGATTTTATTTATTCATTCATGAGAGACACACACACAGAGAGAGAGAGAGAGAGAGAGAGAGAGAGGCAGAGACACAGGCAGAGAGAGAAGCAGGCTCCATGCAGGGAGCCCAATGCAGGACTCCATCCAGGGACTCCAGGATCATGCCCTGGGCCGAAGGCAGAGACGCTCAACCGCTTAACCACCCAGGCATCCCACACACAGTGTTTAGTCTGGAGTTTGTACATCTCTAGAAGGAAAACACTTGTTCCAATTAGCTACAGTCCCCACCACTCCCTATGGTCTTACACGGGACTCGTTTCTCTCATTTATTTAATCATGGCCCTTGAGGTTGAGCCCTCTGGCTCGGGGTAATAGGATGCCAGAATTTGGAACAGGATCTGGACTAGACAGTGGAAAGGATCTTGACTGGTGACAATACTATGGCCTGGGAAAACTCTTGGCCCACACCTCTACCCACCAAGCCAGATTCTTACCATTCTTCACATTCATTCCCCTCCAGTCTCCCACCCCGGTCAGGACACTCCAGCATCTCGTCTCCTGGTGTCCACTCTTCGACTGGAGCAGCTGGAGGGCACAGGCCCATGAGTAACGGGCACAGGATAGACTGTGAGCTAGCCGAGGGCTGAGGCCTGTCCCCCAGCTTCATCAGTGCCAGCCACAGAGCAAACACCCACAGTCATTAGTTACATCGGCAATAATAGCTACCGCGTATTAGGTGCTCACTCTGTCAGACAATGCACTCAGTGACTTCCATGCATGATCTCATTTCATAAACGTCCAAAGCAGCATTTCTCACACACCTTTAAACTTGGTCTTCAGTCAGAAACACACTTTCTCCATGACCTGCTGTGCATTCCCTATGTACAAGCAATGTTTCCACAGTAAAGTATTTTCCTTTGACTTCAGATTTTTTCTAATGATGTTTTATTTTGTTTTTTTGATGTTTTTTTATAGCCTAGTCAAGAGCCACTTGAGCCGCAGGTAGAAGGACACCGGGGAAGTATTTGGGGTGACTGAAATGTTCCAAATCTTTGATTGTGGTGGTATACACGCATTTACACATATAGTGTACATTCATCTCAACTCATCAGACTGCACACCTAAAAAGAGTGAACTGAATTACGTGTAAATATATCTCAATAAAGTTAAAAAAAAAAAAAACTAAGATCCACAAAAGTGATTTCACAATGCACGGTTTGCTCGTGACCCACAGTTTGAAAACCATTGGGAGGAAGGGAGATGAATGAAGGAAGGGAATGAGGGAGGGTGGCTAAATGAGTCATTTATTTATTATGTAAGTAAGTAAGTTCTATACCCAATGTGGGGCTTGAACTCACGACTTGGAGATCAAGAGTTGCCCACTCTATGGACTGAGCCAGCCAGGCGCCCCCCAGCTCCCTAATATTTATAGTAGGGAGATTTCACAGGATATATGCTTCCTGCTTCCCTTGGGATATAGAGGAATCTGGCCTCAGAGGGAAGCAAATCCGAGAACCCTGGAGAAGCCCACTTTTGCCCAGGTTTGGCATCCCTTCTGCAGTGCTGGGTGCTCAGAGATGACTTGCCCCGTGGTTTGCTTCGGGGTGTCACACAGAGGAAATGGAAGGTGCGGAGGAACACAAAGCTCCAGGGAGGGAAGGATACGGAATCCCCAAGTCCAAGCCAGGGAAAGAGTAACAAGGAGAAACTGAGAAAGGGAACTGAAAGCCAGGAGGCAGGGTGCAAATCAATGCAGGGGCTGCCCGGGCATGTCCCTGTCAGGTGCTCAGGGTTTCCTTCTGGCCCTGTGGGTCCCCTGTCAGATCTGTGCCAAGCGCGGCTAGATGTGCCTGCTCCAGAGTGTGTCCCCATCAGTGGGCCAGTTACCAGGAACCTGTTACAGGTGTGCCTTGCGACTGTTCTGGGGGTCAGTTTTTATTTATGTCTGATTTGATCTATGTCTGTGAGGGGCAGTTTCTGACAGTTCTGATGTGTCAGCTGTGAACTGGCGTGGGTGGGTTTGTGTGTGTCCCTGTAGAAGTGTCACCTCGATCAGGCTGTGCGTCCAGGTGTCCCTGTACAGGTGTGTGTGTGTGTGTGTGTGTGTGTGTGTGTCCACCTGCGCGGATCAGGAACCGCGCCTTTCCTGAGAAGCTCTCAGCCTCTGACGACGGCGGGTGTGCTGGGGACGCCTGCTCCGTGGCAATGTTTGTGAACACAGTTTGTGGGTGCGGGTGTTTTGCAACACAGCCCCGTTCACCATGTCGGTCGGGGTGTCCCCCCATGGCCTTCTCGGCGATCGGGTCTCCGTGTTTGTGCCTGGGCGTGTGAGTGTGTGCCCCAGTCAGCGTGAGGGTTTGCACATCCACGTCCGGGCCTCAGGTGTGCGTTTGTGCGCGTGTGGCCGTATGCCTGCCAGCACGTGACTCTGTGTCCCCCGGAGCGCGTGTCTGTGGGTCCCAGTCAGTGTGTCAGTGTGTCAGGCCGTCGGGGCGGCCCCGGTCCGCACAGCTCGGGGCTCCTCGCCGCCGGCCGGGCCCGCCCCGCCCCCGGCCGCAGGGAAACCCCCGCGCGGAGGTAGGGGGGGCGCGGCGCGCGCCTGCAAGTCCCAACTTGTCCGCGGCGGGCGGGCGGGGCCGTGGCGTCACGCGGGGGCGGGGCGTGGGACCCGCCGGGCGGGGGCGGGGCGGGGCGGGGCGGCCGCCGAGCGGGCCGGGGATCCGCCGGGCGGCCTGAGACGCGGCGCGAGCCACATGCGAGCGGGCGCCTGGCGGCGGCGGCGGCGGCGGCAGCAGCAGCGGCAGGATCGGCGGCGGCGGCCACAACGCGGACGCGCCTCCAGCCCGAGCGGGAGCAGCAGCGGCCACAGCAGCAGCAGCCGCCACTGCAGTTAGAGCGGCAGTAGCCGCCGCCGCCGCAGCAGCAACAGCCGCCGCAAGGAGCGGCGCTCGGCGGGCGCGCCCTCTTGAAGGAAGCCGCCCGCCCCCCATCACCGCCCCCTCCGGCGTGTTCATGCCCCCGGGGTGAGTGTGCGCACCCCGAATGCCCGTCGGCCGCGATGGGCCAGGCCGGGTGGGCTCCCTGGAGGAGGTGGCAGGAGTGCGCTGGGAGAGCCGCGGGGGCGCGCTGCTTCCCCACACCGCGCCTCGCTCCTCCCCACCCTGCGTCCCACGAACGACCCTGGGCTGGGGTAGCTGGGCGGGAGGCACTGAGGGTCCGGGAGCGCAGGTGCCTCAGCGGTCTGGCGGGTTTGTTTACAAACAATGGGGTGCGGGCTCGGC
This sequence comes from Vulpes lagopus, assembly GCF_018345385.1. Lineage (NCBI taxonomy): Eukaryota > Metazoa > Chordata > Mammalia > Carnivora > Canidae > Vulpes > Vulpes lagopus. The sequence goes on from NC_054825.1 coordinate 165,281,568, forward strand.
AGCGCCCCCTGGCGGCCAGTGCGGGCCCGGGGAAAGGAGTCGACCCCGACTGCCCCGGCCCCCGCAGTCCGGGAGGGGCGCGGGGGGGGGGGCGGCTGGTAGGGGCGGCCACACCCCAGGCGCGCGCCCGCTGGGGGCGGCGACAGGGGGCGGCTCGCGGGCCGTGGAGTCTGCAGCTCCTGCGGGCGGGGGCTGCGCCCCAGCAACAGCCGGTTATTGGCCTCTCGCTCGCCTGGCGGGCGGGGCGGGCGCACGTGGCGGCGGCGGGGTGGGGGGGTGCAGTGACAGCAGAGGGGGGAGCCTGGGCCCGCCGTGGGAGCGCGCGTGTGCGGGGTTGTGGATCTGCAGGTGTCTCGCTTGGGTGTGTGCGTGTGTCTGGCTCCGAGTTTGTGCTGGGGTCTGCAGGGAGTGGTGGTGTCAGTCCAGGGGAATGTTGGGGCTGTGGCCCGTCGGGGTGTGCGTTTGAGTCCCCGTGTGTATTCCTGAGGTTCTTCCTATGAATGCCGTGCCCAAGGGGTGGGTGCTGTTTATGTGTAGTGTACCTGTGTGTGTGTGTGTGTGTGTGTGTGTGCTGTGTTCTGGGTGAGAGTTATCTGTGTGTGCTGTTTGGGGGTGATTCTATGGGTCTGTGTTGCCTGCGTGTGCGCTCCAGTGGGTGGTTGGAGTGTTTGTGTGTTGCTTGAGTGGGCCGTGTTTGAGGGTTTATATGTGTGTGTCTTGCCCCTTGTGCTGTGTTTGTGTGTGCTTGTGTGTCTTGACTGTGTGTACTGTCTGTGACTGTGTATATCTCCAGGGCATGTGTCTCCGCTAAGCACTTGCGATGGTGTGGCTGCTGAAAGCAACGTCTGTTTTCCTTCCAGGTGTGTGTGTGTGTGTGTGTGGTGTGGGGGTTGTCTCGGTCTGTGTTTGGCTTGTGTGTCTGGCATCCGTGTCTGGGAATTGAGGATCTCAGCTCTGTGGGGTCTGTGCAGTGTAGTCAGTGGGTGTTGCTGGCAGCCTCTTGGAGTATGGGGCTGTGTCTGAGCCTCTGTGTGTGTGTCTTGTGTGTGTGTGTGTTGGGTCTGAGGGGCTTGTCTCTGTGATCGGCTGGCTCATGTGTGTCATGTGGGCTGCGTGTGAGTAGTGTTTATGTCAGTCACGTGAGACCAGTGTTTTCTGTGGGTGCTTTAGGTGTGCGCGCCGCCAGGGCTGTGTGGGATTAGAGTTAGCTGTGGTATGTGCGTGTGCGTGTGTGTGTCCGGGGCTGACAGTTGGTGATGGTGTTTCGAGGTTGGTGGAGGAGGGTGAGTTGATGTCTGCTCTTCTGCGTCTGTGTGTCGTTGCCGGCGTGTGTGGAGAGGCATCTGGGTCTGATGACATGTGTCTGTGTGTGCCTAATTTGCATGTGTCCTGGGGTCTGACAGATGGGGACCAGAGGGGCGTGTTTTGGTCGTGTCGGTCTGTGTGTGTCCATGGATGTCTGGGTGGTGTTGATATTTGTGTGGGTCCTGAGGTGTGCAGGTCTTACCTCTTGGGTATGTATGGGGGGAGGGGCATGTGTGTTGGAGAAGTGTGACAGTGCCTATTTAGTGTGCTTCTGTGTCTGTGATGGCTGCACTGTGTGTGTGTGTGTGTGTGTGTGTCTGTGGGCATATCAACAGTGGTCAGTTTGTAAGATTCTGACAGTTGGTATATGTGTGGGGATGGAGGGGGTTGTACCAGCCCGTCTGCATTGTGTGTACACTCTTCTGATGGTCTGTGTGTATGTGTATGTCCACGTTTTGGTCTGTGTGTGTGTGCCCTGTGTTGGGTCCCAGTATCAGACACTGGGACCATTTCTGTGCAAATGGGAGATGAGGTGGGAGGTCAGGCTGGCAAGTCCCGAGCGAGACCTTACATATGTGGCGCGTACCCTTCACACCCCTACCCTCCAGTAGTCCCTGCCATTCGGGTCCTGCATGAGTCCCTGTGTGTAGTCAGAAGTTAGCCCCACTGGCCCATGCCCTGTGTGACTCCCAGGCTGGGTGAGTTTGTGTTTGGAGGCTGTCACCCCTCATGCACCCACACACCTGACACACTCCTCCATCTGGGTCCTGTGTGAGCCCTTGGACTTGCTGTGAGAGCCACCCTCCTTGCCTCTGTCGTGCGCCCATCACCATGTGCATGGGAGGCTGTCCTCAGCAGCCAGTGCCCTGCGTCTCACCCTCGGTGGGCGTGTGTCTTGTGGGCCCCATCACAGGGGCCCACAGTCCCCCATCTGGGCCCTGTGTGTGGTGGGAGCCTTCCATGGGTTTCCCTGCGCCTGGAATGTGCTGATTGCTGTGTGCAGGAGCTGGGGGGGTTGTCCTGTGTACCCCAGGTTGGGGGGGTTGTTGCGGGTCCCTGGTGTCCCCCTGCACCTCCCTGCTGACTGCAGCCCTCTCCCCCTGTCCTGCAGGCCCCAGGGAGCGCCATGGCCCGAGCACGCCAGGAGGGCAGCTCCCCGGAGCCCGTAGAGGGCCTGGCCCGCGACGGTCCGCGCCCGTTTCCCCTCAGCCGCCTGGTGCCCTCGGCCGTGTCCTGCGGCCTCTGCGAGCCCGGCCTGCCCGCCGCCCCCGCTGCCCCTGCCCTGCTGCCCGCTGCCTACCTCTGCGCCCCCACCGCCCCGCCCGCCGTCACCGCCGCCCTGGGGGGCCCCCGCTGGCCTGGGGGTCCCCGCAGCCGGCCCCGAGGCCCGCGCCCCGACGGTGAGTGCCGCCCCACCCGCGCGCCCCGGGATGCTGGGAGCCGGGAAAGAGACCCTGAGCCACTGAAGAAGTGGGAGCGAGTGGGGGGAGGTGGCGAGCCGGCCGGGCCACAGGGAGGGTGTGGCCAGTGTGGTCTTTGTGTTGCAAGAAGCAGGAAGACGGAGTGGGAGGCTGGGGGCGGGGGGAGGCCGAGTGGGAAGTCCCTCCTGGAATCTGACTGCAGTCCGCGAGTTGCGGCCCACGGCCTTTTCCGGGCCTGGGGCAACAGCTGTTTCGCAGCCCCCCTCCCCTAGTCTGGGTCTCCTTAACCTCCCCGAGGACTGTGGTTGGAGAGCGTGGGCAGAGCGAGAGGACTGTCACTTCAGGACTTGGGGGGATGGGGGTGGCCTTTTGCTTTTCTCCGCATCTCTGGTCGGGCCGCCCTCTCCGCAGTCCCGGCGGAGGAAGGGGAGGGGGAGGGGCCATTGTGTGGGCAAAGTGGGGGTGGGGGAGGCGAGAGTGGGAAAGTGAGTCTTGGGGACGGAAGGGTTAAAGGTCCCCTGCCGGATGGGCTGTTAACCCTGTGGTGCCCTGCTAGCCCCATCCCAGCGAGCACGCTCGGGGCAGGGAAGATTGTCCTGCTTTGCCTCTCCACCCTAAGACCTCACCCCTGTCCCCGGAGCCCAGGGAGGTCAGGGGAGAACAAACTTCCCCGGCTGGGTTCCCAGGCGGCGGGGGCAAGAGGGGCCGCGATTTCAGGACTGCAGTCACAGGTGTGGAAACTGAGGCCCCTCGCAGTGACTGGAGGGAGGAAGAGACTGCGGGGCAGCTCGGAAGGGGGTGGGGCAGGAAGGCATCTCCCGAATCCCAGCCCCCCAGGCCCGCGCTCGGAGGCAGCCAGTCTGGCCTCCTGGTCTCCGTGCCCCTGCCACATCCGGGGGTGTGGCTTCACTGTGGTTGGACACCAGAGGGCAGGAGACCTGAGGCTTGTGACTGGGTGTAGTCAGTCGCCGTATCCCTATGTGACCTTGGGCCGCTTCTTAGGGTGGGCCTCAGTTTCCCCATCCGTTAAATGGAGTCGGCAAAATTTGGCCCCGTTTTGGAATAGTTAGGTTGGAATAGTTAGGAAGGACCTCCAGACTCACACGGGTAGTGGGGTGGTAGTTGGCCAGACAGGTAACCCCCAGAGCGGCCTCCCCAGGACCTCTCCTTCCTTTCTGGTGCCTGGAGAGACGCTGAGAAACCTGGCCTCAGGAGGGGAAAACGGAACCGCTAGAAATGAGGCGGGGAGCAGAAAGGAAATCGGGAGGCTGGACAAGGGAGAAGCGGGCCCTGGCTAATCGGTCCCACCGGGACGCCGCAGGGCCAGCAGGGGTGGCGGGTGCTGACCGCGCTCCCCCGGCTTTTCCCAGGTCCTCAGCCCTCACTGTCGCCGGCGGAACAGCACCTGGAATCGCCGGTGCCCAGCGCCCCGGGGGCCCTGGCGGGCGGTCCCACCCAAGCAGCCCCGGGAGTCCGGGGGGAGGAGGAGCAGTGGGCCCGGGAGATCGGGGCCCAGCTGCGGCGGATGGCGGACGACCTCAACGCGCTGTACGAGCGGCGGGTGAGTGTTGGGGGAGGGGTAGACGGCAGGTGGGACTTCCCGCCCGGGAGGGGGCTGCGGGCGGCCCCGCCAGATGTGCGGCAGCTGCTGCCCGGCGCGGCGGGGTCGCGCTGGGGACAGGCAGGTGGGAGGGGCGACGGGCCCGCGGACCTGCCGAAGGGCCCGCGCCGAGGCTGGCACGACCCGGGCAAGGGCCGGGACCGCCTCGAGCGCCGCGGCGCGTCCGTGGCCCGCGGCCGCGGGGACTGAGGGCGGCGCTCGGCGGCGCAGCTCATATATCCCGGGCTATTTATAGCCGGTGAGTCAGCAGCGGCGGCGCGGCCGCGCCCGCCCCTCCCACCCGCCGGCGCGCGCGGCCGGAGCGCGCCACACAGCTTCCCGGGCGGCCGGGGGCGGGCCCTGGAGCCCCGCCCCGCGGGAGGCCCCGCCCCCGAGCCCGCGCCGCGGCCTCTCGTTAAAGCGAGATCTTGGAAGCCTGTGGCGTACAGCAGAGAACAACAAATATCAGGGTGCCGACCGCCCAGCTCTGTCCAATCCGAACGCTGCACCCGCACTGCTTGCTTATTGAAAGAAAAACAAAACCCGGATGCGGTGAAGCCCCTCGTTCCCCTCCCTGACCCTCTTCTCCTCCTTTCCAAAGGAAACCTCTCAAGTTGGCTTGTCCCATGACTCCGCAGGTGTTGATTCTTTTACTACGCATTTATCAGGCCACAAACAATGCTTACGTTTGCGGGATGTTTTCGGCTTAATATACATGATATGGTGTGCTCCTCTCCAAACTTTCCCCCCCGAATTAGGCTTGGAGATTGATCATGTGGGCAAGGAAGCTTTTAGTTCATACACTTTCACTGCTTTGTAGCATTCTGTGGGATCAACATACAGTATTCTTGTTCATTTTCTCATTGACGGATATTTAGGATTTTTTTTTTTAAAGCTTTTCTTTTTCAATTATTTTTTTATTTGTTTATGATAGTCACACAGAGAGAGAGGCAGAGACATAGGCAGAGGGAGAAGCAGGCTCCATGCACCGGGAGCCCGACGTGGGATTCGATCCCGGGTCTCCAGGATCGCGCCCTGGGCCAAAGGCAGGCGCCAAACCGCTGCGCCACCCAGGGATCCCGATATTTAGGATTTTTAAAAATTTTTCAAATTTTTATTGGCTTGGGTTTTTTGTTTTTTGCTTTTTGGCCTCTTCCAAATGATGGATATCTCTGGTGCACTTGTGTGTACCTCCAGAGTAGAGACCTGGGTGCTCTGCCCTCCTCAGCTTTACTAGATGATTGCTAGCTTGCTCACACAGATAAATGGCTGTGCTAGGTGGCATCCCACCGCAGTGTGACACTGGCAGGCTTTTCAACTGATGCCATTATGAAGTGCCCCCTTTGCTACCTCCTGGCTGCAAGAGCTGGTGGGGAGTGATGAGGGAGCAGGGAGTGGTACAAGGCATCCCACACCCTGGCACCTACTAGGATCATCAGGAAGGTTTATCTGACCTTGTTCTCACCTGTAAGATGAATTTTCTCATCTGTAAGATGAATTTCTCCTCCTTTTGTGGGTCTGATACTAGGTGGGTCCTGCTTATTAGCATCTGGCCATGCACTCAGGATAGGGGGTGGGACAGTGCTAGCTTACCTTTAATTTTTACTCACCGGGAGTCTTTTCTTCTATGTAGCTTCCTTCATTTTCACTTTCCTAGCAATTTGGAATTGAGAGGGTCCTAGAGGCCACCCCAAGCCTTCATCCTGTCGCTGGAAAGAGGGCAGGGGTTAGCTTTGCCTGGATATACTTCTGTGCCTGCCTCAGCACAGAAGGTAAACTATTGTTCCCAGTTATTGTCCTTCCACAGATTGTTCTAGAATCACTGAGACTAGGGAATCTGACTAGACTGAGACAGGGAATCACATGGTCCCTTTTCTCCCCCTTCCCACTATTGAGGGCAGGCCAGGCCATGCTGCCATCCAGCCTCCTCCACCCTCAGGTCTGGCTGACTTTGGCTGGGTGACTTTCTCATCTGGAAACTGGAGCCTAGGGGAGCAGTTGCTTGATGCACGCACTGTACTGAGGGCGTTCCGTCTGCATCCTCTCCATCCTATTCTGTTCTAGATGAGGATGCTGTTTTCCCCTGAGATGAGGACAGGGGCCCCTGGTGGTGGGAGTAGCTGGGATTTAGACCCAATTAATAATAGTACCTACCACTGAGGGTTGGTTGAGTGTAGCTAGCTCACTCTTAGGTCCTTAGGAGGACTGTGTCTTCCTCCTTGCTGCCCTTGGGCCTAACCACCAATGTGTCCCTGTCACAGCCCGCTCTAACTTCCTCTTCTCTCTCTCCCCCCTAGAGACAAGAGGAGCAGCAGCGACACCGCCCCTCACCCTGGAGGGTCCTGTACAATCTCATCATGGGACTCCTGCCCTTACCCAGGGGCCGTGGAGCCCCGGAGATGGAGCCCAATTAGGTGCCTGCACCCGCCCGGTGGACATCAGGGACTTGGGGGGCAGGACCCTCCCACCTCCTGATGCCCTGGCCAGCGCGGGGGACTTTTTCTGCACCATGTAGCATACTGGACTACCAGCCCTGCCTGTCCCAGGGGCAGACCAGGGCAGCCACTCCAGCCCCAGCCTAACCTGGGTGCACTGATGGAGATGTGGACTCCTGGGTCCCTGGCTGAGAAGCCAGGGGAGAGAGGGCTGACGGACTCAGCGTCTGAAGGCGGCGGTGACGGAGAGGGTGGGGACGGAGCCGCCCGCTTCTGCCGCCCACCACCATCTCAGGAAAGGCTGCTGGTGCTGGCTGCCCGTTCCAGCTGCAGGGGTGACACTGGGGTGGGGAGTCTCCATCCCAGTGCTCCTTCACTTTGGGCCTGGCCTCAGGCCCCTGGTGCTTCCCCCCCTCCTCCTGGGGAGGGGGCCCGTGAAGAGCAAATGAGCCAAACGTGACCACTAGCCTCCTGGAGCCAGAGAATGGGGTGGGTCTGATGGCTGCCCCAGCCCAGCGCCCAGCCATCTTCCCTGAGCCAGCCGGCGGGTGGTGGGCATGCCTGTCTCACCTTCATCTGGGGGTGGCCAGGAGGGGCCCAGACTGTGAATCCTGTGCTCTGCCCGTGACCACCCCCCGCCCCCATCAATCCCATTGCATAGGTTTAGAGAGAGCACGTGTGACCACTGGCATTCATTTGGGGGGTGGGATATTTGGCGGAAACCGCCCCAGCCTTAGTCCCCAGGGCGAAGCGCTGGGGGGAAAGACGGGGAGTCAGGGAGGGGGGGAATCGCAGAAGAGGGAGGAGTCTGGGAGCGGGGAGGGATGGCCCAGCCTGTAAAATACTGTATATGCGCTGCTGTAGATACCGGAATGAATTTTCTGTACATGTTTGGTTAATTTTTTTTGTACATGATTTTTGTATGTTTCCTTTTCAATAAAATCAGATTGGAACAGTGGATACTCTTTTCTGCTTTCTTTCCTCACATGGTCTGGTCCAAGCCTCTGTGACTCCTACCTGGGAGGAGGTGAGAGAGGCAGTCCACGGAGCACATCTGGCTGTCTAGTTGTACCCAAAGGGTGGCTAAGGAGAGTGGGTGCCACTATATGCACTCTGCCTTCGTGCATCCCTACTCAACTCTCACCAAAAGCAAAGCCCCATGAGGGCCGGGTTTTAAGTAATCTCCACACCGTGTGGGGCTCCAACTCACAAGCCCAAGATTCTTAAGCTGAGTCATCCAAGAGCCCCAAGGGCAGAAGGCTTTTTCTCGGTGCTTTATCTTCACTGGATAAAGTGTGTCCTGGAAGCTCAATATTTACTGGACGAATGAACGGCCTATAACTTATTCAGAAGCACCGCCATGAGGAGTCCTGGGGAACAGGTCAGCAATGAGACTGATCTTGTGCCTGCCCTCATGGAGGCAGGTGATTATCTGGGAGACCTCAAGCTAAGATCAAGGTGAAGCTTCACCTATGCAGCTGCCCTAAGGCCTAACACGCTGCCTGGCATAAGAAGCCTGTGATTAATTAATATAAGGGGAGCTCCTGGGGCAGCCCCGGTGGTACAGCGGTTTAGCACCACCTGCAGCCCAGGGTGTGATCCTGGAGACCCAGGATCGAGTCCCACATCAGGCTCCTTGCATGGAGCCTGCTTCTCCCTCTGCCTGTGTCTCTGTGTGTCTCTCATGAATAAATAAATAAAATCTTTAAAAAAAAAAAAAGCGGAGCTCCTACCGTTATCCTCCTGAAAACAAGGCAACCGGCCAAATGCTTTCCTTATGCCCTCTCCTACATGTCTGGCACAGACACAGGTTCAGATCCCAGGTCTGTCCCTTCTGGTAGTCCTCACTGGTAGTGGGGAAATGGCCCTTCTAAAAGAACAGGGTAAGGTAAATGGGAACAATCACTTTGGAAAGGAATTTGGCAAAAGCTTGTCAAGCAAAGGATGCAATTGTCTATACCCACAATTGCCTTCCTGGGTGTCCTCCCTTAGAAGTGCATGTGCACAAATGTCCAAGTCTGCTTTAGGCATGCAACAGAATAACAGCACGTAGCTGGAATGAACTAGAACTCTATGAACCAGCAACAAATAATGGTGAGCAAAAATAAAAAAAAAAGCAGGTGGCAAAATGATGGTGGGTACCTGGGTGTTTGTTCTATTATTCTCCATATTTTCCGTCATGCTTAAATGCTTGTGCAGAGCCCAAGGCCCCTGGCGGGATGGGGTCGGGGGTGGGGGTTCACACCCAGCTCTCTGGCAGCCTGGCTCCCCTGCAGAGGATGCTTCGTACTGCCACAACCAACTGCTTTCCCTTGTCAGTAACAGTTAGTGGAACTATTGACATGGCTGAATGAGGCCTATCAATTTTATTGTTTTCTCTTTGTGTTCTGGTTCCCTCTTTCCTGTCTTCTCGTGGATTATTTGAATACTTCCTCCGAGATTTCGCTCTCAGCAGTTCAGCTTTTAGTAGTACCTACCTCTCCTCGGTCTATCTGGGGTCCGTATTGTACCACTTCACTTACATTGTAGAATCAGCCACCGCATAGGCCACAGGTCCTTCAGACCCCTCCCACCATTTGGCGCCATCATGGTGACCCGGCTTACATCTCCACACATCACAAACCCCACAAGGTAGTGGCATAACTTTTGCTTTCAAAATCATATAGATTGCAAAGAAATTTAAGAGGCTAGAGAGTCCTTAGCAATTTTTCACCACCGGGTTACCATTTCTAGAAAGTGCTCTTCGATGCAGCCTGAAGTTCCAAGTTTCTCCTGGGATAACATCCCCCAAGGTTGAAGAACTTCCATTAGCATTTTGTATAGTGTATTTCTGCCAGTGACAAGATCCCTTAGGCTTCTTATATCCGAAAATACTTGTTTTCATTGGTTATAGAATTCTGGGGTTGACAGTTTCTCTTCAGCCTCTTGATGTTTCTCCGTCTCTGATCGCCATCTTTTCTGGAGAACTCCAGGAACACCTGAATCACAGTCCCCCTGCTTGTAATGTGTTGTTTTTATCAGGCTGCTTTCAAGACTTTAAAAAAATCTGTGCCTCTTTTTAGACTGGATAATTCCTACCAATGTATTTCCAGTGCATGAAGTCTCTCATCACCATTCTGCTATTAGGTTTACCACTAAAATTGCGGGTACTGTATTTTCCGGGTTAGAATATCCATTTTGTTCTTTAATATTTTCTATTTCTCTGCCAAGATTTCTCATTTTTCAGCATTACACAGGTAATTTCCTTTTACCTCAGTGAGCATAGTTGTAATAAATAGTTGCTTAAAATCCTTGTCTAATTCCAACACTTTTTTTTTTTTTAATGTAGGCTCCACACCCAACATGGGGTTTGAACTCACGACCTCGCAAGAGTTGCACGCTCTACCCACTGAGCCAACGAGGCACCCCCTAACATTTGGGTTCTCTTGGTCATCTTCTCTTTTCCCTTGAGAATGAGTCACATTTCCCTAATTCTATGTATATTAGTTAGGTAATTTTGAACTGTGTCTGGATATTCTGTTAACATTGTAGAACATTCTGGATTCTGTTATAGTCCTCCAAAGGATGTGAAAAGGTCTTATTGTGGGGATATTTGTATTTGCTAGACCCGACCAGCTGCAGTGGGTAACTGTAAATCCAGATCTCTTCAGTCCTGCTTTGAGTTGGCCCCACACATCCATAGCGCCCTGGTCAGCAAGAGACTTGGGCTGAATTTATACATGTAACTTGGGGGAAGGAACTTCCCTAGCACTCTCCTTTCAGATTGTTGTGGTTACTCTCCCTATAAATATTTAATATTATTTATTATTATTATTATTATTATTATTAATGTGTTATTAATTTAATATTATATTTAATATTTATTTTATACTAAACTATTCTTCAGGCCAGTAAGACAGCTGGGTTTAGCTGCCTGGTGCAGTGTCACGGGCTGCAGCCTGCTCTCCAGCTAATACTGCAGAAAAACGAACACATACCAGAAAACTCATACTGAGGTGGGCTTTTCCTGCAACTTTCAACTCACCCCCTATCCCAAATCCACCTGCTTTTGATCAACTCTCCAAAGCCTCCCAGTAGCTTTTATTTTCAGTATTTTGTCTAGAATATATAGTTTACTTGTGGGGGTGGGGCGGTTGTCTGGTAGAAATTTACTCCACCACACCAGAAACAGAACTTCTGTATTTTCTTTTTAATAGACCTAAACCTATTATTTTTTAGGATTCAAACTGGGGAATCCTATACCCCACTATCCAGGTCATATGGATAAGTCATGTCCTCTTATGGAGGTCATAAGTGTCAGAGACCCAGGTACAAAGTCAGAATGGTCATATCTTATTAGTAAAGTCCAAAGGGCTCCTAATAAAACATGAGAAGGATCAGTAGTTCCAGGAGGAAAGGAAACATCTAAAGTTATCCCTGTGGCCTTCTCTCTTAGAACCAAGATGCTGGGTGGTCCCACGACTTGGCAAAGCAGAGGCTCAGAGCACTTGGCAAACGAGGTCCAGAGCTGAATCTCTGCCACTGGCACACTGTGCCCCACTCTAGCAAGCTAATCCCCAACTTGAACCAGCACTCCTCACCCACCCTGCAATGGTTGCTTCCTGAAGCAAGAGATTTTTCATTGTTTATGTTGTTTTTTCCTTCCTTAAAAACTATGACTGTGTGTCTTTGTAAACCTTTCAGTTCTGCACTACACATACCTATTATCTATCCAAACAACAAATGACATTGTAAAAATGCTACCACGCTAGTCTTTTGGAAGGAATCAACATCTCAAATGCATTTATATACTCTATAACCGTGGCATCGGGCTTTGGGGAGTTTTTCTCAAGCATGTGCAAAGGAAACCAGCTCCATGTCACTCAACAGCAGACTGATTAAATAGCTTATGGTTCATCTGTGGTTTTGGAATTCAATGCACAATGCACTGACAAGGATCTCTAAGACATTGTGGGAAAAAAAGCATGTTGCAGAAAAAGTTACACATAATAGCAGCTAACAGGGAGCAACTTCTACTCAAAAGAATGTATTCATTCATTCAATTCCCACATGATCAGAGGAATGTACTATTACCCCATTTTACACGTGGGGCAACGGAGGCACAAAAGGTCACTTGCCCAAGGTCACAGAGCTAAGTAGTAGAGTCTGGGCTTAAACCTGACAGTCTGGAAAGATTCACTGTCAAAGGCTGCCAAGAGTGACCTCTGGGAGGTATATATGAAAGTGGATACTGCTAATATATCCAAAAAGCATCTCACATTTCTCTCCAAAATCCTGAATTTATCTGTGAAGTCAGCTGCTCCTGCTATATGGCCAACCTTGAGCTGCCAGGCCTATGAGGCAGTAGGGAGGAATCTTTTCACCCATGTATATGTATATTGCTTCAATTATGTTACTACAAGCTTAAAATCAAAATCTACCTGCCTTTCTGGATCCAGCTGAAGGCCCTCCCTGAACACCTGGGGCTGCCAGATTGTTTTCAGTGGCGACTGGGTCTCAGGACCTTGTGGAGGCAAAGCCCCAGTCACTAACAAGTAGTGGTACCACTAAATAAATGTCCACTAAGCACCTTGTGTAAAAGCTTTCCCATCAGCCCCCATTTTGCCCATACTTGTTAGGTCAGACTGTACCTTCATTTATAGTATGAACATGACAACAGCATCAATCCCCATGGGGGAGCTGTGAGGATTCAAACAATTTAGTTAATGTGCAAGTATTTTTCAAGGTACTACGCAGGTAGTGTGAGCATGTTGGCTATTAAACGCTTTTGCTTGCCAACTCCAATCTAAGCCTCCATTTTCTCATCTGCAAAGGGCAAATAGGACATACCTCAATAGATAAACATTTATATTTACCAAAAAATATGCAAGAAACTGATAAAAAAGGGTCTCTGCTGCAAAGGGAAACCACAGAATAAAGGTTTCCAATGGGACTGAGAGCTTTTTATTGTCATTTTTTACCTTTGCTTTTTTTTTTTTTTTTGTAGCACCTGTTCCACTAGAATGTTCTGAGGCTTCAACTTAACAGTTTGGCTACTACACATACCACAGACAACAGAAGTGGGGTATGGAGTGGAAGAAACCTGGCAGCCCCAAAGACAGCCCACTTCCTTTCATTTAGTAACTCTAGCATCCCAAAAGTATTTGTTACCTTCACAGATTAGATCTCTTTCCCAAGTAGCTACATTATCTCCTGGAGGTATTAGAAACCACAGGATGATCACTGTGCTTCTCTGGAGACTTGAGGAAAACCAGTTTTATGATAATGCTAACATGTAACGTGGGAGAACATGAAATTTGAAGAAATGAGAATAGAGACACTGCTTGCCTGGGGCTGGCAGCTTCCAGCTCCACCCCCAGATTCCCAAAGGGTCCTTTCTGGATGACTCAATTTCTGTCATTTAGTGGTACAGGGGTGGAAAAGTTTGAAGAGCTTCAGGGAAGATTCTAGGATGACAATCTTGTTTTTATCCATCCAGACCCACCTGCTCCCCCTTGTGACGAAGGCCCCACACTGCAAAGTAAAAGGGTGTCATTGGCCTAAAATTTCAAAGAAAGGGTGAGATTCATCCATTGATAAAAAACACTGACCTTGGTGCCCCTGACTTGACACTGATGGGGTCCAGAAATGGGCCCCTCCAGAAACGCAGTCCTAGCTAGGGAGGAGAGCTGATCAGGAGGGTCAGGGAATGGAGTACCTCCTCCCAGGGGAGACCAATTGTTTTCTTTTCTCAACACAGCAGGGCTGAAATAGGAAAGGGGTGAATTTGTTCAAACTGGCCAGACTCACACCTCACACACTTTTACAACAAGGCAAAATCCAAGGAGGGTGATGAAAACTGGAGAAAGCTCAGACTACTGAGTCAAGATAAACCTGGTATGCCAAACTAACAAAAGCTTTGATCCTACCGGCTGTGGGACTTGAGGCATATTACTTAAGTGTCACTTAACTTTAAGGTAGCATCAGCATCCCGTCTTTTACTTCTCATTAATATAGTTTTTGTTGGGACGCCTGGGTGGCTCAGCAGTGGAGTATCTGCCTTTCACCCAGGACATGATCGTGGGGTCCCAGGATCGAGTCCCACATCAGGCTCCTTGCATGGAGCCTGCTTCTCTCTCTGTCTGTGTCTCTGCCTCTCTCTGTGTCTCTGATGAATAAATTAAAAAAATATATATATATATATATATACTTCTTGTCACTGAGAATAGCCACTATTGAATTGGTCAACGAACATTTGGAACCAGAAGCTTTTATGTGCTCTAGAATTTGAGCACTCTAACTCTTGTTGCATTACCCAGAAAAACAATGGCAGAAATGGTGAAAGAGGGGAGGAATCTCTGAGTCATACTGAAGCATCCAGTGATATTTCTTTAGGTTACAAAAGGCCATTGGGAGGATCACTCCCTGTCAGAGGACGGGGTTTGTAATGTGGAAAAACAACAGGTAAATCCTAAAGCAAATAACTTTATTTCTATCATTCCTTTTTCAAGAACCAAGGAAATATAGAAAATATAAAACACAAACAGCTGCAATTTAATTTTGGGGCCGGGGAAGGCGGGTAAAGAAGGAATGGCACAGCCCTTTAAAGCAACTTCCAGGACGGCCTGAGCCACATCAGGTGTGGGGGGGGGCCTGAGAAGACAGGCTCCTATGTCCCAGCTTGGGCCCCAATACATCAGAATCCTCAGAGGGTGGGACCCTGGAATCTGCCTTTTTAAAACAAGTTTTCCCACTCACGTTCACTTAGCAAGGTCTCGCCCTAAAGCCCAAGGGAACTTTGGTAACATTTCCTCTCTTCCAAAATCCAGGCTGAAACCCAACTAATCCTGAACTAAAACTCAAGAACAGCACACCAGATGCCACCTGTTGTTTTTCAGGGTCTCAAACTCTGGAGGAAATACATCCCGCCTGCCACGTCTTTTCCTCTCTAGGGCACCTGTCTGCATTTGGAACTGTTGCTCCACTAGTGTTTCATCAGGCCCAGCCTTATTCTCCACCTGGAGTCCTGCTTTTCTCTGTATGACAGCGGGCAGGGAGTAACTCCAAGAAGGTGGCAAGAGGATCCTACATAACGAGGCGTGCTGGTTCCTGGCAGGTGTCTTCTGCAGGGCCCCAGAGGGCTGACGATGCCGTGGCAGCACCAGGACAGAGGGATGCATCAGTGGGGGCATTCAGGTGATGGCTGGCAAACAGCCCTCCACAGTGCTGCAACAGCCAGTCCCTACACCCTTTGCTGAGCAGCTGTTGGTGCATGGAAGTCAAACATCTGTACAAGCTCAGTGCTCGCAGAAAATGGTTTGTACTTGGTCCAATGGCTTCACTTTTCCCCTGTCTGGAGTTGCCTTCGTGGGGGAAGGGGACAGGGCACACATGTGGGCAGGCTGCAGGTCAGCATCTCCAGGGCTGCCAAGTCTTAGGTTCACTTGGGGCCGAGGCATTCCACAATCCCATTCCCCTTCATGCCATCAAAAAAGAAGAAGTTGTTGTGAGGAGGGTCCCTTTGAGACAGGGCCTGGGAAGAAAAACAAGATGAGGGTTCAGCTCAGATGCTTTCAAAGGGCTAATATGGAGAATAAAAAAAAAGAAAAAACCCAGATCTTCTAAAACTTAGCAGCGCTTCTCAAAAGAGGTTAAATTTGCTCCTCAGGAGTTAGTGGCTAGTTTGAGACACAACTGTGACTGCCATGTCTCTCTTAGCTGTCCCTGATCACCTTTGTGTCTCTGGACAAGTCACTTAGCCTCTCTGAACTCCACTTCCCCACATAAATGAAAGTAGCATATGTGCTATCCTAGGCTTTAAAAGAGGTGATGTGGGTAGCCCGGGGTGGCTCAGCGGTTTAGCACCACCTTCGGCCCAGGGCATGATCCTGGAGACCTGGGATCAAGTCCCATGTCGAGCTCCCTGTATGGAGCCTGCTTCTCCCTCTGTCTGTGTCTCTGCCTCTCTCTCTCTCTCTCTGTGTCTCTCATGAATAAATAAATAAAATTGAAAAAAAAAAAAAAAAAGAGGCCGGGATGTTCTTCAACCATGTGAAACGCTCCACACAGAGAAGCACTGCTGGCAAACAGCAGTAATAATTATTTAGTACTACTGGACGGAGAAAGGTGGTGGCCCTCATCACCTGCGGGACATACACTGACACAGAAGTGGCTCTTCTATGAGGAGACATGCTGCCTGCCTTCTTCTGCATGACAGGTTAGGGCTGGGATCCAGAGAGCCTGGGAGTGCTATTTAGCCATGGAAATGGTGATTATCTTGTGGGGTTAACAGAAGCACTTTTAAAGGTAAGACTAGACCTCCTGAAATTACATGCTGAATCATGTGTACACATGTGCACTGGAGAAAGGATTCATAGGTGTCAGTGAGTTTTCTAAGAGGTTCTTCCCTCAAAAAGGGTTACCATTTAAATATGAGGACACCGTCCAAGCAAGCCATTGGGCAAGGTTTAAAGGTTCCCAGGAGCACCACTCCTGTCATTCATAGGGCATTTTATGAGGCCTGAACTACTTTTTGAATTAAGCGCCAATCTCAACCTGTTTCTTCATCTGTAAAATGGGGATGATTATACCTACTTCAAGTGGTTATTCAGCCATCTGTCCATGGAAAACTTATAGAGCATCTACTCTGTGCCAGGTCATGCTAGGTACTAAGGATTTTGAGGAATGGTTAAGACAGAGGCATGCTCCTCTGGGCTTACATACAAAATGGCAAATCAATAGCACGTGCCTGCTACAGTTTTCAGTGAACATGAGATGCAATCAAGCTTGTAATACATCTGGCACATACCAAATTATCAAAAAGTGGGAGCTGCCATGAGTAACGGAGCTAGAGATCCCTAAGATCCCTCTGAGGACCCCAAGCACTCAGCCAGGAGGAAGGGCCCACAACCCTACATTAGAACTCCTACACCCCAGAACTCAATTACAGGAGATGACACAATAGAATCCAGTATGGCTGCCACTGACACCATCACCACTAGTACTGCAGACAGGCCTAGAGGGGACAGTGGGAGGCAAAAGACAGAGGACTGACACCTAAGGAAGCATGACAGAAGAGGGGACATAGACAGAATATGTGGTATTTGAAATGATGGAAGGAAGGAAGGAACAATGAGGATTCCAGGGAACAGACTTACATTTGCCCTCCAACTCCTAATGTTTACTTGTTATGGATGGTTAGATGGTCCTCAGGAGAGAAGGGGGGGTCCTGCAGCCTTCAGATTTGTGGGACCCTGATGCCAGCTGGCTGAAGGCTGAACGGTATTAAGTAAGGGGGGCGGGTGGCGGGGACAAGACACCAGGCAGGCCATGGGGTGAACACAGGGCTAAAGGTAAAGTGCTTTCCAAGCAAGATGGGGGTAGGGGGAGATTCCAAACACACCCAGCAACCAAGAATGCAGAGTACTCTGGCTGTCTGGGATAAACAGAAACAAGATGCGAGCAACAGCTGTCCCCAGCAGGCAGGAAGGAGGGGGCTGCATTAGAGGTTAGGACTGGGATGTGGGGAAGCCACTGCAAACAATGGGGTCAAGGACAGCCACCCTGACCCCTAATCTCCACCCCATATGAAAAACCTAGCGAGCAGCTTCTTGATGAGATGTACAAAGTGAGGCTAAAACCACAAAGACAGTGCCCCCGGTTCCATGCAGATAGCACGTGAAGCATGAGGGCTGTGTGGTGAAGGGCACAGGCTCAGAAACCAGTCCTGGGTTCTAATCCTGGCTCTACCACTTCTTTGCACCTCAGCTCCTCCTCTATGTATCAGGGGTGGTCACAATAGTCCTACTTCATAGGGCTGTTTTGAGGATAGGATGAGTGCATCCATGTGAAGAGTATGGTCTCTGCATGGTACAGGGCAGGCATTTCAATAAATATTGTTACTGTTGTTGTCACTGTAGGCTACAAAAAGGAGTGTGTTCCCTTAGGGTTCTCCAATTATTGTGCTCCTTCCTCCTGAGTTTGTCCATAGGTGGCTTCAGAATACTTTTCAACAGTCTTCTGGGCAGCCACAATTGACTACTACTCAGACTGGGCATATAAACTACAATTTTCGGGCAGCCCCTCTGGCCCAGAGGTTTAGCGCCACCTGCAGCCTGGGGTGTGATCCTAGAGGCCCGGGATCGAGTCCCGAGTCCGGTTCCTTGCATGGAGCCTGCTTCTCCCTCTGCCTGTGTCTCTGCCTCTCTCTCTCTCTCTCTCTCTCTCTCTCTCTCTCTCTCTGTCTCTATGAATAAATAAATAAAATCTTAAAAAGAAAATAAGCTACAATTTTCATAGCAGTCTGAATTAAGCAGAAGGCATGAACACCAAAACAGGTGTGGCCATCACATCCCTCTCTTCTTCTCCTTATCTCCCTGGGGCTCGCCAGGAAAGAAAAGAGGGCAAAAAAAAAAGCCTTAAAGATGGTAGGACTGTCAAATTGAGTCAAATGTCTCCAGAGCAAATTTACGGACTTCAATACAAAGTAGTAAGAACTAAATCTCCAAATGGTCCTCCTAAGCTCAAACACAACATGTAAATGAGCACAGAAAATAATTTAACTAGGCATGACTCTGCTCCATGAAAGAAAAGGACAAAGCATCACTACAAAGTTACTGAAGCAGTCAAGAACCTACAAAAGGAAGATTGTTGTGGGGCAAATGTCAAAGCCCCAAAGAAAGTATTCTGGGATATGCTGTAGTTTTGACAACCAGAATGTTCCAAAAGAGAATCAAAAGGCGGGCTGTGCTAGTTATTGGTTACGTAACTCCAGGTGAAATATTTCGCTTTTGAGAGGGACAATGACACCAAACCTAATGGGATCACAGGTCACCCTCTATAGAGCCTTGTGAGGCTCCTGGGATAGTACACATGCTCCACTGGTACGGAATGAATGCCCCCTTCTGAATAAATACCCATGGTGTGTGCATTAACAAGAGGAAGCTCTAATGCCATGTCATGGACAGAGAAAAACCACATGAAGCAGAAGAGCACAGGTTTTGGAGCCCCATATCTGGGCTTCAGTGTCCTCCCTTTATTTTATTTTTTTTATTTTTTTATTTTTTAGTGTCCTCCCTTTAAATGGAGATGATCAGAATATCATTTCATAGAGCTGTGAGAAGGAAGATACATGGCAAATACCATAAGCACCACATAACTCAGCAGTATAGTTAGGGGACAGTCTGCAGACAGTACCTGAAGGACACTATGCCCAGTTCTAGGCTTAGCGCAGAGTAGACACTCAAAGATCATTTGCTGTATGCTCATCTGAACAGGCTGGAGAGAATAGGATGAGGTAGGAGAGTGAAGAAAGGAAAAGGGCAAGTCACAAAACGAAGATGAATAGAGTCCGAGAAACTAGGCAGCTCTCTAAGGTTAGCCAGGGGTTCTCTCTGGTTGGCACACCGACAAGGCCACGGTGGATCAACGATCTGCTTCAAAGGGATTCTTTACCTTCACAATTTCCTGGGCCAGGATCCCTCCAACCACTGCACACACTGGGGCCATCTCAGAGAAGCAGTACCTAGAAGAGAAGACAAATGAAATGGAGCCCTGTGGAACAGGAAGGCTGGTAGATATCTGGAAAAGGTCAGTAGTGGGCTCGCCTGAATGAAAACATCTACCAGGAGGAGTCAACTCAGACAGCAATGCTAATGCTGGCACCTAGGTGTGAAAATGAAATCTGCTCCAGGAGGTTAGTTGGGAAAGACCTCTGAACCTCGCAAGGCAGGCAGAAATGGTTTCACAACATTTTTTGTTTAAGTTAAAGGAAAGACTATATCTGTGCTTCCTAAAAATAAGGTCCAACAAATATCAGATGTTTCAGTGCCCCGGTCACATTCTCGCAATTCTCTTCTTACCCACAATGGGCAGTGGGTTCTATCTGCTGTTCCAAGACAGATGTCAGGGAGAAGGCCTGTGTTAACATGTAGGAGGCATGGGAAATCTGGGGCCTGAAACTGAAGCATGGGGGCAGGAAGTCTTTGCTACTAACATAGATACCAACCCTTGAGGGCCAGGATGAGGCAACCAGAGGACAAATATTAGCTAATACTGTCACCTGTCCCTCCAAATCACCACTCCTGGGCAGTATAATACTCTCCCACCATCTCCCCAGAGGAAGTGTGTTCTGTCAGTTCCCAGCCCTGAAACAAAGGTATTTTCTAAATCAGCAAAGTGGAACACAGAGAAGTTAAAGGGAAAGCTTCCCTAAGGAACCCTACCATCAGGAGACTACCAGCAATCTTTCCAGTGTGATACACATCCTTCCTGATTTGGGGCAGCCTGGGTGGCTTAGCGGTTTAGCGCCGCTTTCAGCCCAGGGCATGATCCTGGAGACCCGGGATCGAGTCTCACATTGGGCTCCCTGCATGGAGCCTGCTTCTCCCTCTGCCTGTGTTTCTGCCTCCCTCTCTCTGTGTGTATCTCATGAATAAATAAGTAAAATATTAAAAAAACAAACAAACAAACAAAAAACCTCCTTCGTGATTTTTAAAAGTGCACAAATCTAAACACATATAATTAAATCATGTTTTATATAAATATATTTAGATATATTATATAAATTATAATAAATTATAAATATATAAAATACTATGAATAAATTATATATTATATAAATATTTACGTATATTATATATATATAAAAGTCATTAACTCTGCTCTGTAATCTACTGATGGATATTTAAGCTGATCAACATTGCAAAAAAGTATCTTGGCATAGGTGTCCAACAATTCTTTATGGCAAATTTCTAAATATAGAATTTTTGGATCATGACACATTGTGTCAAAATGCCCTCAAGAAAAGCTTTACCATTTCAACTCCCATCAACCTTGTGTGAAGGTGCCCATCCCCCCACACCCTGGTGGGACCAGAATTTCCATCTGTACAATCACAGAGGTTAACTTTTCCTCTGGATTATCAAGGTCCTTTATAGACTATCAAACAGAGAACGAAAACAAAGAAAAACTAGTCACAAAAAAAGAAAAACTAGTCACTCATTATCCCACTACTCAAAGATAATCAAACGTGGAAATATTTTTCCTTAAAAAAAAAAAATACACCTGTATTCTGTGCAATTATACTATACAATTTAATATTCTTTTTTTTTAAATTTTTATTTATTTATGATAGTCACACACACACAGAGAGAGAGAGAGGCAGAGACACAGGCAGAGGGAGAAGCAGGCTCCATGCCCCGGGAGCCTGACGTGGGATTCGATCCCAGGTCTCCAGGATCGCGCCCTGGGCCAAAGGCAGGCGCCAAACCGCTGCGCCACCCAGGGATCCCACAATTTAATATTCTTATTTTCTCTTTTAAAAAGTATATTATCTCGGGGATCCCTGGGTGGCGCAGCGGTTTGGCGCCTGCCTTTGGCCCAGGGCGCGATCCTGGAGACCCGGGATCGAATCCCACGTCGGGCCCCCGGTGCATGGAGCCTGCTTCTCCCTCTGCCTGTGTCTCTGCCTCTCTCTCTCTCTCTCTGTGACTATCATAAATAAATAAAAATAAAAATAAAAAAAGTATATTATCTCAACAAAATGCTAACAAACCTAACCAGCAACATACATAAAAGATTATACACCATGACTAAGTGGGATTGATTTACAACCAGAAATGCAAGGTTGGTTTAGTATCTGAAAAATCAGTCAATGTAGTATTGCTGTATTAAATGAATACAGGAACCATAAACACATGATCATCTCAACAGACAGAGGGGAAAAAAATGTGACAAAATTCAGCACCTCTTGATGATAATAACACTTAACAAACTGAGAACAGAGGGAAATTTCATCAACCTGATGAAGGGCATCTATGAAAAGTCTACAGCTGATATCATACTTAACGGTGAAAGACTGAAAGCTTTCCTCCTAAGATCGGGGATAAGACAAGGACGTCTGCTCTCACCACTTCTATATGACATTATACTAGGGGTTCTAGCCACCACAATTAAGGAAAGAAAAATGAATGAGACTGACAGATTAGAAAGGAAGAAGTAGATAACATGATCGAGTATATAGAAAATACTATGGAATCTACAGAAAAATTACTCAAACTATTAAATTTAATCAGCAAGGCTGTAGGATATAAGATTAATAGACAAAAATGAATTGTATTTCTATAAATAAGCAATGAACATTTTGAAAATGAAATTAAGACCTCCATTTATATTACCACCCAAAAGTATAAAATATTTACGAATAGCTTAACAATAGTGTAAAACTTACATTCTGTAGACTACAAAACATTTTTGTATAAAATAAAAGAAGTAAATAAATGGAAAAACATCCCACACTCATGATCAGAACACTGAACACTGTTAAGGTGGAAATACTCCCCAAATTTATTCTATATTTTTGGCATAATCCCCATCAAATTACTAGCTGCCTTTTTTGTAGAAATGGGAAAATCCATCTTAAAAATTTGTATGGGAATGCAAGAGACCCAGACTAGTCAAAAGAATTGTGAGAAAGAACAAAGTTGAAGAACTCACATGTCTCAATTTCACAACTTACTACTACTACTACAAAACAACAGTACTCAAAATACTGTGGTACTGGTATCTATATTGACAGACATATAGATCAGTGAAATAGAAGTAAGAATCCAGAAATAAATACCTATATGGTCAACTGATTTGTGTCTGTATGTGTGTGTGTTTAAAGATTTTGTTTATTTATTCATGAGAGACACAGAGAGAGAGGCAGAGACACAGGCAGAGGGAGAAGCAGGCTTCATGCAGGGAGCCCGATGTGGGACTCAATCCTGGGTCTCCAGGATCACACCCTGGGCTGAAGGCGGCGCTAAACCGCTGAGCCACTGCACTGGGCTGCCCTGGTCAACTGATCTTTGACAAGGGTGACAAGACCATTCGATGAAGAAAGTTTTTTTTTCTAAAGATTTTATTTATTTATTCATGAAAGACAGAAAGAGAGAGAGAGGGGCAGAGAGGCAGAGACATAGGCAGAGAGAGAAGCAGGCTCCCTGCAGGGAGCCCAATGTAGGACTCAATCCTGGGACTCCAGGATCATGCCCTTAGCCGAAGGCAGATGCTCAACTGCTGAGCCATCCAGGAATCCCAAGAAAAAAAATCTTTTTTTAAAAATTTTTACTTATTTATGATAGTCACAGAGAGAGACAGAGAGAGGCAGAGACACAGGCAGAGGGAGAAGCAGGCTCCATGCACAGGGAGCCCGACGTGGGATTCGATCCCGGGTATCCAGGATCGCGCCCTGGGCCAAAGGCAGGCGCCAAACCACTGCGCCACCCAGGGATCCCCCCCCCCTTTTTTTTCAATTTTTATTTATTTATGATAGTCAGAGAGAGAGAGAGGCAGAGACACAGGCAGAGGGAGAAGCAGGCTCCATGCACCGGGAGCCCGACGTGGGATTCGATCCCAGGTCTCCAAGATCGCGCCCTGGGCCAAAGGCAGGCACCAAACCGCTGCGCCACCCAGGGAGGGATCCCCTTTTTATTTTTCTTAATGATTTCATTTATTTATTTGAGAGAAGGCACCAGCAGGGGGAGGGATAAAGGGTGAGGGAGAAGCAGACTCCTCTAGAAAGGAACCCAACCCCAGAACCCTGGGATCACTACCTGAGCTGAAGGTAGATGCTTAATCAACTGAACCACCCAGATGCCCCTGAAAAAAATCTGTATAACAAACAATACTGGACAAGTGGGTCTCCACGTGCAAAAGAATGAAGTTGAACCCCTACCTCACACCATGCACAAAAGCTGATTCAAAAATGGTTAATAGGGATCCCTGGGTGGCACAGCGGTTTGGTGCCTGCCTTTGGCCCAGGGCGCGATCCTGGAGACCCGGGATCGAGTCCCACATCAGCCTCCCGGTGCATGAAGCCTGCTTCTCCCTCTGCCTGTGTCTCTGCCTCTCTTTCTCTATCATTCATAAACAAACAAACAAACAAACAAACAAATAAATAAGAAATAAAATGAAATAAAATGAAATAAAATAAAATAATAATAATAATAAAAAAAGATGGTTCACAGGGCAGCCGGGGGAGGGAGGGGCCCTCAGCGGTTTAGCGCCACCTTCAGCCCAGGCCCTGATCCTGGAGACCCAGGATCGAGTCCTACATTGGGCTCCCTGCATGTAGCCTGCTTCTCCCTCTGCCTGTGTCTCTGCCTCTTTCTCTGTGTCTCTCATGAATAAATAAAATCTTAAAAGAAAAAAAAAAAGGCTCACAGATCTAAATATAATAGCTAAAACTACAAAACAGCAATAAATCTTCATGACCTTGGATTAGGCAATGGTTTCTTAAATGTTATCCTAGGAAAAGCAACATGAAAAAAGAAAAAAAAAAGATAAATTGCTATTTCATAAAAATTAAAAACTTGTACTTCAAAGAATACTTTTCATTTCAGAGAGTGAAAAGACAATCCACAGAATAGATTTAAAATTTTGTGAATCATGTATCTGATGAATAATCTGTATATCCAGATTCTATAAAGAACTCTTTTCTGGGGGGATCCCTGGATGGCTCAGCGGTTTGGCACCTGCCTTCGGCCTGGGACGTGGTCCTGGAGTCCCAGGATCAAGTCCCGCGTTAGGATCCCTGCATGGAGCCTGCTTCTCCCTTGCCTGTATCTCTGTCTCTCTCTCTGTGTCTCTCTCATGAATAAATAAATAAAATCTTTAAAAAAAAAAACTTTTTTTTTAAAGATTATTTATTTGAGAGAGAGAGAGAGAGTGAGAGAGCGTGAGCGCGCACATGAGCAGGAAACCTGATGTGGGACTCGATCTTAGGACCCCAAGATCATGACCCAAGGTGAAGGCAGATGCCTAACCGACTGAGCTATCTAGATGCCTCTCTATAGAGAACTCTTTATGACTAACAATAAAAAAGAAAAACAGGGCAGTCCGGGTGGCTCAACAGTTTAGTACCACCTTCAGCCCAGGGCCTGATCCTGGGGATCTGGGATCAAGTCCCACATTGGGCTCCCTGCATGGAGCCTGCTTCTCCCTCTGCCTGTGTCTCTGCCTCTCTCTCTTCCTCTCTGTGTTATGAATAAATAAATAAAATCTCTAAAAAAGAAAAAAGAAAAAAATTAAAAATGCACAAATGATTTGAATAGCATTTTGCTTAAAACATATACAAATGGCCATCAAGCACATGAAGAGATGTTCTACATCATTAGTTATTAAGAATGCAAATCAAAGCTATAATGAAATACAACTTATTACCCACTAAGGCTAAATTAACAGACAATAACACTTGTTGGTAAGGATGTGGAGAAACTGGAATCCACACAAAAGTGTTGGTGGAGTGGCAAGGTGGTGTGGCTGCTATGGAAGACAGTCTGGCAGTTCCTCAAAATGTTAAACATAAAATTACCATATGATTCATCAATCCACTCTTAGGTATACACACCCAAGAGAAATAAAAACTTATGCTCACACAAAAACACGTGAATGTTTATAGTGGCTTTAGTCTTTAATTGCCCAAAACCGGGAACAACCCAAATGTCCTTCATCTGGTGAACAAACTGGTGTATCCATACAGTACACTACTGCTCAGCAGTAAGGAGAAATGAGCTATCCATTCATATAACATGGATGAATTTCAAGTGAATTAAACTAAGTGAAAGAAGCCAGACTCAAAAGGCTACACATGCTGAATGTATAACATCATTGGAAAGACAGAACTATAGGAATAGAGAACAGATCAGTGGCTACAGAGAAAAAAGAGCTGCCTTGTTATTAAGCACTACAAGGGAATTTTTAGGGCAATGAAACTTTTCTTTCTTTTGTTTTTGGAAAGGGAGAGGGAAAAAGAGAATCTTAAGGCTCCAAATCCAGTGTGGAACCCAAGGCAGCTTGATCTCACAACCCTGAGATCATGACAGGAGTCAAAAATCAAGAGTCGAATGCTTTAACTGAGCTACTGGGGTACCCCAAGAATGAATAAATGAATATCTATCTATCTATCTATCTATCTATCTATCTACCTACCTACCTACCTACCTACCTACCTACCTTTCCTTCCTATCTCTCTCTCTCTTTCTTTCTTTTCTGTAATCTCTATGCCTAATGCAGGGTTGAACTAACAACTGAGATCAAGAATTGCATGCTCTACTGATGGAGCCAGACAGGCACTCCAAGTTCATGGAACTTTAAAAACAAAAACAACCCACAACTACATAGTCAACTAATCTTTTTTTTTTTTTAAGATTTATTTGAGAGTGTGAGACAGAGCAAGCACAAGCAAGGGGAACGGGAACAGGGGAGGGAGAAGCGAGTTTCCTACTGAGTTGGAGCTAGATGCAGGGCTTGATCCCAGGACCCCAGGATCATGACCCGACCCAAAGTTAGACACTTAATGGACACAGAGCTACCCAGATGCCCCTGGACCACTTTTTTTTTTTTTTTTTTAATTTACTTATGATAGTCACAGAGAGAGGGAGAGAGAGAGAGGCAGAGACACAGGGAGAGGGAGAAGCAGGCTCCATGCACCGGGAGCCCAACGTGGGATTCGATCCTGGGTCTCCAGGATCGCGCCCTGGGCCAAAGGCAGGCACTAAACCGCTGCGCCACCCAGGGATCCCTGGACCACTTTCTTATACCATATTCAAAACTAAATTCAAAATGGATGAAAGACCTAAATGTGAGACAGGAAACCATCAAGATCCTAGAGGAGAACACAGGCAGAAACCTCTCTCATGAATAAATAAATAAAATCTTAAAAAAAAAAAAAAGATAAAAAGCTTCTGTAGAGTGAAGGAATCAACAAAACCAAAAGGCAGCTTATGGAATAGGATAAGATATTTGCAAACGACATCATGTGATAAAGGGTTAGTACCCAAAACCTATAAAGAACTTACCAAACTCAACACCCCAAAAACAAAGAATCCAGTTACAAAATGGGCAGCAGACATGAATAGACACTTTTCCAGAGAAGACATCCAGATGGCTAACAGACACATGAAAAGATGGTCAACATCATTTATCATCAGGGAAATACAAATCAAAACCATGATGAAAAAAAAAGAAAAAAAAAAAAAACCATGAGTTACCACCTCACACCTCTCAGAATGGCTAAAAAAGTTTTTTTTTAAGATTTTATTTATCATTAAAAAAAAAAAGATTTTTTTTTTTAAATTTTTTATTTATTTATGATAGTCACACACACAGAGAGAGAGAGAGAGGCAGAGACACAGGCAGAGGGAGAAGCAGGCTCCATGCGCTGGGAGCCCGAAGTGGGATTCGATCCCGGGTCTCCAGGATCGCGCCCTGGGCCAAAGGCAGGCGCCAAACCGCTGCGCCACCCAGGGATCCAGATTTTATTTTTTATTCATGAAAGACACACACACACAGAGAGAGAGAGAGAGAGAGAGAGAGAGAGAGAGAGAGAGAGAGAGAGGCAGAGACATAGGCAGAGGGAAAAGCAGGCTCCATGCAGGGAGCCCGATGTGGGACTCAATCCCAGGACTTCGGGATCACACCCTGAGCTGAAGGCGGATACAAAACCGCTGAGCCACCAGACATTCTAAGAATGGCTAAAATTAATAATAGAAGAAACAATAGGTCTTGGTGAGGTTGTGAAGAAAAGGGAACCCTGGGATCCCTGGGTGGCAGAGTGGTTTGGCGCCTGCCTTTGGCCCAGGGCGCGATCCTGGAGAACCGGGATCGAATCCCACGTCGGGCTCCCGGTGCATGGAGCCTACTTCTCCCTCTGCCTATGTCTCTGCCTCTCTCTCTCTCTCTCTGTGACTATCATAAAAAAAATAAATAAAATAAAATAAAAAAAAAAGAAAAAGAAAAGGGAACCCTCTTGTCCTGTTGGTGGGAATGTAAACTGGTAAAACTGCTCTGGAGAACATTTTGGAGGTTCCTCAAAAAAGATAAACATAGAACTACCCTAGGATACAACAACTGCACTACTAGGTATTTACCCAAAGGATACAAAAATGCAGATTTGAAGGGGCACATGCACCCCGGTGTTATAGCAGTATTATCAACAATAGCCAAACTAAAGAGAGAGCCCAAACGTCCATCAACTGATGATGATGAAGATGTGGAGTGTTTATGTACACACACACACACACACACGAATATTATTCACCCATCAAAAAGAATGAAATTTTGCCATTTGCAATGACATGGATAGAGCCAGAGTGTATTCTAAGTGAAGTCAGCCAGAGAAAGACAAATATGATCTCACTCACATGTGGAATTTAAGAAAGAAAACAGATGAACATATGGAAAGGAAGAAAAGAAAAAAAGCAGAAAGGGAGATAAGCCATAAGTGACTCCTAAAGACAGAATAAACAGAGTTGATGGAAGGAGGTGGGGGGGGGGATGGGCTAGATGGGTGATGGGGATTAAAGAGGGCATTTGTGATGAGCGCTGCGTGTTGTATCTAAATGATGAATCACTGAATTCTACTCCAGAAACTAATATTGAACTATATGTTAACAAAATTTAAATAAAGTTTTTAAAAGAATCCTTAAAATTCAATAAGAGAAATAACCCAATTAAAAAAAAAATACAGGGATCCCTGGGTGGCGCAGCGGTTTGGCGCCTGCCTTTGGCCCAGGGCGCGATCCTGGAGACCCGGGATCGAATCCCACATCGGGCTCCCGGTGCATGGAGCCTGCTTCTCCCTCTGCCTGTGTCTCTGCCTCTCTCTCTCTCTCTGTGACTATCATAAATAAATAAAAATTAAAAAAAAAAAAAAGAAAATTATTAGCTAAACTATACTAAATTAAAAAAAAAAGTTTAAAAAAAAATAAAAATAATAAAAAAAAATACAACTCACAGAACAAAAAAGAATTTTTTTTTAAATTATTATTTATTTATGATAGTCACAGAGAGAGAGAGAGAGGCAGAGACACAGGCAGAGGGAGAAGCAGGCTCCATGCACCGGGAGCCCGACGTGGGACTCGATCCCGGGTCTCCAGGATCGCGCCCTGGGCCAAAGGCAGGCGCCGAGCCGCTGCGCCACCCAGGGATTCCCCAGAACAAAAAAGAATAAATTTTACTGTATATAAATTTTTAAAAATATTTTATTATTTTTAATAAGTTTATTTCATCTCATATGTATGTATGTATGTATCTATGTATGTATGTATGTATGTATGTATGTATATCATCTCTACATCCAACGTGGGGCTCAAACTCACAACCCCAAGATGAAGAGTCACAGTCACATGCTCCTCCAACTGAGCCAGTCAGGTACCCCTATATACACATGAAACTTTTTTTAAATACCACTGACCAAAAAAAATTAAATAAATACCACTGAAGAAACAAGTCTAAATTATAAAAATTATACAAGACAAAACAAGCACCAACTGAAGAAACAATCAGATGAATCTAGAATATGGGACATGCTACAATTTAACTGGCCTGGATTCTTCCAAAAAGGAAGGAAGGAAGGAAGGAAGGAAGGATGGAAGGAAGGAAGGAAGGAAGGGAGGGAAGGAAGAGGGGAGAGGCGGGGGCGGGGGGGGGGTAGGAAAGTGATAAACTATTCTAGATCAGTTGTTGGAAAGCATTCTCTATACAGTAATTGACAGTAAATTTTTTTTGGCCTTTATGCACCATATGGTCCCTGATTAAACTCTTTAAGTCTGCTGTTATAGAGTAGACTCTAGAGCTTTTGTAGTACAGCTTTTACTCTACAGTAAAAACTACAAAAGCTGACACAGATAATACGTAAATGAGTAGATGTGGAATAAAACTTTATTTACAAAAACAGGTGGCAAGCCATAGTTTGCCAACCCCTACATTAAAAGAGACACAGAATCAAACCCAACTGATAAACCTGGATGCATCTTTAAGCATCATGTCTTCAGTACGCCCCTCCCCCGAAAACAAAAAGCAAAATATTAACAATTGAATCTGAGTGGTATATATTTATATTTACTACTTTATGTTTTTATTTTTATGTATGCTTGACACTTTTCATAATAAACGTTATTTTCAACCTGTGCTATAACACTGCATTGTCCTTTGTCATTAACTCTTTAATGTGTTTCCAATTTCTCTTTAAGTATGATAATGAATATCTTATTTATTTAGCTCCGTGCTAGTATGGAGCCCATTGCAGGGCTCAAAGTCATGACCCTGGGATCAAGGCCTGAGTTGAGACTAAGAGTTGGATGCTTAACTGACTGAGCCACCCGGGTGCCCCATGAATATCTTTTGTAATAAATACTTCTCACATTATTTCTTCAGGGCATATTCTCATTATTAAGGAGAATGACTGGGCCAAAGAAAGAACACTGATTGTAATGACTCCTGATACATATTTCCAAATTGCTTCCTAAAAAGACTGCACCTTTTCCCACCACCCTTGTGAACGATTATACGGATCTTTTAAAAAAATCTACAAAGGACTTTGTTGATTTCACATTTGCTAAGACAGAACATGTGTAAGACAAAATACCAAAGGG
Organism: Vulpes lagopus; assembly: GCF_018345385.1. Lineage (NCBI taxonomy): Eukaryota > Metazoa > Chordata > Mammalia > Carnivora > Canidae > Vulpes > Vulpes lagopus. The sequence continues at coordinate 165,311,728 of NC_054825.1, forward strand.
TCAGTGGTTTTCTCTGGGTAATGGAATTATGAGTGATTTTCATTTTCTTTCTTTTTTTTGTAATATTTTATTTATTTATGAGAGAGAGAGAGATAGGCACAGGGAGAAGCAGGCTCCATGCAGGGAGCCCGACGTGGGGCTCGATCCCAGGACTCCAGGATCATGCCCTGGGCTGAAGGCAGGCGCCAAACCGCTGAGCCACCCGGGGAATCCCTGATTTTCATTTTCATCTTTGAATTTATTCTGTACTATCAGATTTTTCCATAACATGCATACAACTTCTGTAATTTAAAAACCAGCAACTTCACAAAAGGACAAATATGGTAGGACTCTGCTTACATGAAATAGCTAGAATAACTAAATTCATAGACACAGAAAGCAGAATAGAGGTTACCAGAGTCTGGGGGAAGGCAGAATAGTTAGTGTTCAATGGGCAAAGATTTTCTCAGTTTAGGATGCTGAAAAACTTCTGGAAATATACAGTAGTAATGGCTGTACAACACTGTGAATAAACTTAATGTCGATGAATTGTACTTTTTTTTTTTTTTTTTTTAAAGATTTTACCCATTCATGAGATACAGAGAGAGAGGCAGAGACACACACAGAGGGAGAAGCAGGCTTCTTGCAAGGAGCCCGGACCCCAGGATCACGCCCTGAGTCAAAGGCAGATGCTCAACCACTCGGCCCAGGTATCCTTGTACATTAAAAAAAAAAAAAGATTTCATTTATTTATTCATGAGAGACACATAGGAAGAGACATAGGCAGAGGGAGAAGCAGGCTCCCTGCAGGGAGAGCCTGATGCAGGCAGGACTAGATTCTAGGACCCTGGGATCACAACCTGAGCCAAAGGCAGACACTCAATCACTAAGCCACCCAGGTGCCCCTAAAGATTTTATTTTAAAATAATCTTTGGATGCCTGGGTGGCTCAGTGGTTGAGAGTCTGCCTTCAGCTCAGGGCATGGTCCTGGGGTCCCAGGATCGAGTCCCACATGGGGCTCCCTTCAAGGAGCCTGCTTCTCCCTCTGCTTCTCTCTCTCTCTCTCTCATGAATATATAAATAAAATCTAAAAAAAAAGATGAGACTTTTAATTTCAAGGCTGTAAATTCGAGCCCCACACTGGGTGTAGAGATTACTCAAAATTTTTTTTAAAAAAAGGTTTATATTGTGTATATTTTATCAAATTAAAAAAATAAAACCTGGGGATCCCTGGGTGGCTTAGTGGCTTGGCGCCTGCCTTTGGCCCAGGGCGTGATCTTGGAGTCCCGGGATCGAGTCCCACGTCGGGCTCCAGCATGGAGCCTGCTTCTCCCTCTGCCTGTGTCTCTGCCCCTCTGTCCCTCGGTCTCTCTCTCTCTCTCGCGCGCGCTCTCTCTCTCTCTCATAAATAAATAAATAAATAAATAAATAAATAAATAAATAAATAAATAAATAAATAAATAAATAAATAAATAAATCTTTAAAAAATAAAAAAATAAATAAAACCTTTTAAACAGTAAATTATGGGATGCCTGGGTGGCTCGGTGGTTGAGCATCTGCCTTTGGCTCAGGTCATGATCCTGGGGTCCTGGGATGGAGTCCAGCATCAGGCTCCCCACAGGGACCCTGCTTCTCCCTCTGCCTATGTCTCTGCCTCTCTGTGTCTCTCATAAATAAATAAATAAAATCTTAAAAAAAAAAAAAAAACAGTAGGTTATATTACATACACAAATTATGAATGTTCATCATAAATGTTTATAACAGTGACAAAGTATCAACAACTTATATACCCACCAAGGTAATGGTTAAATAAATTACCACCTATCAAACAATGAAACATGAAGCACAAGTGAGACTATGGATTTGTATTTTTGTTGCAAACAGGCCCATGATATGATGAAAAAATAAGGCTATCATATTAAGTATGATTTTGTTGATATTTAAAAAGAGAAAAAATATGAATAAATAATAAGTAGAGAAGTTTGTGAAGTGAAATCCTGAAAACATTAGCAGTGGCCACTTTTCCATGGTGTGACTATGGGTTATCCTTTTTTCTTCCTTTTAACACTTTCTGGAAACAGGCATCTGTTCTTTCATAATCAGAAAAGCAATAAAGCTCTCTGAAAGAGAATAAATAACCTAACATAATGGACAGTGTCCGATATCACTGACAGATAAGGGGAATGAAGACTTGTGCACAGCTTTCTCAACTGAAGTGGGCACACCCTGCTCAGAGCTGGCAGTGGGCAATTTGTGAGGGTAGCTCGGCTGCCAGACGGCAGCTTATTTCCCTGCCAGCATCTCAATTCTATCTCAAGCCTTATCTCCCCCTATCTATCCACAGACACTCCACGAGACCACCAAACACCTCTTACTTAAAGGGCAATAGAGCAGAAGTGCCTGAGCATAGGAGGTCCTGGACAAGGGAAAGCAGTTTCTGTATAGGGTGGGCAGGGAAAGAAAACACTGTGGAGAGAAAACCAGCCAGCAGCTAGTTAGGCTACAGCTTTTTCCTTCTCGGGAAGTGAGGCCTGCAATGCACAGGCAAGCCATTCTCCACTCAAGATGCCCAAATGAGTTGACCAAGCTGCACACTCACAGCCTGGCACCCAGCACCAAGCATGCTTGGTGGCCCCGCATGGCCCACCTCCTCCTCCTGCCATGAAGCACAGAGCAGACAATACTTGCTTCTCACACAATCTTCTTCCTCCACCAAGAGACACATGACTGGCTGTTAGCAGGAGATAGGGACCCCTGCCCACACAACGCAAACTTGCTAACTGCTGCCTCTCTTTGGCTGGCAGCTTGGCAGGTGGTTCAAGGCCCCCCGCTGGGCTGAACCTAGCTGGGCTTTGGTAGGGTCTAAATAAGGTTGCCAGACACAAGTAAAGGAAGTAGGGAGCAGGAAAGGAAGGGACTCTGATTTACTGGTGAAAAGAAAACAAGGTAGCAGTGTGGTAAGACCTGAGTGAGATCTTGGTTGGCTATATACTAAAACTTTGGGCAAGTGATTATATCTGAGAATTAGTGTCTTCATTTAACTAATGGGAAAATAATAACAATTAAAATAATAATAAAAATGATAATAGACACTTCAAGGAATTATTTTGACAGTTAAATGTGTTGGCACAGGGGGTGCCTGGGTGGCTCAGTCAGCTAAGTGTCTGACTTCAGTTCAGGTCATGATCCTGGGGTCCTGGGATTGAGCCCTGCATCAGACTTCCTGCTCAGAGGGAACTCTAGTTCTCCCTCTACCTTTGCCCCTCCCCCTGCTGGTGCGCGCGCTCTCTCTCCCCCCCCCCGCCCCCCACAAAAAGAACAGTGGCTGTATAGATAAAGCACAGAAAATCCTCATACATGGTACCATTGTTATTAGCTGTATAACCTTGGATGAGTCCCTTAACTTCTCTGAGCGTTGACTGAACTTTTCCTGTTGTGAAGAGAGACCATGTATATAAGACAACCATCACGATGCCTGGGATATAACAGCTGCTCAATAAACTCAATATAGCCATCATCGTTAGTGCTACAAGCTGCAGGCATTGTGGGTACCTGCCAAAGACACTGAAAGAAGGAGACTAAGAAGATCCCAGAATTAAAAAAAGAAGATCCCAGAACTGCGTAGAAAGGGGTTCCTCATCCAGTCACTATCTGGACCTCTCCAAACAAATCTTAAACCTGCTGAGTGTGAGAGCAAAAGACATCCCAGGACCCAAGGGTGAGGATGCTGGGAACATGGATGCCTTTGCTGCCAAGGGTACAAACTGATAAGCTATCAGTGGAAGGCACTGGGATAATATCTACCAAATGATAAATCGTAATCTTCTGATCCAGCCATTCCCTTTCTAGTAATGGAACCTGCACACATACAAAATGATACTTAGAAGGCCATATGCTACACGATAACAAAAGCCTGGCCACAACCTGAATCAGTAGGACAGGCTCAATAAACTATAGTGCTCCATGCTGAAATACTATAGAGCTGTATAAACAAGGGAGGAATTGGGCAGCCCTGCTGGCTCAGTGGTTTAGCGCCACCTTCAGCCAGGGCCTGATCCTGAAGACCCAGGATCAAGTCCCACGTTGGGCTCCCTGCATGGAGCCTGCTTCTCCCTCTATTTATTATTTAAATAAATAAAATCATTAAAAAACAAAACAAAACAAAACAAAAAAACAAGGGAGGAATCAATGTTCTGATCTAGAAATATCTCCAAAAGATAACGTAAAGTGGAAAGAGAAAGGTACAGAGTAGTATACATAGAGTTTACGTTGCTTTGGATTTTCAGCCATGTGAACACAAATGATCTATGACAAATGATAAATTGCACTTCTCTTTCTTTTTCATTCCGTGCTACTACACCAGAGGTCGACAAGAATAGGCAGAGTGTGGCGAAGGAGGTACTCCTCAGGGCTTTCGTTCTTAATAAGGGATCTGTCCAAATTAAGGCAAATACTGAAAGACATTTATCAATCCAGGCTAACCTGGGATAAGCACTGAGACTAACCTGACAAAATCTTCAGGAAGCAGGTCAGGATTAACACCCAGGGAGTCAAGCACGTCATTTCGAATCTGGAGCAACAACTCAGAATCTTCCCCGAAGGTATCAGAACTAGGATCTCTTCCTTTATCTGTGCGGAACTTCAGGAGCACTAGGAAAGGCAAAGAAGGTAGGTTAAAAACCAAGTCTTTTTTTTTTTTATTCATGGGAGACACAGAGAGAGAGAGACAGAGACACAGGCAGAGAGAGAAGCAGGCTCCAGGCAGGGACCCTGATGTGGGACTTGATCCCAGGACTCCAGGATCACACCCTGAGTGAAAGGCAGATGCTCAACAACTGAGCCACCAAAAAAAGGGTATCTCCCCCCCCTTTTTAAGATGCTATTATCTATCTATCTATCTATCTATCTATCTATCTATCTATCATCTACCTATCTTATTTGGGAGGGAGTGAGGGGGAGAAAGAGAGAGAGAGAGAAGAGCAAGCAGGGGGCGGAGCAAAGAGAGAGGGACAAGCAGACTCCACACTCAGTGTGGAGCCCAATTTGGAGCTCAATTCCCCAACCCTAACATCATGACCCAACTCAAAATCAAGACTGGGATGCTAGGGGCGCCTGGGTAGCTCTGTGATTGAGGGTCTGCCTTTGGCTCAGGTCGTGATCCTGAGATCCTGGGATCGAATCCCACATCAGGATCTCTGTAGGGAGCCTGATTCTCCCCTTGCCTGTGTCTCTGCCTCCCTCTGTGTGTTTCTCACGAATAAAAAAAATCTTACAAGAAAAAAAAAAAAAAAGAGTGGGACCCTCAACTGATTGAACCACCCAGGCACCCACAAAACCAAGTCTTTTCATAACAAATGCTTCTAGATATTGAGAACATAAACACAGAAAGTGGTATATTAATTAAAATGCAGACCAAGTAAAAGATAATCTACTTTTCATTTATTCACAAACAGAGAGAGGCAATTGACAATTACAAAAATTACTAAAATTACTGTGATGAGTGCCACAATAGTCTAACAGAGGATCTGACATCCTCAGTGGGATGGTGTCAGTTAAGGATTCCCCAAGGAAGTAGTAACTGAGTCAAGTATCTGTGAATCTGGGGGAAGGGAGGGCAGGGAGAAGCTTCAAGCAGAGGGAAAAGGCCCAATTATGGTCCAGAAGACAGATCAGGAGTGGGAGGCAAGCATTCTAGACATCAGTTCAAAGGGCTGCTTTAGCCAGAAAGGCCAGCCAAATGCTCAGACTCATCAGACAGACAGGTCATTACAAACAAAACCTCCCTCAGTACAACAATTATGTCAACCTCCAGAAACAAATGTTTAATTTTGCCTGTGAACCAGAGGAAAGGTTCAGATGATGGCAGCAAATCAGAGCTACTGCATATTGAGACCCTAACAAGGTTTGAATTTTCTTTTTTCCTTTTATTTTATGTATTTATTCATGAGAGACACAGAGAGACAGGCAGAGACATAGGCAGAGGGAGAAGCAGGTTCCAATCCATGCAGGGAGCCACGATGTGGGACTCAATCCTGGGACCCCAGGATCACAACCTGAGCCAAAGGTAGGCACTTACCGCTGAGCCACTCAGGCTTCCCTGAATTTTCAACCCCAACAAAAAGGCACATGTAGGAGCATAAGACTCATCAAAATACCAGCACCTTCTACTGCCACTACACTTTATCCACTGCATGCTGGGTAGATGGTATCCTTATTCCCTACAGGCTCCTCAAGGCAGGCGCACAGCCGGCCTGAAGCCCAATCTCTAGGGCATGCCCTTCCCACAACACACCTGCGGATAGATGCATGACGGGCCTGGTGTGCTGGGACAGCAGCTCAGGCCTGGAGGATGCTTCCCAGTTAAAAAAGTACTTCCTGGGCAGCCTGGGTGGCTCAGCGGTTTAGCGCTGTGTTCAGCCCAGGGTGTGATCCTGGAGACCTGGGATCGAGTCCCACATTGGGCTCCCTGCCCTGCATGGAGCCTGCTTCTTCCTCTGCCTCTGTCTGTCATGAATAAATAAATAAAATCTTTTTTTTTTTTTAAAGTACTTCCCTTTAATTTTCACCGGTATCTCCTACTAAAAAAGTGAACTTATTCTGCAAATTATACTATTAGTACAAGAGGCTCTTTCCTAAAAATTAAGGTGGACTAAGAAGTGACACAACTGCTGTGAGGCTCTTTAAAAAATCCAAGTATTTGGATGCCACCTCAGACTAAGGAATCAGTCTTTCTACTTGTTTTCTTAAGACTCACAAAATATTTCGGAAATAAGCCGCCAGGGTTGACAACTACCAGCCAAGTAGCACAAATTAATTCATTCACCAGCACAGTGGCCACGCACTCACTGCAGGCCTGGCAGGCTCAGAGGGTGCATGCAGGTAGTGGCAAGAGACGAAGGATTCAGGAACCGGAACAGGTGGCCTCCTCAAGCCCAAGAGGAGCTCATAAAAGGGCTGCTAAGTGCTCCAGGAAGATCTCAAACCATGGAGGCCCATTTAGGAAGACACAACCTGCCCCAGATTGGGCTTTTCTCAAAGATAGGCCCTTGGTCTGTATTTCTCTGACAACCCTCACAGGCCCAGGACAAGACTCTGCATATCAGAGGCTTTGGAAAAAAGGACTCTAGAATAATTGTTTCATATGTTGTCTGGGGACATTACATTCCTCCTTTTCAAGAACATAGCTTTGGGACATCTGGGTGGCACAACTGATTGGGCATCCAATCCAACTCCTGATTTCAACTAGAGTCATGGTCTCGGGGTCGTGGGATTGAGCTCCACATCAGGCTCCACACTCAGTGTGGAGTCTGCTTGTCCCTGTCCCTCTACACTGCCGTGCCCCTTCTCTCTTTCTCTCTCTTGAATAAATAAAATCTTAAAAAAAGAAAAAGAAAACACAGCTCCTAGAATCTTCAGTGCTACCTGACCACTGGGCAGCCAACTCAGAGCCCACGACAGTTTGGATGCTGGCTAACACCAGTCTACGATCACCTAAACTTCACTTCTGACTCGGCAGATGTGCTGTTGGGATTCCAGTTGGAAGTAAATGAATGTAATCAAATCATAAGCGTTTGGAGGCAGAGTGGAGAAAAGACTAAAGAAGGGACTACTAATCCCTGTTTTGACCAAGACTCTTTTTCAACAATGTCCTGTGAAGACAAAGGAAATGTGGAAATCTGCTAACCCGGCCAAAAGAGAGGATGTTCTGAGCGGACTGTATCAAATGTCATCACTATTCTTGTCAATCACTTTGGAGAGGACACAAAGGCAGACCCAGAATGAGTTATCAGTGTCACCTGAGCGATGACAGAGGCAATGGCAAGTGCAGGCCACTCAAACTGCACAATTCAAGGCCCAGTGGCAACTGTTTGGAAACTGAGTAAGGCTGCTTGATTTCCAGCCATCAGGGTGGTGGTAGGCAGCAGGAGCCCTAGGCTGGCTGCTTCATATGCGATCTTCTCATTTCTGTGTCACTGCAACAGAAGCACCAACTGTCATGAGGGATGGAGAGGAGAGGATAATTTTTTCAGCTCTACCACAAAGCTTTTCATCTTTTGGTTAGAAAATACAGCTCTTGGAACAAAGCTCAAACCATTATAACTGCAAAACAAACAGCGCCTACGATGTGCCAGGCACTATTCTAAACATTTTATGTGCATTACCACTCATCCTCAATGACCTGGTAATAGGTAGGTCCTATTACTCTCCCCACTTTATTGATGAAGAAACTGAAGTTCAAAGAGATTAAGTGGCTTGTTCAATGTAACTGTCAATAATAAGCAGTGAAGCAGAAATGCCAACCCAAATCTGGCTTCAGAATTTGTGTTTCTTAACCCTAATGGAGTCCAGGAGAAATGGCAAGACAATCGAGACTGCAGCCCCAAGGATTCCAAGTGGTCTGGCTCTTTGCCCTTGACCTCAGGAGGACTCCCATTCAACCACATTTTTGTGAGATGCATTTTCCAGATGGGCCCTGCCCTCTCCCAATGGATCCATTAATTTTAAGTTGCTAGTTCAATAAGTGAGATGTGGAAGCAGAGGCCATATGAAACCTTGCCCATCAATCTTCAGAGTGGAAGACCAGCTTCACCTCAGAAAGAAGATGGGATGAAGAAGAGGAGAGCAAAGACAGTCAGCAGCTAGCCCTGCTGTTTCTCTGGGCCCCTTGCCTGGTCCTGGTGCAGGCTGCCTGGCCACGGGCCGGCAGGCTGGCACCGTCCAGATACCTCTCTGACCACATCTGAAGTCCTCTCAGGGCCTCTGGGAAGGGGGCCAGTCAGTCCGGCCACTTACTTGCAGCAAAGCAAACAGAAGCTGTATTTTTCACTCTTTTTCAAATGTCAGCACTCCAGTCAGCAGGGGTGGAGGGGGCCAGGGAGAAGCCCATGTCCTGGAGAGGCAGCAGCCCCAGAACTGACCCTATCCCCTAACAAGCTCTTGCTTATTAAATTCTCCTCTTTGTTCTGCTTTTCACCCCTCCCAAATAGCCAGCCAGACACACACACACACACACACACACACACACACACACACACACACCACTGTTGACTCTGCACTTCTGAAGAGCACCTCCTCACCAGTTTCCAGATTATAAAACTGTTCCATTAAGATCAAATATTGTCAGGGATGGAGAGCTGCTCTGCCAAAAGATGACTCATCGCATCGTATCAAAACACTGCACAAAATTAGAGTTCCAAACTTGATTAACTTCAACTGAACCTTTTAATTAACTCAGGTTGTTAAAGTCTGAGGGAATGACATTCATCACTACAGATGATAGGCTAGTGTCTCTGCCCAAGTTCAGGACTTGCCCATGTAATAGAAAAAGGTAAACTTCGAAAAAGAGAAACCAAGCATCTTTTCATGTATTAGAAGAAAAACTATGTACATGTGAATACACTACTATTCTGCAAAAAGAAATTAACACTAAAATTCAAATTTAAACTGAATCAGGGTATTAAATTCATGTTCTAACAGAAATTTGGAAAGCAGTAACTATTAATCACTGTATTTCTTCCTACACATTTCTTATTGCATTTAAATTGTGGGATTAGGGATCCCTGGGTGGCGCAGTGGTTTAGTGCCTGCCTTTGGCCCAGGGCGCGATCCTGGAGACCCGGGATCGAATCCCACGTCGGGCTCCCGGTGCGTGGAGCCTGCTTCTCCCTCTGCCTATATCTCTGCCTCTTTCTCTCTCTCTCTGTGACTATCATAAATAAATAAAAATAAAAAATAAAAATAAAAAATAAAATAAATTGTGGGATTAGGGCGATCCCTGGGTGGCTCAGTGGTTTAGCGCCTGCCTTTGGCCCGGGGCGCAATCCTGGAGTCCCAGGATCAAGTCCCACATCGGGCTCCTGGCATGGGGCCTGCTTCTCCCTCCTCCTGTGTCTCTGCGTCTTTCTCTCTCTATCATGAATAATTAAAAAAAAAAAAAATCTTTAAAAAAAATAAATTGTGGGATTATACTTAGCAAAAGTAAGGCCACCCTCCCCCCAAAAGCACATTTATAGGAGGAAAAAAATGAAGTCAATGTTGCAAATTAGCCCCAACAAAATTGCTGTCCTCAAAAACAGCCAAACTGAGGGTGGGTGGGAGGGGGGAGGCAAATCTACACAAAAATCTCCTATGCCTGACACCTAAAGCTTCTCTGTAGCAGACATCCTTGCTCCAAATTCTCTGGTGCTCCTCAACCTCCCAAAGACCCATTCTCCCCAAGCTGGCTCACTCAGTGGAGACTCATTATCCCTGGAATATGGCCTGGAAATTGGCTCAACTTGTGGCTCACATACAGTTCCAAAAAAATGAAGTTCTCCTCCTACCTTACAGCCTTTTTATTTTTATTTTTTTTATTATTTTTTCCTTACAGCCTTTTTAAAAAGATTGTATTAGGATGCCTGGGTGGCTCAGTGGTTGAGAGGCTGCCTTCGGCTTAGGGCATGATCCTGGAGTCCCACATCGGGCTCCCTGTATGGAGCCTGCTTCTCCCTCTGCCTGGGTCTCTGCTTCTCTCTGTCTCTCATGAATAAATAAATAAAATCTTAAAAAAAAAGATTGTATTTATTTATTTATTTGAGAGAGAGTAAGAGGAGTGTGTGTGTGCGCAAGTTAGAGGGTCAGAGGAGGAAAGCATGAAGCAGACTACGCTGAGAATGGGGCCTGGTGCAGGGCTCAATCTCACAATCCTGAGATCATGATGTGATTCGAAATTAACAGCCAGCTGCGTAAGAGACCGCACCACTCAGGCGACCCCTCATAGACTATCCTTTAAGGCAAAACACTAGGTCTCATGTTTGGTCAATTGCTCTTTCAATAAATACATACCAAAGATGGTAATAACTAGAATAATTGTGATGATTTCACAGTGTATACAAATGTCAAATCACTATGTCATAACCTTAAAATAGTGTTATAAGTCAAGTACATCTTAATAAAAACAAATTAAAATAAATAAGCAAATATTTAGAAACACCTGGGTGGCTCAGTGGTTGAGCGTCTGACTTTGGCTCAAGGTTGTGATCCCTGGATCCTGGGATCAATTCCTGCTTCTCCCAGAGAAGCCTGCTTCTCACAGAGAGCCTGCTTCTCCCTCTACCTATGTCTCTGCCTCTCTGTCTCTCATTAATAAATAAAATCTTAAACAACAACAAATATATAAATACTGAGCACCATTTTGTGCCAGGCACTCAGTTGGACAGAGGAAAGCAAAACACATACTCTGCCCCCTCAGAGCACTTTGGGAAGGTGACAAAAAATACTAAATATGGGGCAACCCAGGTGGCTCAGCGGTTTAGCACTGCCTTTGGCCCAGGGTGTGATCCTGGAGACCTGGGATTGAGCCCCACATCGGGCTCCCTGCATGGAGACTGCTTCTCTCTCTGCCTGTGTCTCTGCACCTCTCTCTCTCTGTCTCTCATGAATAAATAAAATCTTAAAAAAAAAGAAAGAAAACTACATATGAAATAACAAACGGTGGGAACTAGAAAAGGTACTGAGAGAACATTATTGAATGGAATGGGGTGGTATCACCAGGCAGAACCATCTCATCTCCACTGGCCACCAGGCCTGAACACTGACCCTGGGCACACTCTCCCCTTTGGCACAACCACGTGTTGCTCTTCAGAGCCGGGGAGCTTTGGAATTGGCAGGCAACGGCAATAAGGACCACAGTGCTGGAGCCAGATTGCCTGGGCTGGAAACCAATTTCTCCACTTACTGTGACCTTGGACATGTGACAACATCCCTGAGCCTACTCTGTAAAATGGGAATCATAAGGGCACTTCCCTTACAGGGTTTAAGGACTAAGCAAATACCTGAAAAGTAGCCAGGACAGTGCCGCGTACAGAGTAAGTACCAGGTAAATGACAGTATCCAGAACTGCTGCTCTTCTACGACGTCCATAAACCCAGCTTACACACCCTTAGAGAAACTTACAGGGGCCCCTGGGTGGCTCAGTGGGTTTAGCGTCTGCCTTCAGCTCAAGTCATGATCCCAGGGTCCTGGGATGGAGCCCTGCATCCAGCTCCCTGCTCAGCAAGGAGTCTGCATCTCCCTCTGCCTTCTCCCGACTCATGCATGCACGTACATGCGCATTCTCTCTCAAATAAATACATTAAAAAAAAAAACTGACATACTTCTTCATGCTGAAATTCCTCACTTAACTCTATTACCATCAATAATTCAGCTGTGAGCTCTGGAGACTAGTGACTCGGCTCTGAATAATCCTGATCCTTTCCACACCCCACTCTTTTCCTCCAACGCTCAGATCTTTAGCGTGTGATTTTTAGTCATTTGTGTAAATTCACTCGTATAAGAATCAATCTGTCTCCTCTGCTGAACTTTTGTGCCCATGGGACACACAAACCATATCTGCTTTGTTCACTATTCTCTACTTGACGCCTAGCACAGGGCATGCCCCATAGTAGACATTTTTCTGAGAAAAATCTCTGCTCTGTGGGAAGCCTCGATGTTTCGTGAAGGAAGGAAAATAATCACATGTGAGGGAAGAGGAGGTCTCATGACAACTGACACAAAGTCCTCACACATCTTTACCAAGCCTGCTCCTCTACTAAGGGATTCAAATACAGTTTTCAGGATACCCAATATGGATCTGTTCCTTATCATGTATATTTACAAACATGGTAGCTCTGGAAAGTCCAGCAAGAAACAAAAAAAGATACACGGTGCATCACATGTACCCTCAAGAGGAAAACAAGAAGTCTGGCTTTCAAGGCCATATCCGAGGGCTAACAATGTAGAAAAGCCAGCCCATGGGCATGAAGCTCAGAAGAGGGGCAGACTTGGATTGGAGAAGGCAGGGACGTTTCAGGGAAGTCATCATAGGTCTGGTTCTCTCAGCCTCCTACCCTTCGAGGTGCCCAGTAATCTGCTCAGCTCAGTTCCACCAGAGGACTTCCTCTTGCTTTCACCTCACTCTTTAACCCAGCAACTTACAAGGAGTGTGCATGTATTCATTCATTCATTTTTTTCATCCACAAACATTTCCTGAGCACCTGCACACCACCCCCACAACCTGTGCTGTGCTGGGTACCCAGAAGCAATCTAGATAGCCCCAGGTCCAGCAATGCACAGAGGACACACTCATGAAGTCCTGACTGTCACAAATGTCCCCATGGCCACACAGCACTTTGATCTCACTCTCCAGAGAGTCTCACCACTGGAGCGGCCTTCCCTAAAGACTTGCTTTCAAATTCCCTTTCTGAGCTCCAAGTCCTTGCCACCCTTTCACCTCTGTAGTGAAACCTGCCGCAGGACCTCATCACATACCAACTCAAAATGGAAAGAAAGCTATGTCTTGTTATTTACATTTCACTCTCTTCTGAAAAGAATTTGAAGGAGCCGCATGGAAATTGTTGTTGGGGGGGGGGGGGACAAGGGAGTACTATTTCTCAGAAATGACCTGAAAACAAGATGCCATTTTTTGCCTACCAAATTAAAGGCCAAGATGACTCAACCTAGGCAAGAAGGCAGAGGGACCTGCTCTGTCACTCAGAGCTCTGGCGGGAGTGTAAATACTCTATAAACCATGAGAAAATGGGGTACAGAAGATCTTTACAAAGGGTCATGCCCCTTGGCCAGTGACTGAATTATGTATAAACAGTCACTGTCATACTGTTTATACTACAGAAAATCAGGAAATAATCTCACATTAGATGTTAGGATAGTTATATGAAATATACGAACAGGTTGGAATATTATTCAAGTATTTTTTTTTTATTCAAGTATTAAAATTATGTTTAAGCAGGTTTTAGTCAGGGGCACCTGGGTGGCTCAGTTGGTTAGGCATCTGACTCAGTTTCAGCTCAAGTCATGATCTGATGGGCTGGAGGATAGAGCCCTGCCTCACACTCCTTGCTTGGTAGGGGGTGTCTGCCTGAAAGATTCTTTCCCTCTGCCCTTCCCCCTGCTCTCTCTCTAAAGATAAATAAATCTTTTTTTTTTTAAAGGCAGGTTTTAGTCATATTTTTTGCAACATTTAGGTTAAAAAAAAATCCTAATTTAGGTTAAAAAAAAAAAAAAGCAAAAAACCTCCTACGGGGGCACCTGGCTGGCTCAGTCAGTGGAGCATGCAACTCTTGATCTTGGGGTTGAGTTTGAGCCCCACGTTGTTGGGTGTGGATACTACTTAAAAATAAAACTTTAGGGGTGCCTAGGTGGCTCAGTCAGTTGGCTTGAATCATGATCCTGGAGTCCCGGGGTCAAGCCCTGTGTTGGGCTCCCTCTACCTCTCCTTGCTGCTTATGTTCTCTCTTGCTTGCTCACTCACTCTCTCTCAAATAAATAAATACTTAAAAAAGAAAACCTTAAAAAAGAAGTCCTATAGTATCCTATATTTAGAATGCACTCCACTATGTAAAAATAAAACAGAATGAGAGAAGGTACAATTGTTACCACCCCACTCTAGAGGTGGGAAACTGAGACTCAGGAGAGGTTCTGGGTCACTGTGGACTCAGAGATCATCACACCTGTAACCTCAATCCTATACTGCTTCCCTAGGAGCGGAGACAAGATAGGAGACATGCTAGTTCACAAAATAAAAATCACTGTTTGTTTTTTTTAAGACTTTATTTATTTAAAAAAATTTTATTTATTCATGAGAAACACAGAGAGATGGGGGTGAGGTGGGGCAGAGACACAGGCAGAGGAAGAAGCAGGCTCCACGCAAAGAGCCCAACATGGGACTTGATCCCAGGTCTCCAGGGTCAAGTCCTGGGCTGAAGGCGGCACTAAACTGCTGAGCCACTGGGGCTGCCCTAAAAAATCACTTTGAAAGGATTTGGCTCCCCACTCCAGAGCCCACCAGTTTAGAATGATGCAAGCCACTGGGTCACACGCCAGTCCAGCCAAAGACTATTTCTCCTCTAAAAAATGTCAAGTGATTCCTGAGCTTGACTCCCACCTTTGAAGTAGAACATTTTGACTAATATGCAAAGACTGTAACTTAAAAAGACAAAAAAAATTCTAAAATTCAGAGACAATTTTGCAGAGGGCAGAGATATCCACGGCCCACTGCTGCATGGCCCAGTCTCTATCAGTTTTGCCAAGCGCACCCTCTACTCACAGAGCAGTTCTGACAGAGCCCTCTGCATTCACACTCACCCTGCCTGGTCACAAGCAGCAGGGAGACAGGGGCTTTTCTCTAGCCCAGCACTTGAGTGGCACATGACCTTGACTCTGGGCATCTGCTGCTCTCTGCCAACCACTCTCACCGAGGGAAGATGGCACAGGACATTCCCGTGACTGTTGTCTGACAGTCAGAGAAAAGATGGGAGGCGCTGAACAAGAACTGCAGCTGGGCTGGGGGCCCAGGAGCAGCTCAAACACAGGCTCATGTCGGGGGTGGGGGATGTAGGGCTGTAAAGCAAACAACCAGGCAGGTCTCGCTGACAATGCTGCCCATTATTACAATCTGCTCTCAGGGGCCTCAGGTTCCCATCTGCCAAAGTAGACGAAGGAAATGTCACTGGGCTTTTGTGAAGTTCAGATTTTTAAAAAGGACATAATGCCATTAGCCAACCCTTGAACAACAACCCAGGAGTTTAGGGGCACTGATCCCCCATTAACTCAAAAATCCACATATAACTTGATTCTCCAAAAACTTCCCTACTAATAACCTACTGCTAACTGGAAGGAAGCCTTAGTGATAACAAAAGCAGTTGATTAACAAATATTCATATATTATCTATTATATACTATATTACACTAAAGGAAATGTTATTAAGAAAAATCAAAGAGAAAAGGAAATACACTTTACAGTACTGCACTATATTTTTATTTAAAAAATTTATGTATAAGTGGACAAAGTGGACCTGCACATTTCAAATCTGTGTTGTTCAAGGGTTAGCTGCAATTAAAACGTGACAGCTTTGGCGGGGGGGGCGGCATTTGGGTGGCTCAATCATTTAAGAGTCTGTCTTCAGCTCCGGTCATGATCCTGGGATCCTGGGATGGAGCCCAACTTTGGGTTCCCTGCTCAGCAGGCAGTTTGCTTTTCCCTCTCCTTCTCCTTCTGCCCCTACTTCCCACTTGTTCTGTCTCAAATAAATTAAATAAATAAATAATTTGAAATTTTTTGACTGTGTTGGGCAATGCTTAAACACTTAACTAGGTTTGGACAAATGACTTGGCCTGTCCAACACTCAATATCCTGATATGGAAATGAACGATCATAATAAGATCTGCTCTCACGAGGGTGTTATGAAGATTTAATGTGATTGTGATGCATGTAAAGAGCTTAATCAACAATTATGAATGCACAACATGTGCCGGGCCTTAATTTGATCCTTGTGGGCTGACAAGGCACTTAGGGTTATGCCCATTTGTCAGACTGAAGAGCGGAGCAGATGCCTAACCAGGGTGGGTTTTCTTGACAGCTATAAGGCACTACACTGCACTTATGGGTCACCTCTGTCCTTCCCTTCACCTCTATTTTCTCACATGGCACTGCCTTCCTTTCTGAATGACTGCGGTCTGGGTTCTCTACCACTGATAAGGCAATGGCACCAAAAAACCCAAACAGAACAACAACCAAAAAACCACTGCTTTTTTTCTTTCGCCCTTCCTACAAATTATTTTTAAACCTCTGTGGTCACGACGGCAATGAATCAACAAGTACTCGACTGCCACCCCTCTTATCAGAACCCACTTCCCTGTGGCCGTCTCCTCAGTGGTCCTTGTCATTGCTGGACACCAAAACACGCAATGGGGAATGCCAGGCGAACAGTGACGGTTGCCCCTGACCTGGTCCACAAAGGTTATAAGTTCTAAAATAAGAAGTTCCTTCTGAACAGAACTCATCACCAAATCAAGCTGAGGCCTAGAAACAAAGACAATTATAAATCATAAAAACTGGGAGGTAAGTAAGGAATGTGTGGGGGCAGGGCAAGTAGAAGGAGGAGGCATCAAAGAAAGTTTTCTCAAGTCTCCAACAGTAAAAAAATAATAATAAAATAATAATAATTATTATAAAGCGTTCATCATCAAGACATCTTGCAAAAGAATCCATGCAGATGGGACGCCTGGGTGGCTGGGACACCTGGTTGGCTCAATGGTTGAGCGTCTGCCTTCAGCTTAGAGCGTGATGAGATCAAGTCCCGAGTCCCGCGTCCGGTTCCCTGTGAAGAGCCTGCTTCTCCCTCTGCCTGTGACTCTGCCTCTCTCTGTATCTCTCATGAATAAATAATAAATCTTAAAAAAAAAAATCCATGCAGAAATGATGAAAAATGAAGTATAAAATACCAGAAAGCTCTACAGGTGCCTGGCTGGCTTATTCAGGAGAGCATGTGACTCCTGATCTCAAGGTTGCAAGTTCAAGCCCCAGGTTGGGCATCTGTTACAAATAAATAAATAAACCAAGAAAGAAAGAAAGAAACCAAGAAAACAAGCAAGAAAGTTAGTTCTAGAAGAATACACAAGAAGCAGCAGTTTCCTCTGAGATAGCTTTATATTTTAACTAATATGCCTCACTTTTATAATTTAATAAAGGAGAAAACAGAACTACTTCAAAGGCTCTCCTGTACATAATCATCTCAAGTAGAAAATCTTCAAAATCTCCATTGCCAAAAAGGCCACTAAGTAAAGGGACTTGCTTAAGGCCAAGAAATACATAGCAGAGCTGGGATCTACACTCCTTTCCAGATCTAACTCTGCAGACTTCAAGGCAGCCTTCTCAGGTGACTGAGAAGATTCTACTGGCAGGAGAAAGGAGATGTGAACCCCAAACTTGTCTGGCTAGATTTACGAAACCAGAACAATTAGTCACCCTAGAAAAGAGCGTAATCCCTGAGTGGAGGGCCCTGACCTCACCAACTCCTAGCAGAGACAGGAGTTGCTGGTTACTAAGAGGTCCTTGCTCCCTGGACATGGGGAGTTAAAGCAGAGTGGAAACACTTCAATCCTTTAGATGCTTATGGCTTATATCATATACCCAAGTCTGGGGCTTACATACTTCCAGTCTTGTAGCAGTGGGGAAAAGAATGCAGGCAAATTAGCACATCTAGGCGCTTTACATAAGCCTAAAATAAATCAATGAATCCACAAACTGAGAATTAGCAAAATTCTGGGGAACCTGAGTGGTTCAGTTGGTTAAGCGTCTGCCCAGAGTACTGGGATTGAGCCTTACATCAGGCTCCCTGCTCAGCAAGCAGTCAGCTTCTCCCTTTCCCTCTGCCCCTCCCCTCCCCCTCCCCCACTTGTGTGTTCTCTCTCTTAAATAAATAAAATCTTAAAAAAAAATTTTTAACAAAGTTCTCCAAACATGGGACTGATGGCCTAAGCAATCAATCAACCCACATTTACCAAGCCCCTATTCTGAGTCAGACCTCTGCTGGACAGTCAAGAGATGAGGGAGCCCACAAGACAACCCTCCAGTCAGCTCTATTATCTGGGGGGTGGTATGTGGACTACAGAGGAAAGAAACCCAACTCAGATAAGGGGCGTTAGGTTCCTAGAGGTAGCACAGGAGCTGAGCAATGAGGGTAAGTGGGGAAGGGCTGAAGCCCCTTCCAAAGGAATGGAAATTTTTTTTTTTTTTTTTTAAGGAATGGAAATTTGTATTAAAATGAAGGGGGTGACAGCAAGTAGTAAGAGTGGGGTCCAGGGAGGGCACTAGGGAATGCAAAGGATTTGAAAAGAGGTCAACAGGTCCCAGGACTAGAAATACAAGCCACTAAGTTTAAATTGTATCCTAATGACAAGAAAGATTCATGGAATGGTTTCAGTGTCTAGATAGATCAGTCTGATGACTGAATATGCATTAGAAGGAACTCTGAATTCAGAGGCTGGTAAAGGGACTATGGCACTAATGAAGACTGCGGGTGAGAGGCAGTCCTAGGAGAGAACTTGTGGTCATCTGAACAGGAGAGAGGGTGACAGAGAGGGGGAGATCAGGAGGTCTCAGACTGAACTCTGGTCCCACAGAGCACCATGTAGAGTGCTACGTAGGCTAGGGCTCAAGGTGAAAGGAGATGCCAATCAAGTGTCTGAACTTGACGAATGCTCTACAGAAGAAAAAATGGCAAATAGGTCAGAACAACACTAACAGAGACATGCTCCTCATCTCCTGATTCATCAAGGCTTTGCTGTTCTCACTGATGATATATAGTATTTCTTTAACAGCAAGGGTCTCTAGGCAGCCTTGAAAAGCTGGGAAACATATATAGCTCTCTTCTGGAGGAACTGCACAGAGAGAATAAGAGATTCAGATCTCCCCACTATCTGAAGAGATGATGAGCAGGTGCTCTTAAAATACACCATTCTATGGACCCTGCACAGACCGAAAAGCCCTTTGCAAGTATTACTCATCAGCTATCAAATATCAGAATTTTCCAGGTGCTAACAATTGGTTCTTTGGGAGATTGTTTCTATTTATTTTAATTTTTAGATTTTATTTTTGAGAGAGAGAGCACGTGTGGAGGAAGAAGCAGCAAGAGGGATTGCAAGAGAAAGAAAGGGAGGAGAAGCAGACTCCCCACTGAGCAGGGAGCTCAATGTAGGGCTCAAACCCAGGACCCTGAGATTCTGACCTGAGCCGAAAACAGATGCTTAACCGGCTGAGCCAACCAGATGCTATGTATAATTTTAGACATACAGGAAAACCGTATACAGAATTCCTGTATAACTTCATCAAGATTTCCCAAATGTTGGGCGCCTGAGTGGCTCAGTGAGCACCTGCCTTTTGCTCAGGTCGTGATCCCGGTGTCCGGGATCAAGTGCTACACTGGGCTCACCACAGGAGGCCTGCTTCTCCCTCTGCCTGCCTACGTCTCTGCCTCTCTCTGTGACTCTCATGAATAAATAAATAAAATCTTAAAAAAAAAAAAAAGATTTCCCAAATGTTAACATTCTACCACATTTAGGACGCCTGGGTGGCTCAGCAGTTGAGCGTCTGCCTTCGGCTCAGGGCGTGATCCCGGGGTCCGGGATCGAGTCCCACACCAGGATCCTTGTGGGGAGCCTGCTTCTCCTCCTGCCTATGTCTTTGCTCCTCTCTCTGTGTCTCTCATGAATAAATAAATAAAATCTTAAAAAAAAAATTCTGAAAAAAAAAATTCTGCCACATTTATCGTTATTTTATATCTACATGTATTCATTTTTTCCTGAATGATCTGACATTTGCCCGTAAATACTTCAGTGTATTTCCTAAAAACAAGAACATTCTCTTACATAACCACAAAACAATTATGCAAACCATGAAATTAAAATTGATAGAGTATTATCTAATTTACAGACCTTTTTCAAATTTTATCAACGGTCCCAATAATGTCCTTGAGAGCAAAAGAAAAAAAAAAAATCTTCCCCTACTCTCGAACCCAATCTAGAATTCTCCATTCCCCTTAGTTATCAATGTCTTATTCTCTTTAATCTGGAATAAGAGGTCCTCAGTTCTTTTTTTTTTTTTTTTTTTTAAGATTTTATTGGGGATCCCTGGGTGGTGCAGCGGTTTAGCGCCTGCCTTTGGCCCAGGGCGCGATCCTGGAGACCCGGGATCAAGTCCCACGTCGGGCTCCCGGTGCATGGAGCCTGCTTCTCCCTCTGCCTGTGTCTCTGCCTCTCTCTCTCTCTCTCTCTCTGTGACTATCATAAATAAATAAAAATTAAAAAAAAAAAAGAATAAATAAATAAATTTTATTTATTTAGGGGGATGCCTGGGTTACTCAGAGGCTGAACGTCTGCCTTCACCTCAGGGTGTGATCCCAGGATCCAGGATTGAGTCCCGGATCAGGCTCCCTGTGGGGAGCCTGCTTCTCCCTCTGCCTATGTCTGCCTCTCTCTCTCTGGGTCTCTCATGAATAAATAAATAAGTAAAATCTTTAAAAACAAACATACATACATGTATTTCTGTACCTACATAGAAAAACTGTGATTTCATCTGGTGACTCCAATTCCCATCTGATCCCACAGAGTTCCTTGTAGCCTTTCCCATTTTCCATACTTATAGGAACTCTGTTTTCTAGCAATAAAAAAAAAATCTGATTCTCATTATCCACAATATATTTATCTGTTTGCTCAGTTCTAGAGCAAACAATAACTAGTTTCAGAATTGCTAACCCATATACCGCTGTGAAAAACAAACCTACTAACTAGAGTTCAGTATTTGTTTATAGTTCTTTCTTCTTTAGTCTGAGGGTATAAATTCAAAAGCTACATGGGTTAGTTCCTTTTTCCTGCCTCAGTGTAATAATGGTCTCATTCGAAATAAATAATATGCTGCAAAGACCACAAGTAACTTAAAGCTGTGACACAGAACACAGGTACCCCCTCTCCCATAGCAGTTTCCCTCTAATTGGCTCAGCCTTAAGAAACTGTGGAGCTTTATGAATATACAGATACACCAGACTCCCCTAGTTATTTTGATCCAATAAATCTGAGTTAGAACCAGGGAATCTGTATTTTTCAAATGTTCCCTGAGTGATTCTAATATCCTATCAGCTGGGGAATGACTAGCTATATAAAAATAAAAGCCTAGGAATGCCTGGGTGGCTCAGAGGTTGAGCACCTGCCTTCAGCCCAGGGCGTGATCCTGGAGTCCCCAGACTGAGCCCCACATCAGGCTCCTGACATGGAGCTTGCTTCTCTCTCTCTCTCTGCCTATGTCTCTGCCTCCCTCTCTCTGTCTCTCATGAATAAATAAATAAAATCTTTTAAAAAAGAGTAAAAGTCCAGGGCGCCTGATTGGCTCAAAAGAGCATGTAACTCTTTTTTTTTGTTGTTGTTGTTGTTGAGCACATAACACTTGATCTCAGAGTTGTCCCACGTTGGGTGTAGAGATCACTTAAAAAATAAGATCGATCAATTGATCAATCAATCAATGGCTAAAAAAGCAGGGCCCCAATGATCTTCTTTCCAGCCAGTGACCAGAGAGCTCCAGCCTCGCTGTGCCATGGTCTTGGCGCCTCTAGCCTCGCTGTGCCATGGTCTTGGCGCCTCTAGCCCTCTATCTGCAATATTCTCACTTCTCTTCAGCCCCTAGCAAACCCCTCTTCTTTAAAAGCCAGCTCAGGGGCAGCCCGGGTGGCTCAGCAGTTTAGCGCCGCCCTCAGCCCAGGGCCTGATCCTGGAGACCTGGGATCGAGTCCCACGTCGGGTCCCTGCATGGAGCCTGCTTCTCCCTCTGCCTGTGACTCTGCCTCCCTCTCTCTCTCGGTCTCTCATGAATAAATAAAATCTTAAAAAAAAAAAAAAAAAGCCAGTGAGAATGGGGAAAATTAACAAGGCAGGAAATCACAAGTGTTGGAGAGGATGCAGAGAAAAGGGAAACCTCTTACAATGTTGGTGGGAATATGAACTGGTGCAGCCACTCTGGAAAACTGTGTGGAGGTTCCTCAAAGAGTTAAAAATAGACCTGCCCTACGACCCAGCAACTGCACCCAAAGATACAGATGCAATGAAACGCCGGGACACCTGCACCCCGATGTTTCTAGCAGCAGTGTCCACAATAGCCAAACTGTGGAAGGAGCCTCGGTGTCCATTGAAAGATGAATGGATATAGAAGATGTGGTTTATGTATGCCATGGAATATTACTCAGCCATTAGAAATGACAAATACCCACCATTTGCTTCAACGTGCATGGAACTAGAGGGTATTATGCTGAGTGAAGTAAGTCAATCGGAGAAGGACAAACATTGTATGTTCTCATTCATTTGGGGAATATAAATAATAGTGAAAGGGAATAGAGAGGAAGGGAGAAGAAATGTGTGGGAAATATCAGAAAGGGAGACAGAACATAAAGACTCCTAACTCTGTGAAACAAACTAGGGGTGGTAGAAGGGGAGGAGGGCGGGGGATGGGAGTGAATGGGTGACGGACACTGGGGGTTATTCTGTATGTTGGTAAATCGAACACCAATAAAAAATAAATTTAAAAAAAAAAAAAGCCAGCTCGGTTGTCTTGTCCTCTGTGAAGACTTCTCGGCTCCCCCAAAGACGGCCAGACCCCCGGTTCCCTGAGCAATACAGTAGTTTATTATGAAGTAATTCACACACGCTAAAGAACAGAGCAGTGCAACACAACAGCCTTCTCCAGAGCCCTATTACAGCTATTCTCTCAAGGAGGAGAATGATTTGCATTTCTCTTTTCCACTGGCAAGAATCTGATGAGGATTCCCAGGCACAGGATCTGGCACATACAGGTGTTCAAGTAAGTTTGGTTAAGATTATTTTTAGCTTTAATTCTGTAGCTCAAAAGCAGCCTAAGTACTTTTCCACAACTCATTAGAACAGAGACTGAGAAAGTTCAGATTGCCAAGGATTCTCTAAGAAATTCTCATCTTGTGGTGAAGCCCATTTCTTCCTGCTCTGGGCTAAACCTGCGTGTTATTGTTCATGCTTGTTAAGTGAATGCTGTTTCCATACTAGACTTGGTATTTTTAGCACTCCTGTTATGATAAACTCACAGTAACCTCAAAAAGAACAAATCAAAGTCAACTTTTTGCCACAGGAAACCAGCTCACGCTTAATGTTTTGCAACATGCCATGGGAGAATAATAAAAAGATGAGACCTTTTGTTCACAGATGGTGAGGCCAACTCTCAAGATAGTGGAAAAATGCAGCAGGAAGCATGCAGTCTGGCCACTATCTTATTAAGTAAACTGGAAAAACACTCAACACCCAAACAAGGCAAACACATACACACACACACACACACACCACAGGGCAGCTGCTCCACCAGAGACTGAATTGTGAATGGGGCAGTAAGAAACACATGTGAGGGGCAGGGGAGAGCGATGTTGAAATCAAGAGCCTGACAGGTACCTAGAGAAGCAGGCAAGCAAGAAAATCCTGCAGGGACACTAGTGGGCAGGCTGCTCTCCCTCTACAGTAGAGCAAATGACCAGACAAGCAAAAGCCAGTCACTCAGGCAAAAAAGATTTACTTATGGAATACCTACTATGTGCTCCACTGAGCAATAATTAAACAGACCCTATGAGGTCATCTCAGGTGTACATCACCACCAAATAAGCACTCTGGGGCAGCCCTGGTGGCTCAGCGGTTTAGAGCCGCCTTCAGGCCAGGGCGTGATCCTGGATACCCGGGATCCAGTCCCACATTAGGCTCCCTGCATATGGAGCCTGCTCCTCCCTCTGCCTGTGTCTCTGCCTCTCTCTCTCATGAATAAATAAAATCTTAAAAAAAAAAAAAAAAAAAAACAAGCACTCTGTCCTCACTAGGAACTCGCAAGGTATTGTTAGAGGTATATTAAATCACCTTCCTAGAAAGGTTCTTGGGAACAAATTCCAAGGACCAGGAAAAACCGAAATTCGCTTACATGCCTTTTTTTTTTTTTTTTAAAGATTTTATTTATTTAGTGCTCGCTTCGGCAGCACATATACTAAAATTGGAACAATACAGGGAAGATTAGCATGGCCCCTACGCAAGGATGACACACAAATTTGTGAAATGTTCCATATTTTTCACTTGACAGGATGAGCACTGGGTGTTTTTTTGTTTTGTTTTGTTTAAAGATTTTATGTATTCATGAGAGACACACAGAGAGAGGCAGAGATACAGGCAGAGAAAGAAGTAGGCTCCATGCAGGGAGTCCGATGTGGGACTCGATCCCAGGACTCCAGGATCACGCCCGGGGCCAAAAGCAGGCACTAAACCGCTGAGCCATGGTCAGGGACCCAAGCACTGAGTGTTATACTATATGTTGGCAGGTTGAATGCCAATAAAAAAATATGCCAAAAAAAAATTTTTTTAAATAAACATTTTATTTATTTATTCATGAGAGACACAGAGAGATAGGCAGAGGGAGAAGCAGGCTCCCTGTAAGGAGCCCAATGTGGGACTCGATCCCAGGCCCCAGGATCACACCCTGAGCCCAACACAGATGCTCAACTGCTGAGCCACCCAGGCGTCCCTTATATGCCTTTCAAAATGAAACTGGGGGCAGCCCGGGTGGCGCAGCGGTTTAGCGCCGCCTGCAGCCCAGGGCGTGATCTTGGAGACCTGGGATCGAGTCCCACGTCGGACTCCCTGCATGGTGCCTGCTTCTCCCTCTGCCTGTGTCTCTGCCTCTCTCTCTAGCTGTGTCTCTATGAATAAATAAATTAAAAAAAAAAAAATGAAAGTGTTCACAAACAACAGATACCCATAGAAATACATCATGCAGCCAACAAGACATATTAGGTCACTCTGTATGTGCTCCAAGATGTTCTATATCATGTAAGGCCATCCAGTTTAACAAAAAAAAAAAAAAAAAGAAGAAGAAGAAAAAAATGAAAATGAAACTGAAGTCAGATGCTTAACCAACTGAGCCACCCAGGTGCCCCAAGAATGGTTCTAGTTAAAATCAAACTTCAGGGCAGCCCAGGTGGTGCAGCAGTTTAGTGCCGCCTGCAGCTCAGGGTGTGATCCTGGAGACCCAGGATTGAGTCCCACATCAGGCTCCTTGCATGGAGCCTGCTTCTCCCTCTGCCTATGTCTCTGCCTCTCTCTCTCTGTCTCTCTGTCTCTGTCTCTCTCTCTCTCTTTGTGTGTCTCTCATGAATAAATAAATAAAATCTTTAAAAAAAATCAAACTTAAAAAAAATAATTAATAAAAAAATCAAACTTAAGGAGGGACACCTGGGTGGTTCAGCGGTTGAGCATCTGCCTTTGACTCAGGGCTTGATCACAAGGTCCTGTGGGGGAGTCTGCTTCTCCCTCTGCCTATGTGTGTCTGTCGGTCTGTCTCTTTCTGTGTCTCTCATGAATAAATAAAGTCTTTAAAAGGAAAAAAAAATCAAACTTCAGGACTACATTGAGGATATTCTGTTTGAATTAATTTTTTTTAAGATTTATTTATTTATTCATGAAAGGCAGAGAGAGAGACAGAGAGAGAGAAGAGAGAGAGGCAGAGACATAGGCAGAGGGAGTAGCAGGCTCCATGCAGGAAGCCTGATGCGGGACTCGATCCCGGGACTCCAAGATCACGCCCAGGGCCAAAGGCAGGCGCCAAACCGGTGAGGCACCCAGGGATCCCTGAATTAGTTTATTTCTTAATAGAAATACAAAACAAAACCCCCAAAATAAAAAAAATTTTAAAAATCCTAGAGTTTTTTGAAAGAAATACACTTAAAATAAGTAAATTCCCTAGTATAAGTTATAGTTCAATAAAGTTGCTAATTAAAAGTAGAAAAGTAGAAAAATACAAGAAGGATATTCACTGATTGTTCAGGCTGTGAAAGATTTTCAGAACAGGCTGGCTTAATCTTATCATTTAATAAGTGAGGAAACAAAATCCTAGAAAGGCAAGTTATTTGCCCAAGGTCACAAAGACAGTTGATGGCAAGCATATATGGCAGAAGGCAACTCCATATGTGGAAGCTGCTATGCTCTGCTGCATAAATCCAGTGAGGTCAAATTACAGGAGAATCTGATAGCTCCACGAGTGGCTGAGCAGAAAATCGAAAGGAGTATTTCTCTGGATATAAGATCAAGATGATACACCCACAGAGAGCCACCTTCATATCTATAAGCAGAGGGTTCTAAGCTGCTGGTGTAACCAAGGAAAGAGATCACAAGAAGCATTTCCCTCTACTTCCAGAACTTTAGTCCAGCAGGCAACAGAGGTCGTTAATTAAGCATGTTTTCGTAAAGAATCTCCCAAGAGCCAATGCAGGTCCTTGTGCTCACTGCATTTGGAGCACTCCCCACAGCTCTAGTTGCAGCCCCTCTGGAAAGATACAGCAGAGCTTGGATAGATTAAAAGAATAAAAAAATCACGAAGAATGTGTGTATGACACCACACAAGAAAGGTTAGTTATCTGCTGCAGAGAGAGAGGCCAGGAAAGGTTGTGATGGTTATCTACAAACAGGAAGAGCACTGAGTGTGGGGTGAAGGAACAAGCCCCTGGAAGAGTCAGGAGACCACTAATTTGTTCTAAGACAATGGCGAGTCACTTCTCCTGTGCCACTGAATGGGTTCTAAGGCTTAGGCAAAGTGGCCTGAGGATCTGTACTTGCCAGCCAGTGACTAGGGTCCTTCATCACACATGCCACAGGTGATGGGGGTGGAGGAAGGAGTGGAAAGCCCATTCCTGCCGTATCTGGCCTAGAAGATATGTGGGCCTGCCTCCTTTTAATAACTCTAACGACAGTTATAGAACTGTACATATAAAAATGGTTAAGATAGTCAACTTTATGGTATGTATTTCTTACTATAAAAAAATTTCTATCACTATTAACTAATAAACATCATTTTAATCACCAACTCTAAAGCCCTGAAATTGAAACTGAAAAGGTAACAAGTACCATTTAGAAAAGAGAAGTAAAAATATGGGATGTATTATCCAACAAAGTGTCACAGGCAGAAAATTAAAATCTTCTAGGATTGCTGCCATGATAATACCTACTCAAGCATGGAATTAAGGGAAATCAAGTCAATCTCAAAATTTCCACACAGTTGCCAAGTACTCATGCCAAAAACAAAAACCCAAAATACCAAAGTCCACCTTCACAGATAACACAGGTTTCTAGGACTTCCGTGCTCTGTGCTGAGCCCTTTGTATGTATAGGATCTAGCCTTACAAAAACCCCAAGAGCCAAGTGCTATTAATACCCCCAGTCAGAGGGGAATTTGAGTGAGCCTCTGGGAATTTAACTATGTGGCTCAACATCACCCACCTTAAAAAATAACAGAACCAGGACTGAAAAACCAGACGTTTTGATTCCAAAGCTCCTGTTCTGAACAACCGTGCACCACTGCCGGCTAAATGTGTCACAATTAAGGCTACCACTTCTTCCCCAGGACCTACTTCCCCAACCCTTTGTAACTTCTGCTGGTGCTGGCCCACAGTGTCTGAATTAAATATATATCTCCTCCAACACTGTTGCCCCCCTGCCCCATCTTAGTGATGGGCTCTTGAGGGCAGGGATGGCCGCAGACCTCAGTCTTCATTGATCTGTATGTATCTTTTAAAACACCTATGATAGAGGAATAGCAGCTACCTCACATGAGTGTGGTGAAGATCTCATAAGCTAACACCTACAGAACACTTGGAATGGAGCAAGGCTGCTGTTTCCAGGTGTCTCAAATGGCATTAGGCTTCAAAGACCTGAGTGGATCAGGGCCCTAGCTCATTTGCAGTTGTTTGTCTGTGTTCTCTTAGGTAAAGCACTGAACCTCTCTGGGTCTCTGTTTCCTCACCTCAAGAAACCAAACTGGAGAGAATTCCTATCCTGACTACCTCACAAGGTTACTATGTTGATGAGCTGGAAGAAGAAAATATTTTAGAAATTGCAAGGGGGGGCGGGGCCAGCCTGGGTGGCTCAGTGACTTAGCACTGCCCAGGGCCTGATCCTGGAGACCCGGAATCGAGTCCCACATCATGAAGCCTGCTTCTCCCTCTGCCATTCTCTCTCTCTCTCTGTGTCTCTCTCGTGAATAAATAAAATCTTTTTAAAAAAAAAAAGAAAGAAAGAAAGAAAAAGATAAAGAAAAAAAAAAAGAAAATCATGGTGGGCTGGCCTGTGCCATGGATATTTAGCAACATGCCCACCACTCTGCACCCTACTTGCTCCCAGCCTGAACAACTAAAAATGTTTTGACATCACTAATGCGCCCAGTTAGCAAAACTGCCCTCATTGAGAAATCACCAGATTTTGGTAAACTCAAATACCAGCTGACTCTCCTTTTATAGCAGCAATAAGAACCACTCAGGTTATACCCCAAGCCTTTGCAAATTAATGGCTTATGGTTTATTGAGGGCTCTCAATATGCCAGACACTGAGGGATTAGCTTCTCCCAATGGCCCAGGCCCCATGCTCAGGCTGGACTAGAGATGGCACTGCCTTGCTGCCCTTCCCAGTCCAGAGAAGGAGGTATTTTCTGAGTCCTAGCAGAGTCACGTGCCTAAGATTCCTTCCTACCTAACCGACTGGATGATTTCCCACCCGCTGGATGACTTATCAATGGGGTATTAAGTACTCTAGTTTTTCCCAACTCTCCCCAACCCCAGCCTAGTTAACACCACTAATAGGGAGAAAGCCTCACTCCTAGCTAATTAGCCTTGTCTCGTTTTCAATTTATTAAAAAATTTTATATAGTTTTACATATTTCCCTTTGAATCAATATACATAGTGCTTGGGGAGGGAAGAATTTTGTGTAGCTATTATACATAGCCACCATCTGTCCTGACTTGGGGTAGGGGGTGTTCTAGGAGTCTTCACAGACCCAGCCCTGGAGAAAGGAAGGCTGAGGACTATCCAAACGCAACCAAAAGTGCTTTGCAAATTTGACAAATAAAAACAGTATCTCTAACTCAATCTCCCTGTGGAAGGGTGAGGGTTATGCAGAAGTCAATGAGGGACCTAATCACCATCTGTATGGATGTTCTCAAGTGGCCACTGAGAACCAGCTCATGGCCACTGAGAACCAGTTCAGTAGGAACTCGACTAAGGACAAACATCAAGAAACCCCCTGCACTCTGCAGCCACAGTTGCAACAATCACAGCACAAAGCACTCTCTGGTAAGCTATGCTCTGAGTCCTCACCTTGAAGGAGAAAGTAATCCGAAGTTGTTCGCTTCAGAGCTGCCTTTGCCTTATCACTGCTCCAGTCCACTTCCAGAGCTTCCTTAATGGAGCAAAAGACCACCTTCTGTTGAAAACAAAAGGCAGAACTGCTTAGGAAGAAAAGAATGTTGGCTTTAAATCGCAAAGCAGTAGCTCCTCACCATCTAGCAGAAATGTCATTATTTAAGGCTTACTGTTCATTAAAAGAAGCTGAGGACCACACAAATCCAATAAATGTTTATTGAGCACTTACTGTGTGCCCCTCTGGGCGCTGAGGACACAACGATGAAGGACACATACTCCCTACACTGGAAGGAGTCATAGCAAAGCCAGTTCCACTCTGGCTTTAATGGCACAGAAATTCTTGCACAAGTGAGCAACAGTGTACATCTAATGATTTTCAATAAAACATTCTTTGTAACAGTCAACAAAAAAAATAAATGTGTCTGATTAGAAAAATAGTCTGCTGATAACAATAGCAATAAATAGCAGCAAGAAACATAAGTAAGGGCTATGGGACAAAAATTCTGGGCTGTGGGGCTGCAGACGTCTACCTTTTGCTTAGGGCATGATCCCGGGGTCCAGAATCGAGTTCCACATCAGGCTCCTTGCAGGGAGCCTGCTTCTCCTGCCTATGTCTCTGCCTCTCTCCATCTCTCATGAATAAATAAAATCTTAAAAAAAAAAAAAAAAAAAAAGCCTGTGGTGGGTTATAGGTGTGAACTCATTTTCAATATACATAGACAAGGAAATAAATGTAGATTCCACCACATGTGTATGATCATACAAATATTGAAGAGCTACGTCCACAAAGCATCAAAGCAACAATGCCCTGGTAGCAGCAAGCACACCTAACACTCAGATCTTGGTTTCTAAACTCCACAGAGAGAAAAATTTCTATTTGGAGAAATGGCTGATTTTGACGATAGAACAGAGAGAGTATGACAGGAGCCCAAAAAATCTTACTTTGCCTGAAACAAGGAAATGCGCAAAGAATCATAGGGCTGTGTCCAGAGGAAACAGGAGCCAACATGAAGGAGTTCCCACTGGTCAAGTTGGAACAATTTGTGGGAAAAAATAAATAGCAACAGATTATAACACTTTAAATAAACTAGAATCCATTAGTCACAGATCTAAAATCAACTAATTAATAAAGTCTGATGAATAATGAGGTATTTACATATTTTCAAAATATCTCTCCAAAAATAATTGGAGGAGAATTATAAAGAAAAGAGGAATTGTTTTCAAAGGAGAAATTTGGCAGACATAATTCTAATCAAACAATCAAAATTAGCTTTGCCAGTAAAGGAGCATGTGGAAACCAGAATGGGATGAG
Organism: Vulpes lagopus; assembly: GCF_018345385.1. NCBI lineage: Eukaryota > Metazoa > Chordata > Mammalia > Carnivora > Canidae > Vulpes > Vulpes lagopus. The sequence continues at coordinate 165,342,560 of NC_054825.1, forward strand.
CAGCACTCTTGCTGTGGCATTTCTGCCAAAGGTGTGAAGCTGGAATCTAATCATGAGGGAACATCAGACAAACTCAGACTAAGGAACATTTTACAAAATGACTGGCTTGGGGCAGCCCTGGTGGCTCAGCAGTTTAGCGCTGCCTTCAGCCCAGGGCGTGATCCTGGAGACCCGGGATCGAGTCCCACGTTGGGCTCCCTGCATGCAGCCTGCTTCTCCCTCTGCCTGTATCTCTGCCTCTGTGTGTATCTCTCATGAATATATAAATAAAATCTTAAAAAAAAAATAACTGGCTTATAATCTTCAAAAGCATCATGAAAATCTAGATGCATGCATAATCCCGAACTGAATCCTTTTATCATTAAGGACACGATTGGAACAACTGATAAAATCTGAATGGAGCCTGCAGACTGTATCATAGTGACACATCCACTGAATTTTGATTTTGAAGTTTGATTTGTGATTATGGAGAATGCCTTGTTTGAGAAAATAGAGACTGAAATGTTTGGGTGTGATACATAGGAGCATCATTTTGACACCTTACTCTCAAATGGCTCAGAAAAAAAATGGTTCTCAGTACTAGCTACTTTTATGAAGTTTGAGATGATATATGCGTATGCATAAATAATTTCAAACTTCCAGAAATACGGGGTCTCTTTTTCTCCTCCCTTCTCTCACTACATATACACACCACATACCCACCTTACTCTCCCCACACATGCCCCAGATATTTAAAAAAGAAGCGATAACAGTATAATTTAGGAAACTAAGTGAACCAAGATCTATCAGCTCTCAGGCAGTTGACACTGCTTGGTAAGGATCAAAATGGAACGGACAGATGAAAGTTCAAATAACTAGTGAAGATGAAACAATCATATAGGTTTTTTTTTTTTTTAATTTTTATTTATTTATGATAGTCACAGAGAGATAGAGAGAGGCAGAGACACAGGCAGAGGGAGAAGCAGGCTCCATGCGCCGGGAGCCCGACGTGGGATTCGATCCCGGGTCTCCAGGATCGCGCCCTGGGCCAAAGGAAGGCGCCAAACCGCTGCGCCACCCAGGGATCCCAATCATATAGGTTTTAAGGTGGCTTTCTGCTTCCCCATAATCACTCCTTTGGGTTTCAAATCCACTGTAAAAGTTAGTAGACAATATGTTTGTACTACGTTCAAACCTTTTGGTCAATGAGTCTGGTTTTTTTTTTTTTTTATAATAAACTTATTTTTTATTGGTGTTCAATTTGCCAACTTACAGAATAACACCCAGTGCTCATCCCGTCAAGTGCCCCCCTCAGTGCCCGTCACCCATTCACCCCCACCCCGAGTCTGTTTGGCCTCAAAAGTCAAGTCAAAAAATAAAAAAAATTAAAAATTAAAAAGTCAAGTCAAACAGCTACCTGAATGACATTTATTGCCTAATACAGACTGCCAGGCCCTTTTTAAGAAGTGTTACAACACTGATCAAGCCATCAGCAGTATGGTCTGGGAATGCCTCACAATGATGAAACTAACTCTCACAAGGTTTTACAAACTACCAAAATTTTAATTCAGAATTTTTGTAGTTTGCCTTGCTAAGAATCCACTGATGTGTAGGCACTCTATAACAAATGAGGAAAAAAGTCATGTTTCAGAGTCTCAGTCTCACATAGGCCTATCTCTAAACTTTCAGGGCCTGGGCAGAAGTACAAATGGAAATTCTTATATCACATCTACATTTTAAGGTATTAATCATATGAACAAGCTATTAAAAAAATAAAGTATATTGTCTTCTCCTGCCTTAACAAATATACTTGCTTCATTACCACCTGGAAGACTGGGTTCAAATTTGGAATTCTCACATTCCTCAGGAGTTCTGTGCCAGAATGAAATACACTGGGAAAGGTGGTCCTCACTTTCCCCCTCTCTTCACACCTCTGACTCTGTCCCACAGTGCAAGAGGCTTTTGCACTTGAGTGTGGCCACTCAGGCCATCCTTCCCCACTAAAACAACTACCCTTCCAGCCTAGTAATGCACCTGTTGTTGCATGGTTTGCACTCCAGAGGCAAATCAGGGAAGATGCCCACAGAAGCCTAGGAAATCAGCGTGGGGTTGTACGGGTAAGAGATTCCAGGGGTCCCATGTATCCACAATGTGGTCCAGAACCTGAAGGGGGAGTGGTGAGGGAGATGGGCCCAGGTGAATATATCTCCTTAATCCCATGGAATCCTCACCCTACTAGGGGAATGGCTGAAAGGAAACCAGAGTGGGACCTTGTAGAGCACTAGGGCTCTAGAGGCCCTCTTACCTCACCAAGTCTAAGGGCAGAACTACTGGTAATTTTGCCAGTAACTTGTGAACTCAGACAAATGAATTTACCTCTCTTAGGCCTGTCTGTGGCAGACAACTTTTAGGGAAGTTTTTGATATTTGAGGAGGAAGACTCCAGTAGCCTCGTCTGAAACATGTTACCTCCCCTCCAGCCACAGGTGACAGAGCCAGAGGTGGACACATGGCCTAAGCCATACTAATCAGATTCTTTCTCCTGGGAATTGAGAATTTAAAAGTTAGAAAGAGAAACACATTAATTGCTAGAAGGGCTCTTTAGAAAATAGCTAAATTCCTACTACCTCCAAGTCTTCCCAGCTGGCCTGGTCTTTGCCCTTTCCAGGTCAGAATAGTTACTCGATGCTTCTTGTGCTACAAAAGCCTGCCTCTAATTAATGCCCCATTTTTGGGGTCCAAACTAAGGTCTATTATTGTCAGGGTTGCTCGCTCAGTTGGTAGGGCACGCGACTCTTGATCTTGGGGCTGTGAATTCAAGCTCCATTATAGATGGGTAGAGATTACTTTAAAAAAAAAAAAAATTAAAAAAAAAATGTCACCTAAATCTATAGTGCAACAAATAGCAACGGTGGTACCTGTCTTACCCACCTCACTGATACCGGATTTACAATGAGAAAAATACGCTTAACAGCACCTGCAGAAAATTCAGTGTCTTTCAGATGAAGCCCCCAGGATTATCGGCCAGGGAGCCACAACCACCAGAACAAACACTAAAACAGGTAACTTTCGCACCTCACTCGGCCCTCCCATGTCTCCCTGCCCTCAGCCCATGGATCCCTCCAGGTAGAATGCTTGACTTCCCTCCACTATCCATTTCCTTTCCTAGCAATTCTGAGCTTTAAAGACTTCAATCTGATAGTTTCATTAAGACTAATAACAAGCCCTCTCACACCTCTCGCCAGATGGGTATCAGCTTCCTGAGGCAGGGACCACAGTGAAAGGCATAGCACTACAGAGAAGAGATTGTCAATAAATATCTGTGAGCTGACAGAATCCAACCTACTTTTCATTTTCCAAAAAGCCCAACAGTAAATATAAAAGATGAATGCTCCCACACAGTCTGACAGCCATCAAATAGTAGGACTATGCTGAGCCACTCAGAACAGTGGGCAAGTGCAAAATCATCAATGCAACAGGAGCCTAGTTCAACGCATTGAGGCAAGGCAAAGAGAACCAACACAGCCTCTTAAAACCACTCTCTCCAAAGTAGACTATCTGCTCCCATGCTTATGGAAAATATGTTAAGCAAAGAAAGCAAAAGACAATATGTGTATATATCATATAAAGTAAATTTTATATATATATATATATATATATATATATATATATATATCATATGTGTTCATGTATGTTCATTAACACTCCAATTTTACCATAGGTAGATGAGTAGAAAGAACATGGGACGCCTGGGTGGCTCAGCAGTTGAGCATCTTGCCTTTGGCTCAAGGCGTGATACCAGGTCGATGGATCAAGTCCCATATAGGGCTCCCTGCAAGAAGCCTGCTTCTCTCTCTGCCTGTGTCTCTGCCTCTATGAATAAATAAATAAGTCTTTAAAAAAAAGAAAAAAAGAAAAAAAGGGATCCCTGGGTAGCTCAGTGGTTAAGTGCCTGCCTTTGGAGCAGGTCGTGATCCTGGAGTCCCAGGATCGAGTCCCACATCAGGCTCCCAGCATGGAGCCTGCTTCTCCCTCTACCTGTGTCTCTGCCTCTCTCTCTGTGTATCATGAATAAACACAGAAAATCTTAAAACAAAAAAAAAAGAAAGAAAGAACACTAAAAGTAACATGACAGTCATTACTGGGGAGCAGGGTCCACATGTTTTCAACTAGTTCTGTATTTTCCACATTTGGGACTATACACACATTTGACTTTTAAAGAGCAGACTAAACATCTATAACAAGGAATACAGCTCTGGCTATAAAGCTGAATGTAGGGCAGCCCGATGGCTCAGCGGTTTAGCGCCACCTTCAGCCCAGGGCATGACCTTGGAGACCCGGGATCTAGTCCCATGTCAGGGTCCCTGCATGGAGCCTGCTTCTCCCTCTGCCTGTGTGTCTGCCTCTCTCTCTCTCTGTGTCTCTCATGAATAAATACATGAAATCATAAATAAATAAATAAATAAATAAATAGATAGATAGATAGATAGATAGATAAATAAATAAATAAATAAATAAATAAATAAATAAATAAATCTGAATGTAAATCGGAATTGAAACAACTTTGATAACTCCAGATTTCTAGGTTGGATTTCCACACCTACTCACAGGAGTCTATAGTTTTCAAAAGCATTCTAACAAATGACAACCACAATCTGAGACAAAGCTGTCACATGCAGCAGACATCCATTCAGCAAAGTGGCAAAAGAGCCTAAAGTCACCAAATGTTACTGCTACATGCCGCTGATTCTGGAATGTGAATTGATAAAACTACTCAAGAGTAATTTAGCAGGTCTCATGAAGTTTAAACTGTATATACCCAAATTTCCCTCCTAAGTATACACCCCAGAGAATCACACATTTACCCAGGGAGATTACCTACACACACACACACACACACACACACACACACACACACTCACTTTCTCTCTATCTAATGCCATTCATAACAGAAAAAACTTACACACCCACAAGCCCATCAATAGGAGACTGGATAAATAAAGAGTAAGACATTCACACAACAAATACTGGGGCGGGGAGCGGCGGGGGGGGCGGGGGGGGGGCGGGACCCACAAGAAAAAAATGTCCTGTAGTGCTATCCTAGAGAACTTACTATGATGAAGGAAATGTTCTGTATCTGTACTTCGCAATACAAATGCCAAAAGCTACACGTTTGGTGAGCATTTGAAACGGGTCTGGGGAGACTGAAGAAATAAATTTTTCATTTTATTTAATTTCAGTTAATTTTAATTTAAATAGCCATATGTGGCTAGTGGCTAACCACAATGGACAGCAAAGCCCTAGAACTGCATACAAACACAGATGGCCTCATAAATATAATGCTGCTTTTAAAAAGCAGGTGGCAGCATGCATATAATATTAAACCTGATTTTTAAGCAGTTAAAAAGCATAAACAATTCTAAATCGCTTGGAAATGTATATGTAGTAAGAAGAAGTGGGTGGGAATGAGAATCACAATTGAGGACAGCGATTACTCATGTTGGGGAGGGATAGAGGACCTTGACCATGCTGGTAAAATTTTACGCTTTAAATTAGGTGGTGGGTCCATGGTAGTTACCTCTATCATTCTTAATTTACGCCTTCATCACATTCTATTGTTTAGACTCACAGACATGTGGTAAAACACCATGTCAAGCAGATCTAAACCGCCCCTTCTGGGTACCTGTTATTTATTTTTAGAGAGAGATAAATACTGAAAAAGGACAGTGTACAAGTACATGGAGGAGCAGAGGGAGAGGAACAAGCAAACTCCAATGCAAGGCTCAATCCCACAACACTGAAATCGTGACCCGAACGGAAATCAAGAGTCGGAGGCTCAACCCACTGAGCTACCTAGGGGCCCCAGCTCCCGGGTTCTTTTTAAAATCCATGCAGGGCAGCCATGGTGCCTCAGCAGTTTAGCACCGCCTTAGGCCCAGGGCGTGATCCTGGAATGCCGGGATCAAGTCCCACATCGCTCCCTGCATGGAGCCTGCTTCTCCCTCTGCCTGTGCCTCTGCCTTTCTCTGTTTCTCATGAATAAATACATAAAATCTTAAAATTAAAATAAAATAAAATAAAATATAAAATAAAATATATATTTTTTTTTAATTTTTTAATTTTTATTTATTTATGATATTCACAGAGAGAGAGAGAGGCAGAGACACAGGCAGAGGGAGAAGCAGGCTCCATGCACCAGGAGCCCGACGTGGGATTCGATCCCGGGTCTCCAGGATCGCGCCCTGGGCCAAAGACAGGCGCCAAACCGCTGCGCCACCCAGGGATCCCTAATATAAAATAAAATATAAAATAAAATATAAAATAAAATATAAAATATAAAATAAAATAAAATAAAATAAAATAAAATAAAATAAAATAAAATAAAAATCCATGCAAATGTACCTGACCTGGGGAGAAGATAGAGAAGAAACACACAGATTGGTACAACAGAACTGGAAATATTTAGGTCTTTAAGTTGGACAGTGTTTGTTGTTATGTTAATTTGTATTAATGTCACATTATTTTGGGGGGTAACAAATATCACAATAAAAAACACATTGTATTGTGTGTGATGCTGGAAGACACCCCCTTCCCTCGCTCATAGAGCGCCAAACCCCCCTCACTCACACCTGTCCTGGAACCTGGAATTCTTGCTGCCAACACTCAACTCTGCAACATTCACCCTGCATCTCCTGCCGCCTGCCCCCCAAATCAAGGGATTCTGACAATTAGCAGGGTTTTGAACACCTCTGGCCTAAAGGTCCTGGTCTAGGCAACCCAATAACTTACTTCTAAATATTCCTGGCCAAGAGTCCCTTGTCCTCTTTGGAATTTTGTTCTCTCAGCCCAGCTCAAATAACTAAACCATGACAGCTAATGTGGTATGAAGTTTTTTGTTTTTTAATTCATGAGAGACAGAGAGAGAGAGAGGCAGAGACACAGGCAGAGAGAGAAACAGGCTCCATGCAGGGAGCCCAACGTGGGACTCGATCCCAGGTCTCCAGGGTCACGCCCTGGGCTGAAAGCAGCGCTAAACCAAACCACTGAGCCACCTGGGCTGCCCTGTGGTATGAAGTTAATCCATTTGGTTGATCACAAAGAAAACACTTTCAGTACTTCTTTTTTAAAATGACAATGACCTCCAAATGTGTCCTATTATATTGCAGGAGAAGCCACAACACATTGAACAGACGCTTCCTGGCTCAAACTGCCAGGGAACACACCAGGAACACAGCAGCGGACAAGAGCACCCAGTCCTTACAGAGCCTGGACTCTAATGGGAGAAACCCTGACAAGCTTCGCTCAGCACCACAAACCAAGGTGCCACCCCAAAGAGGAAGAATGAAACCAGGCAGTCCCTGGAATGTTCCCTTCAGGATGGGGGTGAGAGATGAGTTGTCCATAAACTGCTCAGAAACAGGGATCGAAATAATGAATCACTACTCAACTGTGGAATTTCACAACTGATTCATGACAAGAGTATTAACAGTGCCCAAATTAGTCCCTTACTATTTCAGAAACAGAAGTAAAATTAAATCTGTATTTCTTAGCATGTCACAAACGAATCTTATATTATGTTTAATTTTTAAAGAGCTATGATGGAGAGTAACCACCACCAGGCATCTACTCCTGTCTGGCCGCCCCTCACAATAAAGAAACATGAGCAGCAGGTATGAGAGTATGAAGTTGGCCTTTTACCCTAAAGGCTTTTCCAGAAAGCTCCAAATTTTCACATATTTGATTCCATCATCCCCATAAAATTTCAAATTATCCTAGAAACTCCAAGGGGATTCACCTTTTAGGTGGCAAGGCAAGCTGTGCCCTTGCCACCATATATGTCCTCTCTCCTCCACTCCCTCCCTCTCACAGAGCTGCGTGATCTCAGGCAAGTCAAAGAACTTCCCTTAGCTTTGGTGGCAGCTGTAAATGGAGACAACAGGACTAGATGCACTTCCTTGCACCCAACAGAATGCCTTGCACACAATAGGCATTTTGAAATTCACAGATACAGAAAGAGCTGGCCATTTTGGGGTGAGGGAAGCCAAAATCGTTCTGTTCCTATGTCTGTGCTTTCAGGTGATCCCATTTCCTGTGACTAAATGCTAGTCCTGGCTTCAGTGCTTGGCAAACTCTCCTTCGTGCACCAACTCTAACAACTCTTCATCTAGAAAACCTTTCTAGACACTTCTTCATACGAAATGACTGCCCTCTCCTCTATCTACTTTGTGCTGATATCTCTATCAGGATTATGCCCAAGACCCAATTCTGATGAAATCGGTCTCAACTTTTCCTGGGCCCGCAGGAAGCCAACTACCGAGCACCTACCTCTAGGCTACACATTTTCCCACTCTTCTATTTATCATGATGACACGTGCTAGAAAGGCCCAATATCCTCCTAAGTGGTGTGAAAACCACAAGCTCTATTTTTCCTCTTTGTTTTTTAATGTTTCTAATTTAGGAGCACAATGTGTACCTTGAAGCAAAAGTGGCTATACAACATTTGGTTGAACCTAAGGAAAAGGAGGGGGGGAGGGAACCCTAACCAAAAACCTTTCGCAGGAAACAGGAAGTGGTTGCCTCACCACCCCCATCCTGCACTTTGAGCATAACCCAACTATTTATTCTGTACAATTCAGGCGAAAGGGCATAATCTCAATCAAGGAACTTTTGGGTTGGAAGAAAAACTCCGAAATCATGGAGCAGTCTCTGCCAAAATGGATGATGCCTGTTATAGTCTAAGGTGGCAAAGCCAGAGCCCCAACTCAGCTCAAAGCCTGGCCTTCCACAGCGCTCTGGCGGAGGCCACACAAAGACAAGGTTTGGAATCCCAGGGATTGTCATTCAGGAATGCACCGAATGCCTCACAACCTTAAGGGCTCTGGGGTTGGAATCCAAGCCTGAATTGTCCAAGTGAAACAGCTGACTAACAATGGCAGCTGGGGAATATTTTGATACCTTCAAATTGGGCCCCTGGAGGAAGAGGCTGCTCAAAGAGCCAAGGAATGGTACGCGAAGGCCACCGGGTGCCTGCCAGGGCTGCCCACATTCTCCTCATAACTAGAGAAAGTGGCTCCCCAGAGCGGTTTCCAGATCCGCCCCTGTGGGCACCATCAGTATGGACTCCCGGACATGTCCAGCTGTGAAGGGCTGACAAAGCTAGGCGCTCTCCCCATTTGAATGTGAAAGACCTGCCTCTATCAGAGAAGGCCCTTAAGCCATAAAACCCTTCACACCAAGGCCAAGTGTCACACTTGTAAGAGGGGGTGATTTATACATTGACAGCACCCACAAAGCTGCTTTTGTACTCCTGTGTTAGTTAACAATTTATCTCCCCCCACCAAACTCAGGGAGCTATTCAGATAAAGCTTGACTGGGCCTCTAAAAGAAAGAAAAGAAGGGAGAAAGAAAAGGACCCAAGTTTTGGCCAAAACACCAATGTTCACTCGGGGTAATTATGGTCCTGTGAATAGACACTAAAATTAGGGCTTAATAATTCCTCTATATCACACTCACAGCAATCAAACTCTTCCAATACAAACATCAAGAGCAAGAAAACGACAATCTCCGGCACAGCCTTGCTGGAAACTCAACGAGTTCCACTTTTGTGGTTTCTGCAGTCTCTCTTGTGGTTTCTGCACTCTTAGAATCCCCCCTTTAGAGCAATTTTAGCTCGAAGCTCTGACCAGCTGTTTTTCTTTCTTAACATTTAAATCTACAAAGCAAAGAGTAAATATGGGTTCAGTCATGTCTTTCCTCAGTGGGATAAAACCAATTCTGGCCCTTCATCTTGTCTCCCCCATCGCATGACTCCCTTCTCAGATTCCAACACTAGCTGCAGAGATCATCTCCTTCCAAGTCCTTGCCCCTCTTCTCCGTAAAATGATTTTAAATCACTGCGCCATTCCAGTAGAGCCAAAGCCCATAACATAAACTATGTTAAAAAAAATACATGCTGGATAATAACATTTCTCATCATTGAGCCCTTTCTTCTTAAAGGTTAACTGATGGAAAGACATCCCCGAACACTTCATTTTATTTTCTTTTTAAGATTTTTATTTATTTATTCATGAGAGACACAGAGAGATAGAGAGAGAGAAAGAGAGAGAGAGAGAGTGTGTGTGAGGCAGAGACACAGGCAGAGGGAGAAGCAGGCTCCATGCAGGGAGCCCGCTGTGGGACTCGATCCTGGGTCTCCAAGATCACACCCTGGGCTAAAGGTGGTGCTAAACCACTGGGCCACCGGGGCTGCCCGAACACTTCATTTTAAAGAAGCAAAGCATAAGCAATTCAGGCTTAAACTGTCTTCCTGCCCACTTAGGCAGGACCTCTCTAAATTGCCAATCCAAAAAACTGTCTTTATTGTAAGAGGGATGGTCTTTGCTCTAAAGGAAGTGGTTCTGATGCTAGTCCAGATACTAGAGACCCCGATAGGCACACACAAGTAAGTAAGTCCTGCAGGCATGTTCTCTTTAGCCTCCATGGAGTGAAAAGAACAGCATTCAAACCAAAGGGAGTAGGTATTAAAAAGTTTAGGACAGGGATTCCCTGGGTGGCGCAGCGGTTTAGCGCCTGCCTTTGGCCCAGGGCGTGATTCTGGAGACCCGGGATCGAATCCCACATCAGGCTCCCGGTGCAAGGAGCCTGCTTCTCCCTCTGCCTGTGTCTCTGCCTCTCTCTCTCTCACTGTGTGCCTATCATTAAAAAAAAAAAAAAAAAAAAAGGTTTAGGACAGAGCCTATAAAAAAAAAATCTGTATTTCTGGGGATCCCTGGGTGGCTCAGAGGTTTAGCGCCGCCTTCAGCCCAGGGTGTGATCCTGGAGACCCGGGATCGAATCCCACGTTGGGCTCCTTGCAGAGCCTGCTTCTCCCTCAGCTTGTGTCTCTGCCTCTCTCTCTCTCTCTCTCTCTCTCATGAATAGAGGAATAAAACCTTTAGGGGAAAAAAATCTTTATTTCTGATTGTTAAAATTCACACGTGGCATCACTGGGTCCGTATTCCTTCACGGCAACAGCTGGCTGGCACTAAAGCAGAGGCCACCCTCCTTATGTGGGACAAGCACTGGCCAAACTTGTCTAGACCCTTCCCTTCAAAAATACATGCTTGCTTTCTCTGCCTGCAATTGTGACTGCCTGTCCCTGAAAAGGCTCCAAGGTTTCTGATCTCTGACCTCCCCATAGTACACATACCTTTTTGACCATAGTTGTTTCAGATGAATCAAGTTTTGCTCTCTTGGTATCAGGTCCATCTTCTACTCCTTGGCTAACTTTGGCAACTTTGGTTTTCTCCCTAAAGGGTGAAAAGGGAAGGGAATTGGAACATTACTCTCAGAATCATGCCATTAAAACAAAAAGAGCATCACCTGCTGGGATGGCTCAGGGGTCAGGCGTCTGCCTTTGGCTAAGGGCGTGACCCTGATCCCAGGATCAAGACCCACATGGGCTCCCTGCATGGAGCCTGCTTCTCCCTCTGCCTATGTCTCTGCCTCTGTGTCTCTCTCATAAATAAATAAATAAAATCTTAAAAAAAAAAAAAAAAAGAGCATCACCAGCTCACAGAATAGGATGGTGGTTAAAAGCAAAATCTTGGGGGGATCCCTGGGTGGCACAGCAGTTTAGCGCCTGCCTTTGGCCCAGGGCGCGATCCTGGAGACCCGGGATCAAATCCCACATCGGGTTCCCAGTGCATGGAACCTGCTTACCTGCTTCTCCCTCTGCCTATGTCTCTGCCTCTCTCTCTCTCTCTCTCTCTCTCTGTGTGTGTGACTATCATAAATAAAAATTTTAAAAAAAAGAGAGAAAAAAATCGCAAAATCAGCAAAATCGTGGGATGCTTGGATGGTTCAGTGGGTTAAGTGTTTGACTCTTGGTTTTGGCTCAGGTCCTAATCTCAGGTTCTAATTTCAGGGTTGTGGGATCAAATCCTGAGTTGAGGGCCATGCTCAGCAGGGAGTCTGAGATTCTCTCCCTCTCCCTTTGCTCCTCCCCACTCAGTGTGCACTCTTTCTTTTTCTTTTTTTCTTTTCACTCTCTCTTTTTCAAAAATAAATAAATCTTTTAAAAAAAGGCAAAAGCTTTATAGTCAGGCAGATCTGGGTAGCAAATGGTTACTTTTTTTTTTTTTTTTTTCCAAAGACTGTATTCATGAGACAGAGAGAGAGGCAGAGAGACAGGCAGAGGGAGAAGCAGACTCCAAGCAGGGAGCCCGACGTGGGACTGGATCCCAGATCACGGGATCACACCCCGGGCCAAAGGCAGACGCTTAAGCACTAAGCCACTGAAGCGCCCCCGACAGAATTATCTTAAGAAATAATGAATCGTTTAGCACACACTGCCTAGTGTAAAGTAAGTGCTCAACAAGCAAAAAAAAAAAAAAAAAAAAAGGTGCTCAACAAGTTTTATAAATTTCACCTGAATCATGAAATAAAGAGCCAAATTTAATTTCTCCCCTCTGCCATAGGAAAATCACATTAAAATAGTCTGGCCTGCTTCTCTGTAGTATTGACTTCTCTATCCACTTATAGTGTGCCCACAAAACTAGTGTTTCTGAAAGCCATAAAAGGCCAAAATTTTAAGAGATCTTGAACGTGTCTGTCTTTCTCCCATCTCAATTTTACAAAGAAGAAATGTGCAAACTAGAAAATTTTCAGTGATCTAAGAAACCAAACAAAAGAAAGTAATTACTGTTGGTAGGAAGCTTCACCTACCACACGGGTCTTTCATCTTATTAGCAACTGAGGTAGTCAGAAATAACCGCCAAAACCCAATGCACATAGCTTTACAATACTGGTATCATCTGCCATGTTTCATCTAGAAGCTACAAGTTCAAAACACTGCAGGTCCCATCATGTGAGAATCACCACAGTCTGTAGCCTTGATATTCAAAGTGAGAGGATACAGTCTATTTGTTACACCAGAGCAATCTCTGGACTTTGGAGCTTTTCCAAGACAGACTTTGGATGACTGTGCCTCCAGAGTTACCCATCTAACTGTTTCATACTCATTTTATTATCAACCTGAAAACAGAGGCCAAAACTGAGGAACACATGTTTACAATCCAAGCAAGCCTCTCCTATATAGAATCCTCCTCCTAGGGATCCCTGGGTGGCGCAGCGGTTCGGCGCCTGCCTTTGGCCCAGGGCGCGATCCTGGAGACCCAGGATCGAATCCCACGTCGGGCTCCTGGTACGTGGAGCCTGCTTCTCCCTCTGCCTGTGTCTCTGCCTCTCTCTCTCTCTGTGACTATCATAAATAAATAAAAAAAAAAAAAATTAAAAAAAAAAAAAAAAAAAAAGAATCCTCCTCCTATATGTGGTTTCATGCCCTAAAGTCCAGGCTGATTGATGAAACACCCACCTGGTATATTTGATTGCCTTAAGAACTCTTCACTTTCTTTATTCTTTAGATCAGACCATTATTTTGGAAGACAGGGGCACATCTATAATTCTGAACACACAACCTTTATAATCAGGAAGCTGGTTTTTGTGAGGGTTTTTCTTTTTTTTTTTAAGATTTATTTATTTAAGAAAGAGAGCAGAGGGAGAGAGAGAACCTATGAGTGGGGGAGAAGGGCAGAGGGAGAGGAAGAAATGGGTTCCCCACTTGAGCAGGGAGCCCGACAACAGGGGGCTCGATTCCAGGATCCCAGGATCATGACCAAATAAGCCAAAGGCAGATGCTTAACCAATTGAGCTACCCAGGCTCCCCAAACAGTAAACTGTTAATGAACCAGTTTCCAAATGTTCTAAGTATACTTTCCTTAGACAGGCTGTTTCCGACTGGTGAATAAAACTACTTTTTTTCTGGAAATGTTACATTCTCCCCTTCTCTCCCAAAACTTACTCTACGAATTCATGCTCTCCAAGATTGGCAAATGTGTATCCATGGTAGCCAAAAACATCTCCTGTAAAAAACTTGATGCTATTTTTGTGACAGATCTGGTCAACTTTGACTATGAGATCCCTGGAGCAGCAAGTCAGACAAACCTGCAGAAAGAAAGAATTAGCTGGGTTTAGGTTTTGCAAACTGTGAATCACTGCCCTGATGTCTAAATAAATCTTAATGAACAGTCTCTCTCTGGGCATGTCTAAAGCCAGTTTTGAACTGGTATAACAGGTTCTTTGGATCCTATGGTTAGAAGACAAAAGAAAAGTTGCAGGTTTCACTAGAAATGTAAATTGCAAGACCTCCACTTTCTGCAATCAAACCAAAACAGGTTTAGCTAGAAAGTAAAAGCCATTTCATGAATTTCTTTCCCCTATTCTATGAACATATACAAGCCATATATCAGGGATCCCTGGGTGGCGCAGCGGTTTGGCGCCTGCCTTTGGCCCAGGGCGCGATCCTGGAGACCCGGGATCGAATCCCACGTCGGGCTCCCGGTGCATGGAGCCTGCTTCTCCCTCTGCCTGTGTCTCTGCCTCTCTCTATCTCTCTGTGACTATCATAAATAAATAAAAATTAAAAAAAAAAAAAAAAAAAAAAAACAAGCCATATATCATAGCTTTCATGAAAAAGAAGAAGTAATAATTTACTGTAAATTATTTCTAAATTATTTAAGCTATTACAATCTGAAAAAGCTATCATGAGAAGCAAAACCAGTTTTAAGTGACCCAAGGGTCACTTTTAATTATAAGGGCATTTTTCCCCCTTCTTTTGATTAATATGTTAAGATAAAGACGTTAAGTCCTGTTGAGATTATTTTTCCAGTTTTCCACAGTTTTCAACGTGAAACTTTATCTGAATTTAAGAACAAAAGAAAAGGTTACACGTCAAATGACCTTCCAGTCAGACGTAGACAACGAACCGGTGATTCACTCAATGGAATTATCAATGTTGCTCTGAGGCCTCTAAATTGTGTTCCAAAAAGTTGAGATACTGGAAATAGCTAAGATTTACTGCATAAAACACCATCTTTTTTTTTATTTTTATAGGTGTCCAAAAACACCATCTTTTTAGGAGAACATTTGTGATAAGGGTCACGAAGACAACTTCTAAATTGCACATGTTGGGGGATCCCTGTGTGGCTCAGCGGTTTAGCACCTGCCTTTGGCCTGGGGCATGATCCTGGAGTCCCAGGATCCAGTCCCACTTCGGGCTTGCTGCATGGGGCCTGCTTCTCCCTCTGCCTGTGTCTCTGTGTCTCTCTCCCTCTCTCTCTGTCTCTCATGAATAAATAAATAAAATCTTTTTAAAAAATAAATAAAAATAAATTGCACATGTTTTCTTTTGAACACAGAAAGTTGGAGAAGTCATCGCAAAAAGCTATTTTCATTTGACAGAACCTCTTTGCTGCTGTCTGGCAGCCTGAATACCGAAACAACCCAGAAAAATAAGTGTCTCTGGTATCACTCAAAGGATGCAGCTACCCAAGGAAAAAAAAAAAAATCTAATCTAAAAGGCAAGACAGCCACAGCTGAACATGCAATCAACTGACCAAATGGAACCCTGCAGAGTCAAGAGCGAAGGTGAAACCTACAAGGCCCAGTCACACACATGGCCCATGAGGCATATATCCTCGCCCCATGTGGATACTTTATACAACCAACTGGCCTAGTGCTTCAATTCTAACAAACCCTCTCTGTAAGTGCTAGAAATGCAAGGGACACCTAGAATTAACCAAATGTGGTTACTATGGATAAAGAAATGAAAAGAAGACTTATGTCCAAACAGAAAATGTTCCAATACTTGGGAGTTACAAAATAGAATGAATTAAATTAAAAAAAAGACAAAATGCACAGATGATCCATCATTCCAAGCACACATTTGAACAGATGCACATATGAAATATAACAGTGTGGAAAAACAAACTACCCAACCCAAATTCTAACCTCTCGTGTAATGGGCCTTTCATTTAAAAAACAAGTAGATCATCTGTGACTATTTCATGGTTATCCAACATTTGTTTAGCTTTTCCTGGGTACAGGGAACCATGTCTGAAAAGGTCACAGATGCTGAAACAGAATTTAACTTATCCTTTCACCTCTGCATAGATCTGGCAGTGAAATCAAATGAGGTTGGATATGCCTCATTTGGCTTATGACTACATGAATTTGTCTAGTTATCCATGGCAACATGGTCAAAGTGGCTGTGTGAAAGAGACAGACATAGACCAAGATCAGGTGTGCTCTTTTTTAAGACAAAACACAAGCTGTAGTTTGATATTTCTAACAAAAAAAAAAAAAAAGGCTCTGCTACAGAAATTAACCACCAACTTGTTTTCTGGAGAAAACATTTGCAGTAAAATTTATCGAAGCTATGTGGAAAGATTCTGGAAGGAATACAAAACACCAATGATGAAACCTGGTCTAAGGGAACATATGCCCAAAGAAGAAACCAGCAGACAGCAAGCCATAAACAGCTACAGCAGATCCAACAGACTGGATCTACTACCAACACATTCAACATGGCAAGGCAATGTGCTAGTAAGGCATATATGCTAAGGCAATGTCAGACTTGAAACTATGAAGGCAGTGTACTGAGTCTAAAGATTTTACATTCAATGAAACTTACAGCATCAAACTGAGTGAAAAATGATTCTGGCTTCTTTTCTATATTCTCAATGTCCACCTTCACATCCACCATGGGGTTGAGATTCTGAGCTCGCTCCAGAGAGGCTTCAGCCCTGTTACGGCCAACAGATCCAGTACGGACCAAGAACTGAGCTCCGGGGTCTTCTGGAGATACCTAGGAGTAACATTTTTTTTCAATACTTGAATTTTGGGGAGAAAACAAATTCTTGAACACAACAAACCTTCTGATTTTAAAGAACAACTAAAATATCTACCATCTAATTGTATTACCATTCCTGCGGGAATTTGCCTAATGCAGACTCCCTAGACTCATTCCTTCAGAGGCTTTACAGATATTTAACTTTTTTAACTTTGCATTGATAGTTAAAGAGCACCCCCTTGTGTTTACAAAGAAACTTCACTCTAAACAGAAAAGTCAGGCAGCCTGGGTGGCTCAGCCATTTAGAGCCTGCCTTTGGCCCAGGGCGTGATTCTCGAGTCCCAGGATCCAGTCCCACATCAGGCTCCCTGCATGGAGCCTGGTTCTCTCTCTGCATCTCTCATGAATAAATAAAATCTTAAATAAATAAATAAACAAACAGAAAAGTCCACGCTTTCTTCTTCTAATAAATTTCTAACTGCCAATAACATAATTATCAGTAGTAAAAATTTACCAAGTATCTACTATGTTCCCAATTTTAAGCATCTGAAGACAATAGTAGTTTAAATAGTAGTTTAAAGGGTATAGTCCCTACCTACAACTGGTTTAAAATCAGACCAGTGAAGGACACCTGGCTGGCTCAGTCTAGAGTGTATGGCTCTTGATCTTGGGGTTGTTTTGTTTTGTTTGTTTGTTATGTCAGAGAGAGAGAGAGAGAGAGAGAGGCAAAGACATAGGCAGAGGGAGAAGCAGGCTTCATGCACCGGGAACCCGATGTGGGATTCGATCCCAGGTCTCCAGGATCGCGACCTGGGCCAAAGGAAGGTGCTAAACCGCTGCGCCACCCAGGGATCCCCTTGATCTTGGGATCTTGGGGTTGTGAGTTTAAGTCCCATGTTGGGTGTATAGAGATTACTTTAAAAAAAAAAAAAAAATTAAAGATAAGCGAAGGGCAGCCCCGGTGGCTTAGTGGTTTAGCACCACCTTCAGCCCAGGGTATGATCCCAGAGACCTGGGATTGAGTCCCACATCGGGCTCCCTGCATGGAGCCTGTTTCTCCCTCTGCCTATGTCTGTGCCTCTCTCTCTGTGTCTCAAATAAATAAATAAAATCTTTAAAAAAAAAAGGGGGGGGGGGGAACACCTGAAATTGGGACACCTGCCTTTGGCTCAGGGTGTGATCCTGGATCGAGTCCCAAATCAGGCTCCTTGCATGGCACCTGCTTCATCCTCTGCCTAGGTCTCTGCCTCTCTCTCTCTCCTTCTGTGTTTCTCATGAATAAATAAATAAAATCTTAAAAAAATGCCCGAAATTGGGATCCCTGGGTGGCGTAGCGGTTTGGCGCCTGCCTTTGGCCCAGGGTGCGATCCTGGAGACCCGGGATCGAATCCCACGTCGGGCTCCCGGTGCATGGAGCCTGCTTCTCTCCCTCTGCCTTTGTCTCTGCCTCTCTCTCTCTCTGTGACTATAATAAATAAATAAAAATTTAAAAAAAAACCAGCCTAACTATCTTCCAAAATGGCTCTATCATTTAAAAAAAAAAAAAATGCCCGAAATGAACTCTTAAATTCAATTAAAATTCACAAAGGAGAGATGAGTGGGATTGGAGCAAAGAGAGGATTTCACCTAAATACAAGGCTGGATGTCAGCAGAGGAAAGCCTCTATGACAGAATAAAATCATCTGACAGCTGCCAGTAGGCTTACAGATTCCATTCTGTTCATAGAGCACTTCTTCACACATCAAACATCTAACTTAACCATTAATCTTCAGTATGACCTTGTACCTTCACCAAGACTGAGTTCAACACAAGTAATCTCCCTCCTCTCCTCCAGGCAACTACCCACAGCACATTCTTTCCTTTACTACCTTTCCTCCAAGAAAATTAGCCTGTCTTCCTCCTATTCAAGGCCAGCCCTCTAATAGTATCCTTGACCCATCCTGTCCTGCTTCTTCAGGGATCTCATTACATACTGAGAGACTATACTTCATACTGCTTAAGAGTAAGACTCTGGAATAATTTAGGTTGGATTCAAATCTTTGATTCAAATCCTGGCTCAACCACTTACTTAACTGTGCGACCTTGACCAAGTATATAGGAATCACAAGCAAAGTGAGGAAGTTAATAAAAACAGTATACTTACTAATCACTCTATTAGTGCTGCTCTGCTCTTCCCTCACTGAACACCCAGTCTCTACGTGGACTCTTGGGTGTGGTATCCCCAGGATTCTCAGAATCACTTCTCTTTTTGCTCTGCATAGCCCCATAAACTCACTACTTTTAGTTTCTGCTGGTACTTCTCAAATTGTTCCTATTTGTACAGATTGCTTCCTGATCTATTGGAGTCTTTTTTTTTTTTTAAGA
The DNA here is from genome assembly GCF_018345385.1 of Vulpes lagopus. Lineage (NCBI taxonomy): Eukaryota > Metazoa > Chordata > Mammalia > Carnivora > Canidae > Vulpes > Vulpes lagopus. Next base: position 165,361,571 of record NC_054825.1, read on the forward strand.
TTTTTTTACTTTTTGTTTTGTTTTTGTTTTCAAAGATTTTATTTATTTGTTCATAGAAACAGAGAGGGGCAGAGGCACAGGCAGAGGGAGAAGCAGGCTCCATGCAGGGAGCCTGATGTGGGACTCAATCCAGGGTCCCCAGGATCACACCCCAGGCTGCAGGTGGTGCTAAACCGCTGTGCCACCAGGGCTGCCCTGATCTATCAGAGTCTTATATTAAACTGCCCACCAGATTATTTTCTCCTGGGTCTTCATATTCGACTTTTTTTTTTTTTTTTTTTAATCTATTGATGAGCCTACCAACCACCCATCCAATCACCGGAGTGAGAAACCTCAGTCTATATCCTTGTTATTTCTTTGATAGCAGCCACCTGTTGAGGTGGCTAAGCTCATGGGCTTTTACCAAGAGGCAGATTCCCTGGGTCCTGGTCATACTAACTACTGCGACCTTGGATGGGCCAGCAAGTCAATTCCCTTTCCTCAGTTTTCTTATCTGTAAGATAGGGATGACAATCCTTACATCTCAGAGTTGTTGTGAAGACTAAATGAAACACAACTACAACTCTTAGAACAGTGTCCAGGAACTATCTGCTGCTACAGTGATTCCTTGCTTTCCCTATGCTCCTGTATATAATACTACTGATTCTACCATTTAGTATTTTTCATCTCTGTGTGCTTCTTGCCTCTTCTACCACCAGTGCTATTACTTAGACCCTTTTCATCTCTCATCTAAACTATTAAAGCAGCCATCTAAGTGGTCTTCTGCTCTGTATCTTGGGCAATCATATACAGTAACTAGTGAGCTACAGAAAGCCTGAAATGGACCAGGTAACCCACCCCAGATTTGAAACTCTAATGAATTCTGACCACCTAGAAGATTGAGTACAAGCTTACAGTAAGGCTAACTAGCAGGGCTTCATGATTTTGACCTTACCTACAACCTGCTTCCACCCCCCACCACTCTGGGCTTCCCATTCTAAAAACACCAAATAGCACTGCTTGCTATATTCTATTTCTACCATGTTGTTCTATGACACTGCTAAGTTTCCTGCCTAAAATACAACCCCTCAACTTGAGAAATCTCTACTTTTTCTTTAAGTCTCAGCCAAGATCACAGCTCCAGGAAGCCTTTCGTGTCCCCCTACCACAACCTGAGTTAGGTAGCCTGCTCTGGTTTCTGAAAAAACCTTGAGAATGGGAACCAAATCTTGTGCATCTTTGTATCACGAGTTATCTAGATGGGGCAGCCAGCAAGTACTCTAGGATATTTGATGTAAACAGAACACTCTGAAGAGCAAGAATTAACATCCTTGATTTATAGATGAACAAAGAGGGTTGGTTGCCCGGCTGGTTGTATTCAATTGGTAGAGCATGCAACTCAATCCCAGCATTTTGAGTTTGAGCCCCACACTGGGTGTAGAGGTTACTAAAAAATAATAATAAGGGAAAAAATAAAAAAAGATGAGAAAACTGAATCCCTGAGAGGTTAAGTCTCTTGCCCAGCTTGAAGAGGTAGGATTTGAGTCCAAGTATGCAAAATTCCAGAGCTTTTGCACTAAGTGGCACAGTCTCCCTACGATGTTCCTAGTCAGGGAAAGAAAGAACAAGCAAACTGTGAAAGGTAGACCAACCAAAGAGTGTCCATGAATTTATGAGGTGGGAGTCAGGCTGAGTAAGGTGACTGGGCCCAGGTTACATGAAGCCAGTGGTTCTCAACCCTCCTTGACTTTTACTCTATTTTTTAAAGATTTTTTTACTTATTCATGAGAGACATAGAGAGGCAGAGACATAGGCAGAGGGAGAAGCAGGCTCCCTGCAGGGAACCCAATGTGGGACTCATTTCCAGGACTCCAGGATCACGACCTGAGCCGAAGGCAGATGCTCAAACCACTGAGCCACCCAGGTGCCCCTCTCTCTGACTTTTAGACTCACCTGGAGAACTTTTTAACAACTCTCTCAAATATTCAAAGGACAGAGGGGATTGAGAACCACTTAGAGGAGTTAGGCTTTGCAGTGGAAAGTAGGTAAGATACTGTAAGTCCTCAAAGTGAAGAGGGAAGGAATAACAGTCTGCCTGTGCACTCCACAACTGGGTGGCACCCATCACTGTCCTGATGCAAGGACAGAACCCCCATCACACACGCCTCAGTATTCTATCATTGTTTCCCATTCTCAGACTCTCCCAACCAGATGAAGAAGTCATCATCCCCACCTGGTTTCATTTTCCCACACTGAGAGCCTTGACATTGAGGAACCACCCTTCCCTAACTCTCTGCTCTAACCTCTACAGTACAAACAAATTCTCCCTCCAAATGCCTCTAGGGGGCACTGTGGTTGGGGAGATGTCAAAAACTGAAAGTGCTCAGCCAGTTAATTATCTGGCAGCTTGCTTGCAGGAATTTTCTTTCCTTAGGTTTTGAATTCAAGTCAAAAATCAATTTGTGGGCAGCCCTGGTGGCTCAGCGGTTTAGCGCCGCCTTCAGCCCAGGGTGCGATCCTGGAGACCCAGGATCGAGTCCCATGTCAGGCTCCCTGCATGGAGTGGAGCCTGCTTCTCCCTTTGCCTGTGTCTCTGCCTCTCTCTCTATGTCTCTCATGCATAAATAAATAAAATCTTAAAAAAAAAAAAAAAAATCAATTTGTGACTGTGATATTAAGTAAACTAACCCATATTTCTTTCCATTGCAGAAGAATGTTTTAAAAATCCTTATATTACTTTTTTCCTGAAACCCAAAGAAGATGAGCTTTAAAAATTTTCATTAACATTTACTGTCTTCCACAAAGCTTATACCTGTGTGTACCTGTGTACTAGTTACTTAGCATGTTCAAAGCCTACAAGGAAAGACACAGGGGTGCCTGGGTGGCTCAGTTGGTTAGGTGTTTGCTTCAACTTGGGTCATGATCCTAGGTCCTGGGATCAAGACCCACATAGGAAAAAAAAAAAAAAAAAAAAAACCCCACATAGGGCTCCCTGTTCATTGTGGAGTCTGCTTCTCCCTCTGCCCGTCCCCCTGCTCATGTTCATTCGTGTGTGAGCACATGCGCTTGCTCTCTCAAATGGATAAGTAAAATCTTTAAAAACAAAAAATAAAGACACAAATAGTATCATGTGATAACACAATCTTTAAATTATTTTACCTTAAAAAAATACGATTTCTAGGGATCCCTGGGTGGCGCAGCGGTTTAGCGCCTGCCTTTGGCCCGGGGCGCAATCCTGGAGACCTGGGATCGAGTCCCATGTCAGGCTCCCAGTGCATGGAGCCTGCTTCTCCCTCTGCCTATGTCTCTGCCCCCCCCCCCCTGTGACTATCATAAATAAATAAAAAATAAAAAAAAAAATAAGATTTCTAGAATTTGCTTTAAAATACTGTCCTAGGGATGCCTGGGTGGCTCAGCAGTTGAGCGTCTGCCTTCAGCTCAGGGCGGTGATCCCCGAGTTCTGGGATCAAGTCCCACATTGGGCTCCCTGCGAGGAGCCTGCTTTTCTCCCTCTCCCTATGTTTCTGCCTTCAGTCTTTGTCTCTCATGAATAAATAAATAAAACCTTAAAAAAATAATACTGTCCCAAAAAATACAGACCAAAAAAAGACTGGTCTCTGTAGAAGCCACATAGATGGGGTGTCAAATGTCATTCTACTTTTGTATGTATTTGAAATTTTCTATGAAAAAAAAATGTTGAAGCATGAGAATGTAGAGAAAGAAGTTATTTTCACCTTGGAGAAACTGGTTAGAGAATGCTACATAGGAGCTGGCAATGATTATTATCAACTAAATGGTAAGTCATGTAATTATTATCAGATGTTCATTGTGTGCAAGCACCATGCTAAGCAGTCTGCATCCATTCTTTCTGATCCACTGTTTTCCAAACTGTGAACTGTCTACATGAAGCTCTGAAATACTTTTCAAATGTGTATATTCTTGAGCCTCACATCAGACATTCTAAAGCAGAATCACGGGTGATAAGGGTGAAGGCTAGCTATACCTTAACAAAGTCCCAAGGCAATTCTGCAATTTTAGTCATGCAGGTGGTTTAGAGGTACAAAGTGAAAAACCACCCTTCTGCTCCTCACTGTCATCCTCCAAGGGAGAGATCAACTACAGACAGGCAAGCTCCAGGAAGAGCAAGGAGTCTCACCAAAGTCGCCATGTAGGACATGCCAATGCCATGAAGGCCAAAGGCCACAGCTCCACTAATACCAGCCCTCCTTTCAGAGGCCTGCAGGGGGCACATAGGAATTCACAAAATCTCTAAGTGTTTATACTAAAGAGGGGAGACCATGAAGGAAGAGTGATAAGGTGGCCAAATATCTTACCTGTTCAGGATCCAACATGGTCAGTCCTTTCACTCCTGCCAGAATGAGATTCTTGGCAATTTCAGCCCCAAGTCCTTTCATGCCAACAAGCAGCACCCGGGAGGCCCGCAGCCTAGAAAGCAGACACTGTTAAGCAGATAAGAGAGTAGTGGAAGCTTCACCAAATCACTGAAAACCAAAACAAGTCAAAATAACAGTGAAGTAATTTTGGTTTTCATTAAATGCATGGAAACATGATGGCCTCAAATCTAAGAAACATGGAGTTGGGATCCCTGGGTGGCGCAACGGTTTGGCGCCTGCCTTTGGCCCGGGGCGCGATCCTGGAGACCCGGGATCGAATCCCACATCAGGCTCCCGGTGCATGGAGCCTGCTTCTCCCTCTGCCTATGTCTCTGCCTCTCTCTCTCTCTCTGTGACTATCATAAATAAAAAATAAATAAAAAAAAAAAAATAAGAAACAGGCTGTAATCCATCCTGCAAAGAACGATTCATTCAACAAATATTTATTGAGCATCTACTATGCCAAGCACCCCTCTAAAATATACATATAGGAGTGAACAAGAAAGACATAATCCTTGCCCTCCTGGAGCTTTTATTTTATGGAAGAGATAGGATATGTCAAAAAGTGATGAAAATCAGGGACACCTGGCTGACTTACTCAGTAGAGCGACTCAATGTCAGAGCACTGAGTTTAAGATCCACATTGGGTGTAAAACCTACTTTAAAAAAAACAAGTGATAAAAGTCAAGCAGGATATAGATCAAGAATGATGGAGGATGCTATTTTACTCAGACTGGACATCTAGACCTTTCTGATAAGGTGCTGAACGAAAACCAAAATGAAATGAAAGAGGAAAAAAAATTTTTAAAAATACGAAATGAAAGAGGAACACAAGAAAAAGAAAAGAAAGAAAAGAAAGAAAAGAAAAGAAAAGAAAAGAAAAGAAAAGAAAGAAAAGAAAGAAAAGAAAGAAAGAAAGAAAGAAAGAAAGAAAGAAAGAGAAAGAAAGAAAAGAGGGACGCCTGGGTGGCTCAGCAGTTGGGCGTCTGCCTTTCGCTCAAGGCATGATCCTGGATTCCCGGGATCGAGTCCCGCATTGAGCTCCTTGCATGGAGCCTGGTTCTCTCCTCCCTGTACCTGTGTCTCTGCCTCTCCTCCTGTGTCTCTCATGAACAAATAAATAAAATCTTAAGAAAGAAAGAAAAGAAAGGAAAAAAAGAAAAGAAAAGAAAAGAAAAGAAAAGAAAAGAAAAGAAAAGAAAAGAAAAGAAAAGAAAAGAAAAGAAAAGAAAAGAAAAGAAAAAGAGAAAGAAAATACAGATATTTGGGAGAAGAACAAGTCCAGAAACAGCAAATACAAAAGCCCTGAAACAGAGGAGTGCTTGGCATTTCAGGGACTGGAAGGACAGAGTGGCTGAAGAACAGTGAACAAAGGGAAGAATAGTAGGAGGTGGGTCACAGACAGAAGGGTCACATCATGAAGGCTCTTAGAGGCACTGTAAGGGCTGAATTTTATTCTAAGCGCAACAGAAAGCTGGTAGGAGGTGGGGAGGAGATTCTTGGAGGAGGAAGTGTGTCACAGTTAAGGTAAGAGAAAATGAAGGCTTGGACTAGTATGACAGCAGAAGAAAAGGTCTTTTTTTTTAAAAAAAATAAGATTTTATTTATTTTATTCATGAGAGACAGAGAGAGAGGAGAGAGGCAGGCACAGGCAGAGGGAGAAGCAGGCTCCATGCCCTAGCAAGCCTGAAGTCGGACTCGATCCAGGGTCTCCAGGATCAGGCCCTGGGACTGCTGAGCCACCCGGGGTGCCCCAGAAGAAAAGGTTTTAAAAAGAGTCTCTACTCATCCTACTAACTTTTACTTTTTTTTTTTTTTAAGATTTTATTTATTTATTCATGAGAGACACAGAGAGAGAGACAGAGACAAAAGCAGAGGGAGACTCTCTGCAGGAAGCCTGATGTGGGACTCGATCCTGATCCCATAACTCCCAGGATGGAGCCCTGAGCTGAAGGCAGTCGCTCAAATGGCTAAGCCACACAGCTGTCCCTACTTTTACATTTGCTTTATTTATCTCGATCTCCTATGTAGCTTCTCGTTACTCATGATTTATACTTGTCAAATAACTGTAGCTATAGTTTACCTACGTATTCTGAGCATAGGCAGTATTCATGCATTATCTCATTTATTTTTTAAAGTTTTTATTCATTTAAGCCCCACCCAAAATGGGGCTTGAACTCACGACCCCAAGACCAAGTGTGACATCCTCATCTGACTGAGCGAGCCAGGCTCCGTGCATTATCTCATTTAATTCTCAACAATCTGGGACGCCTGGGTGGCTGAGCGGTCTGGCACCTGCCTTCAGCCGGGTGCTTGATCCTGGAGACCTACTATCGAGTCCCATATGGGACTCCCTGCATGGAGCCTGCTTCTCTCTCTGCGCCTCTCATGAATAAATAAAATCTTTAAAAATAATAGTAATTTTGAACAATCTTGTAATATAGATTCTATTATCTCCATTTGACAAATGAGAAAACTAAAGCACAGAGAAGAAATGTATCCAAGGTTAAATAAGAATTTCTGCAGCTGAGATTCAAATCCAACTATCAACCACTATCAACACTACAATAAATTGGTCCTGGGCAGCCCAGGTGGCTCAGCAGTTTAGAACTGCCTTCAGCCCAGGGCATGATCCTGGAGACCTGGGATTGAGTCCCATGTCGGGTTCCCTGCATGGAGCCTGCTTCTCCCTCTGCCTGTGTCTCTGTCTCTGCCTCTGTGTGTGTGTGTGTTTCTCATGAATAAATTTAAAAATCTTAAAAAAAAAATACAATAAATTGGTCCTTATATGAGACCATCAGGATTGGCACCTATGACACAGTACATACTCAGCCACTATTATGGCAAATGTGTATCTATGGAACCAAATGAATTTCTTATGAATAATAGCAATGTTAGATAATGAGTCTCTAAAAACAGGGAAAGGCAGCCCAGGTGGCTCAGCAGTTTAGCACCGCCTTCAGCCCAGGGCCTGATCCTGGAGACCTGGGATTGAGTCCCTCATCAGGCTCCCTGCATGAAGCCTGCTTCTCCCTCTGCTTGTGTGTCTGCCTCTCTTCTCTCTGTGTCTCTCAAGAATAAATAAGTAAAAATCTTAAAAAATAAAAAATAATAAAATAATAAAAAATAAAAACAGGGAAGTTTCTGAAGTTCCTTTTTTGTAAACTCAAAATCTCAGAGTTGAGTCCTTAGAAAGGTAGTAACACTTGCCCCTCCTTTTTGCAGATGTGGAACTGAAGGTCAACAAATCATGTGACTGACCTAAAGTCAAAAGAGCTGGTTAGGGGCAGCCCTGGTGGCTCAGCGGTTTAGCGCCACCTTCAGCCGAGGGCCTGATCCTGGAGACAGGGGATCGAGTCCCACATTGGGTTCCCTGCGTGGAGCCTGCTTCTCCCTCTGCCTGTGTCTCTGCCTCTCTCTTTCTCTGTGTCTCTCTCATGAATAAATAAAGAAAATCTTAAAAAAAAAAAAAAAAAAAGAGAGAGCTGGTTAGTAGAATTGGTAATTGAACCTAGGTTTCTTGATCTCCCAGGTCTTTGCAACGTACAGTCATTTCATTCAACAAATACATCTGAACGTCTACATACTTGCAAGCACTAGAAATTTTAATAAGACCAATCAAACTCCTTTAATTATCAGACATTTATAAAATACTTGTCTTAGGGCAGCCCTGGTGGCTCAGCGGTTTAGTGCCGCCTTCGGCCCAGGGCGTGATCTTGGAGACCCAGGATCGAGTCCATCAGGCTCCCTGCATGGAGCCTGCTTCTCCCTCTGCCTGTGTCTCTGCCTCTCTCTGTGTCTCTCATAAATAAATAAATAAAATAAAATAAAAAATACTTGTCCTCATGGAACTCATCATCTACTTCATCTTTCCAGTCACCTCTCTCCCTTCCTCACATTTAGATATGGAATAAACTACTGTTGAGTGCAAGAAAAATCAGACAGGCCTATGTTGTGAAAGGAAATGCAAAAACTGAAGCATACATTCTGAAAACTAACAAAGCAGCTAGCTTTTTTTTCTTTTTAAGATTTTATTTATTTAGGGATCCCTGGGTGGCGCAGCGGTTTGGCGCCTGCCTTTGGCCCAGGGCGCGATCCTGGAGACCCGGGATCGAATCCCACATCAGGCTCCCGGTGCATGGAGCCTGCTTCTCCCTCCGCCTGTGTCTCTGCCTCTCTCTCTCTCTCTCTGTGACTATCATAAATAAATAAAAAATTTAAAAAAAAAAAAAATTAAAAAAAAAAAGATTTTATTTATTTATTCAAGAGAGACACAAAGAGAAACAGTCAGAGACACAGGCAGAGGGAGAAGGTGACTCCATGCAGGGAGCCTGACGCGGGACTCGATTCCTGAGTCTCCAGGATCACACCCTGGGCTGCAGGCAGCGCTAAACGGCTACACCACCAGGGCTGCCCAAGAAGCTAGCTTCTAACACCCTCTTTTATGTTAATTTGACTGTAAGAATAAGCCTCACACAAAATGAGCTTTGGTGGGGGGTGGTGAACCTGAAGGGAATGACTTAGAATCAACTCCTCTATTTCTATTTATTTGGTGTGTGACCTTGGGAATCTGCTCTATGCCTTGAACCTCATCCATAAAATGGGCTACGTACCATAGCAAGGAATGCAAAGTCACATGCTGACAGGGTCCAGACAATTATATCAACAAATGAAGCTGAACTGATAGGAGACAACCACTAGGAACCCATGTGCCATGTCGGAGGCAGCGTCAACCAATGTGGAATGTCTGACCTTTCTATTCTTTTTTTATTATGAAAGATTTTATTTATTTATTCATGAGAGAGAAGGGGGGGGGCAGAGACACAGGAGGAGGGAGAAGCAGGCTCCATGCAGGGAGCCCAGTGAGGGACCGGATCATGCCCTGGGCCAAAGGCAGATGCTCAACCACTGAGGCACCCAGGTGTCCCAAGTTCTCTAAATTCTTTAATGCTGGCAACTAATTTCAAACAATTTAAAACACCACATGAAAGATATAGCCCAGTTTTTAACTTCTAGATGATGTGAGTTCCCTTGAAGGCACTTTTTTTTTTAAGGCACTTTTTATTATTACTCTCCTTTCCAGTTCTCAGATAACCTTGGTCCAACATCACATAGAAGTAGCAATAAAATTCTGCCAGAATGCAGCCTGCCAATTCCTAGGCCATTTTCCATTCCACAAAAGAACCCGAGGCTCCAGAATTACCCTATTCCACTTGGAGTTTCCTTAGAGCCAAGTCAATTTGCTTTGCGGAGCCTCCTTCCTGCCTCTACAGGGGAAATCACTGTCTTTCCTACTTCAGAGAGCTGCTATGAGACTCAGTTGAAAAATGGACATGAAGGTACTATAACAAATTCTGCAAGACTGTCTACAAACAGAGATTCAAATTATAAAGGTATATATATAACCCCTTCCTTACCTCCCAGGACCCTCAATCCTTTTCAGGTTCTCTACCAAGTTCAGTGGCTCTCCACTGCCTGAGAATAACTCATCTCTTCCAAGAATTCCATACCCTGACTTTGGTCTCTTACATCATTTCCTCCTCAGCAGCCCCCATCCATTCTTTACTGCTCCTCAGAGGAATCATTACTACCCCTTTGACAGTTCTCATACTACATTCCAGCTTAACCTTCACCAGCTTTGCCCTACCACAAACAAAACTTCAAGCTCCCCCACTTAGGGTCCCTTTCCCAACCCTTTAGGACCTTTTAACACTCAATCCTTCAAATAGCAGTCCCTAAAATCAATCAGCTCCACCTATGTCCTCAGACCTATTTTCACCATTTAGTTCCCAATTTTCCACTTCAGATGCCTTCTTCAATCCTCAGACCAATGCTTGCCTCAATGCTTGCCTCACACAATGCCCCCTCCCTCAAACTCCTAAAACCCTACATACCTGAAAGGAGACTGAAAACTCAGATTCACCCCACCTTACCACATACACTTTCTCACCAAAAAATTCTAGAAACTTCCACCTTTCAAACTAAATTCTCTTGGCCTGCCTGCCACTTTAACCCTTAAATAAATTAATTCTGGGATGCCTGGATGGCTCAGTAGTTGAGCGTCTGCCTTTGTCTCAGGTCATGATCCCGTCCTGGGATCGAGTCCCACTTCGGGCTCCCTGCATGGAGCCTGCTTCTCCCTCTACCTGTGTCTCTGTCTCTCTCTCTCTCATGAAGAGATAAATAAAATCTCTAAAAAAAAAAAAAAAAAAATCAATTCCTTCTGTACTCTAGATTCACATAACTCCCCCAACCAAACCTCATCCCTCAACTCAACCACTCGTATGTTTTTTAGGTGTAAATAAACACCTAAAACCTAAGTCCAAAAGGGAACTTGATTCCTCACTCACCCCACCATCTCAGTCAATAAATAGCAATTCTATCTCTCCAGCTGCTCAAACCAAAACTTTAAAATCATCCTTGAGGGCAGCGCCGGTGGCGCAGCGGTTTAGTGCCGCCTGCAGCCCAGGGCGTGATCCTGGAGACCTGGGATCGAGTCCCATGCCAGGCTCCCTGCATGGAGCCTGCTTCTCCCTCTGCCTGTGTCTCTGCCTCTCTCTCTCTCTCTCTGTGTGTCTCTATGAACAAATAAATAAAATATTTAAAATAAATAAAATAAAATCATCCTTGAGTTCTGCCTCTCATACCCCGCACTGTATCCTTCAACAAATCCTGCCTCCTCCTCACCTTGAAAATATATTCAGTACATTTGTCCCCTTCTCTAGAGTTTCAAGCTACCCCTACTTAGGTCCCAAGGGGATTATTACAGATCTCCTAACCAGAATCCTCATCTTCACTTCTGTCCACTTCAACCTATTCTCCCCACAGCCAAGAGTGAACCTTCTGAAATGCAAATCTGGTTGTGTTATTCCCTAAGCTCAAAACTCTCCAGTGAGTTTCCCAGAATACTTGGAATAAAAAAGCTACTCCTCATTTGGTCCAATCACCTTCTTTCTCTCATTTGGCAAGCATGCCCTGGACTCCAGGATTTTATTTACACTGTTTTGTCTCTGCTAGCAAGATTCTTCCACATGACTCTCTTCCTTTATACAGATCTGAGGCTCAATGTTACCTCTTCAGAGGCCTTCCCTGGCCTCCCTATCAAAATAGCACTCCCACCTCAGTATCCTTTATTGATCCTCTTACCTTGCTATATTTCTCTCTCTGGAACTTGCATTACTTAATACATTATGTTTTTTGTTTCCCTCACCAGAATGTACACTACATGCGGGCAAGGAGTCCTTCTAGTTCATTAATATATGCTCTGTGCCTCAAACAGTGCTTGTGGCAGGTGCTCAATAAATGTTTGATCAAATCCAGGTGCCTGGTGGCTCAGTGGCTGAGCGTCTGCCTTTGGCTCAGGTCGTGATCCCGGGGTCCTGGGATCGAGTCCCACATCGGGCTCCCCGCAGGGAGCCTGCTTCTCCCTCTGCCTATGTCACTGCCTCGGTCTCTCATGAATAAATAAATAACATACTTAAAATATATATTTGATCAAATCAATCACCTCTTTCAAAGTCCTCATCCCCTCCGATATCTATTCATTATCCAGGTATGCCCAACCCCAGTGTGCAGTCCTCTCTCTAGACACACCCCCATATCTAGGCATAAGGAACCTCTTGAGTAGCTCCAGCCCCTAGGCTCTCCAGGACTCTCTAGAGTCTCACTTGAAATAACTTGCTCCCAAACTCCCCCAAACCCTCCTCCTTTCATACTGGTCCACCCTTTAGGAGCCACAGGTAGGCAAACTCGCCCCTGTTCCGTTCGCCAGTCCCCTCAGCGTCCAGCAGAGAACGGGTTCCCACTACCTAGGAATGAATGAACTACGCTCCCACTTCACCCTTCCCCTGCGCCCTCCTACCCCTAAGCGCCCACCACCACTCCCTCCCGGCGGCCGCGGCCCGGAGTTTGAGTCCTCCTCATCCCTCAAGGCTCGCCCACCGTCCCTTTCCAGAGGCCTCCCTCGGAACGACCCTCCGTGCCACCCCGGAGGTCGCTGCTTCCCACATCTTCCAGAAACACCCCTAACCAACCCCTCGGGGACTCTCAAGAACGCCACCATCCCCCGGCACATAATTCCCGCCTCCTCGCTTCAAATCAGACCCTCTGGCTCCGTGAGGGCCGCGAAAGCCTCAGGGCAGACGCCCCCCTCCAGACCCTCAGCCCCACAAGCGCTCTGGCCCTGACCGTTTCTGGGCCTCCAATCCCCAGAGACGGATCTGCCGGTCGTACTGCGCCGCCTCCTCCTCGCTGATGCCGCCGCCAGCCTCCTCCTTCTCCACCATGGCGCCGGCTCTAGCTGCCTGCACTCGGGTCCTGCCCACGGCAACCGCCCGCCGGCCCCACGCGCCGCCAACCGCCGCCGGCCGCGCGCCCGGGCCGCGTCTGCGCCTGCGCGCGGGGCCGCGCCTGCGCAGGACCTCCTCCGTCGCCCGGCCCGCCCCTAGAACCCGGGACCACGTGGACCTCCCCAGCCTCAAAGGCGGGCCAGCGGGGACTGCCAGTCACGTGACCGGGCTCCAACCAAAACTACCTCCAAGATGGCGCGGTTTCTTGTTATGGAGACTGCTGCTACCCAAATGCTCGTTTATGGCGCTATTAATTCAGCAACTACTTATCGAGCAGCTGCTGAAATCCCGTTGTTGGGCGTGTCGTAAAATAGAGCAGCGAATAAAATAGACAAATCACTGCCCTCATGGAGTTTATGTTCTGTTGAGAGCCCGAAGAATAGAAATCAGGCTGTGATAAACGCTGCTGAGAAAAAGCCAGATATGGGACTGCAGGGTTGCGGGAGGGGCCAGCCAGAAGGTCTCTCCGAGAAGGTGATATTGAACAGAGATCTGAAGGGAAGAAACAAGCCATGTGGATAACTGGGAAATGGAGCATTTCCGGTCAGGGCAAATAGCAGGTGCAAGGCCCTGAAGCTGGAATAGGCTAGTATAGAACTGTGGAGAAGGCAAGGTAGCTGGAGCAGAGTGAGAGCATGGGCAGCTGGTAAGAGGTGAAATCATAGATGAAGCAAGTAGGGCATCATGAAGGGCCTTGTAGGCTAGTGCTAGCTGTTCTGTTTTTTTCTTAGGCAAGGTGCCTTTTTATTATCCATTCAACAAATATTTATGTAGCACTTGTATGGATCAGCTATTGGTCTCAGTGCTAGGCTAGGTAGAGCACTGAAAAAAAAAAATAGCTGTCTTCATGGGGCGCCTGGGTGACTCAGATGGTTAGGTGTCTGCCTTCTGCTCAGGTCATGATCTCAGGGACCTGGGATCAAGCCCTGCCATGGGCTCCCTACACTGAGGGGAGCCTGCTTCTCCCTGTCTCTCTGCCAGCTGCTCCCCCTTCTTGTGCTGTGTCAAATAAGTAAAATGTTTTTTTAAAAAATAGCTACCTTCTCATGGAGTTAAAATGGATTTTAGGGGATCCCTGGATGGCTCAGAGGTTTAACGCCTGCATTCGGCCTGGGTATGGTCCTGGAGACCCCCAATAGAGTCCTGCATCGGGCTCCCTCTATGGAGTCTGCTTCTCCCTCTGCCTGTGTCTCTGCTTCTCTCTCTGTGTCTCTCATGAATAAATAAATAAAATCTTTAAAAAAAAATAAAGTGGATTTTACATGAATTCTTTCTCTAATCCTTGTAAGATTCTAGGTTCTTTAATATTCCTATTTCAGGGACGCCTGCGTGGATGGCTCAGCCGTTTGGCGCCTGCCTTGGACTCAGGGCCTGATCTTGGAGACCCGGGATCGAGTCCCACATCAGGCTCCGTGGATGGCGCTTGGTTCTCTTTCTGCCTGTGTCTCTGCCTCTGTCTCTCATGAATAAATAAAATGTTTAGTATTAGTAGCCTGAAGGAAGTCTTACTATCTTAGAGGTAAAACTAGGATTCAAATCCAAGCTGTGTGGCACACGTACTTCATCAGGAGGTTATATTCTTGGTGGTATATTAAGCGTCTACTATGTACTCTGATCACGCCCCTGAGGAACATACTCTGTGAACCTCAAAGATGGACATTTCATCCCCTTTTACAGATTACAATTCTGGGACTCAGAAAAGAGTAGAAATTCATTAAAGATCACAATATCACTCAAAAAAAGCTGATGCTTACTCTTGGTTATGGATATGGAACAAATTATGTAAAAAAATAGAGATTTAAAGCAACAATAAATAGTTATTATCTCTTAAAGTTTCTGTGGGTCTGGAATTCAGAGCAACTCATCTAGTCTCTTCTGGCACAAGGTCTTTCATGATGATGCAGTCAGATGTCACCTGGGGCTCCAGTCATCTGATGGCTTGTGATGGAAGATCCCTTTCCGAGGGGACTCACTCCTATGGCTGGCAAGTTGATGTTGGCTGATGGCCGGGGTCCTCAGTTTCTTTCCACGTGGGCATAACCACTGGGCTGCTGGAGTGCCCTCATGACATTGTCTGGCTTCCCCCAAAGTGAGAGATCCACTGAAAGCAGCAATGCCTTTTATAACTCAGCCTTGAAAGTCACACACTGTCACTTATGCAATATCCCATTGATCACACCCAGTTGTATTCATTGTGAGAGAGGGCAATACAGGGTATGAATACTAAGGGGAAGGATCCTTCAGAGATCATCTTGGAGACTGACAAGTTATCACAATGACTGTGCACCAGGCCCTGTGAAAATACGGCGAACAGGGGTGCCTGGGTGGCTTAGTCAGTTAGGCATCTGCCTTCTGCTCAGGGTCCTGGGATGAGCTCCACATCAGGCTCCCCACTCAGTGGGGAGTCTGCTTCTCCCCCTCCACCACTTGTACTCTCTTGCACATTCTCCCTCTCAAATAAAAGAAAGAAAGAAAGAAAGAAAGAAAGAAAGAAAGAAAGAAAGAAAGAAAGAAAGAAAATATGGTGAACAAAAAACAAAAGAAACATGGATCTGCCCTGTGTTGTGCTGATCAGCTTATAAGGAAGTCAGGCAGTATCTTATCAGTCAAAGAATTATTCATTAAATGTTCTCGACAAAAAAAAAAATAAAATAAAATAAATGTTCTCGACAAATATTTACCATATCCCTACTATGTATTTGACTTTGTGCCAGGCACTGGGATATAATAGTGTAAAAGTGGACATACTCCTGCTTTAGGCACAGTCATAGGCCAGTGGGAGAGAGAAAACAGTCACATTAATATAAATAGAAACTTCATGAAGTGCTGTGAAGGAAGAAAGAGCTATGATAGTGTTTGACTTACTGTTGGAGTCAGAAAAAGGATATTCTGAGAATGTAAACTTTCTGCCGAGCTTTACAAAATAAGTAAAGCTTAAATAACAAGACAGAGGAAGAACCCCAGGCAGAAAGGATGGCAGCATCCCGGTGTGACCCAGAGTTTAAGTTCATTCATTCTTTTTTTCTTTTTTTTTTTTTAAGATTTTATTTATTCATTTGACACAGAGAGAGAGAAAGAGAGCCAGTGCACAAGCAAGGGGAGGAGGCAGGAGAGGGAGAAGCAGGCTCTGGGCTGATCAGGGAGCCTGATGAGAACAGGATCCTAGGACTCTGGGATCATGACCGAGCCACCCAGGTGTCCCTCTCTTCTTTCCTTTCTTTTCTTTCTTTCTTCTTTCTTTTCTTTCTTTCTTTCTTTCTTTCTTTCTTTCTTTTTTCTCTTTCTTTTAAGATTTTATTTACTGATTTGAGAGAGAGAGACAACCTAGAGAGAGTGAGCACGAGGTGGGGGGAAGAGCAGAGGGAGAGGGAGAAGCAGGCTCCTCACTGAGGAAGGAGCCTGATGAAATGCAGGGCTCTATCCCAGGACTCTGGGATCATGACCTGAGCCATAGGCAGATGGCTAACCACCGATCCACCCACTGCCCCTAGAGATTACTTAATTAAAAAAAAAAAAAAAAGGGTTAAAGTGGTGGATTAAAATCATTATTGTAACCAAAATACTGGATAAAATAATTAGCATAAATGTTAACGTATATTTTAATCATAATTGTAAAATAAAATTAATGCATTATACCAAACCCCACAGAATTGTACTTTAAATATGTGAAATGCGTGCTCTGTGAATACCTCAGTAAAGCTATAAAATAAAAAAAGAAGAAAAGAAATAGAAGCTTCCACTTGCCTCCCTTGGGACACTTGATTTTAATCCCTGGCTCCTTGCTAGGAGAAGCCAAAACAGCCCGTAAAGAAGTCCATGTGGAGAAGACCCAAAGCTCCTTACCCTCAGGGAATCCGACAACCCCAGGCAAGAGGCAACACCAACTTGCCACTTGACTGAGCCATCTCGGATGTGGATCCTCTGGCAGTTGGTCAACCTCTGGCAGCTGGTCAAGTCACCAGATGGAGCAGAGGCAGAGACAAGCCATTCCTTCTGAGTCCTGCCTGAAGAAGTTCCGATCAGTAAGCAAAATAAATTATTGCTATTGATTTACACCACAGTGTTTTGGGATCACTCGTTACAGGGCATTAGATTACCTGGATACTGCCTCCTACCAACCGTCTCCTCCTGCTTTCTTCTTTCTCCTTTCTCTCAATTGTTTCCTTCTCTGTCCCTGCCCCTGAAGTGTGGCCATTCTCATGCAAATGAACGTCTCAATCTTTATCTTTCTCTCCCAGACTCTCTTTCCCCTTCTCTGCCAATACTCTCTATCTTTCTGAATTTAGTTTCTCTGACATTCTCATTCATTCAGTATTCCCTGACCACCTTCTCTGTGCCCAGCCCTGTGCTGGGTGATACATAAACCCTGGAGGACTATTTTGTCCTGTGGAGTCACAGATGACCTCTCCGAGAAAGCAAATGACTTAGTAGAGATGTGAGGACTGAAGACAAGTCAGGTGACTGATATAGGACAAATCTGGATAAAGGCATCAATTAAGAAACTAGATCTTTAAAAAAAAAAAAAAAAAAAAAGCCTCTTCCATCAGCTCAAGTCATGGTCCTAGAGTCCTGGGATCAAAACCTGCATCGGGCTCCTGGTCCAGTGGGGACTCTATTTCTCTCTGCCCCTCTACTCACTCATGTGCTCTCTCTCTCTCAAATAAATAAAATCTTTAAAAATAAATAAAATCTTTAAAAATGAATAACTCTTGAGCAGCCCAAGTGGCTCAGCAGTTTGGCGCCGCCTTCAGCCCAAGGTGTGATCCAGAAGACACAGGATCGAGTCCCACGTCAGGCTCCCTGCATGGAGCCTGCTTCTCCCTCTGCCTGTCTCTTCCTCTCTCTCCCTGCGTCTCTCATGAATAAATAAATAAAATCTTAAAAAACAAATGTATAAAAAAGAAAGAAAGAAACCAGATCATGGGGATGCTGGCTGGCTCAGTGGCTATAAGGTTGGGAGTTCAAGCCCCATGCTAGATGCAAAGATTACTTAAAAATCATCTTTTTAATTTTTTTTTTTCAAATAGGCTCCACACCCAATGTGGGGCTGAAACCCATGACCCTGAGATCAAGAGTCACATGATCAAGAGTCACATGCTCCACTGACTGGGCCAGTAAGCATCCCTTAAAAATATGAAGTCTTGGGCAGCCCCGGTGGCCTAGCAGTTTAGCGCCGCCTTCAGCCCAGGGTGTGATCCTGGAGACCCGGGACTCCCACGTAGGGCTTCCTGCATAGGACCTGCTTCTCCCTCTGCCTCTCTCTTTTTCTGTCATGAATAAATAAATAAAATCTTTTTAAAAATTTTTATTTATTTATTCATGAGAGACACACAGAGAGAAGCAGAAAGAGGAAGCAGAGACATAGGGAGAGGGGAGAAGCAGGCTCCATGCAGGGAGCCTGATATGGGACTCCATGCCAGATCCCGGATTACACCCTGAGCCAAAGGCAGGCACTCAACTGCTGAGCCACCCAGGCATCCCTAATCTTTTTTTTTTTTTTTTTAATGCTGAAAATCTATTTGTTAATTACAATATGGGACCACTGTACTTTGAGGCCAATAGAGAACATAATAAATCAGGATCCTGACAACTAAAGACACAAGTCTAGAGTAAACATCACTTTGCTAGAATGATTTGAGGCTCTCTTTGAAATGAGCAAGTTTAGGAAGTACATGCCTCTTCAAATATGTATTGTTTCTTCCAAATATTGCTTGGCCCCCAACAAAGGCTCTTTCCTAACTTCTTTCCTGACCTCTAATCCATCCTCCAACCATGACTTTACCCATATCTTTAATCCAGAGGATGAGATGAGGGTCCAGATGACTTGAATTTTGGGAGCAGAATGAGAATGGCTGACACTATTTAGTAACTTTTTTTAACTGCAAAATCTTTTTTTTTTTTTTTTAAGATTTTATTTATTCATTCATGAGAGACACAGAGAGAGAGAAAGGCAGAGACACAGACAGAGGGAGAAGTAGGCTCCATGCAGGGAGCTCTACATGGGACTCGATCCAGGTCTCCAGGATCACGGCCTGGGCGGAAGACGGTGTTAAACCGCTGAGCCACCTAGACTGCCTGCAAAATCTTTTTTTAAGTGAATTCTACTTAAAATTCTACCTTGAGCCTTGAACTCACAACACTGAGATCAAGAGTCATACGCTCTACCAACTGACCCAGCCAGGTGCCCCACAAATTTTTATTTTGAAGATTTTCAAGCTTACAGAAAAAAACTAATCCAATGAATATTCATACATTCTCTGTCTAGATTCATGAATTTCTAAATTGTTTCATTTTTATTTGGTAAAGATTTTACTTATTTATGAGAGAGATAGCAAGAGAGAGCACAAGCAGGAGGAGAGCAGAGGGAGAGGGAGAAGCAGGCTTGCCACTAAGCAGGGAGCCCAACTCGGGGCTCTATCCCCAGGACCCTGGGATCATGACCTGAACCAAAGGCAGACATTTAATCAACTGAGCCATCCAGGTTCCCCTAGATTCATTAATTTGAAGTTTGGGAACATTTTCTCTATCCCTCTCCCTCTCACATGCACACACATTTTTTTTTTTTATAAATCTTTATTTTTTAAAGATTTTATTTATTTATCCATCAGGGACAGAGAGAGAGAGAGAGAGAGAGGCAGAGACACAGGCAGAGGGAGAAGCAGGCTCCATGCAGGGAGCCCGACATGGGACTCGATCCCTGGTCTCCAGGATCAGGCCCTGTGCTGAAGGCGGCGCTAAACCACTGAGCCACCTGATCTGCCCATACACAATGACTGCCAAACTTCAGTCATTCCACATCTTTAAATCAATGCAGGGAAAAAATTTGAAAACCAATAGGCCAGGTTCTCTTAAATACTTCCTAAAGTATTTAAGTATAAGTATTTAAGTATTCCTAAAGTATAAAAAGCCAAATATGCACACATTCCTTAAACCAAAACATTAATTCCAGAGGTGTGAGCCACTTGAAATTTTCTATATTTAACTCCAAATATTCCTAAGGTTAAATAATGCCAACTAAGGAAATAATTATGGCAACAAAGGGACTCAATAAGTTCTCTTGATTATTGCTATGGCAATTGCATTTTGCACAGTTGACTACAGCAGTATCTCCCATTCTTAGAGATTTTTTTTTAAAGATTTTATTTATTTATTTGAGAGAGAGACAGAGTGAGCCAGAGCATGAGTGAGGGGAGAGGGAGAGGGAGTGAAGAGAGAGGGAGAAGCAGACTCCCCACCACGCAGGGAGCCCAACACAGGACTCCATCCTAAGACCTTGGGATCATGAATTGAGCTGAAGGCAGATGCTTAACCAACTGAACCATCCAGGAGCACCCCATGTTCTTTTTTTAAGGCTGAATATGAATATATTCCATTGTAAGTATATAGTACGTTTTATTTATCCATCCATCCATTCAGTAGACATTTGGGTTGCTTTTAACCTTTCAAGACTGTGTGAATAATGTTGCTATAAATATGGGTGTACAAATATCTCATTGAGACCCTGTTGAGACAATGGGATTGTGTGTATATATATATATATATATACACACCCATGGGGCAGTTTGTTTTTAAGCAACAGCTAATCAGAACAGCTGCCAAAACCAAGACTTTGTTGCTTAGAAGGGGTGGAGAGCATTTATTCAATAGATCAGGCCCCTGGGTTTCAGAATTATATAATTACCTCCACCCAGGTGACTGCTCACTGTTAACCAAAGCAGTGATTCTCAGTCCCACCTGCACATTAGGATTATCTGGGGAACTTTTCAGCAAATATAGTGCCCAGGCCCCACCTTCAGAGACTGATTAATTGGTCTGGGCTGGAGCTGAAACACTGGGATTTTTACAAAATGCTCCCCAGATAATTCTAAAATGCAGTCAGGGTGGAGAACCCTGGAACACAGATCTGTGTGGTGTTTTTATTCCAGTTTCAATTCTTTTCCTCCCCGTCCTGTTAGAACCAAAGAATTCTTAGGGTTGTTTAAAAGACATCAATTAGGAGTGCCTGGCTGGCTCAGTCAGTGGGATATGTGATTCTTGATCTGGGAACCTTGAGTTCAAGCCCCACGTTGGGCATAGGGCTTACTTAAAAAACACTTAAAAACAGGAGGGCAGCTCGGGTGGCTCAGCGGTTTAGTGCTGCCTTCAGCCCAGGGCCTGATCCTGGAGTCCTGGGATCGAGTCCCACATCAGGCTCCCTGCGTGAAGCCTGTTTCTCCCTCTGCCTGTGTCTCTGCCTCTCTGTTTCTCATGAGTAAATAAATAAAATCTTTAAAAAAAAAAAAAAAAAAAAAGACAGGAGTAGGCACCTGGCTGGCTCAGTCAGTAAGGGGCTTCACTCTTGATCTCTGGGTTGTGAGCTCCAGCCCCCTGTTGAGTGTAGAGATTACTTAAAAATAAATAAATTTAGCACCACCTTCAGCCCAGGGTATGATCATGGGGACCTGGGATTGAGTCCCACATCAGGGTCCCTGCATGGAGGGAGCCTGCTTCTCCCTCTGTCTGTGTCTCTGCCTCTCTCTTCTTTCCTCATGAATAAATAAATAAAATCTTTAAAAATACATAAATAAACTTTAAAAAAAAGCTAAACTAGCAGGGTAGGGGGATGGTCAGTGTGTAGGAGTAAGGAACTTACTGAGCTTATTTTTAATTTTTAAAGATTTTCTTTAATAGAGAAGGTGTGCACGCACAGGGGAATGGTGGTAGGAGCAGAGGAAGAGGAAAAGAGAATCTGGAGCAGACTCTCCACTGAGCTTGGGAGCTGGAGGGGGGCTTGATCCCTGATGCAGAGCTCAATCCCACAACCCTGAGGTCATCACCTGAGCCAAAATCAAAAGAGTCGTATGGTTAACCCACTGAACCATCCAGGCACCCCTGGCTGAGTTTATAATTCTTGAGGTTGAGTGATAGGTACATGAGGATTCATTTTACTTTTTCCTCTATTTTTGTATATGTTTGAATTTTCCATAATAAATTTTTTTTAAAACCCTCATTTCAGTGTTCTGAATCCCCAACTCTTGAACTATGCTGTTCTACTTCCTGATCCCAGGGAAAAATGCCAATGACAGGCTCAAATAACCTCTTTGTGAAGGAAAGACATTTGGAAGTCTGGAATAACCAACAATGCACCAGACGGTTATATCAAGTGTCTGTGGGATAAGCCTTTGGAAATAAACACTTTGGCTGAGTTGTCTTATATTACCTAAAGTGAAAAGTACATGCATCATGGGAATAAAAATAAGGCGAGTCAAAGTCAAACTATTTTGAAGGGCTAAAACTGATCCTTGGCATTAAATGATTTATTAGTTAATATATTGACCTTGAAATGACCCTGAAGATCCATGGCAAGTAGTCATTTCTAATTGGTTAGGGAGTGACCTGATCCATTATCTGTGAGTATGCAGTAACTTTTGTAAAATGATCACTTTGTGAAGAGAAAAAAAAAAAAAAAAACGCCCTGAAAATCAAGCAAACTGCTCTATACATTATTTTCTCCTGCACTTCTAGACTTATTAAACATCTAAAAGGGTCCCTTTTCTCATTCTCCCCTTATACTTTCCTAAAGCCTATCAAGAAATAAAGTCTTCAAAAAAGGCAGTACCTGGGTGGCTCAGATGGTTAAGCACCTGCCTTCAGCTCATGTCATGATCTCAGGGTCTTGGGATCAAGTCTCACATTGGGCTCCTTGCATGGAGCCTGCTTCTCCTCCCTCTGCATGTGTCTCTCATAAATAAATAAAATCTTAAAAAAATTTTTTTTCATTACCCCAAAAGTGGGGGTATACATCTTATGAATTCCCGGTCTGCCATGACTTTGCTATGCACACAATTTCCAAACTGGAAAAGTTCAGCATTACAATTTAACATAATATAAGCAGTTCTTTCCATTATTTAAAAATTATTTTTTTATTTTAAGATTTTATTTATTTATTCATGAGAGATACAGAGAGAGGCTGAGACACAGGCAGAGGGAGAAGCAGGCTCCATGCAGGGAGCCCAACTCGGGACTTGATCCTGGGTGTCCAGGATTATGCCCTGGGCTGAAGGCGGTGCTAAATTGCTCAGCCTGGGCTGCCCTCTAGTGCCAACAACAACCCCCCAGTATTATGTTGTCCAAAAAAAAAAAAAAAAATCCCTGCAAACTTCCAAAATGCCCTCAAGGGAGCAATACTGTTCACTGGTGAACCAGATGATGACCCCAAAACACAAAATCCCCGCACTAATTTCTCAAATGTCCTCTGGGGGGACATCATTTCCTAGAGAACCAAGTGGACCAAGGATTTAGCCCGGACTTGGTTACCCCCTCCTCCCATTTTCCAATAAATCCAGGGTTGGATTAGCAAGGAAGAAAGAGGAAATAGCTATTGGGTTTGCAGTCAGCAAGATCCCATATACCATCATGTCTCTGATCAGTGGTCTCCACCTTTCTCACCTAGTTATTTCCAGAGGCTGGAGGCAGCTTCTGGCGTCTCTTTTTAAAAATTTTGTATTTATTTATTCATGAGAGAGAGAGAGACAGAGACAGAGACAGAGACAGAGACAGAGACATAGGAAGGAGAAGCAGGCTCCCTGCAAAAAGCCCGATGCAGGACCCAATCCCAGACACTGGGATCATGCTCTGAGCCAAAAACACACACCCAACCTCTGAGCCACCCAGGATTCCTAGCTTATGGTGTTTCTTCCACATGGTGTAATAATAACTTCTTTATAAAGCTCCCCTCATTCACAGTGCAAACAACACGCTATAACTAGACAAATAAAATCCTTTGCCAGAATGATGTTCCCAGAGTAGAAATAGGTACCAGGGAAGCATTAATAAGACTTAGGGGCATCACAGAAGGTTCCATCTCAGAAAAATACAAAGATATGCCAAGCCTAGAGACATTTTGCAGGTCCATAGGAAGAATTTTGGAGTTGGGGGGAGGTATTTTCTTTCCTAAAATAAAGGGCAGGTTGCTAAAACTTGCAAACCTTCTCTGCCCCAACCCCATCAACACACACACACACACACACACACACACACACACACAGCTACATTGTTTAGTTAATCTCTTGGAAATTTGGAGGCAAAAAAAAAAAAAAAAAAAAAAAAAGGAAATTTGGAGGCAACTTGTATCACAATGGGAGACTTGCTCTCACTCATCAGCCAAGAAAGCTCTAAGGCTCCTAGACCCCATGCAAGAGAAGTTTCTTTAGATGTATTACCCAAAATGTATTGTAAAAGACTGCTGTTCGGGTCTTCTAATTGAGCAATCCAGGAGTTCTCCAAAGTGGGAACTAAAAAAAAAAAAAAGAAAAAGTGGGAACTATACTACAGTTTACTTGTCTGTTCTACTATTGATGGGCATTTAAAGAGTTTCCAAAATAAACAAATAAATAAATAAAGAGTTCCCAATTAGGGGCTATTTTTTTGACTAGTGCTGCTGTGAACATTCTCGTTCATACCTTTTAGTACACATTTGTTGAATATATACTTTTGTGTAGAATTGTTAAATCATAGAGCAGGCTTATTTTCAGCTGTAGTTGATACTGCCAAGCCATTTTGGCAAGTGTTTTTTTTTTTTTTTTCTTTTAAGATTGTATTTTTCGGGATCCCTGGGTGGCGCAGCGGTTTGGCGCCTGCCTTTGGCCCAGGGCGTGATCCTGGAGACCCAGGATCGAATCCCACGTCGGGCTTCCGGTGCATGGAGCCTGCTTCTCCCTCTGCCTGTGTCTCTGCCTCTCTCTGTCTCTCTCTGTGACTATCATAAATAAAAAAAATAAAATAAAAAGATTGTATTTTTCTTTAAGATTTTTATTTATTTATTCATGAGAGACACACAGAGAGAGAGGCAGAGACACAGGCAGAGGGAGAAGCAGGTCCCATGCAGGGAGCCCAACATGGTGAGAAGCAGGCTCCATGCAACATGGGACTCCAGGGTCTCCAGGATCAGGCCCTGGGCTGAAGGCGGCACCAAACCACTGAGCCATCCGGGCTGCCCAAGATTGTATTTTTAAGTAATCTCTACACCCTATATAGGGCCCTGAACTCATGACACTAAGATCAAGAGTCATGCTTTTCTGACTGAGCCAGCCAGGTGCCCCTTCCAAAATGGTTTTAAGGGACATAATGCGTTTCTCCTCTACTCTAATACTCTATACTTTTGTACTGTGGTCACCAGATGCTTGGAGGTTTTCCCACACCAAGCAGTTCTGCAGCTGCGGGATACCAAAGTTCCACACTTCAATTCTGTTCTGATACTATGTACCTGGAGTTAGCAGGAGATCCCACAGGTTAAGAGCTTGTTCACATAAGACTGCCCACCCCTAGCTTCAGCCTCAAATTGGAAGCACTTCTGATTGGCTATAAATCAGAGGTTCCCACAACCTCTCCCTCTGGTTCCATTCATTTGCCAGAGTGGCTCACAGAACTCAGGAAAACAGTTTACCTACTAGATTACCAGTTTGTTACAAAAGGTATTAAAATATATGAACGGACTTAAATCATTAAGGAGGGAACCAACAGTAAAATAAAGCTGGTTTGAGTTGGAGATGAGAAATGAGTAAGTATAGACAATGTAAAAACCAATGCAGGAGGGGCACCTGGGTGGCTCAGTTGGTTGAGCGTTCAACTCTTGCTTTGGGCTCAGGTCATTATCTCAGGATCCTGAGATGTGAGATCCTGAGATTGAGCCTTGAGCTCTGCCTTGCGTTGGGCTCTGCACTCACCAGGGAGTCAGCTTGAGATTCTCTCACTCCCTCTCCCTCTGCCCCTCCCCTTACTCCTGTGCCAGTGTGCATGCATGTGCTCTTTGTCTCAAATAAATAAACCTTATGGGCAGCCCCAGTGGCACAGTGGTTTAGCGCCGCCTGCAGCCTGGAGTGTGATCCTGGAGACTCGGGATGGAGTCCTGCGTCAGGCTCCCTTCATGGAGCCTGCTTCTCCCTCTGCCTGTGTCTATGCATCTCTTTCTCTCTGTGTCTCTCATGAATAAGTAATAAAAAATCTTTTAAAAAAATAAACCTTAAAAAAGAAAGAAATGCAGAGGGACACCTAGGTGGCTCAGTGGTTGAGCATCTGCCTTTGGCTTGGGTCAGGGGATCGAGTCCCGCATTGGGCTCCCTGTGGGCTTCTCTGCCTATGTCTCTGCCTTTTTATATGTCTCTCATGAAGAAATAAATAAAATCTAAAAAAGGCAGGGGGGATCCCTGGGTGGTTCAGCGGTTTAAGGCCTGCCTTTGGCCCAGGGCGCCGTCCTGGAGTCCTGGGATCGAGTCCCACGTCGGGGTCCTGGCATGGAGCCTGCTTCTCCCTCTGCTTGTGTCTCTGCCTCTCTTTCTCTCTCTCTATCATGAATAAATAAATAAAATCTTTAAGAAAAAAAGAATGTAGAAATTGGGTTGGAAAGTTTGATACAAAACTGATTAATAGCATTCAGGGTTGTCTTTCCTGCCAGACAAAAACCATTTGAAACTTGAGAATCCCCCATAACTTTTCAGAGTCTAGACTTTAATCAATTAGGTAGGAAGTCAAAGTAAC
Source organism: Vulpes lagopus (assembly GCF_018345385.1). NCBI lineage: Eukaryota > Metazoa > Chordata > Mammalia > Carnivora > Canidae > Vulpes > Vulpes lagopus. The sequence continues at coordinate 165,387,807 of NC_054825.1, forward strand.
ATCTAGAATGTCAGAAGGGCTTGATAGACAATTTTAGCGTTCTGGTAGAACACTGAAAAGGCATGGAGAAATCTTGCCTCATGGGATTAGCTTATGTTCTCATTTTCTTCATTAATTAAAAGCAGTTGGCCCTCTTCCAGAATTCTGGAATGGCCTGTGGAAGCTTCAGAGATGGTGCCAGCTGGAGACCACAGCTTGAAAGTACAGGGTCCTTTCTTCAATGTGATCTAAGGTCTCAACCAGTGTTGTTTCTTTTCTTTCTTTTTTTTTTAAAGAGTTTTTAGAGGTTTATTTATTTTATTTTATTTACTTATGATAGTCACACAGAGAGAGAGAGAGAGAGAGAGAGGCAGACACAGGCAGAGGGAGAAGCAGGCTCCATGCACCGGGAGCCAGATGTGGGATTCGATCCCGGGTTTCCAGGATCGCGCCCTGGGCCAAAGGCAGGCGCCAAACCGCTGCGCCACCCAGGGATCCCACCAGTGTTGTTTCATCCATAACTAGAATACATGGGGTTCAGAAATCAAGGCAGGGAAGGGGAAAGATGATTTGCTATACTTTCTTTTTCATTCTTATAGCTCTACTCGTCTCGTGTTAAAACTTTTGGACAGTTTAGTTAAAAGCATGTGCCAACATCTTATTACAATCATGAATGCAAGGGAAAAAAAAGATCTCTTGTGGGTGAATTAGAAACATTTTTTGGGGGAACGCCTGGGTGGCTCAGTGATTGAGCATCTGCCTTCTGCTCAGGGCGTGATCCTGGGTTGGGGGATATAGTCCCGTATCAGGCTCCCTGTGAGGAGCCTGCTTCTCCCTCTGCCTGTGTCTCTGCTTCTCTCTTTGTGTCTCTCATGAATAAATAAGTAAAATCTTAAAAAGAAAATATTCTTGGTTAGGACATTTCATGGGAGAAGAGAATGATTAACTATCATGAGATGAGAGACAAGATACAGAAGAAAGAAAAGATTGAAAAGTATGACTCTTGGGGATCCCTGGGTGGCTCAGGAGTTTGGCGCCTGCCTTTGGCCCAGGGCGTGATGCTAGAGTCCCAGGATTGAGTCCCACATCAGGCTTCTTGCATGAACCTGCTTCTCCCTCTGCCTATGTGCCTGCCCCTCTCTGTCTCTGTCTCTCATGAATAAATGAATAAAATCTTAAAAAAAAAAAAAGTATGACTCTTGACAGGCAGGCAGTCAGCTGTCAAGTGGGTGGACCTCTAGTTTCCCATAACTAATTTCATACCATCAAAATTCATTAGAAATCAACTTGAATATTTTTTATCAGGAAATCTAATTATTTCACTGAAGGAGGTTGTAAATAACTTTTTTTTTTTTTAAGATTTTATTTATTTGCTCATGAGAGACAGAGAGAGAGAGAGGCAGAGACACAAGCAGGAGAAGCAGGCTCCATGCTGGGAGCCCAATGTGGACTGGATCCTGGGACTCCCGGATCATGCCCTGGGCGGAAGGCAGGCGCTAAACCTCTAAGCCACCCAGTGATCCCCAGTTGTAAGTTACTCTTAACAAAAAGCTTATGTCCCAGACCAGGTTTGGGACATATTTTTTTATTTAGGTAGGTTTAATATACTAGGAAGTGATTTGGTGCTTTCACCTGCAAATTTATTTCACACCACATGAGGGTTTTGTTTTGTTTTCTGTTTCTGGAACCTAAATGGTCCTTTTCTTGACCAGGTCTGAAATAAGCTATTTCCTCCGTCTGGAACTTTCTCTTCTTCTTCCTATCTCAACTTAAATAACCCGGCCCTGGGCGCGCCCTCCTCTCCAGGTAATAAAGGCTCCCTTTAAACTGCCAGTCTCCCCTCCCCCACCACTCCGGGGCATTATCAGTTTTTAAGCTCCAGGAAGCTAGAAACTGTTCCCCTCGCCCATCACACAGCTTGGCACTGTACAAGGAGCTCATAAAAGCACTGAACAAAGATCCTTGGATACAAACAGGACTGAACGAATTTTTGCAGGAGACAACGGAAGGCTTCGCCACTGATTAAAATTCTTGAGGCTCTCTTTAAGGCTAATACTATGATTTTTTAAAAAATCTTATTTATTTATTCATGAGAGAGAGAGGCACAGACACAAGCAGAGGGAGAAGCAGGCTCCATGCCAGGAGCCCGACGTGGGACTCGATCCCCGGCCTCCAGGATCACACCCTGGGCTGAAGGCGGCGCTAAACCGCTGAACCACCAGGGCTGCCCTAACACCATGATCTTAAGACAATTATTTAAACCCCAGGATTCAGCTAAATGGGAGTAGTAGTTCCTCTTAGTACAGCTGTGAGGGTCTTAGTCCAGCTTAACGCTTGCACACCGTTTGAACCAGGTCGATCGCTCCCTCGTGAAGCACTTATTGCGAAACTTCCCGGTACCACGCTCCAAGTTCTGAAACTTCCCGGAGGCAGTACCAAGGCCCGCCTCTCTCGCACCGCCCTAGGTGACGTCACCGACCGAGGTCTCTAATGACGTCAGCTCCGGGCCGGCTCGGCTCCATCCTCCCCTTCTCCGGAAACCTACAACTCTCGGCACCCGGCCTCCAGCTTTCGGTTATTTTTTTTTCTCTTCGTAGCCCGAATTCCTTCCCTCCCATTCTCCCACCTAAAACTTTCAGCTCTTCCCGCCTTCCCTCAAGCTGGCAATTTTCGGTTCTTCCCGCTTGCTCTCGGCCGAATTTCCCACTCTTTTACTCTGTAAATCGCCTTCCGAGCCCCGCCCTTCGGCCTTTTCGTCTAAATCCCTCTTTCGGCTAATTCCGCCTCCTGCCGTCCACCTCGGATGCCGCCTTCGGCTCCTTCCGGATCGCCTCAGTTCCTTGTTTTTCTCCCCCCAACTCCGTCCTGGTCCGCTTCGGCTATCTCCGGCTCCCGCGGCTTTCCATCTATCCTTTAGCCACACCCACGCCGCTACCTTCGGCTCTTTCCGCTCCCCCCCGTCTCACGCTCAGGCGCTTTCGGCTCTTTCCGCCTTGCTTCGGCCTCACTCTCTCCCTTCGGGTCTTTCCGCCGCCCTTCGGGAGCGCGCCGGTGCCCCTCTCCACGTGACGCCGCCTCCGCCTCCTCCTCCCAGTTCCCCCTCCCACCTCGCCCTTCCTCCCGCCTCAGCCTCCCGGCTCCTCTGGGCCGAGCCGCCATTTTGTGTGAATTTCTGACTGCGGCGGGGGCCGAGCAGCCGGGGCACCGAGGGCGGGCAGACAGACAGACAGTCGGCCCGTCTCCGCAGCCCGTTTCCTCTCTCCTTAAAATCCTTTTTTTTAACCCCCTCGCTCGCTCTCCTCTTCTCCCCTCTCCCCTCGCTTGCTCCATCGCGCGCGGCCCGCGCTAATTACACCCAACCACCCACCAGTGTCCGTGTCCCCCGGGTCCCCCGCCTGTGGGCCCGCGGGGGAGGTGTGTGTGGGGGCTCTCGCCCCGATGAGGGCCCCGCGCCCGTGAGCGAGTGACCCCAGGGGCGGGCTGCGGAGAAAGGCGGCGAGCGGCCCGCCGAGGCCTAGGCCGCGCGGCCTACGCGGAGGTCGGCGCAGAGGTGATTCCGAAACCGAAAAAATATATACCCATTCCTATCAGGAGCCCTCAGAGCTGAAGTGTGCCCCTCCCGCCACGCCCAAGCAGTCCTTTTTCGTGCATTAACATCCCCTCCCCCCCAAAGGAACTATGGAGGCCGCGCCCGGGACCCCCCCGCCGCCACCATCAGAGTCGCCGCAGCCGCCATCGCCGCCGCCGCCATCAACGCCTTCGCCTCCTCCGTGTTCCCCCGACGCCTGCCCGGCCGCCCCGCACCTCCTCCACCACCGCCTCCCGCTCCCTGACGACAGGTCAGGCCCCCGGCCCGGCCGGGGCAGCGTCCCCGGGGGGAGGAAGAGGAGGAGGAGGAGGAAGGGGGGCGGCCGCCATGTTGGGCCGGGCCGCGGAGGAGGAGGAGGAGGAGGAGGAAGGGCGGGGTCGGTGGGTGTCTCTCGCTCGCTCGCTCTTTCTCGCTTGCTTTCTCTCCTGGCCTCATGCGTTTCCCCCCCCTCGCGGCGCTCGCCCGCTCTCCCTCGCTCTCGCTCTGTCTTTTTTGGGCGCCATGCTGAGGGGAAGGTGAGGAGGCGCCCCCGGACCCCCGCGCCCGCCCGCCCGCCCTGGGGAGGGGGCGCTGGGGGGGGCGCTGCGGAGGCCCACGGGGGTCCTGGCTGCCCCAGCGCCCGGAGCTGGCAGCCATGGGCCCGCCTGCCCGTCGCCTGGCTTCGGGGAAGGGGATGGGGGAGGGGCTCCCGGACCCTTTTGGTGGTGGTGGGGATCTCGAGGAGTATCCCCGCTCTTAGGGGTTTGGAGTTGGGGGTCTCCCAGCCCCTGGCAGTATCCTTTCTCTTGGGGGAGGTGTGCCCTGCCCTACTTGGAGAGGTACCCTAGTTTTCTTAGGCAGAAAGTGGGGTTTCGTTTAGTCCTTTTTTCATCCTTTTAGTGGGGGGGGTCTTTAGGGTGGGGGCACTCGCACTTTTTTTTTTTTTTGGCGGGAGGTGGTTCCTAGTTATTCCCTAGAGGGCAAAATTGGTGGTGGTGGGGGGTGCGGATCTCTAGCTCCTTTGATGGAAGTCCCTGCCTCCTTTTGGGGAGAAGCCCCTTCCCGTATTTTTCCTTAAAGGCAAGGGTTCTCTAGATTTTCGTAGGTAGATGATGCGTTTTTGGAGGGGTGGGGGGGTGAGGTTTGGTTTCCCTGACTTGGAGGGGAGAGGAAGTTGGTCTCTTCTTTCTCATGGGTTCCCTCCTCTTTGGGGCTAAAATGGGGCGCCATCCCTTCCGGGAGAGAAAATGAGGGTTTTTTTTTTAGTGTTTTGGCAGGGGTGAAAGGGAGCGCCCCCCATCCCTTCCTCTTTATAAAGTGCGAAATGGGTTCGCCCCACGCCCTTCTCTGGAGGGTGATAAAAGGGCCAGCCCGGCGCGTTTCAGGGCCCTCGTTTGCCCTGCTCCAGCAGAGGGTTGGGTGCAGGGTTTATCCTCCCTTTCCCGGTGGGGCAGAGGAAGAGGTATCTAGAGACTGGGTTTGGAAATGGAAGGTTTTCAGCCGGCAGGAAAGGCAGCCTGAGGAGGAGTGGGGGTGGGGAGGGGAAGCGATCTCGCTGGACAGATAGATGGCTGCCCCACAGCAAGCAGCCCGGGCTGGGGAGCCGCTTGAGGACCCTCTCCTAGATCAGGGGTCTTAGCTAGGGCCTCCTTGCCAGGCACCATGGCCCCTTCTCCCCACTTCCACCTCCCCTTTTCCCTTTCTCCTTCACAGACCATACTTTGCCTTTTAAAAGAAATGCCACCCACATTCAGAGACACAAGTGCAGCAGTTTGGTGAGCTTTTACAAAAAAATTTTTTTTTTTTTTTTTTTTTTTTTTTGGTTTTCTGTTTTGTTCTAATTAAATGTATCGTCCTGGGAATCGCAGCCCATCGCAGCCTGCCTCCAGTTCAAGGAAATAAACAGATTAGCAAAGGTCTGTGCGCTAAGCCCACGTTGGGTTTCCGGGCCCCCTCTTGGGGGCAGGTGCATTACTCAAAGGTGCTTACACGCTTTATTCGACCTCTAAGGAGTTCTCTTATGTCAGAAGTGTATGTCTTACAATGGGTTGGGATGGTAAGTAGCCTCTTTTATTGAGTAATTCAATTATCTCCCTCTTTTTGTCCCTTTTCCTGCCTGCCTTCCTCCTGCCTTTAAAGACCAAAGTGATGCTTGAGTGAATTTATATGTTCGAATCAGGATTCTAACCCAGTTGAGCCCTTTTAGACTTGCACATCCTTTCGATCTTTAGTTTTTTTAATTTGTCGTACACAGTTTTCTCAAAGGAAAAAAAAGCGTTACTGTAACATGACAAAAACTTATGTAAAAAAGGCCCGTAGGTTTTCAAGCCCTTGGTTTCCCTGTCTCCGTTTCAGTCCATTGCTTTGTCTCCAGCCTTCATCTTTGAAGAAAGTGGATACTTCAGGTCCATTTGGTAGGAGACAAGGTTAACTGAATTCGGTTTATGATACTTGCATTCGAGTTAAGGTTCTCCCCTCCCTCCACCCCTACTACTACCCCGCCCCCCCAAAAAAAGATTGTGGTTCAAGTAGATCCAATTTGTTCCTTTTACTCCCAATGTCTCTTATGGTGATGGACGTTTAAATTGAGCAAGTCATTTGTAAAGTACTGTTTAAGCACCGAATCTGTAAAGCGTGTCAAGCCCCAATCTCCTCTCCCTGTCTCCACTGTTCCTTTGTTCCGAAAGCACATGCCTGACCGTGAAAAGTTGATGCAAACACGCCCAGTCATGGTGGAGAGAACACTTCCTCCAGCCCCCTGCACCCCCCCCACACATACAAGATAAAAACAGCAACAGAAATGACTTGCAGAACCAAACAAGTACTTCTGATGTGTTTTACAAGCATAAGTTCTTCGTTAAAAGACAAAACACGTTGAAGTTCCATTTTCCATCTTCCCCACTTTTGGTCCCTAATGTACTTTGGTAGCAAAAACTTTATAACACACAGCTCCATTTTCCCCTCTGAAAGATCCTGTTTCCATTTTTTTTTTTTTTTCGTTCTTAGGAGAAAAACAAAAGTTCACTCACCTTGGGTTGAGGAACCTTAAGCTGCAATTTAGTGGGCCACTGGTCTTACTATTTTCTCTTCATATGCTCACAGCTCCACTAATGTGAAGTGGTGATCTTAGGTCTGTAAAATCAGTTGTGAGAGGAAGACGTGTCCACACAGTACAGTATCCTGCAAAAAAGAAAAGAAAAATGTTTGAAGCACAAACTGAACACACCATCCAGTGCCAGGGTCAGCCGACAACGAATTGCATTTGAAGTTGTCCCTCCTTGGTAAAATTCCTCCTCCAGGAGCCAAGTGAGAAACTGGATGTTAACAGGTGAACCTTCCAAGTTTTGAGGGCAACCAAGTTGTTGAAGGATGCTTGTTTAACTTGAAAATGAAATGTGAAGGAAATGGGATTTCTTTTGTAAGTGAAAATTTTATCATTCATTGAACTTAGAAGTATTTCCCCAAATGTTTAAAAAATACTCAGGCATAGCAACACAAGGGTATATTGTTTTTGTTCTCAAAGGACTCTCCTCTATGAAAACCAAGAAGCCCCAGTAATGAGGTCAAACTGTATTTCGATAGTCTTTGTTTTTGGAATGTCACAGTACTGCCTTTTTTTTCCCCCCAAACTGATGTACCAGTACTAGTTAAAATTCAAATTAATGGATGTTGCAAAAAAAAAAAGGAAAGAAAGAAAAAGGGTGTCACTCAGAATCCCTGATTTAATAGCACCTCTTAGACACTGGAAATCTTTAAAAATTGTTACATTCTCTGGGGAGAGGTTTAATCGGAAAGCAAATAAAGATATCCCAGTAGAAATACTAACGAATTGTGACCATGAAAATATATTCTGGTCCTCAAACCCCTTTACTTCTTGCTCTCCTCAAATTTTTTCTTCCAAAGAAAGTTCGGATTCCCCCAGCAAGGCTTTCTAATTCACAGACTGTCCTATCTCCCAGACTGGGTTTCAGTTTGCTTGGAAGGTTAAGTTTTTGGTTCTTGACAACCCAGGATTTTCAGTACAGCTAGTCTTCTTTTAAGTACAGTGTCTTCTAGAAAGACACTCCTGTGGCTTTTCCTTAGCCAGGAAGGCTGATCCCAAGGGGGAACTGTTAGGCATCTGTGGAGATGAAGGCTTTCCCAGGTGTTACCTACCTGGCAAAGTAGAGATGAATGGTTTACTCAGAGTTTGTTTCCATCCAGTTGAATGTAGACCATTTCATATTGAGCTGGTTTAGTAATTTATCCTCTAACAATGTCTCCACCTCCGCTCCTTTCTCTTAGATCTTTTCCCAGCCCTGGAGGAATGGAAGTCTTAGGATGGCCTTATTTGCTCTTCTCTGCTACGTTTTTGTGGTTAAGTCCCTAGAACCATCTCATATAAGCCAGGTTCAGTTATGGCAAATGCCTGTATGGTGAAAATCACTAATTCTTTTCAGTCTTCTGTGGATAGCTCTAGGTCGAACCATATTCCAGAGAACCTGCTTTTGGTCCCTGTGGACAAAATTGTCTAGTACCGAAGCGATGGGTTTTGACCCAGGGTAGGAAGTTGAGTGACAGAGTAATTCAGAGCAAACAGTAAGTGAATGCCGCGTTTCAAAGTGAGCAGAGTGCTTGCCTGTACTTTTACCACACAGCTCCTGATACAATAGAAGAAAGGCTGTTTTCTAGGGTTTCTGATAGTTGGCTTTTAAGAAGTTGATTCAGGCATCGGTAGGAGTGGTCTGCTCATCAGTCTTGTCAGAATTAATGATTTGAGGCTGGTTTCATAATTAAAATCTAATTGAAAGAGTGGAAAAGCTGCCTGTTTGGGTGGGCCTATAAAGTTCATTTGGTTAAGTCCGAGGTAAAACTGGCTGTGTGCAGTGAGCCAGATTTTAGATTTTCAGGGATTTGGCTTTCCATATTTATCAACCTTGTCTTTGCTGCGCAAATATTTTACTTTTGATAGTTACTGGAGATGGCAGTCCTGAAAACATTGCACAGGGTTTCTTAGTAATAACAGGAGATTATGTGGACAGTTTTTACATTTCTGACTTGATCAGTTGATGACAAAATGATGGCCCCTTGGTTGGTGTAAACTTAGTTGCATCCTGCTATTGGAATAATCCAATACCAGATATTTGCTGGGAGCATAGTTTGGTTCTCTTGGCCAAATTGCTCAGGGTAGAGAATCTTATTTTTCTCCCCCCTTTGTGAATTTGTATCTGTGAATTGGTGACTCAGATCCCTATTTGTAAGGCGAGTGGTGACATCTTCTGAACGTCGGAGGTGGCAACAGGATAGGAACGAACAGTGTGGCCTTTGGAGACAGATAAGATTGTGTTTAGGCCTGGCCCTCCCTGCAGTGGGCACTGAAGATAATGCCCGTTTCTCAGGGTCATTGCGGTCAAGTGGGCATATGCAGGGCACCCACACAGTGCCTGGCATTCAGCAAAGCTTGGTTTTTTTATCTCCGTGCTGTCCCTACTAGAGAACAATTCTAAATAGAATTTATAGTCTGGTATGTAAGCAGAAGCAAGCATAACATCTGTGTTTTTGAGGGAAGTCAATTTATCTTTTCACCTCTTAGAGGTTTCTGGTCAGCTTACTTAATTGCAGGGAGACCTAGATGGAAACTCGGTGGAAGCCATCTTGAGGCATGGCTTGCTTGCTCAACATCCTTATTACAGATGCTGAAACAGTCATGGCGTCTTGAGCTTTTGCTGATGACTTTCCTGTGTACATCTTTGGCAATTAGGATCTGAGTCTTACTACAACCATGGTAGGTCTCCTGAGAACTGAGAAAGCAGGGCTGTGGCACCTAACCCATTGCTGACTGGTCACATCACTGTAAGCAAGCCCTTCACATCCCCTCTCCAGAGTCTCGGGAAATAAGCAAGGCCTGTTCCAACTCCCAAGATTTTCCTATCCTTGAGAATTTGGCTGAGTCAGTTAAGGGTTGTTTTTTTTTTTTTTTCCATGCAGCAGCCAGGCTTGTCCCGTGCTTTTCTTGGAGCAGAAAAGTTTTCAGAGTGTGCAAGGAGCTCTTTTCTCTTGAGGACTTTATTTAGATTTGGGCAAAGATTGTTTCTGTCTGTAGCAGGCCTCAGATTTCCTTCCCATTTCTGACATCTGCAGCTTCTGGCCATGGTCACGGGTTGCTGCTGCTACTGCAGCACTGGTGTCTTAAAAATGAACTGCAAGGTTAGACTGAGAAGCTGGATCACAGGCAGATCCATCATTAGCTGAGCACCTGGTTCCCTCATCCCTGTTGTCCCTGTCGAGTGACCCCAGAAACCATAAATTCCAAAAGCATAAAGGTTAGTACAGCATGGATTCCGTTTGTTCCCTCTAAGCCAGAGTTGGTCCTCTTCTGGTAGAGAGATCATGGCTAACAGTGGACAGTGTAGACGTGGGAGTCAGGGCAATCCTGTGTGACTAGCAATCAGTGACTGCTAATCTTCCAAAAGTGTGATAGTCTGAAGGTGAGAGATTATCTGCCAGGAACCTTCTGAGTGCTTCTCATGTGATAGCACCCCAGCCCAATGCTGAAAATTTTGGGTTTTTTATTTAAGATGTTTATTAGAGAACACAGAGCATGCTGAGAACATGGTGGGGGGAGGGCAGAGGGAGATTCAGGCTCCCCACTGAGCAGGGAGCCTGACTTTGTGCTCTATCCCTGGGTACTGGGATCCTGTCCCGAGGGGAAGACAGACACTTTACTGAGTCTAGGCGCCCCTACACTGAGAATTTGAAACAGAAATGAAGTCACTTGTCCAAGGTCACAGAGCCTAGTGGGTATAGAGGCAGAGTTAAAACCCGGGCAGTCTGTACCCAGACCTAAGCTCTATACCTGTATGCTGTCCTGGAGACGCCGTTTTCAAACTGCATTGTTCAGCCATTAGTAGGATATGAAGTCCTGTTTATTGATTTGTCTCCTGCATTTGAAAAACAAGGAAAGGAGAGAGGATAGAAAAAGCAGAGTATAGTGGAGTTTTAAAGCCGCTTAATAAAACTTGTTTGAGAGGAATGTAGAGGAGGAGATGTCAAGGTCAAAGTTTAAAAGCCACTGCTGGATGGGCGCCTTCGGCCCAGGGCATAATCCTGGAGACCAGGGATCAAGTCCCACGTTGGGCTCCGTGCATAGAGCCTGCTTCTCCCTATGCCTGGGTCTCTGCCTCTCTCTCTCTCTCTTTTCTCTTTGTCTCTCATAAATAAATAAAAATCTTTAAAAAAAGAAAAAAAGGCCACTGCTGATAGGGTGGGTGGGCAATCTTTAGATCTCTGATGAAAGCCTACCCATCTGTTTTTTTTTCCCCCTAAGTAAAGTTTTATTGGAACAAAGCCATGCCCATTAATTTATATGATCTGTGGCTGCTTTTATGCTGAACAATAGGGTTGAGTAGTTGAGACAGAAACTGTATGGCCTGCAAAGCCCACAGTATTTACTCTTTGGCCTTTTAAAGAAGTTGCTGGCCTCCACATTGGTATGATATGCCTACTCCCTGCACAGCAGCTGCCATGATTTTTATTGTGGCAGAGGTGGTGGGAGAGCATGGGAGGGAAGATAGGTATTCCCTTTAAAGTTGGTCCTGAAGATGCCTGGCTGGCCCTGTTAGTAGAGCATGCATCTCTTGATCTCGGAGTGGTGAGTTTGAGTTCCATGTTGGGTGTAGATTACTTTAAGGAAGAAAAAGTAGGCCTCAGAAAGAGTGGAGGTGTGCTGCCTCTCCATGACCTGGTGCGGCTCTGTCAGCCCTGTGTTCTTCTCCTTCCAGTCCATGTAGAGGCCCAAGCCTGGGCATTTGAACCTTTAACTGAAGGGATTTTCATTTATTAGAAGTAACTGGAGACTTTTTAAAGCTAGTGTGGAAGCAGATCCCAGCTAACACATCCCTGTTGAGGCCCGACCCCAGAGAGCTAGGGCCAGATGTGTCACTTGGATAAATGTGCATTGCAGGTGACTCTGGTTATAGCCCTCCTCGTTTTCCTAACAGACTTCAAGGCTTAGGTTTCCTTGGGATTCTAGGCCTTGTCATTTCGTGGCACAGCAGAGCAGTCTCAGGACCATAGCTTATTGGCAATGGAAATGGGCCGCCTCCCTGGGAGTGCCAATTGGTGGCCACTTTACTTTGACTTTGGTTGATGCATCAATCACATTCGGGCTTTTGTCCCTCTCTGGCCTCTCATGAGGCCCTCGATAAGCATTCGGTGAATGAGTTTTCGGTTAAAGACAAACCCCTCAATCACCTTCTTGGAGTTTTAAGTAATCCAGGGTACTGCCTGGGAAATGGTCCGGTGTCTATATTGATGCCACTGACAAAGAAGGTGTGCAGAGCTGATGTTGATGCTGGGTTTGTGTGGAATATATCCCGAGCACCCAGACAGTCTGAGCCTGGCCCTTTGCTGGGCCCTCAGAAAGTCCAGTCACTCCCATCTTCTAATGTGCCCTCCAGGAGCCCACAGTTGACTACAAGTTAATGAAGAGTTGCATACAGAACATTACAGTTCTCCTAAAATTCTTTTTTTTTTTTTTTTTTAATATTTTATTTATTGGGACGCCTGTGTGGCTCAGCGGTTGAGCACCTGCGTCTGGCTCAGCGTGATCTGCGGTCTCAGGATCAAGTCCCATATCAGGCTCCCTGCCTGGAGCCTGCTTCTCCCTCTGCCTACGTCTCTGCCTTTCTCTCTGTTTTTCATGAATAAATAAATAAAAATCTTTTAAAAAATAAAGATTTTATTTATTCATGGGAGACACACAGAGAGGTGGAGACCTAGGCAGAGAGAGAAGCAGGCTCCATGCAGGGAGCCCAATGTGGGACTCAATCCTGTGACTCCAGGATCATGCCCTGATCTGAAGGCAGACGCTCAACCACTGAGCCACCCAGGCATCCCTCTCCTAAAATTCTTTAGTGATATATGAACAAGCAATCTTAGTAATCCAAGGCCCAGTTTCTTTCAAGTTGAAAATATCAATACTTTTAGTCGGATGTACATTGAGCGGAACCAAATTGATGTGTTCAGGAAAAGTTACAAGGAAAGGTCTCGGTTCACAAGTTCAGGGATTTGATTTTTCTTTCTGGAATAATAGAAATCAGCCCTCCCTGGATGAGAACCAGTATCTCTCTAGCTGTAAGCAGTCTGAAGCATGGTTGGCATGAGAAGGTGGTTAAAAGAAACTCTCTGTTGCTGAGAAACCAGTTTCAGAGGTTCATCTGACAGGAGGAACTTGGATCAGAGAGATAGATGCCTTTATCCAGAACAGGGGCTGTGTTCAAAGTGAGCGGGAGTGGAAGAAGAGCCACTCATGCAAATGAAATGACCCTTGACTCCATGAGACTCCTCTAGCAGGCCAGGTTTCTTCTCAATCTGTTTGAAGCTCTGTAGAATTGCCCTGCCTAAGAGGTTTGTGTGCTTGGACAAACCCCAGTGTGGATGCCACATACTTTGGAATAGAGTGTTCTTTCTGGTATTGGACAGCTTTGGAATTTCCTTCCTTGGGATTCCCATTGTTTTCTGTCTGGGGAGAAGACTTTTTACTTGGGTTTTCGCTAGGATTCCTTGGACCTTTGTGTGCCTCTCTTATTCCTTGAACTATCCAAAGATGTCTGGTCAGATTTTTGAACGCCTCAGTTCCCTTTATTCGATGTTGGAAGAACTGTATTGGCCTTGTGTCTTTGCATGACGTTCATTTCTCCTGCTTAGGGCTTATTCTGGGCCAGCGTAGTGCTAAGCTCTTGATTTACGTGGTCTCAGGAAATCCTTCCCCTGTGAATTCCATCCCTCCCAGAGGTTCTGTTGCTGTCTTCACTTCACAGTTGAAACCCAGGGCACAAGAGTGTTAAGGACCTCACCCAATGTGTTAATACCTCACTTTAGCCTTTCTTGAGATACTGGATTTAGTTTGCTTTCTATTTTATTTTTGCCAGCCCAGTTACAAATTTCACGGCAGGCGTTTTGTCTTTTGGCCTGTTGAGTTAATTATTCTTTTCCAGATAATTTCTAAATATCTCAAGGGTAGAGGTTAAGAGTTGGACCTGGAGTCAGAGAGTCCAGGACTTGTTTCACTTTTGCTTCTTTCTGCTGTGACCCTATAAGGCAGTTTTCCTTTCCTTTCCTTTCTTTTCCTCTTTCCTTTCTCCTTTCCTCTTTGCTTTCTCCTTTCCTTTCCCCTTTTGTTTCCTTTCCCTTCTTTTCCTTTCCTTTTCTTTTCCTTTTTCTTTTCCTTTCCTATGAGAGAAGCAGAGACATAGGCAGAGGGAGAAGCAGGCTCAAGGAGCCTGGTTGGACTTGATCGCAGGACCCTGGGATCATAACCTGAGCCAAAAGTAGATGCTCAACTACTGAGCCACCCAGGTACCCCTATAGGCAGATTTCTTCTCTTCTCTCAGCCTGTCCATAAGACAGGCGGCCAAGGATCCAGAACCAATGTAGATTTGTTACTGTGCTTCAGCGTGAGACAAGCAGAAGTGAACTCATTAGTAGTATGGTACCTGGCACGGAGGTTGCTAATACAGAATACTTATATATATATATATATATATATATATATATATATATATATATATTTAAGATTTTATTTATTCATGAGAGACACAGAAATAGGCAGAGACATAGGCAGAGAGAGAAGCAGGTTCCATGCAGGGAGCCCAATGTGGCACTCTATCCCGGGACTCCAGGATCACGCCCTAGGCCGAAGGCAGACACCCAACCACTGAGCCACCCAGGTGTCCCCAGAATGTTTATCATGAATACTGTCTTCTGCTTTTGGTATATATGACCCTGAGGTTTCCAGGCAGGTTTTGTCATTGAAGAAATCAGGGCAGAGAGGTAAGGACTTGATGAGGTGATTGAACCTTGCCCTATCCCACTCGCGACCCCAGACTCTAGCTGTCTACTTTGCTGAGGTTGTCCCCACTCAGGCCGGCCTGCCTGCCTGCCTGCCTTTCTTTCTTCCGTTTTTTTTCTTTCTTTCTTACTTACTGTCAAACTTAATGGAAATTTTCTAGCATTTTCAGCAGAGGAGAGAAGCCATCATCTACCCAGTTGGAACAGTTATGTCCATTTTGCCAATTTTGGGTCATCTCCCTACATCCACCATCTGCCTTGCGTATTTTATTTTATTATTTTTTTTGCCTTGCGTATTTTAAAAGCAGATCCTAGAATTCACTTTATCTCCCCTGCAAACTCTTCAGTACAAGTTTCTAGCTTAAAAGTATTTTTAAAAAATAGAACCACAAAGTTATGATTCTGTCTTAACAAAACTAACAGTAGTTACTTCATATCTGAAATACCCAGTCCAGGGATCCCTGGGTGGCGCAGCGGTTTGGCGCCTGCCTTTGGCCCAGGGCGCGATCTTGGAGACCCGGGATCGAATCCCACATCAGGCTCCCAGTGCATGGAGCCTGCTTCTCCCTCTGCCTATGTCTCTGCCTCTCTCTCTCTCTGTGACTATCATAAAAAAAAAAAAAATTAAAAAAAAAAAATTGAAATACCCAGTCCAGGTTCAGATTTCTCCGTTACGGAGAACGGCAGTAGGTGTTCTGAGCCTACTTCTGGCAGTAGGTGTGTCCATGTCCGGGTCCCAGCACCGGGCAGGCTCTTATGCTCACGTTTAAGTGAGGGGTTCAGGGTACTGGTGGTCTCTGGGCTTCCCTTCTTCCCTGGTTGGTTTATGCTTGGCTGCTCAGATGGGGTGGTGTCTGTGACATGGTCATGTTACCATGGAAATGGTGTGATGTCACAGTGTCTTGTGCCCCTACCTGAGAATATTGAGGGAAAGGAGACACAGAGCTCATTTGCTCTTGATTTCTGGTTGATGAACCTAGGTAGTAAGGACATTGAAAAACATGTGCAAGACCCAGAGGCTTATTTCAAGAATTTCCTGCCTCTGAAAATCCCTCAGTGAGGTTCCTCCCCACCCCCTGGGGCTGCTCCACCTCAGTGGAGGGAAAGGCTCTGTGCCTTTTGTCTTAGTAGACAACTGCCCCACTGGGTCGGATTTGGGGACTTCTGTGTTTAGGCCTGTCTTTAAACATTTGAAGAGGCAGAGCCTCTTTGTAATATTTGTAATTTTGTCCCTAGTTAATGGGTCATTCAGAGCCTACCCAGGTAATTTGTTGAGCGCTTGGGCAGTTAATGATCATAACCCTGACCTTCACATTAACCTAGCCGCCTCTTGTCAAGGGCTCTCATGATCTTCAGGTAACAGCCACTGCTCCCATGAGTTTCCATCTTTTTTTTCTCTCTTCTCTCCTTTTTTTTTTTTGCACCCCCCCCCCCCTTTTTTTGTAAACCAGATTGATCCACAAACCCAGGGCCCCTTTCAGCTTCCATCCAGATCTCTTGTATGGAGAATTTCCATGTTGGGAAGCTTCATTTTTTTAAGTGGCCTTTGTCCATTCTTCCTGGGGTACAGCACTCCCTGTGCTTTTCCTTCCTGGTCAGTGACTCGATTACTTTCTTTTACCACCTAAGTTAGAGCTGAGGAAGGGGAGATGTTGGTTTGTCAGTTTCAGCAGCAGGATTTGTGGAGAGAGGTCGGTGCATGCTCAGTTAGGGCTAAGTGAAGCTAGAAACTAAGTTGACCAGCAGTTAGCTGTGGCCCCCAAGGGGAGTTGGCCTAGCTTCTCCATAGAGAAAATGCTTTCCATTAAGCATCTGGGCCAGTTTAGGCTTATCCATGCAGGGGCATGCTGGTGGTAATTGGTTCTTAAAACCAGTAGCTGCTTTTTATCTGGTTCTTGGTGCTTTCCTCCTGTCAAAGGCTTTGTCCTTATTATCTCATTTAACCATAACAACCCTCATGGGTGCTACAGTGATCCCATTTCACAGATGAGAAAACCAAGGCTAAGGTAACCCAAGAGCACAGCTAGGAAGCAGCAGAGCTGGCTGTTAACGTGGCCTGCAGGAAGAAGCCACACACCCAAATCTGTAGGCTGGTGGGTGGGGTTAGCCTACTTTGGAATCATGAGATTTCTTTGCCTAGTGCTGTGTCTGCCAAGCCCCTGGTGTGTGATGAATTCAGCATTCTCCTGTGCCCTGCAGAGTGGCCAAATAGGCAACCCATAGAAGGGGCATCCAGATCTATGACCTGAGAGGAGGAGCTGGGTGTCGCCAGTTCTGTGAATGGAAATTTCAGTGCCCTGGAAGCTGAGTCTAGGAGGCACAAGACAGATTTGACCCTCTGCAAGTCATTGGCCTCTGCCCATTCCCTCCCGGGGGCCAGTTCCAAGGCCGTCCCCCAGCTTGGTTGGTTTCCCGTCTCTAATGGCTCTGGCAGGCCGACCCCAGTGCAGCCATCCTGGGATGTTGCCAGTCCAGGCTCTGAGAATAAGATCTTGCCTGCTCTGGCTGACGCTGCAGGGTTTCTTCTGCGTGCTGGTCTCAAGAGGGCTTGGCAGGTCTGGATTGAAATGATTAGCGCAATGGGGCTTCCCCCACTTTTCTTGAGGGATTATGTCACAGTCTATTAGGCGCGCTTCCTCGGTGTTTAATCCCACTCTGACATGGGTTTTGCTGGCAGTCTGTGAAGTGACACCACTGAAGCCCAGCTGCCGATTGCGAGACTGCTTTTGTGCTGGCATGTCAGTGGTCCCCAGGATTTCTGCCCCTGTCCCAGGTGGCTTGGTTTTCTTGTTGTTTCCCCCGCCCCCCAAGGAAAATAGACCCTGTATTCGTGCAGGACACTTAGCTGGGAACTTCCTGCGTGGGCAGAGGGGCACTCCTCCCCCGCCAGGTGACCAGAGGTTAGCCTCGGGCTCTGAGAAGTTTGAGAGTACTGCACAGCCAGGTAACACTGAGAATGCACAGTGGTCACTAGGGTGTCACCATCTGTGTCCTCTCTGGTCTCCTGTTTCCCTTCATCAGTCACCAGCCATTTGTTTCTGTTTGTCAGTTTCTTCCAGATCCCTCAGGAAACAAAGCTCTTAAGTATTCATGACCTGTTCTGTAAAAAAGTTGCTTGGTAGATTCTTTTTTCTTTTCTTTTTTTAAAAGATTTATTCGTAGAGAGAGTCATAGGCATAGGATAGGGGCAAGCGAAAGAGGCTCCCTGCGGGGGGAGCCTGATGGCAGGACTTGATCCCAGGATCACGACCTGAGCCATAAGGCAGACATTCAACCAATGAGTCACCCAGGCATCCCTGCATGGTAGATTCTTTCTTTCTTTCTTTTTTTTTTTTTTTTTTTTTGCATGGTAGATTCTTGCTGAGCCCAGATATCCTGAAGGTGTTAATAAGATAATGCAGAGAATTCCTCTTTGGCTGAACATCTCTGTAGGGTGGATTTGAATGCTGTCCACCCCTGCTTTGGGAAATCCTTTGGAATGAAAATGCTTTCTTCTGGAATCATTCTTGCTGACGGTTAAGGCTTTGGAGTTGCCCCCAGGTATTAGATGTAGAAGGGCTGGCTCTTTCAGACAGGATGGCATGGGGCAGCAGGACGGGGGTGGTGGCCTCTGCTGACCTTGGCCAAGACCTTTTTCTGCCCTATCCTAGTGTCCTTGCCCTGGAGTGAGCAGAGGTGAGAGAATGTCTGGACTGTTGGCTTTTGATGAGTCCTTTTACCTCCTCTCCCTTAGAAGACCTCCTGTCTGAAACAAGAGGGTTGAAGAGGTCTTGGATGTCCCTTCTCCTCTGACAGGCTTTTCCTGATTCCAGGAGGGTCTCTCCCTATGGGAGCCTTATTTTCTTTAATCAGGGCTTCTGGGAGCCCAGGCAGTTATTGTCTGCCTGCCCTGGGCTTCTGAGTAATTTTCACCATGTCCCTCTGAGCTTTTTCCTTTCCAGACTATTGTCAAGAGTGCCACTCTTTTTAGCTTTTCTTCATGGAAGGCTAGCCTCTGTCTCAGGGCCTTCCTCAGCTCCATAATGTCTGTCTGTATGGTCTGGCTGCCTCTCCCTGTGTTTCTCTTGAGGTGTGGTGACCTGGCCTGCCTGCAGGTGTTCCCAGCAGGGATGCACATCACATTTGCTCTCCAGTAAACCCCCCCAAGTGCCCCCACACACCCCCAACGCCACCCCCACCCCCGACCGCCCGCCATCACGGTCCTCCTCAACTTCAGCCATGCTGACCTGTAACAGCCACTACCTCTGGTTGGTGAGCTTGCCAAAACCAGTTTCCCCAGTTGGGTGGTACTTTTACTGTGGGCAAGGCCACTCCAGCCCAGGCAGCTCCGTCCCACACCCTGTCCTGTGGGCCACACCCAAGCTGGTGCGGAAGGTGCCTCACTTGTCAGGAATGCAGGCTCCTCCCAGCTTTACTCTGTATCTTCCTGTGGGGCTGACCACCTCCCCCACCCCAACCTGGCAGTTTGCAAGGAAGCCACACAAGGCACCCATTGAGGCGCCCATCGGTCATCTCCCTGATGATGCCTTTGAAACATCAGAACAAATATTGTGTCCTGCCTTGTGTATGTGAGAGCTGCTCTTGACCTCTGCTGGGGTATCTGTGGGCTTGGGGCCACTAGGGTTTTAAGCTAACCTGACCCCATTGAATTGGAATTAGGGTTAAAAGAGGCTCCTCTTGTCAGCATCCTTGACATCTGGGGAGCAGCACCACCCCGGGGGTGGACAAAAGGGGGTGGCATGAGCAACAGGGCGTGAAGGAGAATCACCAGTGTGTTTGTCTGGTAGAACCTGTGGAGGCTCTGGGGCCCGCTCTCCTAGTGAGCTTGTTCTCACACTGACCCCGGTCCCGCCTGAGCAGCGAGATCTTTTCTGCCTGAATTAATTCCCTTTGTGGTTAGCCTTTTTTTGGTCCTGGGTTCATCACACCACTGTTTCTGTTCTCTTCGGTCTCATTTAGGGTCCTAGTTAATAGAGAAGGAAGGAACTTTTTACATTGTCTCACATACTCTTCCATGGTCATGCATGAGGAACTCTCGGAGCTTTTTCAAGATTTGAACACTTTATTTTTTTTTATTTATGATAGTCAGAGAGAGAGAGAGAGGCAGAGACACAGGCAGAGGGAGAAGCAGGCTCCATGCACCGGGAGCCCGACGTGGGATTCGATCCCGGGTCTCCAGGATCGCGCCCTGGGCCAAAGGCAGGCACCAAACCGCTGTGCCACCCAGGGATCCCCCACTTTATTTTTTTTAAACCAATTCCTGTACTTGTGAGAACTGTGTCTGTGGGTGGTAAAAACTGGATTCTTTTTCCAGTTGCTTTCCTTCTTAACCCTGTTTATCCCCTCACTTCTACCCCACCCTGGAGATTTATAGGTATTTAGAATGTCCTGTTGGCAGTATCGGTCATGTCTGGAGAGTGCTTTTATTTTTTAAAGTACTGGGGATGGGGGTGATGTGAGGGAAGTGATAACCAGAAGGGATACCCGGGCTCAGAGCAGTGGGGTGGGGAGGATCCATTCTGTGGGCACTCTCGCAGCTGTTAGGAGAGGGCTTTAGGAGGGCTCTGGAACCTGAGACCCTTCCCTTACCCCTTCCCTAGCTGCTCGGTTGCTCCCCAACTCCCCAGCCCAGAGCTATGCAGTTGAGGATGTAGGTCAGGCCTTGAAACCTGGAGACCAGAGCTTATCACTAGCTCTTCTTTTTGGGGCTTTGGTAAATATGTGCTATCCTCTAGCCCAGTCCAGGCCTGACTATGGATAGGGCCCAGGAGTCTGGGGGACCACTCCCTGGTTCAGAGCCATGGCCCTGTCTCCACTGCCCACAACCCTCACCCTCAGCTCACAGGTCTCATTCGTAGGGCTGCGGCCACGCCTGTGACCTCTGGCCACTGTGCACTGGTGCTTTCTGGGGTGAACGCTAGTCCATGTTTCCTCGAGACAAGCAGCCTCTGTGGCCAAGTAAGCTTTGGAAATGCTCTGACATGGGGTTGTACAGGTTTTTTGATGGTAAGACTTACAGGAACTTCCGTTAGAGCATTGAGCACTGTGAAGCCCCAGGATGGAAATTTCCTCACATCATTTGGCCACAGAGCCTTACCACTTTTCTTCTTAGAACTCTAGTCCTCTGGAGCACTTTGAAAAGTCCTGGCCTAGAGTCATCCCAATATCAGTGGCAGGACCTTTAAAATCCAGCGTTGCGGGACCCCAACCCACTGCCCCCATCCTGCTTACATGAAAGCAGGACACACAGTCCCTTTGAGGGGAGGATAGGGGTGAGACATGAGGCAGTGGCTCCCACATCCTCCCAGGGAAGGCCTTACTTACAGCACTTGGGCTCTCTGTTCCTATCAGCCCTGGCCAGCGGAGAGCCCTCAGATGGTTCCTCTCACACCGCAGGTTCACTTTGGCTTTGGGGTTGGTTTATAGGGAGGATGGTGAGTTGGAAGAAGGTGAACTGGAAGATGATGGGGCCGAGGAGACCCAGGACACCTCTGGAGGGCCCGAGAGGAGCCGGAAGGAGAAGGGGGAAAAGCACCATAGCGACTCGGACGAGGAGAAGTCTCACAGGAGACTGAAGCGAAAGCGGAAGAAAGAGCGGGAGAAGGAGAAGAGGAGATCGAAGAAGAGGAGGAAATCCAAGCACAAAGTAGGTCGGAGAAGGTGTGCTGGGGCTGGGCTGCCTGGCACCAGGCCTAGCTTAGAGCCTCAGGGCCCAAGCTTGTCTCATAGACCGGAGGGCACTCTTAAAGTGCTGTTTATTCCTTCCCCAAATTGGATAAAGAGCGTTATTTTTTTCTCTTAAAGAGTCGGTAGTTCATGCTCCATTGTTCATGCTCCATTGCTGCTAAACGCCCCTAGGCGAGGTGCTTCAAGGAGAGCGCAGAGCCCTTCTGACACATTCTAGTAGTGTCTGTCCCTGGGCTGACTGCCAGAGAGAGGCCCGCCTGCAGCACAGTGACTAAGTCCACTTCCCCTGTCCCTGCAGCGCCATGCTTCTTCCAGCGATGACTTCTCGGACTTCTCCGATGACTCGGATTTCAGTCCCAGCGAGAAGGGGCACCGCAAGTACCGGGAGTATAGCCCCCCATACGCGCCTGTGAGTACTTGCTCTTCAGGGGCCCCCATGATGCTGGGAGTGGGGACGGAGGACAGGCATGGATAAATAGACCGTGTTTGCTGAGCACTTTTCGTGTGCTGGGAACTCTTGCATGGCACTCCACGTGGATTTTTCAGCCTGCAAGATGAGATCCTGTTTTTTTTTATCCCCATGTTATAGGGGAGGAAACAGACCTGGGAAACCAGCCAGGTTGTAGCCCTGTAGTGCAGGAGTTGGGGTTTGAGCCATTGGCCATGCTCTTAAGACTTCACTCTTCTTCCCATGCCCTGGGCAAGACTCAGTATGTCCCCCTCTCCAAGAAAGCTCCTAATTTATCCCTGTCACAGCTGACTGCCCCACTGTTCAGAAACAACCATTTGTGGAGAATTGACTAGAGAATGAAATGGTTTTACGGGAATGAATGATCTCAAGTGCTGCGGAGTCAGAAGTCAAATGTTCATCCTATCATAACACTGAACTTAGATGTGCATTTAAATTATTTGGTTTGTATGCTGTCCCCCTCACCTCCCAGCAAAACCTGTAAGAAAAATCAACATGGATTTTCAAGGTTAGATAAAAAGTGCTTTTAAAGTTACAGTAGCTGGGCAGCCCGGGTGGCTCAGCAGTGTAGTGCCGCCTTCAGCCCAGAGCCTGATCCTGGAGACCTGGGATCGAGTCCCATCCCTGCATGGAGCCTGCTTCAACCTCTGCCTGTGTCTATGCCTCTCTCTTTCTCTGTGTGTGTCTCTCATTAATAAATAAATAAAAATTTAAAAAATACAATAATAAAGCTATAGTAGCTCTAAAAATTACCCCAAGTATCCTGTGACTCCACATCATCCAGCCCAATGGATAATTTATTGTACAGTATTACAGTTGATGTTGATCTGCTAGTGGGGATTCAGACTTTAAACCTGACCTAGGGGGCAGCCCTAGTGGTGCAGCGGTTTAGTGCCACCTGTAGCCCAGGGTGTGATTCTGGAGACCTGGGATCTGGTCCCACTTCGGGCTCCTTGCATGGAGCCTGCTTCTCCTTCTGCCTGTGTCTCTGCCTCTGTCTTTCTCTGCATGTCTCTCATGAATAAATAAATAAAAATCTTTTAAAAAGAAAACAAAACAACAGAAAAAACCTGACCTAGGGGATCCCTGGGTGGCTCAGCAGTTTGGTGCCTGCCTTTGGCCCAGGGCACGATCCTGGAGTCCCAGGATCGAGTCCCACGTCGGGCTCCCAGCATGGAGCCTGCTTTTCCCTCTGCCTGTGTCTCTGCCTCTCTGTCTCTGTGTCTATCATAAATAAATAAATAAATCTTAAAAAAAAAAAAATAAACCTGACCTAGGGGGATCCCTGGGTGGCTCAGTGGTTTAGTACCTGTCTTCAGCCCAGGGCATGATCCTGGAGTCCCAGGATCTAGTCCTACATCAGGCTCCCTGTATGGAGCCTGCTTCTTCCTCTACCTGTGTCTCTGCACCTCTCTCTCTCTCTTTCTCTCTCTGTGTCTCATGAATAAATAAATAAAATCTTTACAAAAGAAAATAAACCTGATCTCGATAAGTAATGCAGGGCACACTGCGGCTTCTATTGATAACTAGGGTTTGAGACTTTTTTTTTTTAAGATTTTTTTTATTTTTTTTATTTTTTATTTTTTTGTTTTTAAGATTTTATTTTTTTTATTTTTTATTTTTTTGTTTTTTTTTTGTTTTATTTTTCTTTTCTAAGATTTTATTTTTAAATCATCTCTACACCCAGCATAGGGCTTGAACTCATAATCCCGAGATTAAGAGTCGCATGTGCCAAGCCACTGACTGAGCCAACCAGGCGCCCTGCAGGGTTGAGGTGTTTTAAGATCGGCTAAAGTAGTCACCTGTGACTATATATCTATGATCTTTTTTTTAACCAGTTTGTATTTTTTAAAAGTAATAGACTATTTTTTAAAGCATTTTAGGTTTTGTTTTTGTTTTTCTAGGTTTTTCTATATATAATTGAGAAAGAATGCGTGGGGGAAAGAGGGAGAGAGAGTCCCATGCAGACTCCCTGCTGAGCGTGGAGCCTGATGTGGGGATTGATACCTCAACCCTGAGACCATGACCTGAGCTGAGACTAAGGGTCAGATGCTTAACCGATTGAACCACCCATGTGCCCCAAGAGCAGTTTTAAGTTTATAGAAAATTGAGGGCAGCCCGGGTGGCTTGGCAGTTTAGTGCTGCCTTTGGCCCAGGGCGTGATCCTGGAAACCCGGGATCGAGTCCCACATCGGGCTCCCTGCGTGGAGCCTGCTTCTTCCTCTGCCTCTGTCTCTGCCTCTCTCTGTGTCTCTCTGTGTGTCTCCATGAATAAATAAATAAAATCTTAAAAAAAAAAAAAAGAAAATTGAGTAGTTTTTGCTATAACAGTATATGTAAGTGTGGTACTTCTGTTGTAATTGATGAACCATTTTTTTTTTTTAAGATTCTATTTATTTATTTGAGAGGAAGAGAAACCATGAGTTGAGGGGAGAGACTGGCAGAGGGAAGAGCAGACTTCCTCCCGAGGAGGGAGCCAAACGTGGGTTTGATCCCAGGACCCAGGGATCATGACCGGAGCCAAAGACAGATGCTTAAGAATGAGCCACCCAGGCACCTCCATGAGCCAATCATTTTTAAAGATTTTATTTATTTGTTCATGAAAGACACAGAGAGGCAGAGACATAGGCAGAGAGAAGCAGGCTCTGTGTAGGGATCCTGATATGGAACTCGATCCCATGACTCCAGGATCATGCCCTGAGCCAAAGGCAGGCCCTATGAACCAATCTTGATGTGTTTTTGTGAATTGGAGCCTGTGGTTTACATTAAGCTCTCCACTTTGTGTTTATGATTCTTTGTCTTAGTCAAAGACTAAGGCTTAATGTTATGCATTCACCATATACTATCATATAAAAAAAAAGAGTTTCAATTTCCTAAAAATCCCCTATGCTTTACCTCTGCTCTCCTTCCTGAGGCTTTGGAAGCCAGAAGCCTTTTTCTGTCTCTGCATTTTTGCCTTTTCCAGGATGTCAGATAGTTGGATTCCTTACAGTGTATAATTTTTTTCAGACCAGTTTTTTTTTTTTTTTTTACATAACAGTATATGTTTGTGGTTTCCCCTGGTCTTTTCTTAGCCCTATGGCTCATTGGCTCAATTCTTTTAACTGCTGAATAATACTCCATTGTCTGGATGGACCACAGTTTGTTTATCCATTTACCTACTGAAGGCCATTTGGTGCGTGTGTGCGTGCGTATCTAACTTCATCCAGTATCTCTTGACACTAGCATGCTCTGGAAAGCATCATTCAAAATGATTTTCTAGTTTGGTTGCCAAGTAGGTCATTAATTGAATTCCAAGGCCCCAAGAAAATTTTGACCAAGGAGCACCCCTCTTGGAGGGCCTGGCTGGTTCAGGGTTTGTTTGTTTGTTTTAAGATTTTATTTATCAGGGCAGCCCAGGTGGCTCAGCGGTTTAGCATCACCTTCAGTCCAGGTCGTGATCCTGGAGACCCGGGATCGAGTCCCATGTCAGGCTTCCTGCATGAAGCCTGCTTCTCCCTCTGCCTGTGTCTCTGCCTCTTTCTTTCTCTCTGTGTCTCTCATGAATAAATAAATAAAATCTTAAAAAAAAAAAAGATTTTATTTATCAGAGTGGAGAGAGCACAGGAGCATACAAGCAAGCAAGGTGGAGGAGGGGCAGAGGGGGAAGCAGGCTCCACACTGAGCAGGGGGCTCAGATCTCAGGGTTAAGTTAGAGTCCCATGTCCAGGCCTAGAGTTTACTAAAAAAAAAAAAGCCTCTGTTGCCTACTAGGCCTCCTTCCCAAAGGAGATTGCTGCATATCCCTGGGAATTAGCCCCTTCTCTTCCCTCCCCAGTTCTTCAGGAATCCCGGGGGCTGTGTGTCTCAATTTTCTTTCAAGCCATGGCATTTTTTGAAGCATGGAAACATCTGGGCCCACCGCCCAGCTCTCCCTCACGTTGGAACTAGTCCCCCAAATAGCCAGGGCTGGCATCTCATCCCCTGGGTGGCAGAGACATCCAGACTGCTGTGTCAGTTTCAGGAGCAGTAGGGCCCTTGGTGATCCAGACTCAGGGCCCTGGGGCTGGCTCACCCCCCTCTCCCTGTCAGTCCCACCAGCAGTATGCCCCTTCGCACACCACATCTCTGCCCAAGAAGGCCTACTCCAAGATGGACAGCAAAGGCTATGGCATGTACGAAGACTATGAGAACGAGCAGTACGGCGAGTATGAGGGTGATGAGGAGGAGGACATGGGCAAGGAGGACTATGACGACTTCACCAAAGAGCTGAACCAGTACCGGCGTGCCAAGGAGGGCAGCAGCCGGGGCCGAGGTGAGGCCCTGCTGCCCCTGCAGGGTGTGGGGTCATGGGGGCAGACCAGGGGCTGGTGCGATACTGTGGAGTGGGACCAACCTGTGGGTTGGGGCTGCGGAGCCTCGCATGTGGAAGAGTTGGGAGTTATGGGAGTCGTTCATTTCGGAGCTCCAGGAGGAGGAGAAGGGCTGGAGCTGTACCTACAGGGCAAGGGACTCCAGGGGCCGGGGAGTGAGCCATCTTGGAAGAGCCTCAGTGCTCAGGCTGAGCTGGGGATGGAGCCAGGCTGGTTGGAAGGTGCGGGGGGTGGGGGGGGGAGAAGCCCACATGGCCCAAGGCTGTTTTCTTCATTCACTTCCTGGTCAGCTGCAGGCAAGAGAGAAGGAACAGCTTCCATCTGATCTAGGCCAGGGTCACTGACAGCTGGCTGCCCCAGCTCCCTCCCCTCATCCTCCCAGCTCCCATCACCTGACAAGGTGAGACTGCCACACCTCTGAACCCTAAACCTGTGGCAGTTAGGAGGATGGTGGGGGAGGGTGGAGCACCAGAGACCTGGCCTCTTAGAACCATCTCCTGCCCGCAAAGTTTTGCAAGCTACAAGGGGGTAGGGCTCTGGGGATCTTCTAGCTCAGGGGTTCTTGGCCCTGCCTAAGGCACAGCTTATTGTTTGAGTGGCCTTTCATTTAGTCTTTCTTCGGAATTTGTTCTTGGACACCTCCTTGGATGAGCCGTGCTCTTTGGGGGAAATTCTAGACCACTGTTGTCCAATAGAAATTTAATACAAGTCACCGCATAATTTAGAATTTTCTAGTAGTCATGTTAAAAAAGCAAAAGGGGGGATGCCTGGATGGCTCAGTGGTTGAACATCTTCTGTCTTTGACTCAGGTTGTGATCCCGAGTTCTTGGGATCAAGTCCCGCATCGGGCTACCTGCATGGAGCCTGCTTCTCCCTCTGCCTATGTCTCTGCCTTTCTCTCTGTCTCTCTCATGAATAAATAAATAAATTTTTTTTTTTAATGAGTAAAAGGAAACATTAATTTTAACAGTATATTTTATGTATCTAACACATTCAGAATCTTAATTTTAACACATTATCCAGACAGACAGATGTAGTGTTTTATATTCTCTGACTTTTTTTTTTTTTAACCTGAGTCCTGTAAATACAGTGGTGGTTCATCCTCCAGCATCTCTTAGTCTGGTCATGTTCTGGGGACTCCATAGCCATGTGTGGCTAGTAGTCCCTGTATTGGACATTTGAGTGCACCTACAGTGGTCAGGTGTCCCTGTGGCAGTATAGCCGCTGAGCATCCAGAATGCGGAGGCCTGAGGCCCACTAGTGAGGGCATGTGGGGGCGATGGGACAAGCTACCTGGAGCTGCTAAGAAGGCTTGAGGAGGAGGAAGAGGACATGACTGACATCAGGGGCAGAAAATGGGCTCACTTCGCTCTTGCTGATGAGATCTGCTCCCACTCGGGGCACTTACCGTCTGAATCACCCTGCAGGCAGCCGAGGCCGTGGCAGAGGCTACCGGGGTCGAGGCAGTCGTGGAGGGTCTCGAGGCCGAGGCATGGGCAGAGGCAGCCGCGGAAGGGGCAGAGGCTCCGTGGGAGACCACCCCGAGGATGAAGAAGACTTCTATGAGGAAGAAATGGAAGTAAGCTCTTCTCCAGCCCCGGAGGAGTGGCGGCAGGGAACATGGGGGACTGATGGGCACTTTTTGGGAGCTGCCTATACAGACTGCAGTGGAAGGAGGGTGTTGGACAGCAGGGCTGTGTCTCAACATTCATTTCTTATTTTGAAATAGAGGAAACCTTCATACAGTTCAAAATTGAAAAAGTGCCAAAGCTGTGAAAACATCTCCCTCCCCTTGTTCCCCCCAGCAACTTCATTCCCATCTCCAAAGACAGGTTTTCTGAGTGTCTCCTAGAAAAAGTTTTAGGCCTAGGGGCACCTGGGTGGCTCAGTTGGTTAAGCATCTGCCTTCAACTCAAGTCATGGTCTTGAGATCCTGGGACCAAGCCCCATTTTGGTCTCCCTGCTCAGCGGGGGAGCCTGTTTATCCCTCTCTTCTCTCTCAAATAAGTAAAATCCTAAAAAAGAAGTTTTAGGTCTTTACAGTCAGGTGCTTGTTTATTCATGCCCC
The DNA here is from genome assembly GCF_018345385.1 of Vulpes lagopus. Lineage (NCBI taxonomy): Eukaryota > Metazoa > Chordata > Mammalia > Carnivora > Canidae > Vulpes > Vulpes lagopus. The sequence goes on from NC_054825.1 coordinate 165,415,760, forward strand.
CTGCACACACACATAGCTTCCACATTGATCGCTCTGTCCCCGCCCAAGACCTTTCTATGCCAGTATGCAGTGAGTCTGCTCTTTGTTATAGCCACACAGCTGTCCATTGTGTAGGAGGCTCCCTGTTGGATTTGCCCCCGGAATTGGGAGTTGTAGGAGTGAAGAGCTTGAGGGAGAGGATTAGAACCACCCCCCACCTCCCCCTCCCAGCTTTGGCTGTGGCCTGTGAAGAGGGGGCACAGGCAGGTCACCCTGAGTTGCTCACTGGCCCTTCTGAGTCTCATGTTGACCTGCATAAACAAAAAGAAAGGGGCAGAAAGTACAGTTAGGGACAGTGTTCATTGTTCCCCACGTGACACTCGCCTTTTCTCCTCTTTTCTGGAATCCCAGTATGGAGAAAGTGAGGAACCAATGGGAGATGAGGATTATGACGAATACTCCAAGGAGCTGAACCAGTACCGCCGGTCCAAGGATGGCCGAGGACGAGGTGGGCAGAGGGCCCTGGAGGTGACGGGTCGGTGGGGCTCCTTTGGGCAGCTGCTGGGTTTGGATCCTGGGGAGAAACAGCAGGTGAATGCCATTTCTCTGCAGGGTTAAGTCGAGGCCGTGGTCGGGGTTCCCGAGGTCGAGGGAAAGGGATGGGCCGGGGTCGTGGTCGAGGTGGCAGCCGAGGAGGGATGAACAAGGGCGGAATGAACGATGATGAAGACTTCTATGACGAGGACATGGGCGTGAGTTGACTTTTCATTTGGATTTGATAGGTTTGGCCAAGGCCCCCTTCCTGGATTTTTTTTTCTCAAATGAGTTGGCCTCTAGCTAATGCTGGCCAGCTTTCATTAGCTGTTCTCTGTGGGGCCGTTGAGCACTAAACATCTCTGGGGGATGGGGGGCTGGGCTGCTGGTGAGACCCTCTGTTTTTGAAACCACATCTCTATAGCATCTGAGTCTCTGAGGTGGGGAAGGTTCCAGGTGACTCATCCAGGTAGCCTGGAGAGTTTGACAGGAAGACGCACATACTGCCTTTAGGAGGAGAATGTTCTGTATGGTTATGTGGTACTCTTCAGTTGCCAGCAACTCCATGTGCCAGAGCTTTTCCTGTGGAGCGCCAGCACTCCATACCATGGGGCTAAGACCCCACGTGGCCTTGGTGCTGGTGGTAATGTGCTGGCCACTACTCTTGCTACGTGAAGATTCTTCTGTCGAGGGAATGCTCATCCTCAGTGGCCACCTTCTGTTACAGTCCCTCAGAACCTGTCTGCCAGTCTCCACACCCGCTCCCCAACCCCTCCTTCTCCTTGCCCTTTATGCTCACACATTGTGTTCCTAATAGGATGGTGGTGGGAGCTACCGGAGGAGTGACCATGACAAGCCCCACCAGCAGTCTGACAAGAAAGGCAAAGTCATCTGCAAATACTTCGTGGAGGGGCGGTGTACGTGGGTAAGGGGCCAGTTAAAGTACCTGGATGTGGGAGCAGGGCAGCAACCTCCCAGAGGATGCTCGGGCTTCTGGGAACGTTCTACAGGCTATGCTAATTGGGAGCCATGGCCGGGTAAGGGTGGGATTGACTGACTACCAAGAGATGCTTGGGAAGACTCTGTTCTCTTGTCTTCTCAGAGAGACTGAGGAGCCAGAGTGTGATAACACATTTGGCTTGTTTTTTGGTGTTTTGTTTTTCTTGGTTTGGGGGCCAGAATTTTCAGCCAGTCCAAATGGCCTCAAACGTATTAAGATCGATACCGATATAAAGATGTAATACGTCCTGGTTGAGTTATTGATCTTTAATGATGTCAGAGAGGGAATTATTAAGATTTCCAGATAGAGAAGGAGGTGGAGCGAATCAGGCCAGCCTTGAATTGCATAGCAGCATTCAGTACCAGAAGATAAGCTAATGACCATAGAGTTCTGAGGGCATAACTCTGTATGAGTTCAGCCAGCCACCTTATTATTCAAATACGATGGCAGTGGACAGATACTGGTGCACATGTGCTCAGGGAATATTGCACCCCAGTATAGGCTTTAGAGAAAAATACATATTTCAGACCAATACGTGTGTGTGTGTGTGTGTGTGTAAAATATTCCTTATACAATTTCAATTTATGTTCTTTTCAAAAGCTTATAATAAATCTGTAGAAAGATAAGTAGCTATTCATGAGAGTAAGGGGAGATAGCTATCCTGAACGGTTTCTCTATTTTGTTCACTCGGGTATGTGTTCTGAGTGTGTCTGACTGTGGATGATGTTAAAATTGAGCTCCAATAGTGTAAATGTTCAGACGTCGTCCCTCTGAAGGAGGTTGGTGCCCTGGTCACTGGTACTCTGGGGAGACTCCTTCCACTTCAGGAATGTCCACCATCTTTGAGCATGTGGCTTTTGTCCTCGTGGTTCCATAGTGGCCGCTGAGCCTCTGGGTATCCTCCCATCTACGGGCTAAGAGGAAAGATGGGTGAAGGGGTTTTTCTTTTGAGTCAGCATTGTCCTCCCTGGGGACTTTGGCCTACATTTCATTGACCAGGACTTCCAGAGAGGCTGGGGAATGTACTTTTTCAGCTGGGGGCACATTCTTCCCAAACAAAACAGAAGTTAGGTTAGGAAGGAAGAAGCATGGGGCTGGATACTGGCCTCCATGCAGCCAGTCTTGAAAAACAGCATGCAGGTGAGAAGAGGGAGAGAGGGAGAAAGTGATAAAGGAGCATTGAGGGTGAGGGGCAATGGAGTGGAGCCTGGTGGAATGGGGACAGGGAAAGGGAGGCAGGGCCCAAGAGAAGAGGGCACAGGTATTGTCAGAACTTGCAGGTTCGTGGGAAACCATGTCGGTGAGCCCCACCCTTTCCTGTGGGGGATTCATCACTGTGGTCCCTCTGCACTCCAGCAGTGACAGAGTAGTACCTCCCCTTTCAGATGGGCTTCGACAGGGCTTCCCGTTCCCTCCCACCCCCCCACCCACCTTACCCTTTCCTTGCTTCCCTTCCAGGGAGACCACTGCAATTTTAGCCATGACATCGAGCTACCAAAGAAGCGAGAACTGTGCAAGTTTTACATCACTGGGTTCTGTGCCAGAGCCGAGAACTGCCCCTACATGCACGATATCCTTTGGTGCTCACCTCTGATGGGATGCAATGCTCACCACTTCTTCCTTCCTCACTGCCCATAGCAGCCGACCTGCACTGCACACACTTCTTTGCTCTCTGGGCCAGCGCTGTGACATGCGTTCAGTGTGTCTTGGTCTCATTGAACCGTCTTGTGGCGGAGTGGTGTCCCCGTCCTGCAGATGGGGAAGCGGATGCACATGTGCTCTGGTTTCTTTATACATAATCTCGAGACTGGCCATACCCTTGTCTGTTAACCTTCCTGAGATTTTTCCAGTGGGCTGTGTGACCTTGGGCAAATCATTAACCTTTATTATTCCTGTTGAGTGGGGATCCAGAGACAAAGGCCCCAAAGCCGGTGTAGTGGGGCGGGAAGCCCTCCAGAGCAGGAGTCTCAGGAACCGGGTCTCATCTGTGGGTCTGCTGCCAACTCAGTTTGCAACCCCGAGAGAGCGAGTCAGTTAACACCTCCCTGGGCCTCTGTTTCTTCATCTCCGAAACAAAAGGGGTTGGATTCTGCCCTCTGGTGGGTTCCAGGAGGGCTGATGCTTTTCCTTAACGTGCTCTGAACGTGATTTTCCATGTAAATTGTACCATACAACCGGGAACTGCATTAATGGTGATGACTGCATGTTCTCCCATGACCCCCTGACTGAGGAGACAAGAGAGCTCTTGGATAAGGTAATATTTGTGGGGAATTTGGGACTATAGCTGCCTCCAGGGGAGCCAGGGGCACACCTTCCATTGACCTGGCACAGCCTCCCGTCCCCTGGCTTCTTTGGGGGACCAGAATTCCCACCTGCCTTGATCAGGAGCTGGGCCATTTTAGGGATGGAGTGGGGCTGCATTTTTTTCTGGGGGGAGAATTGAGGTCCTCACGCCTGTATCTTGTCTCGGGCCAGGGCATGTTCACTGGGGGACTGCTTAAGTAAAAGGAATGTCGCCTCTAGAGATATTTTGTGTTGTTAGCTATCTTTGAGAGAGCCCATGATAGCAAGGAGGAGAAAAGAGATTTGGATGGGTTGTAGTTTGATGGAAATGTCAGACATTTCCTCCCAAGACTTAAGGATTACATTACACAGGAGACAGAGTAATTGGGAGGTTTTCGGGAGGGAGCGACCTCTCTGGTACATTGTGAGGCCTTTTCCCCCAATCAGGTGATGTTTAAAACTCATCCTGGTATCTCTTCTCCAGGAGGAGTTGTGAGGACTCCAGGGGCCTCAGGTTCCTGTCCTTGGTTTCCTAACACGTGCAAGGGAACCGTGAGAGAGAACACTAGTCGGGTCCTTTCAGATGAAGGCTTTCTACTTTCTGGTGCACAGAAGGTTTGAAGGGATTGGCTGGTTTTTTGAGAATGCAAAGGACTGATTGTATAAGTAGTATGTGAAGGAGTTTCACGAGTCCATCAGTGACTGCCATGTTTGGTGCTGGGGCTGCCCAAGGAGTCAAGGGGAAGCCCTGCACAAGCAGAGCAAGAGAACACCTCCTGCTCAGGGGTAGGGCAGTGGGAAAAATTCTCCTCATACCAGGCCCTCTGGGGAACTTAGCACCTTAGGGATAGGGTTTTATAACTGATAGATTTCTAGAGTCTGGGATGACCTGACAAGTTAAGGAGTGGGGAAAGTATTTGTTTCCTTTCTCACATGGAGAGTTGAACAGTAGCTGGCTGAGGCCTGCCCCCTGCTGGAAGTTCAGAGTTGGTGCTCTAAACCATTGCTTTTCAAGTAGGAACACAGCCAAGCCATGTATGTAATTAAAATTTTTTTAGTAGCTATGTAAAAAGTAGAAAGAAACCTATGAGGGATACCCAGTGGCTCAACGGTTGAGCGTCTGCCTTCAGCTCAGGGTGTGATCCTGGAATCCCAGGATCGAATCCCACATTGGGCTCCCTGCAGGGAGCTTGCTTCTCCCTCTGCCTATGTCTCTGCCTTTTTTTGTCTCTCTTGAATAAATAAATAAAATCAGAAAGAAAGAGAGAGAGAGAGAAAGAAAGAAGAGAAAGAAGAAAGAAAGAAAAGGAAAGAAAGAAAGAAAGAAAGAAACCAACCGATGAAATTAAGGTTAAACAACATATCTTATTTAATCTAGTATGTCTGTGTTCAAAGTATTATTTCAGCAAGTAACAAGAATTTAATAAGACGTTTTTATTGTTGTTGTTAGCACTACTGTGTCTTTGGAATCTGGTGCTTATTTTCTGCTTAGAGCCTATGTCAGTTTGGACCTACATTTTTTTTTAAAAATTTTTATTTATTTATGATAGTCACACACACACGCACACACACAGAGAGAGAGAGAGAGAGGCAGAGACATAGGCAGAGGGAGAAGCAGGCTCCATGCACCGGGAGCCCGACGTGGGATTCAATCCCGGGTCTCCAGGATCGCGCCCTGGGCCAAAGGCAGGTGCCAAACCGCTGCGCCACCCAGGGATCCCAGTATATAGCTTTTAAACACACCTGTGTGTGTGTGCGTAATCTGAATCTGATTTTTTTCCACTTACCGTAATGCTTTTGGAATTCACATTTTGAGAATAGTTCATGGCTGTTTGTTGCTGAGTATTAAGTACTCTGTTGTATGGATGGTCTAAGTTTGTCTAGTTACCCACTGAAGATTTGGATTGTTTCCAGTTTAGGGCAGAAACTTAGGATAAAAGCCAACTGATACAAGCGGATTTCTTTGGCCTGCTGAACCTTGGCTCACGTGCTTTTGCGTGTCTGCAGGCATGACTGTCCTTTTCCACTGAGAGGTTTGACTTTTGGGAACTTTTTGGCATCAGTCAAGATCCATCCTGTTAAAGGAGGGCCCTGGCTATGTCCTCTGATGTGAGGATCTTGGGAGCGCTTGTCTTTATGGGTCCAGAGGCCTGGGAAGGAATGCACAGGAAGTCTCAAATAGGCATGCCCCTCAGTGTCTCTGAGCAAGGGCTGCACAGTTTGGGTTTAGCTTTTCTGGTGGAAATGTTGTTTTATTTTACTTTATTTGGCAGGTTAGGGGGGCATAGTTTTTTGTGGTTTTTTTTTTTTTTAAGATTTTATTTATTTATTCATGAGAAAGAGAGAGGCAGAGACACAGGCAAAGGGAGAACCAGGCTCCATTCAGGGAGCCCAATGTGGGACTCGATCCCTTGTCTCCAGGATCAGGCCCTGGGCTGAAGGCATGTTAAACTGCTGAGCCACTGGGGCTGCCCCTGGGAGCATACTTTTAATGTGTTTTATATGTCACTGCCTTGGCCTCAAATGCGAGTCAGCCTCTGCTTTTGCAGCAACACAGGTGGCCCAGGGTAGGAGATAGTAAGGGAAAGAGAGGAATATAGGATGCTGGTCTGGGTGGGTCCTGAGCTTGGGGTCTGAGGGGCAAGGAAGTGAAATCCTGGACTGGGGAGTGTCCTCCAGCTGGACAGTAGGCTGTGATGTGAGAATCTTGCCGCAAGGGGGTGGGAGATGAAGCCCCAGTTGCTGAGAAGCTGAAGTCCTGTGCGTGGGCTCTTAAGAGCTTGAGGGGAGGCCCACTCACTGGGGAGCAGCAGCACTGCTCAACCACTGGGTGAGACCTCCAGTTCCTTCTGTTAATCGTGAATTAAGTGCCCAGTGTGTGCTGAGCGCTGTGCTGGGGGAGCAAACAGTAGCAAAGAAGTCATAGTATCCTTATCGTCCGGAGCTTTTGAGTCTAATGGAGAAAGAGATGTTGGCCAGGTATTTCCATCTGTTAGGTGGTACTGAGAAACGCATCCTGTTTACGGCAGGCAAACCTGGTCTCTGGAGGCTGTCAGAAGCAGGTGTCACGAGGCCACCTGAAGAAAGAGCCGCCCTAGGGTAGAGAAGGCAGCACTGCAAGGAGGGATTGAGTGGGGTATTCTGGCTGTGAGCTTGGGAGGCGAAGGGAGCATGGCCCTTTCAGTGGCCAGAGCCTGCCGCCCCCTCCACAGCAGGGGAGGAGGTTGTGGCCAACGTTGTTCCTGTTTAATGAGGTATAACCTTGTTAGGTTTTGCCTTCTACCTGAGGGCATCAAGTTGCCATTGACAGAAGGATCTAGTGGTGCAGAGGTGTGACCATCTTTGTGATTGATGTTTGCTCTGTCAGCGTGCAGAGAATGGTGGGAGGGAGAGGGAGACTAGAGACTAGGTGGGAGGCTGGGGTGCAGAGTCCGAGCCAGAGGCTACAAGGGGTCCAAGACAGAGGGTGAGGGTGTGGAGGGCAGGTAAGCCACTCAGGTGGGAGGTCCAGGCAGTAGCTTGGGAACTGTGTGGGAGTGGGACCCTGATCCTGGTTTGAGGTTTAGGAAATAGAGGGTCCATCATTCACAAGAACCTAGCTTGTGGGTCCTCTCCTGGTGGAGGAGGAGAAGCCAGGTGGAATGAAGTGTGATGGGGTCAAACTCATACCTGCAGCTCTGCACATAGATGGGTCTGGGAGCCTCTGCTCAGAGCGGGCAGGGCAGTAACTGAAGGTATGACAGTGGACAGGGCTTCGGGGAGGCGGAGGCAGGGGTGCTGTGCAGGGAAGACCCTCAGGGGAACACCAAATAGCCCAGCCAGGCTAACCAAAGCCTTGATTCTTTGTGCCCCCCAGGTGCCCCCCACCCTCTCACCTCTCCCATCCTCTGCTGTCCTGATGTTAAGCAGCCACTGTTCTCAGGAGTCTGGGGAAGGCAGGAGGGGAGATCCATGTGTTTGTTTTCCTTGCTTATTGATCCAGTGCATGTGCTACAGTGCCTAACTTCTGCTGGGCGCTGTCCCGGGTTGTGGGGATGCAGTAACAAGATGAAGTCAGTCATCGGGCAGATCCTGATAGAGCACTAGGATCGAGGCACTGGAGGGAACGTGTAGGGAGCCCAGAGGCTCCCTGACAGGTTGACATTCAGAGGCTTGGTGAGAGGAGGTGACACCTTGCCAGCCCCTAGGGTGAGTGACAGGAAGTAAAGAGTAAGAGAGGCATGTGCTAATAAGCATGTGCAGCAGCTGCACGCACATGGTTGAGGAGCCAGAAGAGGCCAAGGGGCCCGCTCACTGGGCAGGAAGTGAGCAGTGTGTAGAGGCAGTGTGGAGGCAGTAGACATGGAGTCTACCCCTGCCTGGCTCACCACTGAGAGCAGTGCTGAAAGACACTGCTGGTTCTGGGCAGTGTGTCCTGTGTTACCCTAGGCAGGTGTTAAAAGTGTGGTTCCAGTTCAGTAGGTCCCTCTGCATTGCTGGTTCACACTCAGATCACACCTTGGGCAGTAGGGCTCTAAGAGACACATGTTTTCTAATGATCGATTGTCTTAAGTATTCTGGCTCCCTTGGAGCCAGATTCCTCCTGGGCCCTGCTGTCCCTGTGTGTAGACTATTCTGACAGCAAGGAGAGAGAAAAGCCGAGAAGGACCTGACACCCACCTGAAGGCCCTGCTCCCACCACCCACACTCCCACCCGCCCTGGGTGGAAGAGCAGGGCTGGTTGTCTTGGGTTATGCTGAGGGTGAGGTGCTAGAGGCGGAACATCTCTGAGCCCCATGTTAGGGTGCACTAAGGCATCTGTGCTGAGGTCCCTAAGATGACCCAAGCACAGGTTTGATGACTTAATGAGGGGGGCTCCCAGGACCAAGTATACAGCCACAGTGGGGAAAGGCTGGAGAAATGAGGCACCATCTTAATAGAGTCCTTGCTGCATGCGGTCATGAGGGCCGTGCTTAAGTCCTCAGGTTATGGCAGCACTTGTGGAATGTTCTCGAATGCAGATGCGTGATGGAGGTTTGGTCAGTGCCCAGGGTGTGTTTCTGTGTTTCAGAAAGCACATTGTATAAACAGTTGAGAGACAGCACCTGTTATTAGTCAGGGAATACTTGGGGGGACTTCCTGCCCTGAAATCCAGCTTCCCAGACACCAGCCACAGACCAAGGTTGCAAGGAGTCCTAAGAAAAGCAGTCAAAACTGCTGTGTTTTCTCTGCATTGGATTGTGATTGGTGAGACATTTTGCTCCAGGAGTTCCATCTACCTTGTCTCGTGCTCTGTGCTAGGCCCCAGGCACAAAATAGTCCTGCCCTTGTACAGTTGACAGCTGTTGTGTGAGCCAGGAGTAAACTGGAACACAGCTACGCATAAAATCCTACAGAGCTGGTGCACTACTTTGAAGGGTGCTGATAGAATCCCAGCAGTGAACATAGAAGACCAGGACAGTCACTCTAAGGTGATCTAGAGTTAGAGACCCCAACATTGGAGCTGCATGAAGGAAGTGAAGCCACAGAGGTGTGGCACTGTCCTCTCCAGACACCTAGCCCTGCGGTCAGGCTCTGTGGGTCATGGTAAGGATTTGGAGTCTGACTATAAGAGTATAGTGAGAAACCCCTTAAAATCCAAACAGGACACTGGCTTATTAGCCATCAAGTATGTAACTCGCTACAGCACGGATAAACCTGGCAAGCATGTCACGTGAAAGAAGCCAATCACAGAAGACCACACAGTGTATGATTTATACATCTGTTTATACGACCTGTCTGGAATAAGCAGATTGTAGAGTGGCAAGCAGAATAGTGATTGGGGGAGGGGGAAGGGGAATGACTACTAATAGGTGTGGGGCCTTCTTTTGGGGTGATGGGAAAAGAAAGTTCTGGAACCAGGTAGAAGTGGTAGTTGTACAACCTCATGACTGCTTAATGCTGTTGAATTATGTAATTCCAAAGGAGGAAAACCAGTACCTTTTAGGTTTTATATGTTTTGCTGCAAACAGGACTGGCTCCCCCTGCCAGCTGGTCACAGAGCCAATGCAACAGTGGTGGGGGATGATGATTTTTGTGCTGAAGAGGCTTTGTGCTCCTTGGCTTTATGTTGGGGAGGGCTGCAGGTCCTTGTGTTTTGGGGTTTTCCTCAGAAAATTTGGCTCCCCACCTGGAAGGCACATTCCTTGCCCCTTCCTGGTCCTATCTCTCCCTTTGTTCTCACCTACAGATGTTGGCTGACGATGCGGAAGCGGGCGCAGAGGATGAGAAGGAAGTGGAGGAACTGAAGAAGCAGGGCATCAACCCCCTGCCCAAACCACCCCCGGGCGTGGGCCTCCTGCCCACCCCTCCTCGGCCCCCTGGCCCCCCGGCTCCGACCTCTCCCAATGGCAGGCCCATGCAGGGCGGACCCCCACCCCCACCCCCGCCTCCGCCCCCACCCCCTGGGCCCCCCCAGATGCCTATGCCAGTGCATGAGCCACTGTCCCCGCAGCAGCTGCAGCAGCAGCAGGACATGTACAACAAGAAGATCCCCTCCTTGTTTGAGATCGTAGTACGGCCCACAGGCCAGCTGGCAGAGAAGCTAGGCGTGAGGTGAGTGCCTTGGGCCCCCAGAGTCAGGCTGGTGGGCCAGTTCTGGCCTCAGCCAGGCTCCTCTGTGCTGGGGACCTATCACTGTGAGCCTGGTCTGAGCCCTCGGTGACCAACCACGTGGACACCTCCATGTCTTCTCAGGGGGGTGGCTAACCACTCTTGCTCTGCAGCCTCCTCACGGTTACCCTCTCTTCCTCCTAGGTTCCCTGGACCCGGAGGACCGCCAGGGCCAATGGGCCCTGGGCCCAACATGGGCCCCCCGGGGCCCATGGGGGGCCCAATGCATCCCGACATGCATCCTGACATGCATCCTGACATGCACCCCGACATGCACCCTGACATGCACCCCGACATGCCGATGGGCCCTGGCATGAACCCTGGCCCACCCATGGGACCTGGTGGCCCCCCAATGATGCCCTATGGTCCTGGAGACTCCCCACATTCTGGAATGATGCCCCCCATCCCACCATCCCAGAACTTCTATGAAAACTTTTACCAGCAGCAGGAGGGCATGGAGATGGAGCCGGGACTCATTGGGGACGCAGGTATGCAGGGCTGGGTGGGGGCTGGGGTGCCACTGCAGTGTCTGGGGAACATAGTCAGGAAGACTTGGGTTTTCTCCTCGGCCCGAGTCTTTCAGAGCATGAATCCAACTCCATCTCTGTCCCGTGAGTGGTTGCACGTTTTCAGTGATGAGGCATTCGCTACCCTATTGAGGTTGAAAGGAGTCTTGTGATACTATCAGTGTAATTTATTTAATGCTTTACAAATTTTGCTGGCTGTGCCTGGAATCAGGACCATGAGAAGTCAGAAGAGCAGATATAGAATGGTTGTGGGCTCTGAGGTGGAGGCTTCCTCTCCAAAGCGGCCTCTTTCCAGATGGTTCTCAGCTTGGAGTTGAGGGTGTCAGCCTTGCGCCTCTGCTTGTTCTGTCCCCATGACTGACCATCTTCCTTCCTTCCTTTCCTTCCTTCCTTATTCAAACAAGAATGTGTATTGGTAACAATTTAAATGTCTGCCAGTTAGGGTGGTCGGCCGACTGTGCCATGGCCTTTGGGAAGGATAGGGTGAGTCTGCTACTGCCAGCTCCCAGGCTTGGTGCCGGGCCCAGGGTCAGAGCCAACAGGGCAGCCATGGTCCTTGCCTTAGCCACATTGTGGTTGAGGAAAACAGGAAAAGCGTAAGTAAGCGTGGAAGCTCATCTCAGCATGGATCATTTCTCGAGAAAGTCAAACAGTGCTTATGGCAGAGGCAGGTCAAGAGCGTCAGTACCATGTGGGGACAATCAACGGAGGCCTCTCTGAGAAGTGAATGTTGGAGCGTGAAGGGGAGGAAGCCAAGGTGCAGAGACCCCAGGCCACTCAGCTCAGGTGAGAAAGGCAGAGGCAGCCATGTAGCTTGGAAAGGGAAGACAGGAGAGAGAAGTCCCTGTGTGGGACTCTGACAGCCCTGGTGAGGTGGCCTCATTGCAAGAATGAAAGGGTACAGGCAGAGGCATTTGAGGGTGATGGGTAGTTGAGGCTGCAGTGGATTCATCAAAGCTTCTGGGCTGCTGTGGAGTCGTCTTGGGCAGAGGCGCCTGCAAAGGGGCACAAATTAGCAAAGCTGGGCTTCATGGTGTGGAGATAGTGCCATGGGGTCAGTGTGTCTCCCCATATACATGTTATAGGGCAGGAAGGAGCAGAGGGGGATGCCGGCCGTGGGGCAGAGTCACTGGGTGGGTGCTCACGCCATCCCTGATGCCAGGAAGTCCTACTGGAGAGAGCCAGATTACGGTGGGTGGGGAGCATCTCTGCTTTGGCTGCTCCCTTAAGCTGGAGACGCCCATTTGATAACTATGGAAATGTTGAGGGGTGTCAGAAAGACTGCTAGACTGGAGGTTAGTGTGAGTCTCTGGCATCTGGTGTAGGTAGTGTTCAAATCCATGAGAGCAGATTTGGGGGCAAGGAGCAGGAGCTTTAGAAAGATAAGTGACATGTTCTCAGGTCAGGAAAGCAGGCTTTGTGAGGGCGGTGCTGTGGTTCCCTTTTTTTCATAAATATATGGAAAAAGGTCTGGGTGTGGAGGAAAAGCAAGTCCATCAAGCTGTTAACAGTAGGTGTTTCTAGAGTAATTCACTCTAATTCCTATATCAGGAAATCTACCCTTTTAAAGTATACTGCTCAGTTGTTTTTACTATATTCACAGCTCTACAGCTTTGGGAAATTCGCTCTGGCCATACGTTCCATGCAGGGGAGCCTGCAACTGCTTTTTCACTGAGTGAGCCCAGCTCCGCACTAGGGTGCTGCATAGCATAGGCTTCCACACTGAGCTCACATGTTCTGAAGTTTAGGGGCTTAGAAGAAGATGACATTTCACTTTTTGCCTTATACACTTCAGGGATGAAATATTTACAAATCATTTTAAGTCTCTAAGTTTAACTTAAATTACAGCTTCACTTTCTTGGTAGCACTGGCCATATTCAGACACTCAGTAGCTGTGGAGGGTGGTGGTGGCAAGTTGCACAGTGCAGCTGTGGAACATCTTGTCACCGCAGGACATCCTATGTGTATGGGGCAGCGCTGACCAGATGATGTTTCAACAAGCATACACACACGCACATAGTCTCCCTCTACAGCCACCCTGTTCCCCCACCCGGGCTCTGATGTGGGTAGAGTTTGTGGAGATTGGTGGCTGATGTCAGGCATCTGCCTGCCTTGCTGGAGTGAAGGCAGAGCCTTCAGCCTAGTGCTTCCTAGATGCTGGGTGGGAGAAGCACCCACTGGCCCTGGCCTTAACTGCAGCAGCATACTGAGGAGGATTTGTGGGGTTCCAGAACCCACAAAGGTGGGAGGAGCAGGAATGACCCAGGGGCCTTCTGGTTTGACATGTGGCCATAGCAACATTTTGGTTATTTCCTTCTGTTTATAAGTTGTTGTTGTTGTTGTTTTAAGATTTTGTTTATTTATTCATGAGAGACACACACACACAGAGAGAGAGAGAGAGAGAGAGAGAGGCAGAGACACAGGCAGAGGGAGAAGCAGGCTCCATGCAGGGAGATCGATGTGGGATTCGCTCTTGGAACACTGGGATCAGATGCCCTGAGGCAAAGGCAGACTCTAAACTGCTGAGCCACCCAGGCATCCCTGTTCATAAGTTTTTGTTCACCAGGGTTGAGCTCGTATTACGAGCTCTCTATGACATGCAGTGTTTTTCTGTTCTGGCTATTATAAAGAAACCGTAAAGTGAATGTTCATTGCCAGTAATTAGAGGAGATCCAAAAGCATGTGGGGTCCAAAATGAAAGACCCTTCAGCCCTGTCTGCCCAGTCTCGTTCCCAGGGGGACTGTTTTCTGTCTTCAAAGCCTTTTCTTTGCGTTTTATAAACATCTGTATGACGTTCCGTCCTGTGTTCAGCATTTGCCCACATCACCAAATTGTGCTGTGAACCCCATTTTCAGTGGCTGCATTCTGGGTGGGATCCCCTTGTTGGCTGCTATCGGGCTTTCTGTGGGGACTGTCCTGGGAGGGTAGGAAGGGTTGGGCTGCACGTTGTCACCCATCACCATTGGGGGGTGGTTCTCTGGTCAAGGGTGCACAGGTGGGCTGGAGTTGGCTACGAGGCCCTTCCCGACACGAACCCTGGTTCTTCCCTGCCACAGAGGACTACGGGCGCTACGAAGAGCTGCCGGGGGAGCCGGGGGAGCACCTCTTCCCCGAGCCCCCTCTGGAGCCTGACAGCTTCTCTGAGGGAGGGCCCCCAGGCCGGCCGAAGCCGGGCGCCGCTGTCCCCGACTTCCTGCCCTCAGCCCAGAGGGCCCTGTACCTGAGGATCCAGCAGAAGCAGCAGGAGGAGGAGGAGAGAGCGAGGAGGCTGGCTGAGAGCAGCAAGCAGGACCGGGAGAATGAGGAAGGCATGTGTCCTCCCCAGGGGCAGGGGCTTCCCAGACAGGCACGGGCCCGCTGGGCCACTGTGCAGTGGAGCGGTGGGGAAGGCCTAGGTGGGGGTTTGTGTCGGAAAGGAGCCTGTGGCCAGGAAGGATCCTTGGCCCAGGGCCGTGAAGCCAGGCTGCGGATGCTGCATTGCATGTCCCTAAGAAAATTGGAAGTCAGGGCTGCTGTTCTGTGTTTTGAGGGTCAAGAAAGACCCTGATCCCATCAAGGAGGGAGGTGGGCTGGTCCCTGGAGGAGACCATAGCCAACAGGATTTCCCTTCTGCGCCCTTAGAGAGAAGGCTGGAAGGAGAGGCTCACAGCCCCTTTCCCTAGACCATGTTCCCAGAAAGTCAGCAGATGACAGCTAGTTGCTGACATCAACCAGTAACACAGTCCCAGCTGCCAGATCGCTCGGTGCCACACAGTGGACCTGATGGCATCCAGCCCAGGAGGAAATGGGGTAGACAAATGGTGTCTAGAACCAGGAGCCTGAGGCCACAGGTGGCCCTTGTGGGAGTCCAGGAGCAGGTGGGGACAGGGGGAAGAGGGGACAGCGCCCTCCATTGGTGGCTCTGGTTTTACCTGCCCAGAAGGTTGGACTTAGGCCAGTTTCTGAGTCAGCCCACCCGGCCCCGCCTCTCATCAGCCGGTGACTGCCCTTCCCATGGTAACATGGCAAGGGGCCGGTGGACCAGTGTCTGTGAGCCCCAAGTGAGAGCAGAATCAGTGGTAGCTGCGCCCAGCTGCCCAGGGCTGGGCCTGCCGTGTTGGGAACTCAGTCTGTGGAGGGTGAGAACGAGGTGGCAGGGCCCTGGGCCAGGATGCGGAGCTCAGTCCCTGCTCTGCCCCTGATCTCATGGCACTGTCCACACCTCTGCTTTCTCATCTGTCAACAGGGCTTGATAATACTGCTTCCTGGGTGGTTGTGAGAATTAATAAGACCAAGCACTTAGAGCAGTGCTGGCACATGGGGGAAAGGTCTAGAAACATTAGCTAGTGACCTGCCAGGCTCAGCCCACCTGAGCTCAGTGTCTGTTCATGGCCGCCTGCCAAGGGAGGGGAAACTGAGGTTGTCAGAGGTAAGGCAGAGGAGCCGTTCACCCAGTGGGCTGCTGTGGGGTCCACAAGGGCTGGTACCACATGTGGTCACTCACCTCCCTCTTCCTCTGTTCTTCCTTAGGTGACACGGGAAACTGGTACTCTAGTGATGAGGATGAGGGTGGGAACAGCGTCACTTCCATCCTGAAGACCTTGAGACAGCAGACCTCTAGCAGACCCCAGGCTTCCGTCGGGGACCTGAGCAACAGTGGGCTAGGAGATCCCCGCCTCCAGAAAGGACACCCCACAGGAGGCCGGCTGGCTGACCCTCGCCTCAGCCGGGACCCCAGACTCACCCGCCATGCCGAGGCTTCCAGCGGGTCTGGCCCAGGAGACACAGGGCCCTCCGACCCTCGGTTGGCTCGCTCCCTGCCCGCCCCAAAACCTGAAGGCGGCCTTCATTCCAGCCCTGCAGGCCCTGGAGGCTCCAAGGGGGCTGGACCACCCCCTGCAGAAGAGGAGGAAGGGGAGCGGGTCCTACGGGAGAAGGCCATGACCATTCCCCTGGACCCTCTCCCTGGACACCCACTGCGGGACCCAAGATCCCAGCTGCAGCAGTTTAGCCACATCAAGAAAGATGTGACCCTGAGCAAGCCAAGCTTCGCCCGCACTGTGCTCTGGAACCCTGAAGACCTGATCCCCTTGCCCATCCCCAAGCAGGACGCGGTCCCCCCTGTCCCTGCAGCCCTGCAGTCCATGCCCACCCTGGATCCCAGGCTGCACCGTGCCACTGCCACAGGACCCCCCAACCCTCGACCGCGCCTGGGCACCTCCACAGACCCTGGCACATCCGGGTCTAACCTGCCTGACTTTGAGCTCCTCTCTCGCATCCTTAAGACCGTCAATGCCACGGGCCCCTCAGCAGCCCCTGGCTCCAGCGACAAGCCCAGTGACCCCCGGGTGCGGAAGGCACCAACCGACCCTCGGCTTCAGAAACCAGCAGACTCTGCTGCCTCCTCCCGGGCTGCCAAGCCTGGCCCCACTGAAGCATCCTCTCCAGTCGGCAGCCCCAGCGGGGAGTCCTCCCCACCAGCCACCGCCCCCTACGACCCCCGAGTGCTGGCTGCCGGTGGGCTGGGCCAGGGCAGCGGGAGCAGCCAGAGCAGTGTGCTGAGTGGCATCAGCCTCTATGACCCCAGGACTCCCAACGCAGGTGGCAAAACTACTACAGAGCCGGTTGCTGATGCGGGCGCCCAGCCCAAGGGCCCCGAGGGCAATGGCAAGAGCTCAGCCACGAAGGCCAAGGAACCCCCCTTCATCCGTAAGTCCGCCCTGGAACAGCCAGAATCTGGGAAGTCCAGTGCAGATGGCAGTGCAGCCACAGCCACAGACAGATACAACAGTTACAACCGGCCCCGGCCCAAGGCTGCAGCAGCCCCCGCCACTACTCCTGGCGCCCCGCCACCAGAGGGTGCCTCTCCCCAGCCTGGTGTGCACAACCTGCCAGTGCCTACCCTCTTTGGGACTGTGAAACAGACGCCCAAGACGGGCTCTGGGAGCCCATTTGCTGGCAACAGCCCAGCCCGCGAGGGTGAGCAGGACGCGGGGTCCCTGAAAGATGTTTTTAAAGGCTTTGACCCCACTGCCTCCCCCTTTTGCCAGTAGTGTTAAGATGGAGTCAAGTGCTCCCTGCACCCCACCCTTCCCAGGGCAATATTTAAGGGCAGCAACCAGAGTTGGGAACTTGGGGGGAGGGGGGCTCCGGGTGTTTTTTTTTTTTTTCCTCTCCATCTCTCTCGCTTTTTCTCTCTCTTTCTCTTTTTATGTTTCTCTCTTTTTTAATAGTACTTTATTTACAGCATATAAATTGTATATAACCATTTTCACTCAGTTCTGGTCAGTGCTGTGGGGCTCCCAGGCCCCCGCCAGGAAAACCTACTTGTGTACATGAGCAGTGGCCAGTCCTCTGAGCCTCAGCCCCAGCTGGCACTCCCTCTGGCCGGGCTCAGTTGTCAGGGACTCTCTAAAGGCTGGAGCCCCAGTCTGGTGGCTGGGGGTCCAGTGGGTTTTCTGGGCAAAGCCTGGCCCATCCTCGGCCCCCCGCCCACCCCCGGAGGACAAAGGGAACAGTAGGTGCCCAAAGGCACCAAATGCTGCTCACCCCATATGAGTGAGGAGAGAGGAAGCCGAAACAGTGGGCAGGCCCTGACCTGTTTCAGGGACCGAAGGAAGGAAACCATTCGAAAGAAAGGCAGAGAGCCCTTGGAAGCTGCCTGGTCCAGGAGAAGCAAGCCCCTTCTGCTCCTGTCTCATACGGATTCACACCCCAGCCTCCCTGCTGCCCTCCGTCCAGAGTTCGTTCTCAGACCCACACACCCTCCGCCCACATCAGAAGACTCCAGGGTGAGAGATGGACCTGGAGGTGGCAGGGCTGGTGTGGAGTGGCATACCTAAAGCTGCCTCCAGGAGGCAGCCTCCACAGACCGTGTGTTGTCTGTCAGTATTAGCCCCTGTCCTGTCCCGTTGCAGCCACACCCTCTTCCCCTCCAGGCTGAGGTCTTTCCTGGTCCTCAGGAGCCAGAGCACCCAGTGTGCTGGCCCCAGCCCTAATGGGGATAGCTCAAGGATCCGCGGTGTGGCCGCTCCACCAGGCTCCCGCTGCTGGGAGCCCCGGGTGATTCTTGGCAAAGTGTTTTCTGCTCTCCGCTCACTTCGAACCTCCTTTGCACCTTGTCTAACTTAGGGCCCGTGGTTTTGGTGTGTTTGGTTTTCTTCCCAGCTGACAGGTGCATGGGTTCAAAGGCATGTCACAGTGGTGGATTTGGGGGGCTTGAAAGGGCAGAGGCTAGTCAGGGCAGGGTGGGGGGCTGCTGGGCCCCTCTAGGAACGGCCCCGTGGGACCCCCTGCTTGCAGGTGGAAGGCGAGGAACCAGAAGTCTACATCCTGCTCCCCTCCTCCGGCTGAGCCGGGATGGGAGCAGAGACGTCTGCACTGGGCTCTCCCTACCTGCCCCAGGACCCTGGCTGAGGTCCAGCTCTGTCCACAGAGCTCCGGAGGAGGGCCCACCCTGTGGAGGTGGCCTTGGGGAGGCCAGCCTGGGGTTCGAAGGTCCTTCCCGTCTGTGTGTTAGCACCTGCTGGCCGCCTCTTGCCTTTTTCTCCTCATCCCATCACCACACTTGGCTTGTGTAAGGCCCCCACCTCTTCCTTGCTAATAATGAGGAAACCTGATGACCCAGACAAAGGGTTTCCCCTCCCAGCTCCTTGGGGTGGGAGGTGAGTGAGGCTCCTGTACCAAACCCCTGTCCCCAGAAAAAGAAAAAACAGTCATTGAGTTTGGGGCTGGAAGCTAGGGCGGGAGAAGGCAGCCCACAGGGTCAGTGCGCTGTGATCAGGTTTGGTTTGTCTTTGTCTTTTCTGTTTTTGTTGTTTTTAAACAATCATTAGTGAGATTTTTCTTCAGCCACCAGTGTTGGCCTTGAAGCAAAGGGCTGTAGCCCTTGGTGTTTGTAAAATAAGTAAGAATACACAGTGTGGCTGTGGATTTTTTTTTTTCTCCCTCCTTTCAGAATTTTCTTTTGTAAAAGCAAAATTAAATACTTTTTTTAAAACCGAAATCTGTGGATGAAATAGAAGCTGGAACCCTCCTGTCGGAATATTCAGCCTAAGAACCTCATGGGACTATGAATTCCCCCGAAATTTTCATTTGCCATCAGGCTAAGCTTTTAAAAACAAAATGTTCTCTAACCAGGATTGTAACAAAAGTGTAAATACTACTTCAGAGTTGAGAGTTGATGGTGCAAATATGTATATAACGTACTGTATTTTTACAATGATCATCGCATGACTGTCCCAGCTCCCTTTTTGTACTCCTTATCTGTCTTCCAGAAATGTCACCTGCCCTTTCTCCTGTGGTCTCTTAATCCAATAATTGTATTACTGCCATTAAAGGATGCAGTTATTTTAAAAACCCTGCAGTCTCGCCTTTCTATGCTGCCCCCACCATCCCTTGCCCTGGGAATGACAAGACCTAGGTCTGTTCTCTTAGCAGCCTGACATTTGTGATTACACAGTGGGATCGGTGCCTAAAACAGGCCATGCTTTCCTTAGCAGTTGGCACCTGCCTCCCATGGTTCCTGATTCCCTGTTTTGGGCCAGCCTCAGCATGCAGAGATAACAGGGGTGAGCTGCATAGCACTGCCTCTGCACAACCCAGGGAAGGCCAACAGGACTGGCTTCCAGGGATGAGAAGAAACAGGAGCCCTGACCACTACAGACTGAATGTGTGTTTTGCCTCAAAATTAGTAGAGTGGGGATCCCTGGGTGGCGCAGCAGTTTAGCACCTGCCTTTGGCCCAGGGTGCGATCCTGGAGACCCGGGATCGAATCCCACGTCGGGCTCCCAGTACATGGAGCCTGCTTCTCCCTCTGCCTATGTCTCTGCCCCCCACCCTCTATCATAAATAAATAAAAATAAAAAATCGTATAGTAACACACCTGTTTCCCCAGTGCCATGTGTTGGGAGGTGGTGAGGTCAGGGGGATGGAGCTCTTCCACTGCTTACTGGTCTACACTGGTAAGCTCTAAGTTTACATAAAAATTGCAGGATGCATGAATTTCTTCCAATTCACCCATATTGAGTGAGGATGACTTCACCTGTGACTCAAAGCTCCTAACTCAGCTGGCTTTAACAGCTAGGAGTCCAGCATCTCAGGAAGGTCAGCAGGGCAGTTCTGGAGTTGGTCAAGTTGGAGTGGACTCTAGACCCTCTGGGGCCAGCTTTCATACTGCTGGTCATCCCCTCAGGATTGCAAGATGGCTAGAGCACCTGGCAGTGTCCGTGTAAAAGTAAAGAGGGAAATCCGTCTCTCCCCATGAGCGAGGGAACGCTTCCTGGAAACCCCTCGGCAGACTCCTGTCCGGTCTCATTGGCTCTCTGCGTTGGTCGCTGGCAGGAGGGATGCTGAAGTCTCGTGTTTTGTTCTTAGACTAATCAAAGTTCCAGTGTCCAAGGGATCCCTGGGTGGCGCAGCGGTTTGGCGCCTTCCTTTGGCCCAGGGCGCGATCCTCAAGACCCGGGATCAAATCCCACATCGGGCTCCCGGTACATGGAGCCTGCTTCTCCCTCTGCCTATGTCTCTGCCTCTCTCTCTCTCTGTATGACTATCATAAATAAATAAAATTTTAAAAAATAATTAAGAAAATAAAATAAAAAAGTTCCAGTGTCCTGAGGCAGAGCACGGAAATGCCCTTTGGGCTCCCAAGGCAGGGGAGGCACGGGGTTGAGAACCACAGGGACTATTCAGCCAACAGTCAGGCTTGTGGGACATGTACCCACGACACACCAGATCCTGTGGGCAGCACTGGGCTCCTGTACTGGCTGGGACAGGGCCCTGCAAGGGGGAAGGAGCTAGCACCTGGACCCAGGAGTGGGGGTTGGCAGGTCCTGGAGAGCCTCGAAGGCGTTGCTACAGACATGGACAGGGAAGAGCCCTGGAGACTTAGGTGCTCATAGAAGGTAGTGACTGGGTCATCTGCCTGGAGGCTAAACCTTACTTCTGACAGGAGTGTGGGAAATGGATCCACTAGGCCAAAGTGGGGGGGGCGGTGCAGGCAGCCTGGTGGAATGACAAAGCAAGAGGACCAGGGGTCTGGGGAGCCAATGGACCTGAGACTCAGGGCGGAGATAGGAGTTGGCAACAGTTACACATGGTGGGTGACAGGACGAGTCAGAGAGGATGTCTGAGAGCCTGCTGGAGGCCAGCTCCTTGGCTGAGATGGCACTGGGGAAAGCAGGTGGTCTGGGAACTGGCTCAAAGCAGCTCTGGACTGGGGCTCTGGGTCTAGGCTGTGGGGATCCCTGCTTAGAGCTGGGCAGTAGAGATGCTGGAACAGATGATGTCTTAAGAAGTGCATGGAGTTGGGATGCTTGGGTGGCTCAGCGGTTGAGCATCTGCCTTGGGCTCGGGGCGTGATCCCAGAGTCCTGAGATCGAGTCCTGCATCAGGCTCCCTGCAGGGAGCCTGCTTCTCCCTCTGCCTGTGTCTCTGCCTCTCTCTCTGTGTCTCATGAATAAATAAATAAACTCTTAAAAAAAAATAGAAGAAGAAGAAGAAGTGCATGGAGTCCTGAGTGTTACTGTTGGAGGGAAAATGGAGCCTGAGGACAGAAGGGGCCAGTGAACATCAGCAGGTGAGTGAGACCAAGAGCCATGTGAAAGGCCTTCCACTTTCAAAGATTACTGGGGTGTTGGGACTGGCAACCGTGCCAGGTATCCTCAGGTACCTGACCTGACCCACCATCCATCTGGATTCTACAGGTGTGAAAGTGTTACTGTACTTGCTTTGTCAGATGCTTAGCCATCTGCCAACCCCTCTCCAACCATCCATCAAGTATTTGGATGCATTTTAAAATAACTTGCAGACATGAGAAGACAGCCCTCCTCCCAATCCTTCAGCTAATGTGTATCACTAACCTGAGTTCAATATTCACATTCCTTTTTTTTTAAGATGCAATTTCCATAACATGAAATGCACAGAATTTCCATGTATACTCTCGGAGTTTTGAGAAATGCATCCGTGTTCCCCAAACCCCAATGAACATAAAGTTCCTTCGTGTTCCCTCCCTGTCAGTTCCTTCACTTTGCCACTGGCTGGCGGCTCTGCAGTTATTTCCTCGCACACCTGCTCGGGGACCTTTGGGACTGTTCTGGATACAGCTGCTGAGTATGTTTGTATGAGGCCTCGGTGTGAACATGGTTGTTCATTTTTCTTAGATAAATACCTGGGAGTGAGATCGCTAGTCCTATGGTGGATGAATGTTTAGTTTTATAAGAAATTGCCGGCGCAGCTCGGGTGGCTCAGCAGTTTGGCACTGTCTTCAGCCCAGGGCCTGATTCTGGGGACCCAGGATCAAGTCCCACATCGAGCTCCCTGCATGGAGCCTGCTTCTCCCTCTGCTTGTGTCTCTGTCTCTCTCTGTGTCTCTCATGAATAAGTAAATAAAATCTTAAAAAAAAAAACCAAAAACACCTCTCTCTGGAGATAAAAAAAAAAAAATCTTAGAAAAGAAATTGCCAAACTCCCTTCCAAAGCCAACGTACCATTTTTTTCCATCTCACCAGCAGTGAATGAGAGTTCTGGTTGTTCTGCATCCTTGCCAACAGTTTCCTGTACAGGTTTCTAATGTATTTAATATTGAACTATTTAATTGAGGTGAAATTCACTAGATAACATAAAATTAACCATTTAAAAAAAATTTTTAAAGTAGGCTGCACACCCAGCATGGAGCCCAACACAGGGCTTAAACTCACAACTCTGAGATCAAGACCTGAGCTGAGATCAAGAGTCAGATGCTGGGATCCCTGGTTGGCGCAGCGGTTTGGCGCCTGCCTTGGGCCCAGGGCGCGATCCTGGAGACCCGGGATCGAATCCCACATCAGGCTCCCGGTGCATGGAGCCTGCTTCTCCCTCTGCCTGTGTCTCTGCGTCTCTCTCTCTCTCTCTCTGTGACTATCATAAATAAATAAATAAATAAATAATTTAAAAAAAAAAAAAAGAGTCAGATGCTTAACTGACTGAGCCACCCAATCAGTTAATGCCCTGAAATTAACCATTTTTATTTTTTATTTTTTTAAAGATTTTATTTATTTATTTATTCATGAGAGACAGAGAGAGGGAGAGAGAGAGGCAAAGACACAGGCAGAGGGAGAAGCAGGCTCCAGGCAGGGAGCCTGACATGGGACTCAATCCCCGTCTCCAGGATCACGCCCTGAGCTGAATGTGGCGCTAAACCGCTGAGCCACCGGGGCTGCCCAAATTAACCATTTTTAAAATGAATAGTGCAGTAGAATTTCGTACTTTCTCGATATTGTTTGACCATCACTATGTCTGTCACCCCCAAAAGGAAGTCCTTACCTATTATTAGGCATTACATCTGAAAAGATCCTTTGCCCAAAACTGACCATAGTCACAGGTTCAGGGGGTTAGAACATGGCCACATATTTTGGGGGGACCATCATTCATCCTCTTACATTGGTCTTTCAGCTGATTCTGATGGGCAGAGAAGGCTCTGATGACTCTAAGACTTCATCCACCACCTTTCTCTGAAATCTGCCCTGGAATGTGTGCACCACCGTTATTCTTTATCTAGCAGTAATCTTTTGCAAGTCTCTTAGAAGTCCTTTTCCTGACAATCACTGGACCATCCCATACTCATAAACAAGCTTCCACCAGAGTTATGACACAAACATTAAATAATATCCATAGGAACACTTTACTGGATATTTGCAAAAGACCCACCCTGGAGGGGAGATGAGTTGCTTTCTCACTCTCTCTCTCTCTCTCTCTCTCTCTTTAAGATTTCATTTATTTATTCGTGAGAGACAAAGAGAGAGAGAGAGGCAGAGACACAGGCAGAGGGAGAAGCAGGCTCCATGCAGGGAGCCCGATGCAGAACTCGATCCTGGGACTCCAGGATCATGCCCTAGGCTGAAGGCAGGCGCTAAACAGCTGAGCCACCCAGGGAACCCCTGCTTTTTCTCTCAACGGCATTTCTCATATTGTGAGTCTGGTGAGGATCTCCTAATAGTGTGAAAGATTTTTTAAATATTTGAGAGAGCATGAGAGAGATCACAGAGGCAGAGGGGAGGGGAGAAGTAGATTCCCCACTGAGCAGGGAGCCTGTCCTGGGGCTCTCTCCTGGGACCCCAGGATTATGACTTGAGCCTAAGGCAAACAACCAACTGAGCCATCTAGGTGCCTGGAACTTTTTTTTTTTTTTTTTTAAGATTTGGAGCCTATCAGTTGTATTAGTAAGGATGGGCAAGGTTCTGCTGCAGAAACGCAAACTTCCAAATTTCAGTGGCTCATTCATGGGGCAGCAGGAAGCTAGTTCATCATAGCCACTAAGGAAGGGACCCAAGCTGACTGGGGCTCCATCCCTGGAACAACATGGCAGTGGTGAGGGAAGATGGAAGATAGTCCCCCAGCTATTTATTTATTTATTTATTTATTTATTTATTATTTTATTTATTTATTCATGAGAGACACACAGAGAAAAACAGACACATAGGCAGAGAGAGAAGCAGGCTCCATGCAGGGTGCCGGATGTGGGACTCAATGCCAGGACTCCGGGATCACGCCCTGAGCCAAAGGCAGACCCTAAACCTCTGAGGCACCCAGGCGTCCTAGTCCCCCAGCTTTTAAATGTTTCCTCCCCCAGGCATTCATTGGCTATTCTGCGGTGGGCCAGGAGGTGGACAGCTGGAGCTACTAGGGGACCAGCACTAATGTCTCCCGCACCAGCCCTCCCCAGTTCTCCCAGGCGTCCCTCCTTGTTTGCAGGTGCCAAGCCACGGTCTACAGTAGCCACCTGAGGAGGTGTGGTGGCCTTGCGAAGGTACAGGTAGGTAGCTGTCCTGTTTGCCACCACAGCGAGCCTCCCTCCCCCAAGGCCTGAGCTGCTGAAATTCACCACGATTGTTACATGGAGGCCACGCCCCCTAGGCCACCGCAGCCAATGAGTGAGTGCGGTGGGCGTGGCGAGGCCGCGGGGGCTTGGTGGGTTGCTGGCCTGCACGTGGAGAGAGAGGGCAAGCAATACGGTCTCGGTGTCTCCGCTTCTAAGGAGCTAATCCTACTGAGTTGGGGGGCCCTACCCTAGATCCTCACGTAACCTCAGTCACGCCCTTATAGACCTCTTCTTCAGGGGGATCCCTGGGTGGCTCAGCGGTTTAGCGCCTGCCTTTGGCCCAGGGCGTGATCCTGGAGTCCTAGGATCGGGTCCCACATCCGGCTCCCTGCATGGAGTTTGCTTCTCCCTCTGCCTGTGTCTCTGCCTCTCTCTCTATCTCTGTGTCTATCATGAATAAATAAATAAAAATCTTAAAAAAAAAAAAGACCTCCTCTCCAAATACAGCCACATTGAGGGCAAGGGCTTCAGCACGTGAATTTGGAGAGGACACAATTCAGCCCATATCCCCCATAGATAACTTGAAAGGCAAGATCTTTTGCACAGTCTTTTTTTTTTTTTTTAAAGATTTTATTTATTTATTCATGAGAGACACAGAGAGAGAGAGAGAGAGAGAGAGAGAGAGAGAGAGGCAGAGACACAGGCAGAGAGAGAAACAGGCTCCATGCAGGGAGCCCGACGTGGGACTCGATTCCGGGACTCCAGGATCATACCCCCGGCCAAAGGCGGCGCTAAACCGCTGAGCCACCGGGGCTGCCCATGCACAGTCTTTCTTATTTCTTTTGGTGGTTACTCTGTTTCTCTCTCTCTCTCTCTCTTTTTAAGTAATGTTGATCTTTTTAAAACTTTTTATTGGGCAGCCCAGGTACTCAGTGGTTTAGCGCCGCCTTCAGCCCAGGGCATGATCCTGGAGTCCCGGAATCGAGTCCCACATCGGGCTCCTGGCATGGAGCCTGCTTCTCCCTCCTCCTGTGTCTCTGCCTCTCTCTCTCTCTCTATCTCTCTCTGTCTCTCATAAATAAATAAATAAATAAATAAATAAATAAATAAATAAATCTTTTTAAAAAATATATGACAGCTTTAGGTGCTCTCTATCAATTTCCTTCCCTCTTCCCTCTACCTTACTTTCAGGCTGGTTTTGTAACTTTACGTACTATGACAGACTCTCTGTGTCTTATTCTCCTAATGAACACTGCCCGTTAGAATGTTCTGCCGGAATGGAAATGGCTTCTCTCTTTGCTTGTCCAGTATGGCAGCCACTCAGAGCACATGTTGCCACTGAGCACTTAAACCCAGGCCCTGGATTTTAATTTTTAATTAATAAGCATTTAGACGGGATGCCTGGGTGGCTCAGCGGTGGAGCGCCTGCCTTTGGCCTAGGGCATGATCCCGGGATTCCAGGATCGAGTCCCATGTCCGGCTCCCTGCAAGGAGCCTGATTCTCCCTCTGTCTGTGTCTCTTCCTCTCTCTCTGTGTCTCTCATGAATTAATAAATAAAATATGAATTTATTAATTCATGAGAGAGAGAGGGAGGCAGAGGGAGAAGCAGGCTCCATGCAGGGAGCCCGACGCGGGACTCGATTCTAGGGCCCCAGGATCACGCCCTGGGTGGAAGGTGGCACTAAGTCGCTGAGCCACCGGGGCTGCCTAAATAAATAAAATCTTAAAAAATAAAAATAAAAAAAAACCCACTTAGGGGCTTAAAAAGAATGCAAATGCATTCTCATAGTTCTGAAGATCGGAAGTCTAAAATCAAGGTGTGAGCAGGGTTGTGTCCTTCCTAGAGGTTTCAGGAGAGACTTCATTTCTTTGCCATCTCCAGCTTCTAGAATCCTCCTGAAGGGCTTGGCTCTTGGCCCCTTGCTTAAGACCCTCTGACCTCTTGGCTCCTGTTGTCACATCTCCTACTATTAACTGATCCTCCTGTCTCTGTCTCTAAAAAGCCTCTATAGCCATACCCTAACTCTCCTGGGACCCAAGAATGCTATACTACCTGACAAAAGGAACTTTGCCTGTGTGATTAAGGGTTGTGAGTTGGGGAGATGGTCCCACATCGTCTGGATCCACCAGATATCATCGCAAGGATGCTCATAAGAAGGAGGTCGGAGGGGTACATGGATACCTCAGTGGTTGAGTATCTGCTATATTCTGGAGCTGCTGGCAGAGCATAGGAAAAAGGAGCCTGTCTCTGTGCTCATTAACGATCAAGCTCATCGCGGTAGGCTGAGAAAGGTTCCTGGGTCACCTGGGTGACTCAGTGCTTGAGTGTCTGCCTTTAGCTCAGGGCATGATCCCGGGGTCCTGGGATCAAGTCCCACATCGGGCTCCCTGCAGGGAGCCTGCTTCTCCCTCTGCTTATGTCTCTGCCTCTTTCTGTGTCTCTCATGTATAAATAAATAGAATATTAAAAAAAAAAAAAAGGAGGCAGGAGATCAGAGTGGGAGGTGAGGAAGCAGAATTGGGAGTGGTTCGAGGAAGAGGCTGCAAGCCAACGAAAGCAGCTGGCCTTGGGGCCCTGCTTTCCACTGAAACCCACTGAGGAATTGAAAGCAGGTGCACTAACAAATATTTCTACTTGCATGTTCACCACAGACTTATTTATAATATGCAAAGAGGGGAAACAATCCATGTGTCCATCAACGGTTGAATGGATAAACAAAATGTGCTATATTTATACAATGGAATATTACTCCGTTGTAACAAGGAATGAAGTGCTGACCCACACTGCAATGTTAAAACTTGAAAACATTAAGCTAACTGGAAGAAGCCAGATATTGTAGGATTCCATCTCCCTATGAAATGTCCAGAACAAATCATCAGAGAAAAGAGACTGGTGGTGGCCAGGGGCTAGAGGGGATGGTGAGGATGGAGGGGGGCAGGGATTTTCTTTTTTTGGGTGACGAAAATGTTCTGTGGTTAGTGATGCCAGTTATACAATGTGTGAATATTCCAAAAGCCATTGAATTATATGCTTTAAAAGGATGGATTTGGGGATCCCTGGGTGGCTCAGCGGTTTAGCACCTGCCTTTGGCCCAGGACGTGATTCTGGAGTCCTGGGATCGAGTCCCACATCGGGCTCCCTGCATGGAGCCTGCTTCTCCCTCAGCCTGTGTCTCTGCCTCTCGCTCTCTCTGTGTCTCTCATGAATGAAT
Source organism: Vulpes lagopus (assembly GCF_018345385.1). Classification (NCBI taxonomy): domain Eukaryota; kingdom Metazoa; phylum Chordata; class Mammalia; order Carnivora; family Canidae; genus Vulpes; species Vulpes lagopus. The sequence goes on from NC_054825.1 coordinate 165,443,704, forward strand.
AAATAAATAATATCTTAAAAAAAAACATTGATTATAAAATAATAAAAAATAAAAGGATGGATTTTATGTGAATTACATCTCAATTAAAGAAAGAATCACTAGCCTTCTTCTATACCAACAATAATCAAGTAGGAAATTAACGGAAAATCAGATAACTTTCCCAAGAGTGATAAAAACTATAAGATATCTATGGAGGGAAAAAAGCGCAAAACTATAAGTTATCTAGGAATTAACCTAATGAAGAACGCACAAGAACTTTCTGGAGATGTCAAATTTTTTCAAAATCTGAAATTAAGAGAAATTGTATTCAAATTTTATTCAGAAAGACCATTTTAGAGCATGCGACTCTTGTTCTCAGGGTTTTTTTTAAATTTTTATTTATTTATGATAGTCACAGAGAGAGAGAGAGAGAGAGAGAAAGAGGCAGAGACACAGGCAGAGGGAGAAGCAGTCTCCATGCACCAGGAGCCCGACGTGGGACTCGATCCCAGGTCCCCAGGATCAAGCCCTGGGCCAAAGGGAGGTGATAAACCGCTGCGCCACCCAGGGATCCCGTTCTCAGGGTTTTAGGTCTAAGCCCCACGTGGAGAGTAGAGATTACTGGGGTGCCTGGGTGGCTCAGTTGGTTAAGCATCTGCCTTCAGCTCAGGCCTGCATTGGATTCCCTGCTCAGCGGGGAGCCTGCTTTTCCCTCTGCCCCTCCCCCCATTCATGCTCTCTCTCTCTCTCTCTCTCTTTTATTCAAACAAATAAATTAAAAAAAATTTAATAGAGAGAGAGAGAGAGTAGAGATTACTTAAAATCTGTGTTTAAAAAAAAAAGACCATCACCATGGGGAGCCCACTCTGACCTCTGAGGCCTGCAAAGTGCCTCCAAATCAAACAGAAAAGGGTGTTGCTTTCCTCTCGTGAGTGGAATTTGCAGTGGGGGAAGTTGGGTAGATGAGGGGAAGTAAGCACCCAATGTGGTTTGACAGGAAATGTGTCCTGTGGTCAGCAGGTCTCAGTTCTCCTTAGGAGTTGGGGGAGCAGATGCCTGGGGCCTGTAGGGAGGAGAGCATCCTGGCTCATGTTTGGTCTGGGCAAGAGGGAAGGTCACTGTGAATGCCTGGGCATTCACAGTTGTGTCCCAGGACTTAAAGGGCAACCTAAATAAATGCTGGATCGGCGGGTCTGTGACCTGCCTTGTGATTCCTTTCCATCTGCTACAATGCCCTGCCACAAAAGTTAATCGTTTATCCCCCATTGTGGCCCCAGTTGGAACAGGGCTTGACATCTAGTCAGCTCTTTTTATTTTTTTTTAATTCATGAGAGACACAGAGAGAGGCAGAGACTTGGCAGAGGGAGAAGCAAGCTCCCTGTGGGGAGCCCAATGGGAGACTCTATCCCAGGACCCTGGGATCATGCCCTGAGCTGAAGGCAGATGCTCAACCACTGAGCTACCCAGGTACCTACCCCCATTAGCTCTTGATAAAAATATATTCCTTAAAAAAATTTTTATGGGATGTAATTGACAGCTAATATGTATGAGATATAATTGACATCTAATATTGAGTAAATTTAAGGTACAATAGGGATGCCTGGGTGGCTCAGCGATTTGGTGCCTGCCTTTGACCTGGGGGCGTGATCCCGGAGTCCCGGGGATCCAGTCCCACATCAGGCTCCCTGCAGGAGCCTGCTTCTCCCTCTGCCTGGGTCTCTGCGTCTCTCTGTGTGTCTCTCATGAATAAATAAATAAAATCTTAAAAAAAAATTTAAGGTACAACATGGTGATTTGATACACGATTATATATGCATATATATATAGACACACACACACATACAATTATACAGGGTGCTGCAATAGGGTTACCACTGGAGCCTTAGCCAACACCTCCATCATATCACATAATTGTCATTTATTTTATGTAATGAAAACATATGTCCTATAAAAGAATCTCAATGCCTGGTCATCCTTCCCAGCTGCAGACACTGACTGTGTTGGTCTGGGATGAGGCTGGAGTGTTAACTTTTTTTTTTTTCTGGAGTGTTAACTTTTAAAGCTCCCAGAAGGTTTGTGTAGGAGAACCACTGAGCAAATCACAAGCGTAGAGGCAACTGGCCAAACCTATGATCTGTCTCTTTAAGGAGGATTTGTTTTCTCTACCCTGACCCTTTCTGGCATTCATTTTTCTCTCCCTTCTCATCAGCCTAAACCATTCCACCAGCCAAGAATGTGAAAAATGTGTCTGAAATATTTTCAGTTCCACTTAATCCCATTTAATGCTTAGGGTTCATTGCCAGCAGCAGGCTGTTACAGCCCATTTGAACTCTCTCCCAAGTTTAGCCACCCTACAGAGCTCCCAATCTGCCTCTCCCTCCATAAAATCCAAGCTCTCCTTAGTGGGAGATGAAGGAGCAGGAAAGGAGGGGCCTGGCCCAGCAGGTCTTTTAGCCAAGATTCTAGAGGGTGATGGAAGGGGTTCAGCTAGGAAGAGACATCACTAGATACTCATTTAAAATAGTCCTTGGTGGGGTGTCTGGGTGTTTGGCTCTTGATTTTGGCTCAGGTCATGATCTGAGGGTCATGGGATTGAGCCCTGTGTTGGGCTCCACGCTCAGGGGGGAGTCTACTGGAGATTCTTTCCCTCTGCCCCTCCCCTTGCTCCTGTGTGCACTCTCTTTCTCAAATAAATCAATCTTAAAAAAAAAAAAAAAAGCATACTATCCTCTGGCTCTAAGTCTTTTTTCCACTGAGCAGTCAGCACCACATTCTAATTTTTTTTTTTTAAATTTATGATAGTCACAGAGAGAGAGAGAGGCAGAGACACAGGCAGAGGGAGAAGCAGGCTCCATGTACCGGGAGCCTGAAGTGGGACTCGATCCCGGGTCTCTAGGATCACGCCCTGGGCCAAAAGCAGGCACCAAACTGCTGTGCCACCCAGGGATCCCCTCAGCACCACATTCTAAAGATGAACATCAGATCATGCTACCTCCCAGCTCAAAATCTCCCACTGGCTCTCCTCACACTTAACATAAAATAGGAAGCCTTCACCATGGCCCATGAGACACCAACACCCGATCCCCTCATCTGTCTCTGACTTCTTCCTTCTCTCTTTGCTCACTTTGCTCCAACCACATGGGCCCCCTGGCTATTCCTCGTGCATGTCAAGCACACTCCTGAAGACTCCAGCTTCAAGTCTCTGCTTGGAGCACTCCTCAACATCATCACTTGACAGATGACTCCTTGTCACTCAGATTGCTACTCATATGTCTCATCCCCAAAACTCAGCAGTTTAAAATAATAAATGTATATTATTGCACATAGTGTCTGTGGATCAGGAAATACCCACAGGGGTAGCTTAGCTGGGTGGTCCTGGTTCAGGGTTTCTCATGAGGTTCAGGCCAGGGCTGTGCTCATCCTAGGCCTTGACAGGGGCTGGAGGAGCCTTCCAGCAGGTTCACTCATGTGGCTGGCAAGCTGGTGCTGGCTGTTGGCTTCTCCCCAAGACTGCTCAGGTGTCCTCCCAATGTGACAGCTGGCTTCCCACAGAGGGTGATCCAAAAGAGCACAGTGGAGGCGGCAATGTCTTTTATGACCCAGCCTTAGAAGTCACACATGTCACTTCTAGTGGCCACACAGAGCAGTCCTGATTGGGTGAGGGAGGAGACGACACAAAATTTGAAGATAGGGATGCCTGGGTGGCTCAGCGGTTGAGTGCCTGCCTTCAGCCCAGGGCGTGATCCTGGACTCCCAGATCAAATCCCACATTGGGCTCCCTGCATGGAGCCTGTTTCTCTCTCTCTGCCTGTGTCTCTGCCCCTCTCTCTCTCTCTGTGTCTCTCGTGAATAAATAAATAAAATCTTAAAAAAAAAAAAAAAACAAAATTTGAAGATAGTTGGCATCATCCTAGAGGCTGGCTGCCATAGTCTCATGTCATTCTCTCCCTCATCAACTTGATGTATTTTCTGCGTGGATCTAACCCTCCCTGAAATGGTAATTATTCCTTTGTCTCCCTTGCTCAGTGCTGTCATGTCCATAGGAGTTAGGACACATCATTTTTTCTGTTTAGTTCACTGCTATATCTTTAGTGCTTTTTTTTTTTTTTAAGATTTTATTTATTTATGATAGACATAGAGAGAGAGAGGCAGAGACACAGGCAGAGGGAGAGAAGCAGGCTCCATGCCGGGAGCCCGACGTGGGACTCGATCCCGGGTCTCCAGGATCGCGCCCTGGGCCAAAGGCAGGCGCTAAACCGCTGAGCCACCCAGGGATCCCCTCTTTAGTGCTTTTTGTTTTAGTTTTAGATTAGAGAGGGAGAGGCAGGGAGGGGCAGAGGGAGAGAGAAGGAGAGAATCTTAGCAGGGGTGCGATCTCACAAATCTGATATCATGACCTGAGCTGAAATCAAGAGTCAAACGCTTAGCAGACTGAGCCACCCAGGTACTCCTATAGCCTGTGCCTGCCTTTCTTTCTTTCTTTCTTTCTTTCTTTCTTTCTTTCTTTCTTTCTTTCTTTCTCTTTCTTTCTTTCTTTTTATATCCTCAGTGTCTTAAACAGAGCTTGGTACATAGTAGATATTCAATAAATATTTGCCGAAATAATAATCGGAGAATCTGCCCTTAGGGAGTTCTGGAGACCAATAAGTGGGCTGGTTTCACCTGTCCAGATGAAAGATAGCAAGGGTTTGAACTAGGGAAGGAATGGAGAGAAATAAATAGCTACTGACAGGGTCACGTGTCCTCTTGCAAGTTTATTTATTTATTTATTTATGATTTTATTTATTTATTTATTTATGATTTTATTTATTTATTCTTGAGAGACAGAGAGAGACAGACAGACAGACAGACAGAGGGAGAAGCAGGCTCCATGCAGGGAGCCCGACATGGGACTCAATCTCGGGTCTCCGGGCTCACCTTCTGGGCTGAAGGCGGCGCTAAACCGCTGAGCCACCTGGGCTGCCCTATTTATTTTAAAGATTTTATTTAGGGGTACCTGGGTGGCTCAGCGATTGGGCGTCTACCTTGGGCTCAGGGCATGATCCTGGGGTCCTGGGATCGAGTTCCACATCATGGTCCCCGCAAGGACCCTGCTTCTCCCTCTGCCTGTGTCTCTGTCTCTCTCATTGTGTGTCTCTCAGAGACACAGGCAGAGGGAGAAGCAGGCTCCATGTAGGGAGCGCGATGTGGGACTCCAGTATCAGGCCCTTAGCCGAACTCAGGTGCTCAACTGCTGAGCCACCCAGGCATCCCTTCTTTACTTAAAAAAAAAAAAAAAAAAAATAATAATAATAATTTAGGGCAGCCCCAATGGAGCAGCGGTTTAGCGCCGCCTGCAGCCTGGGGCGTGATCCTGGAGTCTCGGGATCGAGTCCCACATTGGGCTCCCTGCATGGAGCCTGCTTCTCCCTCTGCCTGTGTCTCTGCCTCTGTGTGTGTGTGTGTCTCTCATGAATAAATAAATAAAATATTTAAAAAATTTATGTATTCATTCATGAGAGACACACAGAAATAGGCAGAGACATAAAGGGAGAAGCAGGCTTCTCATGGGGAGCCTGATGGAGGACTTGATCCCCAGACAACCAGAGCCAAAGGCAGATGCTCAAACACCAAGCCACCTGGGCATCCCCCCTTGCAAGTTTCTGATCTCTTCCTGCTATAACCCAGACTTCATAGGAAGGTGGAGTGATCTTAACAGATAAGTTGAACAGGGCAGCCCCGGTGGCTCAGTGGTTTAGCGCCTGCCTTTGGCCGGGGGTGTGATCCTGGAGACCTGGAATCTAGTACCAGGTCGGGCTCCCTGCATGGAGCCTGCTTCTCCCTCTGCCTGTGTCTCTGCCTCTCTCTCTCTCTCTCTCATAAATAAATAAAATTAAATTTAAAAAACAGATAAATTGAACATTGTCTGTCCCAGCATAAATCCTCTATGGCTTTCTGCTGCACAGGATCAGGGATTACAGTGACTCAAGAACTAAAAGGGGTGACCTTGGAGGGTCCCCTTGCTTTGGTTGAAGTTAGGGTAGTCAGAACTTCTTTTCTGGATTCAAAAGATCTCTACACACTGTACGGCACGTTGGAAAATGTAGTTGTCATGGCTACCCAAGGAAGAAAAGGAAACATCTCATGACAGTAAATAGTTGTTTATGTTCAATTTTCTACACTCACTATAAACTTTTTTGGGCCCCAGATTCTTTCTGCAAGACTCTGATCATTCTTTATCCATTCCATGCCTACTCAAAGTTCTGGTTTCGACTTAGGCATCCCTTTGCTGACTCAACATCCTGGCTGGGGTAGGTGGCCTCTCTGGGCTCCTCTAGTGTCCTGGACTTTCCTTAGGATTTACTTATTTAGCATGTTTATTGCTTATTTTCTGCCTATCCCTCTAGAATGGAAGCTCCATGAGAACAAGGAGTTTTCCAATCAGTGAACATGGTATATATCTCATTTATTTAGATCTTCTTTGTTTTTTTTAAATATTTTATTTATTTATTCATGAGACACACACAGAAAGAGAGAGAGAGAGAGAGGCAGAGACACAGACAGAGGGAGAAGCAGGCTCCATGCTGGGAGCCCAACGTGGGACTCAATCCTGGGTCTCCAGGATCAGGCCCTGGGCTGAAGGCGGCACTAAACTGCCGAGCCCTCTGGGCTGCCCAATTTAGATCTTCTTTGATGTGACTCAACAGTATTTTTTACTTTTCAGTATAGAAATCTTGCATATCTCTTATTAAAATATTTCCTAAGTATTTTTGGTTTTGATACTATTGTAAAGGAACTTATTTTTAATCTCATTTTGCAACTGTTTCCTGTAATATATAAACACAAAATTGATTTTTTTAAAAAAGTAGTCTCCATGCTCAGTGTGAAGCCCAACACAGGGCTTGAGTCCACAACTCTGAGATCAAGACCTGAGCTGAGGTCAAGGCTGAGCCACCCTGGCACCCTTATTTTGAGGATTTAGTGACAGTATCTATGTAATGCAAGAGCACAGCATCTGACACAAAGTGCCCAATACACATCAAATTCTATTGCGTCACTTTTCCCTCCCTATATAAGAGGGACTATTCAATTCTTAACTCCTAGAGTTCCACTGAGAATTAAATAACAATATGTACAGACTGTGCCTTGCACAATTCTTCACACAGGAAAAGCCATTAGTAAATGTTTATTATTTACAAATTCTCCTACTTATATTGGGTTGGGGGGTATGGAGATGTATCAGTCAAGGACCCAATCCACTGAAGCTCACAGCCTATTGGCAGAAACAAGTAAGTATAGCAATCATTACCACACAATGTAAGAAGGGGATATATAAACCATGTGTGGAGGCAGAAACTGACTGCAGAAATTTGCCAGTGGGATCAGAGCCATCCTGACTCAGACTTAAGTTTAAAACTAAAAGGAAACAGCAATTGTTTATAGCAGGGAAAATTGGAAGCAACCTAGAGTCTGGATCCCCTGTGGTACCTACTTATAATGCATTGGTATGAACCATTAAACTTAATGCTGCAGAACGGAGGATGGGGATGGTTGCCTGGGGCACGGGGAGAGAATTACTTTTCATTAGACCCTTTTGCATCTTGTACCGTGTTCAAAGGTAATAATATATATATTTTAAAGATTTTATTTATTTATTCATGAGACACACACACACACACACGCGCGCAGAAAGAAGCAGGCTCCATGCAGGGAGCCCAATGTGGCACTTGATCCCAGGACTCTAGGATCACGCCCTGGGCCAAAGGCAGAGGCTAAACCGCTGAGCCACCCAGGGATCTCCCCAAAGCTAATAATATTTTTTAAATGAGAAAAAAAAAATAAATAATAAATTATGCCTGGAGAAATACTCAATGCTCCCACGGTTCACGATTTATTGTTTTGTGAAAAAAGTTAATTTGTCAGATGGTATCTCGTTTCACATTTGCCTAGAAAAAAGACGGGTCAGGAGTACAACAAAGTATTAGTAGTAACTGTTCATCGGTGGGATTTATGTTGTTTTATTTTCTCCTCTAGGCTCTTCGAGATTTTGGTAAGGTCCTACATTAACCAGAGTTTTGTTTTGGTTTAGTTTGGTTTATTGGCTATTAGAATTAAAGTTATTAACAAAAACTACAAGTCCCGGCAGACATCGTGCCCCCAGCTTCTGAAGATCGGCCTTCTATGGGCTCAATGATCTCTGGGATTCGTAGTCCAGCAGCAAGAGCAAGGCGGGACTCGCAGTACCGGCACAGATGACAGAGGAGGAACCACCGCCCTTTCGACCAATGGACAGTGGGGGCCAGCCCTGAGTGGCGCTGGCAAAGCCAATGGGTGAGCTGCCCAGGCTGAGTGACGTGTTCTTCAGCCTACGGCCAGCCCGTGGGGGCGGGGCGGTGAGCGGCGGCCGTAGTGAGAACCATGGGAGGCGGCTGGTGGTGGGCTCGGGCTGCCCGACTGGCCCGGCTCCGCTTCCGGGGGGCGCTGCTGCCGCCTCCGCGGCCCCGGAGCGGGGGCGCTCGGGGGTCCTTCGCCCCCGGCCACGGCCCCCGCGCTGGGGCTTCGCCGCCCCCCGTGTCCGAGCTGGACCGTGCGGACGCCTGGCTCCTCCGGAAGGCGCACGAGACAGGTCTGAGGCTGGGGTCGGCCCCGATGGGAGAGGGGGTCCCGGATAGCCGAGCTGCCGACGCGCGCGAGCGGGGGTGGGGGCGGGGCTCCTGCTGGAAACTGGGCCGGGGCTCCGGAGCGAGAAGGGCTTCCGTGTAAGCGCCGGGAAGCGCTTGCTGCAAGAGCGCAGTCTGTCCGCAATTCTTTGCGGGCTTGCGGATGGGACGGTGTGTGCAGTTAGCGGGGTGCAGTAGGGATCGGAGCGGTCGGTCGGGCTAGGACAGGCCGCCTTATAAAATTGCACTGCCTGGGCGAGAGGGGCGTCCGGAGAGGGCTGCGGGCAGGGGAGTTGCCAGCTAGAGGGTCCGCGCTGGACGAGCCAGTTCAGCTTGAAGAGGCGACCACTCTGCATTAGGCGGGAGCGTGGATCCCCACCGAAGAGAGGGCGAGCTCCGGATTGGAGGGAGGAACAACCAATAAAAGAAAAGCTCTGGGCTGATTGGAGGGCCAGGTGATCCAGGCTGCCGGGGGCGGGGCCTCCCATGCGGAGAGGGTAGATAGAGGATGGAGTGGAGGGTGTGGGGTTTGTAACCCCGACTTGTCCGTTAGCGCCCCATAAGGGCCTTGAATGGATGTAAGTGACATCGAGGAAGGACAGACGCGGTAGCATATAGTTGGCGTTGGTGGAAAACTGAAGGGGGAAGCTGGAGAGAGACCGGAAGAGTTCGTCCCGGAGCGGGGATATACCTGTATGGGGCGGGGGGTGTTGACCAGGATGACCACTGGGGATCTGCCAGTCTGTCCAGGGGTATAGGTCCTGCAATTCTGGTTCTAGATTCCCCTCCACATTCTTCAGAGTGACTTGAATCTTTGGTGCTGCAGAATTTGAGGGAGAGGGCTCAGAGATGGATGGGAGCCAGACAGTTGGGGGTGGGGGGATAAGGTTAGGTGGAGGGCCGCCAGGACTAGGCGGGGATTTAGGGTGGGATAACTGTCCGGGCAGATGGGGCTAGAGGCAGGGTTTGGGCTGATACGATTTGGTCCCCCCACCCCCTCTTCCCGTAGCTTTCCTCTCCTGGTTCCGCAATGGCCTCCTGGCGTCAGGCATCGGGGTCATCTCCTTCATGCAGAGTGACATGGGTCGGGAAGCTGCCTACGGTGAGTACAGACCCCCACTCTCACCCTGTGGCCCTGGGTTGGCCGTGGGTCTTTGCCCCTCCCATCTGACTTCTCAACAAAGATGAGGGTCCCATCAGAGCCCCTCATGCTGGCCCAGCCCCAGACTGGCTCGGCTGCTACTGCCACCCCTCAGACCCTCTCAGACCAGCTCCCCACTCCTCCTTTGGTCCTGTACACCACCTCCACCTCCTAGCCATCCTCTCTGACACCTTCTCATGCCCCTGAGCTTGGCTCTGTACTGACCCCTACCCTGACCTTGAGTTTGCCCCATCGGTTAACTTCACCTGGGTCTCCTGACCCACTTCGGTCCCTGGGTCATCTGGCTCCCAGACTCCAGCCTCCAGCCACCCCACTGCAGCCCCAGCCTGGGAGCTCAGGCCCTCCCTTCTGTTGACTGTGGCCCCTCTGCCCTGTCTCCGCACAGGCTTCTTCCTGCTGGGTGGCCTGTGCGTGGTGTGGGGCGGCTCCTCCTACGTGGTGGGCCTGGCGGCGCTGCGAGGACCCATGCAGCTGTCATTGGGGGGCGCGGCAGCCAGCGTGGGGGCCGTGCTGGCTGTAGGCCTGCTGTGGGCTTGTGCTGTCGGCCTTTACATGGGCCAACTGGAGCTGGATGTGGAACTGGTGCCCGAGGACGATGGGACAGCCGCTGCTGAAGGCCCTGATGAAGCAGGCCGGCCACCGCCAGAGTGAGCAGCTGGGCCATGGGGAATGGCCGGGCGCTGGACGGCCAGGGGGTGGCCCGAGGACCGGGACATTAAAACCTGACCCTTTGCTCGCTGCATGTTCTGAGTGGTGGTTCCTGCGACGGAGAGGGCGGGCATGGGAGCCAGCTGCGGCAGCCGGAGGTGACCAAGGAGGGTAACAAAAAGGAGAGAGGAGCCCCAAGGCCCCTGGAGACCGAGCCATAGAGGGGGAGATGGTGTTTAATTTCCTGGGATGGCGTACAGGACTGAGCCCCATCACAGTGCCCTCGGGGCGCCACCCATCCCTCAGGGTCCGGCTCTGTAGGCAGCTCTGGAGTCCTCAGTCCCCCTTCCGCTGCACCCTGGCGCCTGTGGGCCCTGGGTATGACAGACCCAGGGTTGGGTAGAAGGCCTCGGGGAGGGTGGGGCCCGGGCCCAGCCTCTGGAGGTGTGGGTACATGAGGCCCAGCTCCGCAGGGCCGTAGCGGATGGCGCCGGGGGTGCACAGGCCCCGCACGACTGGGGGCAGGAAGCTGGCATGGAGGAGAGAAGGTGGGGGGTCTCCGGGAGGCCCCAGGCCCCAGGGCCGCACCAGGTCCTGCTTCAGGGCCCCTGCCCGGATAACAGAAGTGAACTCAGGCCTCGGCAGGGCTGGGTGGCTGGATGGTTCCTCGTCCCCACTGTCCTCTGGGTCTTTAGCCTCCCCTGGGCCAGGCTCCACTTTGATGCGTTTGCCCCGGCTCCGGGGGGCCTCATCCTTGTCTAGAGGGGCAGCTTGCTTCCCTTCTGCTGGAGGCTCTGGCTCTGGAAAAGGGAGACATGAAGGGCGCTGTGTGTGTGCGTCCCCAGCCCCCACTCTTCCCAGCTGAAGAATGAAGCTGAGTTCAGTGGTCTAGACCTGTGGGTCTCAGCTGGGGCCATTTTGTCCCCTAGGGGCACATGTGACAGTCTGGAGACATATTTGGTTGCCACAACTAGGGTGGAGGGTGCTCCTGGCATCTAGTGGGTGGAGGCTGGAGATTCTGTGAAACACCCTACAATGCACAGGACAGCCCCCAAAGCTAAGGATGATTTGGCCCTAGATATCAGTAGAGGGGAGACTGACAGACCCTGGTCTAGACCCTTGCTGTCCAACAGAACTTTCCTCGATGACGTTCCATATCTGCGTGATCCAGCTCATTAGCCACTGGCCACATGAGGCTACTGAGCCCTTGCAATGCGGCATGGGTGACCGAGAAACTGAATCTTCCATTTTTAATTGAATGTAAGTGATCACACGTGGCTAATGTGGCTTCCAGACTAGAGAGCTCATGCCCCAGAGTTCCCTTGGAGCTTCCTGGGGTGAGGTGGGAGGTGGGGCTCACCTGTGGGCTCTGGCTCTGGGCTGGATATGTCCTCACAGGCCACGCTGGCTGGAAGCTGGAAGGCATCCAGGGGGGTCTGGCCACCCTCGGCTTGGCTGGGGACAGGACAGGTGGGATAGAACCCCCACCCCATTGTACTTAGGGCTCATCACTGGAACCCCGGACTCCAACCTGGGATCTAGCCCAGCTTAGTCCTATCTCCATAGGCCAGACCTGGGCAGCCCGGCCCCCGCCCCCAGATGTCGCCATCTAGGTGTTTCCTGGGCACCTCATGCTCATCTCCCCTGAGCATCTTCCTTTCAGACCACTGCTCCCCTCAGAGGCTGGAACCCAGGCCTGGCAAAGCCAGAGATGTGGGTGGCAGCAGATGGCCACCTCCCCTCCTCCACCTGCACTGCCTGGCATTTCCCGGAGCCACCCCAGCCTCTTCCCTGGGCTCCCGGCCCTGGTCCTGTTCTTCAGACCTCCCACTTCGTGCGTCTTTCCTCAAAGCAGATGTGACTGTGACCCTCTCCAGCCTTAAGCCCTGCCATGGCTTCCCCGTGCCCCGGAATCAGGCCCAGACCCTCTGCCTGGGGCAGAGGCCACCTCAAAGCTGTGTCTTCACTCCTCTCTGCCCTTTGCAAGCAAGGTCACACCACCTGCAGGTCTTTCCTCTCACTGTCCCCCTGTCCCCTTCCTGATTTTCAAACCCTCTGGGCTTGGCCTCTTCGAGAAACCCACCACCACCACTAAGCTGGGGAGAGACAGCAGAGTCTTGTGGAGGGTTTCTGAGGCCCCTATGGGCCAGGCAAGGTACAGCCCTCACCTGAGCACATAGCTGACCCAGAGCACGTGGCGCTCCCCAGGGCTCTTCCCACTCACGGCCACAGTGGCCACGGACTGCAGCCACACGAAGCCCCCAGCCCGCTGCAGCCAGCGGTAGTAACCGGTCATCACCTGCCCCTTGTCCAGCACTGGGCCCAGCCCAGGGATGAGCCGAGACAGTCAGAGAGAGAGAGAGACAGATACAGAAAGAGATGGAGAGACAGGGGCACAGAGAGGATGGCAGTAGGGAGGAGATGGACAGAGACCGAGTCAGAAGGACCAAGTGCTAACCTGGCATGGAGACCTTCTAGATTTCTAAGGGTGGGTCAGAGAGACACCACGGTCCCTTTACTCCCACCCCACGTCTGAGCTGTGGCTCAGGGTGCAGGGCATGGGGGTGCTGGGAGGCGGGGTTTCTCACGGTCCAGGTGGCTCTGGCGGATCCTGGCTGCATCCTGTCCATGGACAAACTGGTAGCAGCTGCGACCCACGAGCTCTGAGGGCCCCAGGTCCATGTGATCGCTGACTCTGAGGACAGCGGGCAACAGAGAGAGGTGAGAAGGGGTCTGAAACCATGGGGAGGAGGAAAAAAGGCAGGGTTGGTTCTGGAATCACCAGGGTACAAAACCTGGCTCTGGGGTGGTTTGGGCCTCAGTTTAACCCTGGGTCAAATGGGTTAAATACCAGTGTCCCTCCTGGGGTGACTATGGGCATTCGCCACTCCCGGGTGCGGGGTGGCCCCGGGCACTCCGAAGGCGCTCAGAGCGTGGGGACGATCTCACTATTTAATTTTCCCCACCGCACCGTGCAGGAGACGGTGGAGAGGAGAGGCGGGAGGCCGAGGGGGTCGGGGAGGGGCGGGGCTCTGCAGCAGGGGGCCCCGTGCAAGCCCCGCCCCCAGCAAGACCATGCCCCTCCCACAGGCCCCGCCCCAGCCCCGGCCTTCCAGTACCTCCACGGCTCTTCCGCCCCCGGGGCTCCCCAGCGCCCCAGCTCTCCCGCGTGGCCCCAGCCGCCCGCCTCGGCCCCCAACCCCGGTACCTGCTCTCACAAGCAAGGATGGTGAGACCCAGGCTGAGACGGAAGACGATCATGTGTCCGTGTAGTGGCAGCTCGGCCAGTGGGGCAGGGGGCAAGGTGTGGCCCAGAGCCACAAGGCCCAGGGAGCGGGCCCGAAGGCGCCCCGTCACGTGGATGACCTGCAGGCGGCAGGCGGGGTTGGAGGAGGGGGGCCCGTCACCCACAGGTGCCCGGGCACGAGGACATGGCTGGCTGGCATGCGGGAGCTCCCCCCAGGTGGGCGAGGGGACTCGGGGCCAGGAGCCGGGGCCAGGGAGCCCACACGCACCTTGTACCCCGAGGCCTTGACGTGCAGCCCCCTCTTGGTGAGGGTGGATTTCATGCGGATGAAGAAGGAGCGCTCCTGGACCCGGGAGAAGGGAGGCGCCTCCGCGGCGCTGGCCTCTGGGAGGGGAGAGCGAGGAGGGTTATGGGGTCCTGCGGGAGAAACCACACGCCCCCCTACCCCCTGGACAGCTGGCCAGACAGCGTCATGGCCACGGCCTACGGTCATACACTGAAGTCGTATACCAACCTCCCTCTAAGTGGCAGCCAGCTGGGTCTAAAGCTCAGATACGACCCTGTCCCTCCCTGCCCTGAAACTGCCATGGCTCCCTAGGACCCTTGGGATAAAGCCCAGCTCCTCACCTCGGCCTAAAACTTGGGCAAGAACTGCCTCCCGCTGACCCCATCTCTAGCTACAAACTCCAAGACCCAGGTGAGGCAGAGCCTCCTCCAGGAAGCCCTCCCTGACCTCCAGGCTGGGTGAGCCGTCCCTCTGGGATCTCCCACTCTGGCCCTAACCACTCGGGATCATCATTCGCTAGGGACTAGTCTTCACCACCTGGACTGTCATCGTTGTGTCCCCAGCCCTCCCCAGCACAGAGCAGGGGCTCAGGGTAGAGAAACAAGACCCACAACTACAGGTTGGTCTATAAACCCGGTGACAGCCTTCTAACAGCTCGCACCCAGACGAACCTGGGCCTCAGTCTTTGGTGCAACTGTAATCACACTCCCCAGTGGACCCCGTGGGTGTCACAAACATCTCCCAAGCTTGCAAGCACTGCTGAGAGCTCAGATGTTTTTGGTGTGAAGCAAACCCAATATGAGAAAATCCTCCTCATAGGGAAGTTAACCTCGAGTCCCCCAACATCACAGAACTAAAAGAAACTTCCAGGGTAATCTCCCGGCACCCTCCTTTGCCAACACGGAGTGGAATATTCCACTGGAGAGAAGCCCTGGAAGCACAGATGCTGGAGCCAGACAAACCTGGGCTGGAGTCCAGATCAACCACTTACAGCTGTGTGACCTGGGGCAATTAACTTAACCTCTCTGTGCTGGGCCTCAGTTTCCACCTTTGCAAAATGAAGACAGTGATAGCTCCTGCTTGTGGGGTTGTGATTAGGATTCAATGCAGTTACACACTTAAAGGCACAGCACGCGTGAACTCCAATGAGCCGTGCATTGTTTTCTTATTGCCAAAGCTGGGTTCCATCTGGAACCCCCAGGCACCCATCCTCACTTGGTGGCCAGAAGGGTCTTTCTGAAACTCAAATCCTGGGGAGTCAGGCAATCCTTGGCAGCCTAGGCAATTATAGGGAGCCGAGCCTTGTTGCTTCGGTTTAGACTCTGATTCATTTTACAAAAATGTGCTTTGCAGCTTGAAGGAGAGTGGTTTTTGTTGAAAGACGGCATGGCTGGGGTACCAGGTGTCCCTTGATCTACCCTCAGGCCCTTGGAATTACCGATCTCAGGGGTATCCGCAAGCGAGGACGAAGACGAGGAGGAGGAAGAGGAGGGCACGGAGGGCGGGGTGGGAGGCCCGGGGGTGGGGGTCCGGAGGCCCAATTGTTCCAGCACCTCGGAGTGGTCCCCGGGGTGGATGTAGTCGAAGACGCTGCTACCCGTCAGCTCCACCTGCCGGCGGAAGAGGGGACCGCAGAGGGCTGGTGAGATGCGCGCGCAGCTACTCACCCCGGGTTTAGCCTCCGGCCCGCTCGCCTAGGTTGCAGGCGCCCTTCGTGCCAGTTCTACGTTATTAGAATTTCTTTTTAACCTTTTCAAAGGAGATACACACTTAGGCTCTTCTTATGCCTTCTCACGTCAAATCCGGTGATCATTAAGGATTTTCTGCACCTGTTTACTCCGTTAGGGAGCTGCGTGGCCGATTGTCATAGCCTCCATTTGGCCCCAAATGAACCACAGGATGTCCCAGCAGGGATGGAAATCAGGACACAAGCAGTGGAATGGTTTTCTTTTTCTTTTTTTTTTTTTTTGGAATGGTTTTCGAACTCTTTAGAGAGTTAGAGCTTTTTAATCAGACTGGCTGCCATTCAATTCACCCGCAAATCTCTCAAAGCAGCCCTCCTTCGTACCACACCTCCCCCAGTCCAGGTCCCCATCACTCCCACCCCCACCCCAGCTGTGTTCCTGTCCCCAGAGTCCTCCCTATTCTTGTGGCCTTTAGTTTCCATTCAAATACCCCTGCTAAGTTACTTCTCTGACCATGGCCCCCCTCCTCTCAGAAACCTCCCAGAGCTCCCACTGCCCCTGGCTTGAGATCCAGCGCTTCCCTCTGTCCCTCCTCCCTCTGAACTCCTCCTCATCGAACCCTTCCCTGCACCAGCTGCAAGTCTGTCCTCCCCTCTACCTCCCTCCCTTCCCCTTGTCCACATTCGCCTACTTTCAGGGTCTTCTTCCCCCAGGCCTCTCCAACAATTCACCGAAAAGGTGCTCACCAAGGCCAAAACCAAGCGCTGGCTTTTCTAAATTTCCCATTTGTTCAAACCTTTGCAAAAGTGATGAGAGGATAGCGATTTGTCCTGAATGGGTTGGGAAGGCCTAAGATGCCACCAGGAGCCAGGCCGCCCAGGGATGGGGGTTCTCGGTTTCTGCCTGCCTGCCTTTTACCTTTCAATGCCAGCTGCAGGAGCTGGGGCAGAAGCAGCTGGCGGAAATAAAGACAAAACGCAAGCCAGTCCACTAAAGCGCCACAGAAAATCTTCCAAAGTTGGCAAAACCCAAGCCCTTCCAATACAAATTGCAGCAATTCTTCACAATTGTTAAGAAAAAGGAAGTCTGGGTAAATACGGTGCATTTGGCAAACACTCATCGACAAACTGATCTTTCTGCTGCTCTGCCTTCTTCAAATTGACCTGTTATTTTAATAGCCACTCCCCTCTACCTGTAAGGTGGAGCTTTCTGGGGTTCCCCCGGGTGCACTTGGAGGACCATGGATCCAGTTCGCTTTTCTGGCTGGGATGGTGAGGCCAGGAGAGAGAAAGGGCATGCATGAGCCCGCAGGGGACATGGTGGCTGAGCCAGTGAGCCAGTCCAGGCAGCCTGCAGCGGGCCCCTTACCTGCGAGAGGCCCAGATAAATGGAGACGGTCTCCGAGATGTAGAGGAACTTCCCTTCCTGGTTCAAGGCAAACACGAAGCCATCCAGGGACTAGAGTGGGGAGAAGTAGGGAGAGGAGGGCTGGGCATCTGTCTGTCCAGCAGGCAAGTGGTAAGAGATTCTGAAATCTGGATCTCCACCTCCGATGGATTAATTGGGGTGGGGAGGGGCTTCCGTGGTCGTGGGAAAGGACAGGCAGGAGGGGGAGCCCCTGGGGATGCTCCTGGGGGGATGGATGCTGGAGAACAGGGTGCTGCTCTCCGCAGGTGGCCACCAGGTGGCAGCAAGGAGCAGCAGGCAGGGGAAGGACCTCACCTGTAAGATGTGTCCACCCAGGTGCTGCTCAAAGACTTCGGAGACCAGCGCCATGGGCCCCCGGTGGCCTGGGGCTGGGGACAGAGGGAGGGGTGAGGCCAGGGCCTGTGGGTAGGCCCCCATTTGAGCCAGGCTACAGATCTCCCTCTCTCCTCCCCAGTCCTGTAGTCATCTTAGGGGACCGGGGGCCTGAGCCCTGTGTGTGTGTGTGGGAGGATGGCTTGGGCTTGTGGGGTGGGGTGGGAGGGGCAGAAAGAGGCTGAGATGCCACAGAGATAGGGAGACACCAGAGGACACAGGGAGCCATCCATGCACTCATTCATTCAGAAAGTCTCCCTGAGCACCAGGTGTGCAGCAGGTCCTGTGCTGGGGACAAGGAGGTGCTCTGGACAGCCTGCTCCTCTCCTTGTGGAGGCACCCAGGCCGGGGGCAAGAAACTCACAAATACAGAATTATTTTATGTACCAGCATCAGGAAGGATTGAAAAAGTGGTGTGAAGTAAGATCCAAAGGATGGGAATGAGACTAGAGAGAGGTACAGAGAGCCAGAGAGAAAGAGACAGAAAAAAAGAAACAGATATGGAGACACAAAGACACCAAACAGACAAGCAGATGGAGAGACATACAGAGGAAGGAAATACAGAGGAATACAGAGAGACGGGCATTGCAACTCAATAGAAAAAACAAAAAACAAACAGGGGCACCAAGCTGGCTTAGTTGGTGGAGTGGGTGACTCTTTATCTCAGGGTCATGAGTTCAACCCCTGGATAGGGTGTAGAGATGACTTAAGATCTTAAAAAAAGGATGCCTGCATGTCTCAGCGGTTGGGTGCCTGCCTTCGGCTCAGGTCATGATCCTGGGATCCAGAATTGGGCTCCCTGCATGGAGCCTGCTTCTCCCTCTTCCTGTGTCTTTCTGTGTGTGTCTTTCATGAATAAATAAATAAAATCTTTTAAAAAATCTTAAAAAAACCAAACCCCAACGAGATATCACCTCACACCTACTAGGATGGCTAGAATTCAGAGAAATGTTGGGAGGATGTGGAGAAATCAGAACCCCTCTGCATTGCTGGTGAGACTGGAAAATGATGCGGCCACTCTGGAAAACAGTATGGAGGCTCCTCAATAAATCACACATAGAATCACCTGCCACGCAACCCAGCAATTCCACTCCTAGGTATATATCCCCAAAGAACTGGGAAAGGTGTTCTAACAAATAATTGTACACAGATGTTCACAGGAGCACGATTCCTAACAGCCAAAAGTGAAAACAAGTCAAAGTCCATGACCTGATGGACAGATAAATAAATGTGCCATATTCATGCAATGGAATACTATTCAGCCAGGAAAATGAATGAAGCCAGGACACGTGCTCTGATGCAGCTGGACTCTGAAAACATTATGATGGGGGCACCTGGCCGGCTTAGTCGGTGGAGTGGGCAAACTCATGGTGTCAGGAACATGAGTTTGAGCCCCATGTTGAGTGTGGAGCCTACTTTTTTAAAAAGTGAAGACAGGGACGCCTGGATGGCTCAGCAGTTGAGCATCTGCCTTCAGCCCAGGGTATGACTCTGGAGACCCAGGATCAAATCCCACGTCGGGCTCCCTGCAAGGAGCCTGCTTCTCCCTCTGCCTGTGTCTCTGCCTCTCTCTCTCTCTCTCTGTGTCTCTCATGAATAAATAAAATATTTTTTTTTAAAAAAAAGTGAAGACATGCAAGGCACAAGAGACCACACACAGTGTGACTCCGTTTCTCTGAATTGTCCAGAGCAGGCAAATCCATAGAGACAGGAAGCAGGTTGGTGGTTGGGGGAGGGGGGTGTCTGGCAGGAGAGAGGGGGCATGGGGAGTGTCTGCTAATGTGGACTAGGTTTTTTGGGGGTGCGATGAAAATGTTCTGGAACCAGATAGAGTGGTGGTTGCACAACTCTGTGACTCTACAGTTTGCCACTAAATTGTACACTTTATTTTTTATTTTATTGTTTAATTTGAGTGGGATCCAATGGGGAGCCTACTGTAGAGCTTGAACTCACAATCCTGAGATCAAGACATGAGCTGAGATCAAGAGTTGGATGCATAATGGACTGAGCCACCCAGGTGCCCCTTGTACATTTTATGTTTTTTAAAGATGTTATTCATTTATTCGAGAGACACAGAAAGAGAGGGATCATGACCTGAGCCAAAGGCAGATGCTCAACCATTGAGCCACCCAGGTTTCCCCCCACCATACATTTAAAAATGCTGAATTCCATATTATATAAATTTTACTTCCATTAAAAAAAAGTTTTAAGGGGCACCTGGGTGGCTCAGTTGGCTATGCATCTGACTCCCAATTTCTGCTCAGGTCATGATCTCAGGGTGGTAAGATCGAGCTCTGCATGGGGCTCTGTGCTCAGAGGGGAGTCAGCTTGAGATTTCTCTCTTTCCCTCTCCCTCTGCTCCTCCCCTCCACCCTGCTCTCTCTTTCTCTCTCTCTAAAATGAATAAATCTTAAAAAGTTAATATTTTTTTACTTATTCATGAGAGACACACACACACACACACACAGAGGCAGAGACACAGGCAGAGGGAGAAGCAGGCTCCTTGCAGGGAGCCCGACGTGGGATTTGATCCTGGGTCTCCAGGGTCACACCCTGGGCTGAAGGTGGCACTAAATCGCTGAGCCACCTGGGCTACCCAATCTTAAAAAGTATAAGTATTTTATTTTATTTTTTAATTTTTATTTATTTATGATAGTCACAGAGAGAGAGAGAGAGAGGCAGAGATACAGGCAGAGGGAGAAGCAGGCTCCATGCACCGGGAGCCTGACGTGGGATTCGATCCCGGGTCTCCAGGATCGCTCCCTGGGCCAAAGGCAGGCGCCAGACTGCTGCACCACCCAGGGATCCCAAAAAGTATAAGTATTTTGAAAGAGATAGGGACAGACATGTAGACACAGAGAAATTCAGACAGAGACAGACGAAGACAGAGATGAAGAGATGGAGAGAACAGAAAGGAGATGCCCAGAGAGACATCCAGAGAAAGACCATGATAGAAGGACGCGGCAAGTGAGACAGGGCAAAGAGGGACCCAGCCCCCTGACCCAGCAGCACCCCTTCAAACAGGAGCAGAGGTGACGGGTCGGGGTGGCTTAAGTCTGTTCCCACCCAGGACCCTCTCCCTGACCCTGCAGAGAACTACCACCTCCCTCCCAAGGGGCCCTATGTCCGGAGAGGGGAGCCAGGGGACACAGTGACCTTGAAGGTCACCAGGTCTGGTGCCAAGCCCTCCCAGGCTGTGTGCCCTGGGCCCAGTCCCTTCACCTCTCTGTGCCTCAGTTTCCTCCTCTGTCAGGTGGCTTTGCAAAGAGCGCCGACCTCACCGGCTGCTCGGGCCCAGCGCCCGCCTGGCACACCGCAGGTGCTCCCAAATGCAGAGCCGGGATTAGTATTAATAGTGTGATTACTATTGTTATTTCCAGACCATCAAAACAGCAGGCGGCCAAGCCCCGCCCCGCCCCGCCCCCACCCCGGCCCTCGGCTCCAGCCCCGCCCCCGCCCCCGCCCCCTAACGTCTTGGCCACGCCTCCTTCTCCCAGGAGCACCTCCCGCTGTTCGCACCCTTTCCCCACCCCTGGCTGGAGCTCCAGGAACAATAAATGGGGGGGAGGGTGATGGGGACCCCTCCCCCGAGATGCAGCGCGAACCAGCCGGGTGACAGGCAGGAACAATGCCGCCTGCTAATTGTCGCAATTTTCCCCTGTCATTTTTGCTAATTCCTTCATTTTCCCGCTCACAGGATCAGCCCAGGTCAGACTGAACGGCTGCAATTAACAGCCTTAATGGGCACGTCGGGTGGGGGTGCGCAGGGGGAGGGCTCGCTGCTCCCCGGTTGGGACGGGAGCTTTGGGGTCGGTCCCCTCACTGACTGAGGCGTCTTATCCCTCCCTCCGCCTCCGCAAACCCAACTCCGTTCCCCTGTTCCCCCCTCCCCCTGTTCCCCCCTCTCCCGGCAAATGCCTCCACTCCTCCCACCCCCAAATTCCCCTCTTCACTGCTCCCAGATCTGCCCCCTCCTCACGCCCAAACCCCCAACCATCACTCACTCATTCAACAAACATTTGCTGGTTGCTTATTGGAGCCTGTCTGCTGAGAACTGTCCCATTTGTCATCACCAAGCGGGGACAGAGGGGACAGGGGGAGAAGGCCGCTCCCAGGGCTCCGGGAGTCTGGTCACCTCCTAATCTCAGTTGGCCCCAGAGATGTTCCGTGTCTGGGGACAGGGAAGCCTCGCTCCCTGGGGGCAGGCCTGAGGCCTCTACACTCACCTCCGCAGGTGGCTCCCTGCTTCCAC
Organism: Vulpes lagopus; assembly: GCF_018345385.1. Lineage (NCBI taxonomy): Eukaryota > Metazoa > Chordata > Mammalia > Carnivora > Canidae > Vulpes > Vulpes lagopus. Next base: position 165,465,402 of record NC_054825.1, read on the forward strand.
CCTCAGGACTGCCACCTCGGCCACCTCCGTCCCCCATCGGCTTGTCTCCCATCCTGCTCGGCTAACAGCCAACATCCTCACCAAGGCCCACGAGGTCCTGCAGGACCTGGTCTCTGCCGTCTGCGCCCCCTGCCTCACCTACGCCTCTCTGGACTCCGAGGCCTCGCTGTGGCCTGCACTCAGCAAGCTGATTCCTGTCTGCCTCAGGGCCTTTGCACCTATTTCCTTGGCCTAGAGTGCTTTTCTTCCAGCTTCTTTCGGGGCCTGCTTCCTCACCTCCTCCCAGTCTCAGCTCAAAGGTCCCTTCTTTTAAGGGGCTTCTGTCAAACCTCATGCCCTCACTCTGTTCCACAGTCACCCAATAAACACTTAGTGGGCCTTTGCCCCAGGCACTGTTCTGGACTCAGGGTACAAGGAGTCATGGGGGAGAGAGAATTAAGAAATAGTGTCGGGGCGCCTGGGTGGCTCAGTGGATTGAGTGTCTGCCTTGTGCTCAGGTCATGATCTTGGGGTCCTGGGATTGGGCCCCGCATCAGGCTCCCTGCTCAGTGGAGAGCCTGCTCCTGCTTCTCCCTTGCTTGTGCTCTGTGTCAAATAAATAAATAAATAAATAAACTCTTAAAAAAAAAAAAGTCAGATGACAATAGGTGCTTTGGAAAGAAATAAGACAGGAAAGGGAGACAGGGAGTGCTGAGGGCAGGGGTGCTGTCAGTTTTCAGGGTGGTCAGGGGAGGCTTTCCTGAAAAGCTGACACATGGAGGGAAGGGAGTTCCTGCAGGAGGGCACAGCAAGTGCAAAGGCCCTGAGGTGGGAACATGTTTCTCTGAATAACAGCAAGGTGGCCAGTGGGGGGTGGGGGGCGGGGGGGGGGAGCTGAGGAGGTGAGAGGGGTAGAAAAATGAGATCAGAGGGATGGGAGGGGGGCAGAGGGCCTACCCAGAAAGGCTTGTAGACCCACCCTGGAGGTCAGGGACTTTGTCTTGTTCCCTGGGGTGTCCCCAGGATGAGGCCTGGCACAGGGAAGGTTCAGCGGCTGGTGAATTAATGATGACCCCTGATACAGGATCCGGGCTGTCTCCTCCCGGACTCAGAGGTCCGGGGCTACCGGGGCACCTCAGCACATCAGTTGTGCTGTTCTACAGACATCAGCCCGGGGCCCAGAGAGAGGCGGGGGCTGCAAGGTCCAGGGAGACCTCCAAGCCTGGAGGCTCCGAAGGTGACCCCGGAAGCCAGTCTGCATCTCAGCTGGGCCCGGGCTCGGAGGATGGGACGCTGGGCAAACCAGCTTCACCTCTCTGGGGCTCAGTCTTCCACTTCTAGAAAATGGGAATCAATGTTGCTTTCCTCCTGTTTTTGAGAGGATTAAGCGACTTTTGTGGTTTAGTTTTGGTTTCGGGTTTGGGTTTTTTTGCGAGTTACTCGTAATAGTGCTCAAGAGTGCATTGGCTATCTTCACTCTTATAACTGAGCAGGACAGGGGAGCACCCTCCCCTTCAGAGAGGGGGAGGCACCCTGCCTTACTGACTAGCTGACACTGTCCTCAGTTTCCCTATGGAAGCAGGCACTTGGCCTCTTCCTGGGGGCCCTGTGGAGCAGGAGATGCCTCCAAATCCCCACTTTCGGGGGATTTAGGAAGGAGTCCACATAGTACCTCCAACACAGACCGTCCTGGCCCAGGCAGCAGGGGTGGGGGGGTAGGGGGTAGGGTGCTCTGGGGAGTGGAGGCAGGGGCGTTCATCAAGTCCACGGTGGGCCACCTCACTGCCCACCTCGCAGCCGTGTCCTCAGCAGGCTCCCGTCCCCTTCCAGCGCCCATCCAGGCAGTGGAGGGGGGGAGCTGGCCGCCGGAGGGGCTCTCTGGGCGCCCCCACCCTTCCTCTCTCCCCGCGCTCGGGACAATAGACAAGATGTTTATCCCCCGCCGGCGCACATGTTGTTCGCGGTAATGACAGTAATCAGCGGCGCTAATGCCGCATTCTCTCGGCGCCAGTCAATTCGCCTAATTACCGCCTGGGAAGCCGGATTATTTAAATTTAAATGGTGATTTATTGCGAGCTTAATCAATGCTATTTTCTCTCCCCCCTCCTCCCCTGGGACCGGGGCAGGAGGGGAGTTGGAGCCCCTCCAACCTCGCCCTAAGGACACTCGTTCATCTTGGTGGGGAGTGTAGCCTGGGGTGCCCCATCCCTGTCACCTGCGACCTCGGATTAACACGACTGTCTCCTCGTCGGGAGAGAAGCAATAATCCGTCAAACAGCGGTAATAACAGGAGCATAACACTTCTACGGATCTAGCAAGAATAAAGTTGAATTATAACAAAAGTGGGGAGCTAGCTGTGTGTACCCGTGTTATACCTCATCCTACTTGTCCAGGGTGCAGATTGCATTTCTCCACTTATGTCATTATTGGGTCTTGGCTACTGGGACATCAGGGGCTGTATCCAACTTGTTTTCTGCGGGATCCCAAGGGCTCAGGACAGTAGCAGGCACACAGTAGCTGCTTACTGAACCACAGACCCCAACAGCCCTGCAAAGTAACCACTGACGCTCAGAGTCACTACGTGGTGGTGGCACCCGCTGTGCCAGCTACGTCCGGGGTGTCCACATACATTACTGGGTCGGTTTTCATCTCAGCCCTCTGGGCGTGCGAAGGGACTCTCATCAGGATTCCCATTTCACAGACGAGGCAGAGAGGTAAGGCGGCCTGCCCGGAGTCACACTGCTGGGGAGTGGCCCAGTGGGGACAGGGACCCAGGAGAGTCTTTCTGGAGCTGTCCATCTTACCTGCCACGTTATACTGTCTCCCTCCCGCTTTCCCAGACTGAGAATTCAGACTCCAGAGTCCTCGTGCTCCCCCTGAGGCCCCTCAAGCCTCAGTGAGGGGGGTTCTTGCCCATGAGTGGATGGGGAGGCCCAGGCTAGGCCCCCCTCCGTCCAGCCCTGGGAGCTGCGGCCCTTCTTTGTGATAATAACGATTAGTCTCCCCTAATAAGAATAACAGCATCGAGCAGGGGTCGGATCCCTGGTGTTGGCGGCCCCTAGGTGGGCCAGAACTCATGAAATCATCCCTGCCTCGAGCGCCCGTTTTGCAGATGAAAAGACTGAGGCTTGGAGAGTCAAAGCCTCCCGGGAGGGGCGCACAAATGGTCCGGCTGACTCCCAACCGCGTGCTCCCTCCCTCTCGGCCAGGGGCCTGGGCGACGGCCGGCGGGCACCTCGCTCTCCCGCCCTCCGGCCGCCGGGGGGTGCACAGGGACCCTCGCCCCCCCGCGCCTGCGCACTCACCCAGGCCGGCCGGTGGCCCGGCGGCCCGCAGTCCCCAGGGCGGCGCCCCGAGGGCGGCGAAGCGGCGCAGGCGGAGGTAGGTGACGCTGAGGCGCACGATGGACGCCTTGTCCAGCTGGCTCGAGATGGCTCCGGGCAGCGGGAGCAGCTTGGCCAGCTCGAAGAACTCCAGGTTCTCCTTTCCGCGCCGCGAGCGCGCCGCGTTCCGGGACTTCTCCTTGCGCTGCGCCTGCAGGCTGGGCGGGCGGCGCGGAGGGGGCGTCAGCCCGGCCCCGGGGCTCGCGGCGGGGCGGGGGGGCGGGTAGCTGCGGCCTGGGGGGGCCCCGCCCTCGGGGCCTCGGAACCCGGCGGGACGTGGGAAGTGGATTCGACACCGGAGGTGGGGGCAGAACCCGGGGTGTAAATAAATTCCGGGGGGAAGGAGGAGGAGTTGGAGGGGAGAAATGAAATGTTGGGCGTGAACTCGGAGGATGGGGGGTAGGAGCAGAACACGGTGGGGGCTGTTTGTAGAACAAAGGTTGACACACTCGGGGTGAGAAATTCTAGCTCCAGAGGGCGGGGCGGCGGGCTGAGTGTGAATCCTCCCGGGCCGCCCTTGGGGGCGGGGCCACGGCCCTGGGGGCGGGGCTTTGCTCACCAGGGTCCGGGCGGGGCCTTGACCACCAGCCCCGGCAGAAAGTCCCACGGGACGCTGCGGCCGCGACCTGCCCCGCACTTGAGCTCGCCTCCGCCGCCGCCGCTGGGGTAGGGGGCCGCCATCTCCGCGGGCCCGGCTCAGAGCAGCCGGCGGGCCTCGAGACCCGCGTCTCCCGCCGCCGAAAGGAGCCGGAGGCAGCGCTCGGTGCCCGAGGGGGCCCCCCGGGAGGCCTGCGAGGGAAACTGAGGTCCGTGCGGGGCTCGGGGGTCCCAGCGAGGAGCCGGGGCTGGATGGTGCCTCAGTTTCCCCTCTCTGGAGGCCCCGGGACGGAGCCGGCTGTGCTCACCCTGCCCGGCCCCAGGCGGAGCTCGGGGCGAGGACGTGCTCCGCCGCCGCCGCCGCCTCCCCCGCGCCGCCCGCCAGCGCGGCCGCCTCACGCCCGCGCCGGGCCGGCTCCCGCATACCAATAGGCGCACGCGGCGCGCATACGGATCCGACCGGCCCGCGCGCTGCGTGCCAAGCATGCCCAAGCCGGGCGGGCGGGGGGCAGGCGCCTCGCCGGGGCCCAGGCGCGCCCGGCTCCTGCCCCCAGAGCCTCCGTCCCGGGGATCCGCTCTCCTGGCCCATCCCAGGAGTCCGTTTGCCCACATCGGCGGTGCGCCCATTTCCCTGGCTGGGCTAAGGAGGTCAGGGTTGGGGGGGCAGAAGGCAGGGACCCCACCCCAGGCCCTGCCCGGGGACCACCCTCCGCAGCCCCTTGGGGTGTGGCCATGTGTCCGGGCCGCCAAATCTCCGCAACCACAACTTCCTTCCCGAAGACCCCGGCGTGCGAGCCACAGCCCCCGACGCAGTGGCCAGAGCATCAGCCAGAGGACGCCCGCAGGATGGACCCGACACCCGGGGCCCAGGTGTCCTGGTATCTGGATCCTCCAGAACCAGCAACGTGTTCAGTTGGGTCTTCGTTCGTCCAGGACTAGGCATGAAGGACTCCCTCCCCCACCCCGCCCCCAGTAGCCAGGCCGCCCCCCAGCCTCCCCGACCAGGTGTCCAGATGCCCTAGACCTTGGTGTCCAGGTACCCAGCCCCCTATTTCCCCAGGACCCAGACATCCGTGTGCGCCTGCCCCCAACCTCAGGATACGGGCGTCCTGATGCCCTAGCCCCCAGGGCACTGGAGTTCCGGGCCCCTGTCTCTGCAGGACCCAGGAGTTCTCTGTCCCCTCCTGCTTTGCCTCCCGGCGTCCCCGACCCGCAGGACCCACAGCGCCCTTACCTGGCCGCGGGGCAGGCTCCGGGCGCGGCGTGGGGCCGGCCGGGCGGCGCGGAGGGGTGGCCCCATAGACCCCGGGGCAGGCCGGGCTCGGCGGGGCGCGCGGGCCGTGGCGCTCGGTTCCCCGCGCCCACCGCGGCCTCGCAGACTTGGAGACGCGCGGACCGCGCTGGCGGGCGGGGGCGGCGTCTGCGGAGCCCCGCCCACCCAGTCTCCGCCCCCTCGGGCCGGCCCCGCGCCACCTCCCGGGTCTTTGCCGGGGTAGGGGCTTCCCCGCCGGGGACTCCCGGGCCGCCCCGGGGGGGCCGAGCCCTCTCCCCCTGCGGCCGCTTGGAGCGTCCGGCCCCCTCCCACCAGCAAGAGAACCTCGGAGCCGGAGCTTCCGAGGGGGGAACGTCGGAGTCTCCATACTCCTCCTGGGGGACCTAGCACCTTAGTCCCACCTAGCCGAAGTCCCACAGGAGAGCCCCGTTCTGCAGGGGCCCCTGGGTGCTGGACACCGTGTACCCGAACCCCCTGTAGGGGTGCAGACTTAGCTTTCAGTCACGCGCCAGGAATGTGAATCCAGGCGTTCGAGACCCTCCTTTCCGAGGAGAGAAGTTCAGGGTGTGAGCATGCTCCCCGCGCCCTGGACAAGAAGGGGACCCCGAACCCAAGATCCTCAGCCCCCCAACACACCTTATAAAGCCAGGCTTTGGCGTCCGGACCTGCCCTCCCTCAAGGCCAGGAACCCAGGTATCCGAAGAACTTCAGAGTTCAGGATCCTGCGGTCTTATTACAGCATTTTCTGTTCCTTTCAGTGCCCGCGATTCTTGGTCACAGGGCCTCGAGGAATGAAGAGGTGGCCCAGACCAAGAGTGATGGCCAGCAGAGCCAAGGTTATTGAACAATAGTACAAAGCTCCCAGAGGGGGAGGGGACTGGAGAGGGTGGCCGTTGGAGTTTCTAAGTTTGGGGGTTCTTATGAGCTCTTTAGCCCAACTATCTTAAGCAACCAGGGGTGTGCTGACTGGTGCCAATCACCGATCTATTAGGTTAACGCTTACGTGGGGATGGTCTTCTGGGGCTGACATCTGGAGGCCTATGTCTTTTTTTTTTTTTTTTTTAAGATTTTTAAAAATTTGTTTATTCATGAGAGACAGAGAGAGAGGCAGAGACACAGGCAGAGGGAGAAGCAGGCTCCCTGTGGGGAGCCTGATGCCGCGCTCCATCCCAGGACCCCCGTGTCACGACCTGACCCGAAGGCAGACGCTCAACCACTGAGCCACCCAGGCAGCCCTGGGGCCTTATGTCTTAACTCCCCCTTGCTCACTCGTGATAGTGACAAAAGCTTTGTGGTTAATTGTTTTATTTTAGGACTTTTTGCAGAAGTCATTTCTGCAAAGGCTGCAAAACAGAATGTTAGTGTGGTCCTGTCTAAGCTCTAAAACAGGATGTCAGAGCTGTTTTATCTTGGCTGTCACGACTTCCATATTTTCTTGTTGCGGACCCTGGCCCTGACCACCGAACTGTCAACTCACTCCTAACATTATCTCCTCCTCCCTACCCGCCCCGCAGGGACAGGAACCCCAGCATCTGAGCTCCCTGTTAGATCACAAATAAGAATTCAGGGAGAATGGGGACCCAGGGGTCCAAGCCAGGCCTTCCCCACGCTGGTAGGAGATGCTATATTTCTCCCTCCCAAGCCCCTTCAGCAGGAGCATTTAAGCTCCTGGAGGCCCGGACGCAATGAATGAAGATGGAGTCTTAGGAGAGCCAGGCAGGCAGAGAGGCCTGGGCAGGCAGGCAAGAGTCTGCCTCTGGTTGGACGGATTGGAGAAACTGAGGCACATACCTCTGAACAGTCCTGTGCACTGGCCAATAAGTGCATTTTTAAATTTTTTAATTTTAAAAATGTTTTATTTATTCATGACAGACACAGAGAGAGAGGAGGCAGAGACACAGGCAGAGGGAGAAGCAGGCTCCACGCAGGGAGCCTGACGTGGGACTCGATCCCGGGTCCCCAGGATCATACCCCAGGCTGAAGGCAGTGCCAAACCACTGGGCTATCGGGGCTGCCCTGCTTTTTTTTTTTTTTTTTTTTAAGATTTTATTTATTTATGATAGACAGAGAGAGAGAGAGAGGCAGAGACACAGGCAGAGGGAGAAGCAGGCTCCATGCAGGGAGCCCGATGTGGGACTCGATCCCGGGACTCCAGGATCACGCCCCAGGCCAAAGGCAGGTGCTAAACTGCTGAGCCACCCAGGGATCCCCTCTTTTCTTTTTCTTTCTTTCTTTCTTTCTTTCTTTCTTTCTTTCTTTCTTTCTTTCTTCTTCCTTCCTTCCTTCCTTCCTTCTTTCTTTCTTTCTTTCTTTCTTTCTTTCTTTCTTTCTTTTCTTTCTTCTTTCTTTCTTTCTTTCTTTCTTTCTTTCTTTCTTTCTTTCTTTCTTCTTTCTTCTTCTTTCTTTCTTTTTTTTTTTTTTAAATAAGCTCTACACCCAGCATGGTGACCACAGGTCAAGAGTTGCATACTCTACCCACTGAGCCAGCCAGGTGCCCTGAGGGGAACACTCTTCAAGCAGCTCCTGATAACCACAATTAACAGCTTAAGGATCACTTAAAATTCTGCTAATTCTTTTCTCCATAGAGGTTCTGAGCTGGACTCTATTACTAAATCCATTTTACAGCTAGGGAAACTGAGGTGCAGAGAGAAACTGTATAGCCTGGTTATGTTGGTCTCTCAGCCAATACTATTTTCCTATTTATCCCAGGAGAGACTTGATCGGGTGTCAGGATAGGGCTTCAAGATCAGATCAATGGCTCCCTCTCCTGACAACACTTCCTAGCTGTGTGGCCTGGGCAAGTGCCATGGCAGGCCTTGAGAGGTGCATTCACACTCTGCAATTGATTGATGATTCCACACGCACAGATTGTGTCAAGGCTAAGAGCCAGATTTGCTGAGGTTCAAACCCCAGGTCTGCCACTTACTGCTGTGTGACTCTGGGCAAGGAACTTCACCTCTCCGGGTGGGTCTCAGTATTTTTCTTTGTAAAATGAGGTAAATTTCCATCTAGTACACACCACATAGCCTGCGTGTAAGCATTAAATAAGTCCATCCAGAAATTCTCAGAGTGTGACTGGGGGACAGATTCCTGAGACCTTCTCAGGGGCTTCTCCTAGGTCAGATTTTCTTTTTTTCTTTTTCTTTTTAGATGTATGTATGTATATATGTATGTATTTGAGGGAGGCAGGAGAGGTAGTGGGATAGGGAGAGGTAGAAGCAGACTCCCTGCTGAGCAGGGAGCCTGACATGGGACTCCATCCAGGACCCTGAGATCATGACCTGAGCCAAAAGCAGATGCTTAACCGACTGAGCCAAACCGACTGAGCCACCCAGACGCCCCTAGGTCAGATTTTCATACTGAGATGTTTTCTGTCTTTTTCACTTCATTCTCACACTCGGAGTTTTCCAGAAGCTGCATGCCATGGGATGTTGCAATAGACTCAGTGCAGGAGCATCCTTGAGGATCCGGCTGTCTTCTCTAATGCCAGACCTTACAGATACCAGTGAAAGTGTACAAGAATGACACTCTTCCCACTAAAATGTTTTGTATTGGAAATATATATATATATATATATATATATATATATATATATAGAGAGAGAGAGAGAGAGAGAGAGAGAGAGCCTGCTTCTCCCTCTGCCTGTGTCTCTGCCTCTCTCTCTGTGTCTCTCATGAATAAATAAATAAAATCTTTAAAAAAACCATAATTTAAAAAAAGGTGACATTTATTTTTAAACAGCAATAATTAACCTATTACAGGTTAACATGAATAATATTCTATGAAAAATATATTTTAAATATTTTATTAAATCTTGGGATCCCTGGGTGGCTCAGCGGTTTAGCGCCTGCCTTTGGCTCAGGGTGCGATCCTGGAGTCCCAGGATCGAGTCCCGTGTCGGGCTTCCGGCATGGAGCCTGTTTCTTCCTCCTCCTGTGTCTCTGCCTCTCTCTCTCTCTCTCTCTCTCTCTCTCTGTGTGTCTATCATAAATGAATAAATAATAAAATAAATCTTTAAAAAATATTTTATTAAATCTTAATTTAGTAGACAGAGAGAGAGAGGCAGAAACACAGGCAGAGGGAGAAGCAGGCTCCATGCAGGGAGCCCGATGCAGGACTTGATCCCAGGTCTCCAGGATCACACTCTGGGCTGAAGGTGGCGCTAAACCGCTGAGCCATCTGGGCTGCCCCCCCACATTCTCAGTTTTAATGTATGAAATGGCTTATAAATAAAAAATAAAACCTCTTTGGTCTTCCCTAAGAATGTCTAGAAGTCCTGAGACCAAAAATCCTTTTACCTGTACACCACTCACAGGTCACTGATAGGCTCATATGCACACCACTAGGGGTCTCAGTTTCCCATGTGTGAAATAGGTGTGCTGTCCTATGGTATCTGTACTCTTTGGCAGCTCTGATGACAAAGGTGGGAAGAAACAGGATCACTTCTGTGCCAGAGTGTGTATCAGGCGCGTGGGGTGGGGTTGGGGGGTGTGGGTGGGTGGCGCTCCCAACTGGGAACTGAGCATTTCATGTAGGGCTCTCAACAAAGGTTTGGGGACATCCAGGAGGGCTGGTGCAACACCCAGTGAGCAGTTAGCACCTGGGGCCTAAAGAGGAAAGGGAGAGAGATGTTAGGGGATCCTAAGGCTGTGGTAGCTGAGACCTTCACGGTCACCCCTCCAGCCCCTCTGCTAGCCTGGCCTCCCCACCACTCAGCTGCATCTGGCTGGCCCTCCATGGCCTTCCTCTATTTCTACTTTGGACACACTTCCCAAAGCACTGAAGGCCCATTACTCCTAAAGCAGCTGGATGGAAGACATGGGAAGGATAGTATGTCTTCTTAGGAGATAGTGAGCTCCCTGTCAGCAGGGAAAATCAAGAATTGGAACAAGGATTTTGGTGGGCACTGAGAGTGGTGTGCGTGTTCCAATGATTTTTTTTTTAAGATTTTATTTATTCATGAGAGAGAGAGACAGAGGCAGAGGGAGAAGCAGGCTCCACGCAGGGAGCCCGATGCGGGACTCAGTCCTGAGACCCCAGGATAATGCCCTGGGCTGAAGGCAGGCGTTAAACCGCTGAGCCACCCGGGGATCCCTTTCCAATGATTTCTACTTGAACATTCTTAGCCTTCCCAACTGGGAGGTGGAGAGTGGAGAACATAGTTTTAAGGAGGTGACGCAGTGGGCTTAAGTTCTAATTCTGGCTCCATTTGTGTGACCCCAAGCGGCTTCCTTCCTCCCTGTGTCTCACTCTCCTCCTCTGTAAAATGGGGATAATCTAACAGTCCTTCCAAAATAAATGAACAGCTGCTCGCCACATTGATGTGAATCTCAGAACTGGAATATTAGTGAAAGAAATAGGTACTGGAAGAATGAATACAGAATCAGCCCATTTTTAGAAGGTCCGGACACAGGCACAACACGCCACCTGTTCCCCGGGGGTGTGATCTTGGGTCCTAAGAGAGTAATAAATACTACAGCAAGAGAATGACGAACGGGAGGTTTTGGGAGGTGGCTGCGGCTCTCCAAAGGCTCCAACAGAAGAGGATGCGCTTGGCCGGGCGGGTGGGGGGACGAGGGGCAGCAGCACAAGTCTTAAGGCCGATGGTGGGGACCGGATGGCCACTTAGTTATTATTACTGCAACCGGGCCGATGTGGTCTGTGCGATCTTGCGTTTGTAGGAACTAGTTTAGAGTAAGTTAGGCAGTGGAGGAGGGCAGTGTAATGGGTTGGATTGCATTCCCCCCAAAAAAGACATGTTTGAAGGCTAATTCCTAGTACCTCTCTGGGATGGGACCTGCTTTGGAGGCGGAGTCTTCACAGAGGTAATCAAGGGAAAAGGTCATGGGGCAGGTCTTTTTTTTTTTTTTTTTAAGATTTTATTTATTTATTCATGAGAGACACACACAGAGAGAGAGAGAGAGAGAGAGAGAGAGAGAGGCAGAGACACAGACAGAGGGAGGAGCAGGCCCCATACAGGGAGCCCGACATGGGACTCGATCCCGGGACCCCAGATCACGACCTGAGCTAAAGGCAGGCACTCAACCATTGAGCCACCCAGGTGTCCCTTAAACCAGTATGACTGGTGTCCTTATAGAGCAGGGAAGTTTGGACACAGACACGTGCATAGGGAGAAGGCCATGTGATCAGAGGCGGAGATGACGGTGACATGTGTGCAAAAGCCAAGGAACCGCGAAGATTGCCTGCAGACCACCAGAATCTAGGGGAGAGCCTGGAAGAGTCTCGCTCACAGCCTCTGAAGGAACCAACCCTACTGACCTTTTGATCTTGGATTTCTGGCCTCCAGAACCCGGAGCCACTCAATGTGTGGTGCTTTGTTACAACAGCCCTAGCGAAGAAATCTGGGGGAGGGGTATAACTACCAGGGGTATAGGATTTTTTTGGAGGGTGATTCTAAAATTGACTGTAGTGATGGTCCAACAACTCTGCAAATATGCTAAAAACCATATTTATTTTTATTTTTATTTTTATTTTTATTTTTATTTTTAATTTATTTATTTGACAGAGAGATTGAGCACATGCAAGGGGAGCAGCAGGCAGAGGGAGAGGAAGAAGCAGGCTCCCCACTGAGCAGGGAGCCCAATGGGGGGCTCAATCCCAGGACCCTGAGGTCATGACCTGAGCTGTAGGCAGACACTTAACCGACTGAGCCACCCAGGGGCCCCTAAAAAACATTTTAAAAAGCGTAAAATGGGGGGAGCATGGCTGGTTTAGTTGGAAGAGCATGTGACTCTTGATCTTGGGGTTGTGAGTTTGAGCCTCACATCGGGTGTAGAGATTACTAAAAAATAAATAAAAAATAAAAAAAATGGGCAGCCCTGGTGGCTCAGCAGTTTAGCGCCGCCTTCAGCCCAGAACATGATCCTGGAGACCTGGAATCGAGTCCCATGTCAAGTTCCCTGCCTGTGGTTCTCTCTCTCTCTCTCTCTGTGTTTCTCATGAATAAATAAATAAACAATCTTGCAAAAAAAAGTAAAAGGGTAAAATGTATGATATGTGAAATATCTCAATTATGCTTTTATTAAAGTATAGACGGGGAAAAATGACAGGGTATTCCTTTTAGGGTGCTGTCAACATTCAATGAATTAATCTGACAAATATTTATTGAGCATCTATCAGTACTATATGCTGAGCTCTGTGATCCAGACAGAAATCCTGGGGCCAACCTACAGGCGTGTGACATGCTCAACACTGTGTTTGGGACGCCTGGGTGGCTCAGGGACGCCTGGGTGGCTCAGCCGTTGAGAGTCTCCCTTCGGCCCAGGGCGTGATCCTGGAGTTCCGGGATTGGGTCCCACGTTAGGCTCCCTGCATGGAGCCTGCTTCTCCCTCTGCCTGTGTCTCTGCCTCTCTCTCTCTGTGTCTCTCATGAATAAATAAATAAAATCTTAAAAAAAAATCGGTCAGGGGGCATTAGGTAGGGGAAGGGCCTGATCTAATTCTCATTTCTAAAGCAACTTGGCAAAAAACAAACAAACAAATAAATAAATAAAAAGCAACTTGGCTGCTGAGTCCAGAAAATGGAATTCCAAGGGTGAGAGCAGAAGCGGGCTGGGGGATGGCAGTTGAGGGGGTGATGGGATGGAAGAGTCCAGAGAGGAGGTGACAGTGGCCCCATCAGGAGGCCTACCTGGGTGCTCCAAGATGATCTCACCTCAAGATCCTTAATTGAATTACATCTGCAGAGACCATTTTGTCAAGAAGGTCAAAGAAGATCACTTTTTTTTTTTAATTTTTTAATTTTTTTTTTATTTATTTATGATAGTCACAGAGAGAGAGCGAGAGAGAGAGAGAGAGAGCAGAGCATCTTGCTCTGCTCCATCCAGGCTCATCGTCGTCTTAGGTGACCAGTGACAGGTTAACCCTCGCCACCCTCTTTGAGACCAGAGTTCTTCCCTGACACTTTGGGTGGCCTGAAGGGGACAACATAGGACCAGGAGGTGGGAAGCGAGCTGGGCAGCAAGCGGGGTGAGGCAGAAGTAGGCATTCGGTGTGTGTTGGGGGGGACACATCCAAATATCAAACTGGGTGACTTAGATGTGGGGCCATTTATGGAGCTGGTGGGTGGTGTTTTTCTTTCATCTCCAACTTATTCTTCCTAGTAATTGTCAGTACTCGACCGGCCGACCTAAAATTGTGTGTGCGCGCCTGCTTTCTTTTTTTCTCTAGCACTTAGCTGCATCTAACATTTTTTTCCTTGAGTTGTCTACTCTCTGACCCCTGCGCTAGGATGGGCATTCGAGTGACAGGAATCCCTACCTATCTCTTCCCTGCTGGATCCTTAGGGCATCTGGTACACACTAGGTGCTCAATAAATGTTGGTGGCTGGATGGATCAGAAAACAAAGCTGGATGACTCTGGAGCGAACTGGGCTGCCGGGGGTCTCACACGACCCCTCATCGTCCACGGAACATGCTTTAACCAAAACCTTATGGCAGCCCCAGGGGGCTCAGCAGTTTAGCGCCGCCTTCAGCCCAGGGCCTGATCCTGGAGACCCGGGATCGAGTCCCACGTCGGGCTCCCTGCATGGAGCCTGCTTCTCCCTCAGCCTGTGTCTCTGCCTCTCTCTCCCTCTCTGTGTGTCTGTCATGAATAAATAAATAAAATCTTTAAAAATAAAATAAAATAAATAAACCGAAACCTTCTCACTCAGGACTGAATGCAACCTGGAGCGCCTTCTTAGGGCACCGCACCCCATGAACACCGGAGGCCTGGGGAGGCTTCTCCTTCAGGGCAGCCACACCTTCCAGCTGCTCCAGCCCAAATCACTACCCCCTTCCCCTTGGCTCCTCCTCCCTAACATCCGGTGGCCAGGCCATCTCTTCAGCTCTGCCTTTTGGATGTTTCCAGAACTTGACCACTTTTCCCCACTCAGCTGCCTCCTGATGGGGCCACTGTCACCTCCTCTCTGGACTCTTCCATCCCATCACCCCCTCAACTGCCATCCCCCACCCCGCTTCTGCTCTCACCCTTGGAATTCCATTTTCTGGACTCAGCAGCCAAGTTGCTTTTTATTTATGTATTTGTTTGTTTGTTTTTTGCCAAGTTGCTTTAGAAATGAGAATTAGATCAGGCCCTTCCCCTACCTAATGCCCCCTGGGTGGGCCTGTCCTCTGCTCCCCAGGTGACACCAGGCAAGGCCACGGGGCCCAGCACTCGTTTTGTAGCAAGCAGCAAACAGGCCAGGGCACTGCCCAGGGGAGCGAGTGGCCTGTGGTGGTCACCGTGGCCCACCTGCCTAGGGGACAAGCCACAGGGACGGCTCCGGGTGGCTGATGGTGAGGCTCCTCGTTCCAGAGAGAGAGGGACTTCCTCTGCAGGACCCTGCAGATTCCTCCTGCAGAGGGGACAAGACTCTAGCTGGGGAGGCGGCGGGGTGAGGGAGAAGGCATCGTGGAGGAGACTGTTGGGGGTTGTGTAGTAGCCCCCCCAGATATGTCCACCCCCTGACCCTGGGACTTGCGAAAGAAAGTGATCTTCTGGGGATCCTTGGGTGGCGCAGCGGTTTGGCGCCTGCCTTTGGCCCAGGGCGCGATCCTGGAGACCCGGGATCGAATCCCACGTCGGGCTCCCGGTGCATGGAGCCTGCTTCTCCCTCTGCCTGTGTCTCTGCCTCTCTCTCTCTCTCTCTGTGACTATCATAAATAAATAAAAAAAAAAAATTAAAAAAAAAAAAGAAAGTGATCTTCTTTGACCTTCTTGACAAAATGGTCTCTGCAGATGTAATTCAATTAAGGATCTTGAGGTGAGATCATCTTGGAGCACCCAGGTGGGCCCTAGCCCCAGGGACGAGTGTCCTCACAAGGGACAGAAGAGGAGACACGCAGGAGAGCCACACCCCAGGAGAGAGAAGGCCGAGGCCCAGGCCGGAGGGATGCAGCCCCGAAAGGCTGGAGAGGCCCGGAGCCAATCTCGTCTAGAGCCATTGGCGGGGGCGCGCACGACCCCGCGCACACCTGGACTTGGGGCTGCAGAACCGCAAGCCAGCCAGCGGGTCATTTGTTGGGGCCACAGGAAGAGCCCCGGGCTCCCCCGTCGGATAGCTGGGCTTCAAGTCTTGACGCCCCCCGCCCCTCGCTTGTGACCTGACAAATCTCCTGGCCCTTCTGTGCCTCAGTTTCCTCATCTGGAAGATGGGGCTAATGACAGTGCCTGCATCCTAGGGTTTGGGGAAAATTGGTTTGAAATAAAAAAAAAAAAAAAAAGAAAAAAGAAAAAAAAGATGAAAACAAGGCCTGCTGCCCTGTGTGTCCCTCCAGCATGACCTTTTATTAATATTAGCTGCCTTGCGAACGCTGCCGTGGAACTGCGTGCTCCGCAGTCGGAGGTGGAGCGCCTGTGAGCCTGGATCTCTCCAATCCCCCGAGCACTTTCTGCAAAACCCCCCGGTCTCTGCCTGGTCAGACCGAGTCCGTGGCTCCCCGGCGCCCTGGGGACACACTTGGAGCTCACCATCCTGCCCTCCGAGGCCCTGTGTCGCCTGGCCGCCCACCCCTGAGGCTGCATGACTCAAGCCACTGGTGGTCGGTGGATGGAAGGACAGGGACAGTGGCTTGTCCCCCCACTTCTCAGTCCGCTCTTGGACCACTTCCAACCCCGTTTCTCAGAACCCGCCTCCGCCCCGGTCCCCGCGGGTTCCCTAATCGTGCTCTCCCGATCCCCGCCCCTCCCGTAGCCGCCACCACCCCTGCGGCCCACGGGGCGCGGCTCGGCCGGGGCTGGGCAGGCGGCGCTCTGCTGACCCCTGGTGGCCGCGCGGGGCAACGCCGCTTTCTGGGCTCCGGGGCTCGCGAGCGCCTAGTCTGTGCTAGGTGCGGGCCGCAGCTTGGGGAGCTGGCTCCGACCCCTGGGTTTCGCAGGGGAGTGGGGGCCGGGTGGGGTGGGACAGAGGGTAATCAGACGCACAATTGTATCAGCCCTGGAGGCATCCGACCTCCTCTCTCTGCTGCCACTGTCCCCGCGTCTGTCTATCCTTCATCACCTCGCTCCCGACTACAGGCTGGGTCTTTTTTTTTTAAATATAATTGTTATAAGATTTTGCATTTTTTAAAAGATTTTATTTATTCATGAGAGAGAGAGAGAGAGAGAGAGAGAGAGAGAAACGCACACAGGAAGAAGCAGGGAGCTTGACATGGGACTTGATCCCGGGTCTCCAGGATCACACCCTGGGCTGAAGGCGGTGCTAAAACGCTGAGCCACCCGGGCTGCCCGTTTTTTTTTTTTTTTTTTTTTTTTTTTTTACTTTAAAGATTTAATTTATTTATTCATGAGAGACACAGAGAGTGAGAGGCAGAGACACAGGCAGAGGGTGAAGCAGGCTCCCTGCGGGAGAGCCGGATGCGGGACTCGATCTCACCACCCCCGGGATCACGCCCTGGGCGGAAGGCAGACACTCAACCACTGAGCCACTCTGGCGTCCCCTACAGGCTGGGTCTTACTGATTCCTCCTTTTGCCTCAGGCTTCAATATGGCTCAGCACTGTTCCTAATTCTGTTTTTATCTAAAATTGTGAGCATGATGGCTTTTTGTTTTTTTGGCACTTAAAAAAATACTGCCTTGCAACATTTTAATCTTGATCACAGAATTTTTTTCCCTGGTATTCTTTAAGTTTTGCCCCTGAGGCCAGTGTCTTTTTTTTTTTTTTTAATTTTTATTTATTTATGATAGTCACACACACAGAGGGAGAGAGAGAGAGAGAGGCAGAGACACAGGCAGAGGGAGAAGCAGGCTCCATGCACCGGAAGCCCGATGTGGGATTCGATCCCGGATCTCCAGGATCGCGCCCTGGGCCAAAGGCAGGCGCCAAACCGCTGCGCCACCCAGGGATCCCTGAGGCCAGTGTCTTACTTCACCTTGGTCCCTGCTCTGCTGCGCTGTCACCCCCTCAGAGGTCTTCTGACCACCCTAAGTAGCATCCCTGCTCTCCCAGATCCACTTCCTTAACTCCTTATCCACGCTTGATTGACATGATGCACACACTCACTTCTTTGCCTGTTTACTGTGTTTCTTTCACTAGATGTCAGTTCCCAGTTGTGTCCTCGGGGCCTGGCACAGAGTAAACACTCAGGAAGTATGTGTTAAGCGGTAGATTCAATTTGAGTGAAGAACTGCGAATAATAATGTTTTTTTCCTCGAAAGCAAAAGGGTCCATCTTGGTCCGGGGTCCACGATGGCTTTGCAGAGGAAGGAGGTGGGCTGAGATCATCGGGAGGCTGAGGAGGGAGTTGGCAGGAAGGGGTGGAGAGCAGGGAGGACGGTGTTCTGGGAAGGGACAGCCCAGCACAAGGACTGAGGGGGGTGGGGCTCTGGGAGGCAGGAAGGCGGGGTGGGGGGCACAGGGGAAGGGAAGGCCCCCTGGAAGGGGGTGGGCAGACTGAAGTGGGGGGAGCTTTCGTCTAAGGGATCTGGGGAGCCCTGGAAGATGTTAAGGGAAGGGGTGGCCAGGCCAGATCTATTTTGAAAAGCTTCCTCTTGCTGCCTGAGGAGTTGGACGCAAGGCTGGAAGGACAGACATCTAGGTGAGGTTCACGCACAGGATGGTGGCAGGAAACGTGGAGAGTGGCCAGACTCAAGAGCTCCGTGGAAGGGAAGGGGGACTTTGGAGTTGGTCCGGGTTGATGGGAAAGGGAGAGTGACACGTGGAGGACTCCAGGGTTTCTGGCTCGTAGGGGACAGCTACGGAGAAATGGGTCCGGCGTTTGGCTGTGGGTGTCACAGGCAGGTGGATGAGCGTGGGGTTTGGGGCAGGGGTCTGGGCCGGAGAGGCAGGTGGGAGGGCTCGGCTTACAGATGGAGAATCAAGTCAAGGGTGAGGTTGAGACCGAGACCACCGTGGTCTACAAGTCGAGGATCCACCATGTTCAAGGTAGCTTGGGAGGACCCCCCCCCCACCCCGGGGAGGCGAGGGGAGTCCCAGGCCCTGTCCCCGGAAGCTCTCCACTTGGGTGGATGGTGGCTGAGAGGTGCAAGTATCCATGTACACATGACCCGAACGTCGAGGGTAGAGAAAAAGACGGGCTAATGCCAGAATGCATATGATCAACTGTACACTGTAAAGAATTAAAAAAAAAAAAAAAAAAGGATGATGCCTAAAACATTTGTGGGGAGTCACATGAATCCCCCAGGGCAAGCAGATAATAGATGGCTATGGGATTCTAGAATTTCTAGAGGAAGGAGAGCTTGGAGGGGCAAGGAAGGATCTGATGGATGGAGCTGACGTGGGGGGCAGGTGGACGGAAGGAATTCCAGGCAGAGGGAACAGCACAAGCGAGGCCCTGGCTGCGGGGAGCAACCCCTAGGATGCTGGGGATCTGCGGGGAGGAGTGCGGGAGCGGGGGGGGGGGGGGCGGAGTGGATCCAGTGAGCGCCTCAGTGACCACCCAGCCAGGAGCCTGGTGACTGGAGCGACTGCTGGGCGGGCTGGTGGTCCCGAGCCCCGCAAGCCCCTCTGCCACAGGCCAGGAAGGGGGAGGCGTCTGCCAAGGGTAATGCGAAGCTAGGTCTTCCTTCTGGAACTTTGGGGTGTGAAGACAGATGGGCCGGGGCTGGACTGGGGGCAGGGTGTGGGGTTGCCTGTCAAGAGTCCAGGCGAGCTGGAATTAGGGCCTGTGCCAGAAGGGAAGCACTGGGGACAGGAAGGTCATGGTTGCAAGGCGACCTAGGGAGCCTTGAAGGGAGGTGGGGAGCAGACTGAGTCTGGCTGAGGTTGTGTCCTCAGGGCCTGGCACAGCCCTCCTCTGGGAGGCAGCCATCTCGGGAAGCACAGTCCTGAATGAAGGTGGTTAACAGAGAACATGTCAGGGTCACCCAGAAAGTAACCTCTAGCACTGCTAGCGTGGCCTGGGAAACTGGGTTTGGGTGGGGGTGAAAAAGGGCAGGGTAGGAGCTGCTGACCGTGGTGTCACCTACTGGGTCCCTGTGGCCACAGGGGTTTGTGCACCATGCTTTGGCTGAGCCCAAGCAGCAGTCACCCCCCAACGCAAATACTCTCTCCTGGGGATGCTCTGGGGTCCTGGTGCCCTGTGGCCAGAGAACTGACACCTCCTGCTTGCTGGGCCTTGGCCACAGCTTCTGAGGAGGAGCTGGTATCCCTGAGGGGGCCTGAGGCTGTGCCCGCTGTGGGGAGGGTGCTCAGGGCCCTGGCAGGAGGGGCCACCTTCATCTCTCTCAGGTTTGGTTTTTTACAAGATTGATTTATTAACTATGATACATATCACATAAGGCCTTTTCAGTTTTTTACACCATTCCCATTGAGACGAGTACAATACTTGGTAGCAAATACATGATTTTAAAAAACAAAACCAAACAAAACCACCTCAGCCAGAGATGCTTCAGCCTTAGTCAATGGCTGACCATGCACTAAATCAGGTTGGAGCCTCAAAAAAACCCACGTTTTTGTTTTTTTGTTTTGTTTTTTTGTTTTTTTAAAAAAAGGTCTGGAAATTAAGCAAACATTCCTAACACCAACTAGAGGATGTCCTGGTTAAAGCCCCTAAAATACAAAGAAATAATTGTTATACTTTCTTTACATACAGTTCTCCACTTTTGCTGCAAAACAGAAATTTAGGCACACGGCCAGACTACTAACACATATCAATACCATTAATATGCTTTTTTCTCAGGAAACTCAAAATATTTGTTAATTCAACATATATAAAGATCATTTAACATGTGAAAATACAAGTACCAGAAAAATAAGCTGGCAGCAGCACTATTCCAAATTTTCAAACAAGTTTTATTCCCATACAATTCAGAGATTTTTTTTTTTATGTACACAGGGAACAGGAATTTTTATGCAAACAATAATTTAGGCCCTGTCTTGACTACATGAAAGTGTAACATCCCCGCTGCAGGCGTAGACCGGGCTCCCCAGGAGGGAAGGATCCTTCCTGGGCCAAGAGAATGGCCCAGGACAGAGCGGCCTTCCCCTTCCACACCACCCAACTCTCCGGTATCGTCGCCAGCGGTCCCAGATGTGACTCGGTCGGTCCTTTCACCTAAGCACAAACGAGTGGCTTGAACCTGCCAAGCAACAGGAGAGCGACTCCTTGTCCATCGTCTGTGGAATCAGCAAGGCCCGGGAGCGAGTGCAGTGCCGGCTGTCCCCGTCCCCAGGGCACACTGTACCCACTGCACAGGACTGCAGAGCCCAGCCCCTCAAAAGACGCCCAAGTACCTGGGGCTCCATTCTCTTGGAGGAACAGCGGATGGGCAGAGCCCTCGGTGGCAGCAAGCCGGTGTGTCCGCTCCTTTCTCGGAAACCCAAGCATGGCTGTCCTTGCAGGAGTGGGAAGTGGGCACAGGGGGACGGGGCTTTTACCAATGCAGTGTGGTTTTCAAGTTTTGGGGCTGAAACTGAACCGCTCTCCCGAGACCAGAGGCTCAGGGCCCCCGGTGTAGGGCCCAGGGAAGGCGAGCACCCCGGGCCCCTTCTGGCCAGCCCGCTGATCCTCTGATGTCACCCTCTGCCCACCTGGCCAAGACCAACAACTTCTGCTGGAAGAATCACACCCGGCAGCGCACTTCCTGCCTTGCAGCAGGAAGACCAGGGGTGGCAGCAGGGTGTAGAACACAGGAAATAGTGCGGAGTATTTCTCAGCACCCCAGAACGTCAAGTGAGGGGAAGGACAACTTGATCAAGGGCAAGAATAAATGTGCCGTGCATGATCCCCAATACACAACACAGCCAAGAATTCAGGGCGAATTCACAGCTGCACCTCTCGCCCTCGGACCCCTTCCTCTATGGAAGCAGCAGAGCCGGAGCTGGAGCTGGAGCCAACCTTATGATCACAACCAACGGCTATTCATTTCCACCAAATACAGCAACTGCTCTCTTGCGGAACCCAGACACTGGCCGGAGAGAGCTCCCGGGCAAACCGCTACTCAGCTGTGGGGCAGGGAACAAACCCCACACCTCTGCCGATCTGCTCACCCACTTTGGCCACGGCTAATGCCGGCCATTCCCTCAATTCCAGACCTGCGGTGCCCTTCGCATGAGAATCATCTGTGAAAGCACTTTCCAGAGCCTCACGCGCTGGATGACCTCGACAGGTGGGTAGCATTCCATTTATAGCAGCGCACCCCAACACCAGCCCAGGCCTGGCTCTGCAGCCCCCATCTGAGTGCCCATTTGGTCTTGCACTGAAGCCAGGGCCCACTACCACCACCAGTGACAACGCCGGCCCAGAATGACAGACATGCCCCAGTCTGAGTCAGCCTGGAGAAGCAGAAAACTAGAAGTTAGACTTGACAGAAGAAATGAAACAAGAGGAACCTGACGCTTCCTGTCCACTGTGGGTCTTTTGGGGCATAAGCCACCAGTACTCCCTGCACCCTTTTAAAGCCTTGGCAAGACACTGGGAATGGCCACTTAAGGGGTTCCCTTGGATCCCCTGGGGAAGCCTGGCTCCCGCGAGGGTGAGGGCAGGACACTGGTATTCCTCCTCAGTGGGACGCCCCTGGCCCCACACCCAGAAAAGCAGCCATCACACATCTGTACGCTCTCAGGGATGCAGGGAGCTTGTCCAGGTCTGGGTGCACAGCCAGGTTGGCAGGTGATGTGGGGGGCAGCCCCACGTGCCAGCACAAAGGCAGTCGTGGGGGGAACTGGTGGTGGGGACAGGCTTTTCAGTTCACACAAGGGATGGTGGCCACCCTCACCCAACACCCCGAGGGACTGCCTTGGACCGGGTAGGTGAATATGATCCAGAAAAAGGCAGAGATTAATTCAATAGAGGAATTTCCTCACCTACCTGGGATACAGAGTGAAGGGGGCTGGAGAGCCGGGGCCATGCCTGCCAACCCGTAACCTTCCAACCTTCCAACCGACCCTGACCTAGTACATCAGGCAGAGCCACCAGAGAGGAGACCCCCTCACCCAACATTTACATAAACATTCATGTACCTTAGGTTTTTTTGACTAGTGTTCTTAAAAAGAGGTGGTAAAACTTGCAGGGAGTTTTTTTTTCCAAGCACCTTATTTTGCCGTACAAGAACTATTAACATTAAGGTATCCAGCTTATCCAGAGGAAGAAGTTGGTGAGCAAAGGGCCTCCCCTCCCCTCCGGCGGGCCCACAGCAAGAGTTGGGCTGGAGGCTGATCTGAGGCAGCTCTCAGTCAGGCCACTTGGCTGAGGGGGCCCAGGGCATCGTCGAACCTACCACAGGCATTGCTTCTTAAAGTGCAAAGAGACCCAGAGGCTGTGTGGCCAGCAGGGCCCTGGAGCCCAGGCCCAGGCCCCCTCCATGTCAGGCTTCCATGCTGCAGGGACCACAGCACGGCCACGAGGGGTGGGAGGGCAGCCAGGACTGGTAGCAGCCTTCACACGATTGTGGCATCTGAGGGACAGTGGGGCATGCAAAGGGTTCTCCTGGGGTCAGCAGGAAGGCCGGGAAGTGGAGGTGAAGGCCATTTCCTAGGGGGCGGCCATGGGGCTGACAGGCAGGGACAGCACCCTCCTCATGACTGACTGCTGCTGGGCCTTTCACTCCTCTGGACCCTCCCAGTCCTGGGAGCACAAAGGATGTCCCTGTGTAGGAACCAGCAGACCACACTCCACCACACAGCACCCACCTCCCACAAACACCCCTGGGCTCGTGGTGTTCTGCGGTCCAAGATGAAAATGACTGCTTTAACACCAAACACACTAACTGAACCCCAGGTATACCCAGCATCCCCCACGCCCCCACCCTAGCTGTGCCCTCACGAACAGGCACAACCATGTGCACGCACACACACATACCCACCCACCCAGAGTAGTGTTTCCATAGCACTGTAGTGTGTTCCAAGGCAGGCCAGGATCCAGGCTGGTCTCCCAAGCTCTTTTCACCAAGGGCTTCAAGTGTCTTCTTGGGGAAAGGGGATCTGGTGACAAGACATGAGTGGGACCCCAACAGCCTCTCTGGCAAGCACTGGTGGGCATCCTTGTTTCGCTGTTACAGAGACAAGGGCCATGTGCCACTTGCTCGCCTGAGGTGGGAGGAGGGCTCAATCTTGAGGTCTGTAGTTTCTTCTTCTTTCTTTTGTAAATTACTGGAGGGTTTTTTCCCCATGTTTCTTCCAGTGTTGTTTTAAAGGGCATGTTATCCCCAAGGCCTGGGAAGTAGGAGGGGGTATGTGGGAAGTAGGTGGGGAGCCACACACTCTTGGTCCAGGCACAGAACTGCCCTCCCTGCCCCGACCTGCTGGGCCAGCCCCCTCAGCACTGTACCTTGGGTCGACAGAGCTGTGGCCTGTGTGTTTCCGAGGAGGCAGCTGGACAGAGGCTCCCCTAGAGGGGGTGGGGGTGCAGATATGGAAGGTGGGAGGAGACAGACAACAGGGATGGGAACTGTTCTCTGTAGGGGCCGTGGCCCTGCCCCTGGGGCGGCCCAAATCTCAGAACCTCCTCCCATTGGCAGAGGCTAGGGCTCTGTCCCAGCAGTTGTTAGATGCCCCTGGATACCCCGAGGCTGCTGTGCGTGGGCAGGTGGTCTGGGGAGCTATGAGCATGTGGAGGGCCACTGCCTGGCCAGTTCAGTCCTCAAAAGGGTCCAAGTCAAAGGGCAGGGTGTTCCCTGGCTGCTGCCTGCAAACAGCTCCAGGTCTGCAGCGTTGGGTTCAGGGAGCCTGATAGCCCAGCCCACGGTGGACTGGGGCTGATGTTACTGCTGAGGTCTTGAGAAGGTAACAGGGGAGAGGGGACACTCTCCCCACCCGCACACCAGTGGACCTGGTTTTGCTCAAAGCCAGATGCTGCCCCGTGGAAGAGAAGGTCTCCTTTTGCCCCAGGCTTTGGTGGCTCACAGCGTGTGTTCGGCTTGAAGCTGGGAGGGGAGCAGGGCCTGCATGGGGGACTGGGGGGTGGGTGGTGGTGACTGGGGAGGTGATGGCTGACTCGTGACAGGTGTGGAGGTGAGGAAGGGGACAGTGGAAGCCACAGCAGAGGGGGAGCTGGGCGTGGCCCCGGGAGGCTCACTGATGGGCCGATTGTGGAAGAAGAAGGGGCACTGCTGGATGAAGAGCTCAATGATTGTCTGGTAGGTCCGCGTGGCTGTGAGGGCATCCATGGTGCTGAAGTCAGGTCTCATCAAGGTGGGCCAGAAGCAGATGGAGAGGTTCTCACTGGTCATGAGATTCACCTTGTTGTTGTGGCTGACTCTGTGGGGGACACCAAACTCAGCGTCAGAGCTCCATAGGGCGGAGGGCTCTGGGTGAGGCTCTCGGCCAGCAGGGCCCCTGCTCTGTCCCATGTGTGCTCATGGCCAATGTCATCCCAACTGCTTTCCCTGCCTGCCCATTCACAACCTGAAAATAGAAAAGGTCCAGCCTGGAAGTTGAGGCCTGAGACCCTCTATGGCCAGTCCTCTGCTCCAGTGTTGCCACCGGGCCAGCCCGAGGTCTTGGCTCATGGGATGCCCTCCACAAACCCAGTGGGTAGACCGTCTGGCTCAGGGACTCTCATCCAGTGAACTGTGTGATGCTGCTCTGGGTGTACACAGAGGCAGTGAGGATATCCTGAACTGGAACTCCACAAAACACCACTCTGCTGAGAGGAATAGGTCTGCCTAGAAAACCAACCTATTCTGTCTGTGCAGAAATCCAGGATACGGTCTGTTAACAGGTTTCCTGCCCACAGCTCCTGTACTTACTGAACAGTTTGAGTTTCTTCACCACACACCTGTCCTGCCCAGTGTTTTGTTACAGACAGAAGAGGACTCTGGGCATGCTCAGGGCCACTTGGACCCCTTGGATAGAACCAGCATGGAAATGTGAGGAGAAGCCAAGAGGCCAGGATACTCCTTGGTGAGCCAGATGTGCCCCCACTGAGGAGGTGGACCAGCATCCCTTTGAGGGCCAGGCTGAGAACACAGCCTGGAGCAGTTGCATTCTGCTGCTAGCTGGCCCTCGCTGGCAGTTTTGAAAAGAGGGAAGACCAAATAGCAAGCCCTGTAACATACTTGTTCAGGTGAGAGATGACGTATTTGAAGACTTCGTGGTTTTCCTTTGGAAATTTCTTGAGTACCTCCTTAAGGGCATGTAACTTCTGCTCCCGGTCATTGATTTCTGAGGAAAGAGAAAAACCAAAGACTCTTGTGACCATGGCTGGTGGATGTTATGGGTTCAAGACAGATACTGGTCCCGGACAGGTGGTGAGACTAGTGGGGTGGTGAGACTAGGGGCGCAGCCCAGGGCTTTCAGACAAGGTCAACCCAGTCTTTCCCCCCAAAGCCTGTGCCCAAGGAGGACACACCTGGCGGTGGCACCGACCCAGAGCCAGACCTACCTCTGGATCCCAGGCTCCTGCTGAAGGGGAGCTCTGTGTGCCTCGGACTTCCTGGCCCCCACCACCCGAGACTCAAGGATCCACAAAGACACCGCCATAAAGAACACCATTCTTTGCTCATCCGGTTGCCCGTGGAGACAGGCATCCCAATGCAGAAAGCCTGTGTGCTTCCTGACCAGATGAGTGAGCGCTGCCACCCGCCCACGCCAACAGACTGTCTAGGGAGGGAGTTTGTCACAAGACCAGGGCTCTGTCCTTTTCCTAGAGATACAAGGACCCTCTACACATCTCCCCATTGGAGGAGCTGATGGAAACAGTGAAGGAATTCTCATGCAGTTCATCAAAGGGACTACGCATCCCCTTCCCCCACTACCGCCCACACGTTGTCCATCATGGAATCCTAATGTAGCTGGAGCATGAAAACAAGCTATCTCGAATAAGTGCTTATCCACAGCAGGCCTGGTTCAGTTAGTCTTTGCCGTCCTATGAGGCAGGGGCTTCTCCCCCTATTGGGAGATAAGGAATGTGAGTCCCAGAGAGGTAGCAGAGCTTGAATCAAACCCCACCGATTGGCTGCAGAGCGTGAGTGGGGACCATCGTACTTGCTCTCTAGGGTGTCAGCTGCCCTTTCCCTTAGCTTGTCTTGGCTGGAAGAGCCAGCCCAGATTCCTATGAGCGAGAAAGATCTTCCTATGGCTACTTCTTAGAGCTGAAGGTGGTACCTAGGACCCAGAAAAGCCACAGTAGGATCCAGGAAGAGATAACAGCTATCCCACACTTATGGTTGTGGGGGTGGGAGGATGGTGGATTGCTAAAAAAAAAAAAAAAAATTATGAAGGTTTCCTATTGATTTGGGGGCACAGACTTCTTTGCAGTGGATATAAGCGCTAGAGCCTCTCCCCAAATATGCTGCGCACAACTCTGGCTACAACTTCCGGAGGTTTGCGAGTTACCCAAAACTCATTGTGTTCCTTAGAAAGCCTATGGCCTCCAAGTTAAGAACCTCTACAGTAGGCAATGTGCCTCTAGAGTCATGGTCTGGGGAAGCACAGGAGCCTGGCTGAGCTAGACTAGGAAGGACAGGCAGAGCTTGAATGGCCAGGGAGGGATGGCAAAGTGCAGGGAGGAAAGGCTGTGTGGCAGGTCAGAGCCCAAGCCCAACCCCTACCCATATGGTCCTGGGTTCGAATTCTGTCTTGGACACCAGCTACCTGTGTGATCCAGAGTGTATGCTCTGGTCTAAGGGGCTGGTGTCGGTGATGCCACATGGTGAGAGAAGAAGCTCACAAGTGGACAGTCAGCACCTGGAGGCAGTCTGAGGGGCAGGAAGCAGTGGGAAGGGAGGCCACAGAGATGGGCAGGGTTGGAGCCACCTGGAGCTTTTGCTGGCAGGCTCATGGGCACAAAACCTAGTGAATCTTTTTTTTTTTTTTTAAGATTTTATTTATTTGAGAGATGGAGAGAGGCAGAGGCACAGGCAGAGGGAGAAGCAGGCTCCATGCAAGGAGCCCGACATGGGACTGGATCCCGGGTCTCCAAGATCACGCCCTGGACTGAAGGCGGTGCTAAACTGCTGAGCCACCCGGGCTGCCCACCTAGTGAATCTTTTGACTCAAGAGTGGGGCCTGAGGGTGCCTCAGTGGCTCAGTCAGTTAAGCATCTGCCTTGGGCTCAGGGTCCTGGAATGGAGCCCTGCATCGGGCTCCCAGGTCAGCAGGGAGTCTGAGTCTGTCTCTCCCTCTGCTGCTTCCCCTGCTCCCCACTCTCTGCCAAAGAAAGAAATAGATTTTTTTTTTTAAGATTTTATTTACTTATTCATGAGACACAAGGAGAGAGAGAGAGGCAGAGACACAGGCAGAGGGAGAAGCGGGCTCCATGCAGGGAGCCCGACGTGGGACTTGATCCTGTGTCTCCAGGATCAGGCCCTGGGCTGAAGGCGGTGCTAAACCGCTGAGTCACCGGGCACCCCCCCTTTTAAAAAAGATTTTATTTATTTATTCATGAGAGAGAGAGAGAGAGAGAGAGAGGCAGAGACAGAGGCAGAGGGAGAAGCAGGCTCCATGCAGGGAGCCCGACGTGGGACTCGATCCCGGGACTCCAGGATCACTCCCTGGGCTGAAAGCGGCACTAAACCACTGAGCCACCTGGGCTGCCCCCGCCTCCGTTTTTAAAGATTTTATTTATTTATTCATGAGAGACACAGATAGACACAGGCAGAGGGAGAAGCAGAGTCCACGCAGGGAGCCTGACGTAGGACTTGATCCCAGGTCTCCAGGATCACACCCTGGGACAAAGGTGGTGCTAAATCGCTGAGCCACCTGGGCTGCCCGAAAGAAATAAAATCTTAAAAAAAAAAGAGTGGGAATTGATAAAAATAGCGTTTCAGTAACAGCTGTCTAGTAGAAAATGACTAAAAAACCACAAGAACTAATTAGGTGGGGCCATTAGCACCTTCACTGCTCTGCACCCAAGGTTTATTTTAAGGGTTCAACCTCGGAGAGTACACTTTCTCCCAGGCCTTGAGTTTCAAAGATCTTTACTGTTAAACTTCAGTACAGTTTACTTGAAATAAGTGTACACTGCTCTCATCAGGAGGAGTGACTGTCTTTGGCACCTGAGAATCATGTGGCAGGCTCAGAATCTCCCTTAGTAATCACAGCCCCTCCCAGATGCGAGCTCAGCACAGGGGCACAGGTCTCTCCCAGGCTGTGTGTCTTCATCAGGCATTCGACCCCTGGGGCGCCTGCACCCAAAAGTGGGCCTACCTCATCCTCCTGGCTAGAGGCAGGAAGTGGGGCTGGCAATGACCAGGGCCTGTCCTCCATGGAGCCACAAGAATGCTTGCTGCCTCTGTCTTCCTTGAGAGGAGGAGGAGGGAGCAGAGATGGGAGCACCAAGACCACATGGATATTGCTCACACGCTGTCCTCAGGGATGCTGGTCTGCCTCTCCACGTGGTGCTGCAGCCAAGTGCCCAGCGCCAGGACCTGGATGTTATGTCTCTCCCTCCTTTCTGCAGTCAGCTTTGAGCTCAGATGCTCAGGAATGCTGAGGAGCATAAATTTGGCCTGAGGGGGCGGGGCAGGGGAGGAACCCCAGGAGAGCAAGAGGAAGCTTCTCAGTGAGGCCAACCTTCCCTCTGCCTCATGAAAAACATGGCCCATCTTGTTGACTGGACTTCGCTCACCTCCTCCCTCAAGCAAGCAAACCCTCTCTTGGGTACTTGGGACAACAGTGATTTCTTACCTCTGGACAGTGCCAGAGCACTCAGGGGACAACTTCAGAGTTGCTCTTTTTACAGCCCTCACCACACTGGGCTCATCCTACATGCTGCATGAGAAAATGCCAGGAGGCAGTGCCAAGGATGAAAGATGGGTGAGGGGGAAGGCAGGTGGGCACAGGCTGGTCCAGCACATCTGCTCTGGGTCCCCTGCCTCCTGTCACGCTGTGGGGCTCTCCAGCTCTAGTGATCCTCTTTGAAGGAACTGGTGGAATGGCGAGGGCACCTCTAGAGAGCCAGGGCCTCTCCAGCTAACACACTGTAGTTGTGAAATTAGGTCTCAGTCAACTGAGATAGCAAAACAGGTTCGGGAAAGGCATTTGCAGGCCAGCCGAACCAAGACAAAACCTAGATACAGACCAGGCAACTCAGAACTCATTCAGAACAAATACGCCAAGAACTCAGGATGAAGGGGAGGCCAGAACTTAGAAATCAGCTCGCCTCACCCCTCACAGCATACAGATAAACAGGCAAGTTGCCGTCAGGGTTCTTAATCTGAAACACTATTTTTTGCCCTGGCTGTGCCACTCTGCTGCCACCTTTAGCTCAAGACATCAGACTCAGGCTAGGATCTGCTGCCACCTAACTCAGTGTCTGGAGGAAAACCTCTGATGGCCTTTGACTATCTCACACACGTGGACCACCAGAAAAGGAAAAGCCTGGGTCAAGGTCACATTACCCTCTCAGTGATGCATGCAGGCAGACATAGCATGCACCCCCCACCTCTCTCTCAGGTTCTAAAAGAGTCCAAGGCCAAGATTTCACTCTGCTGGGCCTGGAATGGAAGATTCTGGGTGTCTTTCTAGGGAGGCATGACCTTGCACTAACCCATTCTTTGCCATTTACCCCACCAGACTGAGGCAAGGAGCACACACTCATTTGTCCACTGTCACCTGCCCTGTCCAATAAAAGGCCTGGTACATACCAGCATGGGAGTGATGAACACTCTCGTGACCTTAAGCAGTGACCTCGACAGACAAATGGAAGCAGGATCCCAGAATTAGTTTATTACATCTAGCTGTAAGGTTTCCCACCTCTCAGTGGGAATGGTAAGCTGGTGAGCTGGTAACCTGAACCACTTGGGTCACATATCCCTTTGACAAGCTGATGAAAGCTACTGGTCTTCTCTGTGGACTAAACTGCATATATGGAGCTAGATATGCAGCTATGGGGCAAATGAGGCCCTGGAGTCAAAGGTCCTTAGGCTCAGGACCTCTGGACTGAGACAGTGAGCTCTGGGACCCCTTCAGGCACAAACGACATAGGATGGGGCCTGGGGCCAGGGGGGGCGGCTGGACTGGAGCGATTCCACTCAGGTGGTAGGGTTGGGGCTGTCATGAGAGGAGGAGAAGATGTGGGGCAAAATAAATGGTAGTAGTTTGTGAAGGCTGGGATGAGGTGTGTGGGTGAGATGAAACCGGGAACTCAAAGCCCTTTTCTCTCCTCCTGAAATCCACAGCTCAGGTACTACCTCTTCCATGAAGCCCTCAACCCCAGTACACCCCTCACTGCATTTTCTGCACTTTTAGCTCAGCTGGAAGGGCTTCACTCTGGCAGGTAGCTCAAGTACATACTCTGGGAGGGCAGGAACAAGGTCTCTGCATAGGTCAAGCCCCGGCATGCCACCCCCTAAGTGGTATGGGCGTCGGCAGCTGTCGTTAGTCACTTCTGAATCACCACACATCACCTCGAGTGTGGTAGGAAGATAATTGGTGAATAATCACAGAAATCTCTCTTTGTGGGCATATTTTCAGCGATGTTCAATATTGTGAAACTCTGGAGCTAACAAAACAATTTGACAGTGACCTTGCTGTTTGTTGTGATGGGATCTGAAACCATTCCCAAGCCCTGAACACACACAGACACAACAGCTCTTAGGTATCAAGTGGAAGAGCTGGTCAAGTTGATGTTGCCATGGAAACCCAGCCAGGCTAGGAATACCTACTTTTGGGCTGAAGAATCTTCGTTTCCTAATATCCCTTAACACTAAAGCTGATACTGCCTCATTGGTGTCCCTGGCTCAGTTGAACCCACCCTCTGGAGAGACTCGGCCCCAGTGGCCTTGGAAGGTGCTCAGTCAGCGACATCCTTCCCCCACCTCCCACCTCCCGCCCGCCCCCAAGTTCAATCGGAGCCCCAGCTGAGTAGCTCCAGCTGACTTGCTCAGGCACAGGAAACACACAATGGGAAGAGGAAGCAGAAATCTCCACCCTTTTCCAGACTGCAGGAGCAGCAAGAAGCTCCCTTCCTCAGCAGTGGAAGCCAGGGACGCCGCTGTTGGAAGGGCAGCGGATTCCCTATCAATAAGACCTCCCTCCTTGTGGCGCACCCCCCCCATCCCGTGCCCCTCCAAAAACAAAAAGGTGCCAGGTCAGCAGTTCCTGCAGAAACAATGGGATTCTGTTGGGTGCCAGGACTCTACGAGCCTCTAGATGGCGCCAAGTCAAGACAAATGCTGACAGGAATCCTCCAGGGCGTGAAGGACCAGCCCACACCTTTTCTTCCTAACTTCCGCCCAGAGACGAGATTAGGTGGAAAGAAAGCTAGCTCCCGATGGAGATTTCCTATGTGTTTCATATCTGGGCCAGCCTGGAGCCTGCTGGAGGAGTGATTGCTGGGAGAGCTTTATCTTTGGACAGCAGGAGCAGAGCGGAAGCTGGCACCTGTCCTCACCCAACTTGTGTGAAGAAACCCGGGACTCCTGTCTAGAGAAGGCAGATGGAAAAGAAGTCCAGGTAACTCTATGACAGTCCCAGAATTCTGTGCTTCTACTCCATCCCCGATGGGCTAGGATAAACTCAGGAACTGTGAGAGATTTCAATCTGCCAAGCCACGGGGATAAAGTATGGCAAAGGTGGACCCAGCTTGCAGAAACAAACATCACGTGAAATGTAGACCACGGAAAGGTGACTCCAGCTGCCCTGCTGTCCTGGCAGCAGCCAGGTTCTGACAGGGGCATCTACTACCACAGTTCAGGTGTGGGCTTCTTTCAGTACCTCCACTTCCTGAAGTCACTAAGAGCCTGTGACCCAAGACTTAAAAAACCCTGATTTGTGACTTCTTCTGAATTCCTGCCCATGCCATCAGCCTTGTAAGTAAAATGCTGGCTTAAAATTCCCTCTTCTGAGTCGGGTAGTGATGAGATGAGACTAAGGTCCTGTGGTCGAAGAAACACAGCTCCCTTTCCTCTTCTCCACCTCCTTGGTCACTGGCCAAGACACTCCATTCTACAGCTGCACAGCAATGGCTCCTTCTGGGGATTTTGGCCCACCAGGGTTGCACAGTACGAAGGCCGCCTTTGACTAAAAAAGGTAAAAAGTGCCACAAGGTGGGAAGCTGCAGCACTGCACCAAGTCTGGCAAATGCCCACTGGGAAGGCTCCCAATATGGTGGACAAATGCCCCCCACCCCCCAAGAGAAGCAGGTCAGAGCAGAAACAGCTGTCGGGGCCAGGAGGATGGCACACAAAGGTCGCCAGTAAAAGCAGAGGTGCTAACTGGCTACAGCCCTGAGTGATCATCTGGTCAGGGCAATTAGAGCTGTCCCTTTCCCTCCAGAGGCTGGCTTCTTCCAAGGCAGAGGCAGGCTGGCCCTAGATCACATGCTGACTTCTGTGTACAAGGGATGGCTGAGCGGAGGGGAGAAGAAATGCCCACCCCCTTCTAACAGGCCTGTTATAGCTCTGCCTTTAGACGTCTCCTAATAATTCATAAATACGAGCAGGGCCACTGTTGTAGGAAACTAAGGGCCAGGGAAGGTTGTGCTGGCTGTGCTTATACTGTGAACAAGCAAAGGAGCAGGAATGTGACCTAAGTCTGATATAAAACCAGGCCCTTCACACATAAGAGTTCTGGGGGAACCTGCAACTCTCTTGAGAGAGCCCTCAGAAAAGCACCTCTGGTCTACAGAGGCCTGATCTGCAAGCCCCTACAGTGTCATCCTTAGTTCCCTGTCCCGATGTCCTTCCAACACCAACTTTAAGGGCCAGAGTATCTGTTCCCTGAGTGCAGGACCCATCCTCAATGGTGCTGCAACCCCTCTCCCTCCATTCCCCCACACAGTCAGCCTGGGGCGCACGAGTCAGGCTGGGTTGGAAGTACTCACTGTGTGCCTCCACCAGATCAATCTGCATGTTGTATGGGACCAGGGGGTCTGGCAGCTCTGAGAAAAAGCTCTTCATGGCACCAGCCACGGTATTCACTGTAAAATCTTTTTCTGCCAAGTCCAGGTTGTGATCTAAAAGGAAGTTGGGAGAGTCAGGGCAGTATAAGCTGGACAGAAACAAAAGGAAAACTCAGTGCTTGGGGGTGTGTGTGTCAGAGAAACCTCAAAGACCCTGGGATGCTGCCCAGGGCTGGCCTGGAGCCTGGGCCGGCACTTGGGATTGTCACAGACTGAACATGAGGTGGCATCCCTGAGATGTGCAGACAGAGGCTGACACCCCATGCCTCCTTCCAAGATCATCTTTTGAATGGAGCAGCTGTACCCCCTCATTCTGTACCACCCTACCCAACTCCCCTTGTCTGGCTGGGATGTGGTGCTACCTTTTCCTTACACCCTCCCCTCCAGAAAAAACAAAGGACTCTTCTAAAAGGTTAGCTCACTTTTCACGGTGGGTTACAGAACAGAATGTTACCACCAACAATCTTAACTGGTGTCTCCCTAAGGTGCCAGGATGAGCAGATTCATCATCTTTCTCCCTCTGGCCCCTCCCAGCCTGTGACACCACTGACCTCTGTGTCTTCACTTTTCTTTGAATACTTTATTGTATATTCCTGATTTACAAAAAAATTATCTGTTAGACATGAGCTGTTTCCATTTTAGGGGGGTATAAACTTTTTTTTTTTTTTTTAAGATTTTATTTATTTATTCATGACAGACACAGAGATAGTGAGAGGCAGAGACACAGGCAGAGGGAGAAGCAGGCTCCATGCAGGGAGCCTGACGTGGGACTTGATCCTGGATCTTCAGGATCACAGCCTGGGCCGAAGGTGGCGCTAAACTGCTGGGCCACTGGGGCTGCGCAGGGGGGGTATAAACTGTTAACAGATTCTTGCATATACACACAAGTACATACCCAAGTGTGTGGCTACACCCTCATTTTGACCTCATGCTTCCTATCCTGCAAGATAAACAGGTGTTTCCCTTCCCTAGTGTATGCCCTCCCCCCACTGCTAGCTAACAGAGACTGAGCCTGGCGTCTGCAAAGTGCTATGGCTCCCAGAGAGCTTAGAGGTATGGTGCCCGTTCCTGGCTGCAGCTCTGTCCTGGAGGCCTACATAGGCTGCCTGGCTTCAGAGTCTGGCTTGGTCTCCTCAGGCCCAGCCACATGCTGAGTTGGACCCCAATGTGATCCTCGGCTTACTTTCCTCTCTGGCTGGTGACACCAGAGAACTTTTATTGGTTTGGCTTGTTTGATTCTGGAACTAGTGGGTGTGACTTATACTGTAGGTGTGCTAAGTTAAGACTTTAAGAGAGTTTGGCTCTTTGGCTCTAGGCCTCTGAGACCTCACTCAGGAGACAGGAGTCCCTGCCAAGAGCCAGTCTAACTCATGAGATTTCAGCTTTGGGAATCTGGGTCCCCATGCTCAGCTGATCATAAACGTTCCCTCATTGTCTCTCTTGTGCAAGGATTTTGTGAGCAGGGGGTCATGTATTCCTGGGGCCCTGGCAGAATAGGACTATGACAGCAACCCAATTTCCTATTATGTGCCGCAATTACCCCTGTAGGGCCCAGTGTAAGGAAGGTAAAGCCCTCAGAGGTGTCCAAGGTGCAGGCTGGGGTGACCTGAAGCAGCAGGGGTGGACGGTGATATGGGGGAGCAGCTGGCTGACATGGGTTTGGTAGGGATGAGGCTTCTGTTCGCTGATAGGGCCTGTGCCCCCTCCTTCACATGGCAGCGTGACCATGGAGGCAAGGCTGACTGGGGCCAAATGCTTTCTGTCTCTCTCTTACTAAGATTTTATTTATTTATTCATGAGAGACACAGAGAGAGAGGCAGAGACACAGGCAGAGGGAGAAGCAGACTCCATGCAGGGAGCCCTATGTGGGACCCGATCCTCGGACTCCAGGATCAACGCCCTGGGCCAAAGGCAGGTGCCAAACCGCTGAGCCACCCAGGGATCCCATGCTTTCCCTTTCTTAGTCATCAGGTCAGCACCTCTTAGCTCTGGGGCTGTGTGTGGCAGCAGCAACCTAGGGCCCCACCGGCCAGAAGTGCAGCTCCATTAAGGGGCAGCCCCAGCAATTTGGCTGGCCTGACCACCTCGACCAGCTCCAGCCTCTGACGCTCAGCCAGGCTATAACCTCACCTTGATCGAACTGTCTCTGCAGACTCTCCATCTCAGACTTATTCCCGCTGACCCGGTAGATGCCTTCAGTGCTCAATCCTGAGGAGAAACAAGCAGGTTTCTTAGAAGGGCATGCAGAGCAGGGTGAAGTACTCTTGACTTTTCTGTGTGCTTCAACCCACTCTCCCCCCGTTTTCTTTTCCACTTCAATATTTTAAAATCTTTTTTTTTGTAAAAATTAAAATAATGTATTAAGTACCGCAGTTAATTTTTGCCTACATTTTACTGTACACTTGAATTGTAGCTCCATGACCAATACAGGGTCTGAGCCCACGACCCCATGCCACTTGTTCTACAGACTGAGCCAGCCAGGAGCTCCTTGAATTTTATTTTATTTTTTTTAATGGAGATAATACTGTGTTTTAACCTGCCCTTTTCACTTACAAAGTATGTTCTGAGCTTATTCTAATCATTAAATATTCTTTACAACACGATTTTAGAGACATCAAAGTATATAATAACTTTAAAAAAATAGTCCTATTGTTAATCATTTAGGTTTCCCTGAGTTTTCTCTGTTAAAGTACCCCACAATTACGTTTCTTAGGTTTTCTGGATAGCTCGTAAGTTTAACAGATTCTTGGCAGTGTGTGTTTCTTACTCTGTGAATTTCCTTTTCATGTTCTTGTCATTCTTGTTCATTTCCCTATGAGTGGTCCCTCTCATTGTATACTTGAAAGAGGCCTCTGAATAGTAAGGATCTCACTATGTTAACATTATGTATGTTTACATTTTGCCCTTTTTTGTTATCTGCTTTCTAATTCTGGTTATTGAATTTTGTGAAGCACATAATTTAAAAATTTTAGGTTTTCAAGACTAGTTTTTTTGTTTGTTTGTTTTTAAAATTTTTATGTATTTATTTAAGAGAGAGCAGGGCAACGGGGTACCTGGGTGGCTCAGTTGGTTAAGCATCTGCCTTTGGCTGAGGTCATGATCTCAGGGTCCTGGGAAGGAGCCCTGTCTCGTTGGGCTCCCTACTCAGCAGGAAGTCTGCTTCTTTCCCTCCCTCTGCTCCTCCAGCTACCTGTGTTTTCTCTTGTCTGTCAAATAAATAAAATCTTAATAGAGAGTGAGCAAGCATGGTGTAGGGAGAAGGGAGAGAGGGAGAAACAGACTCTCTGCTGAGCAGGGAACCCGATGATGTGGGGGTTCTTTCCAGGACCCTGAATCATGACCCGAGCTGAAGGCACACATTTAACTGACTGAGCCACCCAGGAGCCCCAGTCAGTTTCTTTACGATGTCACCCTTTGTTTTTATCTTTGAACAGATTTCCTATTCTTAGAACAGATACATTCCACTTCTTTCTTGTTCTTTTACAAATTTTTCCCCTTCTTAGCTCTGTGATCCTTCCGTAACTGATTTGGTATACAGTGGTAGGTAAGTAAAAAAATAACACTTATTAAAATTTAAGTAATACAAAATAATACAGTATCAGGTGAGATACTGGCCATCCCCCTTCACCCTCAGCACAGTCTATGGCTGTGCCCCTAAGATCCCAGTTCTAAAGGATGATGAAGTTCACACTGAAGCCCAGCATGGGATCTCAGGGCCAAACCAACCCTGGCTAGCCGAAGGGCCACCGAGGTTGTATCCTGGAGCCCAGTGTCTCATTGTCCGTTATCACTGTGATTAGTGCCTCTGGAGAGGCACCCATAAGGTATGGCATGATCAAAGCAGTCTATTTCTGGGGCCCCAGAATAGTGGCAGGTGAACCTTTAAAGAACATCAAAGCCAAAGTCATCAATTCTTCTGCTTAAAAGCTGTTAACTGCACATGGGCCTTTTGCCCCCAAGACAAGGGTTTAACAGGACAGCCCCGAGGACATCTTATGGGGTAATGCCTAGCTACAAAGGAGCTGCCCTCACCTCATGTGGAAGAAGGGAGAAGTGCATATACTTGCCAAACCTGAGGCCTCGGATGCACCCTGCTTCTGTTTTGGAGTTAACATTTCCTGAGTGTGTCTATGCTGTGCACTGAGCTAGGTGCTTTCCCACAGCCACCTACCACTCATTCACTCATCAAATGAATGATGATGCCACTGAATCCTCAGCCTTGTTTGTGAGGAGCTCCAGCGTAGAGAGGACACAGATGAGAAAAAGCAAGGATCTGAAAGGTGCAACCCTTACCCCAAACTGCACAGACGTTAAATTCTTTATTTTTTAAAATTTTAAAAATTTATTTATTCATGACAGATACACACAGAGAGAGAGGCAGACCCATAGGCAGAGGGAGAAGCAGGCTCCATGCAGGAAGCCTGACGTGGGACTCGTTCCAGGGTCTCCAGGATCACACCCCAGGCTGAAGGTGGCACTAAACCGCTGGGCCACCGGGGCTGTCCACAGACGTTAAATTCTAAGTCTAGGGCCTTGGCCGCTCTCGTGCCTCAGTGTTGTTCTGGAAGATGTCTGACATCTACCCTACAGGGTGGGGTCAGGACCACAGGCTGCCCCCAGAAGTAATGCCACACTTGAGTGAAGCCCCCTGGCACTCAGCATTTTGGGTTGCTTCTGAGATGACACTGCTGCTGGTTGCTGCCAACCCCCAAAAGTAGGAGGTCAGGAAGGGACCTACTAATTTTATAATGGTCTCTTTTCTCAGTGACTTTTCCAAATTGGGCTCAGACATATTTAAACTTTCCACCTATTTCACATCCCAGGTAACACATATCACACACACGAAATCATCCCCATTTTGGCAAGCCGTGGGTATGTGTTAGCAGGTGCAAAGCTTCACCCCCTGGCCTGGAAATAAACATAGCCTTCCCTTTATCTGAGTATTGGTCCCCTCCAGCACAGAGATAACAAAGGCACAAATGGCAGGAGTTTAAGAAGTCCTTAGAATGTAGCTGCAATGTCTGAGTCCCAGTGTGGAGAGGCCCAGTGACCGACAGGCAGAAGATCCTGACAGCCTCAGGTCATTCACCAGCCTTTTGCAACTCTGACCTGCAGCTTGGAGAGGAGGAGTCCTCTGCACCTTCTCTTCGTGGCCACCTGTCCCAGCCGTACCAGAGAGCAGAATACAAGCTGCAAATCAGCTCTCTGGAAATTATCTGAGGCGTGGGCCTACTGAAACTTCACTAGATGGATGATCACAAGAGTCAAAGCATTTAAAAGCACAAGGCCAGTTCCACAGCATTAATTAATCATCAACTTAGTATTTCCTGTAATCGGGACACATGTTTATTTTACGAAATCCCATTTTAAATTAGCAATTCTGCTGCTGCCCTATACAACGCCATGGCATAATTTGGGAAAGGTATCATTTGCTAGGCCAGTACCATTTTTCACAGCTACTAATCAGACATCAATTAAAAAAAAACAAAAGCCTTACATTACAGCAGACTGCAAACACCATGAAGACTGTTGCTGAAGCAGGGCAGCTCTCAAGAGAGCTGAGAACTAGGGTGCCTAACAGAGCAAGACTCGCCTCCAAGGGCTATACATCCTGGGACCCACACAGAAGCACCCCAGGAGTGACTCTGGCTCACACCTGCCAGCCTAACATAAAGGCCTTGCCAGTAGCGCCACTGCCCTGTGACTACAGATCTATTCCATGCCCACAAGTTCACTGAAGAAACTTCAACCAAACTCTGAGGCATCTCTACACACCAAAGACCCACTACCAAAGCAGAGCCTTGGCTCTAAGCCTTTTTCCCTTTCCTTTTTTCAAAAAGCCCTATCTGTAAAAGCCCTTCAAATATCTTCTGTGTTAATCTTTTGGAATAGAACAAGAAAAAGTTTAGCACGGCCAAGGTCACTCTCTTCAAATACCCGAACAACTACCATGTATAACAGTCTTGTTCCAATGGCTCTAGAGAACAGAGCTGTGACAAAGAACAGAATCTGTAGGAAAGGCAGCATTCTCTCAATATGTGACCTATCAGTAGCCTCAGCTGTCACTCCTTGGCATG
The DNA here is from genome assembly GCF_018345385.1 of Vulpes lagopus. Lineage (NCBI taxonomy): Eukaryota > Metazoa > Chordata > Mammalia > Carnivora > Canidae > Vulpes > Vulpes lagopus. The sequence continues at coordinate 165,504,457 of NC_054825.1, forward strand.
GGGGCAGAGCTTCAGAACTCCCTCTTCGCCAGATTCCCATTTGTTAAGGGTTGCTGTTTTAAAATATTACTACCTGGTCTAGGAAGATGGCTAACAACAATTATAAATCATGGAATGCTTACCACGTGAGAGGCACATAATGACAAGTGCTTACTATGCGTTTTTACATTAGGTCTCACAACAGCCTCTTTAGAGAGGTTATTATTAACCCCACTTTTCGGATAGGAATGTAGAGATAAAGAGGCAAAGAAAGAGGCACAAGGTCAGAGAGCTGCGCAGTTATGACTTGAACTCCATCTGACTTTAGAGTCTGTGTTCTTTTACTATGTTCTAGATCAGCTCTCAAGCCCGAGCATGTGTTGGACTCACCAAGGCTTGCTACTGTAATACAGGTGCTAGGGTTCTACCTGCAGAGAATTCTGATACTGTCAGTTTGGAGTGAGGCCCAAGGATGTGCATTTCCAGCATATTCCCAGATGCCCCCAATGCCACTGGCCAGAGAACCAACCATACTTTTTAATAACTGCTATTCTAGAAGATGGACCAGACTTCTCCACACTTGATCTTAGCCAAAAGGCCGAGAAGTGATGGACCAGACTTCTCAGATCTCTGATTCTGTGTTTAATACAGTTGGAATGGTGGGAGGGGGAAGATACATACTAGGAGAAACAGATACCAAATATGTCAGGAATAAAGCATTTTCAAGGCCTCATTCTTCCCTTCACTACATGTTACCGAGCCCCTACATGGCAGATAAGTGCCTTTCCAGAGCCTTTCAGGTGTTGTCTTCCTCAAACCTCTTTTGATGACCTCAGAAGGCTAGATGGCCCACTGCCACTGGCCCTGAGCCATTCCCCATGGGCCAAAAACTGGCACATGTGAGTCCTGACTTCCCTGTGAGAGCTGCTGCTGCCTACCACCCCGGCTCCTCCCTAGCACTTGGCACACTAGGGGCCCTGGGAGCTTGGAAACCAAGGAGAATCACCTCCTGCTGGGGCATGTGTCTGATTTTCTAAAATGTCCAAACACGTTTTTATTCCTGGATCCCAAACACCACTTCTCAGCACCAGTGTTTGTGGCCAGGAGCCTTTCCGCAGTCAGCGTGGGTCAGTCAGGCTTGGCCTCTGCTCATTCACACCAGGACTCGTTCCTCCTCAATTTCCTTTCTAGCAACACATCGATACCTCTTCCAAGACAAACTGACTTGTTTAGTTTTTATATTCTATATTTAGATATAAAAACTCAGCACTTTAGTCCTTTAAAAAAAAACTCACCATAATTGGTGCTGGTGCTCTAAAATGGCCCACACCAGATAGGCCTTAACTATGAAACAACTTTTGTTGACTTTTCTGAGGGCTGAAATCTAATAGAGCATTCTTCTCTTTTATTCATCTAAGAAGTCTCAGGTGGGCTACATTTCAAGGCCAGAGGAGTGCCGAGAACTCAGGGAGAGAAGAAACTCCCTCCACCATAAAACTGAAACTGTCTTGAATAGAGTTGACCTCTGGGGAGGAGTGAAAGGCCAGCAGCAGTACATGCAGGCTCTCCTTCTGAGCCCTGTAGTACAGCACTCCCACCTCAACGTAGGATTAAAGGGCTCGGGGGCAGTAGGGTGCTGAGGCCAGAAGCAGAAGCTACTTACTTGTTAGCTCTAAGACCCTGGGCAGCTGGGTTTCCCTCTCATGACAGAACAGTTCCCGCTCCACAGTCTAGTGGTGCATCTTTCAGGAAACCAGAGCACAGGGCTAAGGGAGTTGCTCTCACCTGCATGATCTTTTTTTTTTTTTTTTTAAAGATTTTATTTATTTATTCATGAGAGACATAGAGAGAAAGAGGCAGACAGAGACACAGGCAGAGAGAGAAGCAGGCTCCATGCAGGTAGCCTGATGTGGGACTCGATCCCGGGACTCCAGGATCACACCTTGGGCCAAAGGCAGGTGTTAAACCACCGAGCCATCCAAGGATTCCTCCCCCTCTTTTTAAAGATTTTATTTATTTATTTATTCATGAGAGACACAGAGAATGAGAAAATTAGAGAGTGAGAGAGAGAGAGAGAGAGAGAGAGAGAGAAAGGCAGAGACAGAGGCAGAGGGAGAAGCAGGCTCCACGCAGGGAGCCTGATGCGGGACTCGATCCTGGGACTTCAGGATCACGCCCTGGGCTGAAGGCAGGCGCTGAACCACTGAGCCACCCAGGGATCCCCTTACCCACATGATCTGAGTGGAAAGCAAGCTGGCAAGTGGAAGAGCACCTGAGTTTTGCTGTCCGGGTGACACAGGTTCAAATCCCGCCCCTGACTGCGGTGCACCTGATCACAGAATGGATGAACACCTACTTTCTTAGGCTGCTGCGAAGGATAGCTGAGAAATCTACCCAAAATAAAGCCCACAGTCTAATGCTTGCCACCCGCCCCCACCCTCTCCATACTCTCAACAAGCCTCAACAGCAAGCAGTGCCTGCCTGAAGGCGTGGCTTGTTTTGAGGGCTCAGCCAAAACAAGCCAGTTGACAGAAAAATAGTTTAAAACATGCACGGGCTTTGACACTAAAGTGACCTTGATTCTGATGCTGACTCGTCTCACAGCTGGCTGGGTGACTGAGGACAAATCACTCTACCTCTCGGAGTCTTGGGTTCCTCATCAAAAACAGGGTTGTGTATTAAAGACTCCTGTCGAGATGCTGCAAAGACTGAAGCTGCACATAGAAAAGCCAGCCAGGTGGCATGCTGAAAGAATAGTGACAATGATAAAATAACGATGGTAGGTAACTTTTGTTGAGGGCTGACTCTGTGCCAGGCACTCTTCTTAGCTTTTCATTAGAACTGTCACAGTGATTCCACCAAGTAATTATTTGAGGTAAATACTGTTTTTATTCCCCCTTTACAGAGAGCGAATGGAGGCTCAGCAAGGCTAAGCCATTTGCCCAAGGCCACAGAGCTGGGGAAGTAGTGGGGGCAGGACCTGAAGCGGCTCACTCAGGCTCCGTCCCAGATGACTGCACAAGGAGTCCTACCACCTTGGCTGTTAACTCTGTCCCTTCTTGTCTGTGGTGTGTAGCATACATCCTGCAAATGCCAGATCCAGTACGGGCTCTGAGAACGTTCCCCTTGTGCAGTCCTATGCATTCATCTCTTCATTCACACCCCATTCGGCGGTCTCCTCTGTCAACTGGGGGGGGGGGGAGGGGGGCGAGGAGGAAGAGCTTCAAGAAAAAATGCTGCCCCTTGCCAGAGAAAAAGCAGCCAATGGCAAGTATCCTTGCTTTATTCCTATGATGTGGTTCTACTGTTGACGACCTGAAAGAGCCCCCACCAAATCTCCCTGTTGCCTTCCTGTTTTGGATGTGCCTGGAATGATTTTCTGGTTCTTCTATTACCCGAACACTAGGGTCACTTTGGCCCCGCCAGTGCCCCTTTGTTAGCTGTCTTCCCTTGGTAATTCCCTCGTCAATCAAGATCTGTTTCTGGCAATGCCAGACCTCCTTTCTCCCCATGACAGAATGCCACTAACACTCTATTATGACTGCTTGACCGGGTGTTAGCCCCACAAGTAGGCACTGTAGCTTTATAAATTTCCAACGCTATTGTATATACACAGAGTCATGTCATGAATCTTGAGGCTGAGGAGGAAGGGAGGGAAGAGATCTGGAGGGAAGAGATGAAAATATCACACCAGGTCTGGGACATCATATGGCTCTAGCATCTGGCTGATCCTTTATAAGCTACCCATGTATTTAGTGCCATTAACTGTGAAAGAGGGCTTCTGGACTCTGCTCTCAGCCAAACAAGGGGCTCTGTATTTTTCCCGATTTTCAAGAAAATGCATACCCTAATAGATGTTTTTAGGAAACCACAGTGAAGTGAACTTTAGGTCAGGTAGAACTGATGCTGTTCCGGGCAGGCCGGGATGGTAGGGAGAGGAGAGTGTGACCCATGATCGAGGTGAGCAGACTGTACCCAGCAGAGCGGCATTCACTGTTCCAAGCCAGGAGCAGCTGGGAGACCCTTCTGCCAAGAATCCGAGCATCCTTGGGGCTCCGGGCATGACTTTGTCAGCACTGACACAAGCCCAGTGGCACAGGGGTGATAGCAGTGTGACTCTGAGGCGAGCTGGTGGTGCCATAGTGAGGGGTCTCAGTGGTTAAACAAAGAGCTACCAACAAAGAAACAGCCCCAGATAGCACACAGATACAATGTGTTACCACCAGCCCAGTGTGTATAATGCCAACTTCCTTTCCAACATACTCTCAAGTAGAAAGGCCCTTGAGGTCAAGGCAGATTCCTCCCAAGCATTAATGAGGGCAGAGGTTAACTTCTCTCAGGTTCTTGATTCCTAATGAACCATAAAAGGAACAAAGATGTCACCAATCACAGTGGAGCATCCTTCCTTTCCTGGCTTCCTTCTCCTCACTAAGAAGGGCATTTTTCATAGGTTAGAGGCCTATAATCCTCAGATAGGAAATGGAGTTGTGATCCCCATAGGCTGATAATCCTTCTGCTTCAAATCTAGAATACCAATGCTACCACACGTGGCCTGGGGTGGCCTGCGTCACAGCCCGAGCCTGCTCCCCTGCACCTCCATCACACTGGCTTGGAAGCGGGGGCACTTTCTTGCCTCAGGGCCTTCCTACAGGTTGTTCCTTCTACTTTTATCTCCATTTTTCTAGCTGGCTAAACCTCACTCCCTCAGTGAGGGCTTCCCTGACCCCTGGATCTAAGTTAAGTGTGTTATGGTTAACAGTTTCTATTTATGTAGTGCTTCTACCACGGGCCAGGCTCAGGGCCAGGCATCTGACGTGCACCATCTCAGCAAGGCCTCACAAGCACCTGTGAGTTGTGCACTACCACTATTATAATTCCCATTTTACAGTGGGAGAGACTGAGCCACACGGCTGACGAATGGCTAATGAAAGGCAGGGCTGTACTTGAACCCAGGTGGCCTGGCCCCAAATCCCCACACTCCTTTGGCTCTGCGTGTTCTCACATAGCACCAGCATACTGCAAAGTTCCCAGACAGCTGTGAAGTTATCTGCTGCATGCTGGCCCCCTAGTAGGCTGCGGGAGTGGGCAAGATTTTCCGGTGACCCATCTAGGTACCTGGATTTGCTACAGTAGCTCATACCTGAAGGAGTCTTTCAGCAACTACCCTGGAAAGAAGGGGAAGAGAAATAAATGCCTAAAAGGAAAAGTGCAGTTTCTCTTGTTGAAGAGAGGGAAGAAATGGACTGGAGTTGTGTGTTCTCAACTAGCCTCATGCCTCCAGGCATCCTGGCAGGCCTTCCCAGGCCCTGGAATGTAGGGGACTGAAAGCCTTAGGGGTGACCGGCAGAGAGTAAGGGTTTCAAAAACAAGCTTGCCCAACTCCTACCTGCCTTTATGCACTGGATGAGGGTCCGTGCTCCCTGCCTTCACTGATCCCTGCAGAGGTCTTGGGGACTTAGTAATAAGTCATTATCTCACTGGGGTCATTCATTTGCTGTTCTGTGTGAGGCTTCGATCTGGGTTCTTCACTTTAGCAGGGCATGGCCATAGTTCAGCTTTGACTGGGATCCCCTGCAAAGTGGGCTGCACCCCTGCCAGAAGCTGGACAGAAAAACATGCGCACACACATGTGCATGAAGGAGAGAGTGTGAGCGAGGGCCAAAGGAGTTCCCCTCAGAACTGTTCATTGGCACAGGTGAGCGGGCTCCAGGGAGGTACAGAGTGGAGACAGAGGTCCCAGGGCTGCTCTAAGGGACAGGCTTGTAGGAGCAAGTGTAGCCCCTTCTCTCTCAGCTCGCCAAGGGCAGAGCAGCCTGGCTACTAACTGAGTAGGCCTGTCGGAACTGTCTCGGGGATTTGGGCTTCCACCCAAACTATTTCTGTCTTGGATGGAAGGGCAGGATTACTCTGTGAAACAAGCTTTACTCCTTTTGGCTGCTGGGCGCTCCAGGCAGCTTGCCAGGGCATGCTGTTCTGATCAGGGCACTGGGTCCTGAGGAAATCCGCTAGCAACGCCGAGTCACAAGCTACACAAATTCTGCTTATCTGCAACAGGCCAAAGTAGAGCTGACTGCCTGCTTTTGTGGCAAGGGGGGCATTTTTAGGATGCAAGCAGCTGGTGTATTTTTTTTTTTTTTAAGATTATTTATTTATTTATTCATGAGAGACACAAAGAGAGAGGCAGAGACACAGGCAGAGGGAAAAGCAGGCTCCATGCAGGGAGCCTGATGTGGGACTTGATCCCGGGACTCCAGGACCACACCCTGGGCTGAAGGCGGTGCTAAACCGCTGAGCCACCTGGGCTGCCCTGTGTCTGACTTATAAGTGAGCAGAAAATAGGAGGGTGGTGAGAAATGGGCACATGGGAAGCAGTCAAAAAAGAAGTGGAGAAACCTTTGTTTTACAACTATTTAGATTATGAGAAAGCAACTCGCTAACAAACCTAGAATTATAGACGGAGGGAGAGATTAAGTAACACAAAACCCCCATAAAAATCACAGCAGATTAGACTGCACACCTATTTCAGCACTTTATCATCAATTCAAAGCAGTATAAATATGGCAATTACTCACATAAAGCCTGTTGGTGTATTCCAGCCATAACTGCACCTATTAAATTGTTACAGTGATAGATGGGAGTATCTATACTGAAATTAGCTGCCTTCTCTGAAAGACAGAATCACAGAGATCTGGGCTGATGGCAGGGAAATAGCTGACTGGATTTAACAGCTCTGGTCCCACCAAGTCTCCACGACAGCTCTAGAAAATGGCTATGATGAATGTGGATGGAACTATGGAGGTTTTTGGAGGGTAGTTGCTTCCCAAGTGTTTAAGAACTTGGTTAAAATTCCAAATCTGTTCAGATGCTACAAAGCTCACAGCTTCAGCAGCCTGAAGCACAGAAGAAACAGGCAGAATGTGGGTCCTTTCTATTCCAAAGGGCTGTGAGTGGCCTCTGTGCAGAAGATTCCGAGATTTGTTTTCTTTCTTATAAAGAGCAATCAGCGGTACTTTGACAATTATACTATATAAAGTATATAAGGTTATCTGGGAAGAAAAAGCCTGAGCAAAGGGTTCTCCCCACACTGACAAGAAGCACGCTGGCCCAGGGCTGTGCTCTTCTGGTTGTTCCTTCCCAGTCTCAGAGGACAGCTGCCTCCTCAGCGCCTGGTGCCCTCAGAAGGGCAAAGGAAGCCCATTGGCAATTTCTGAAATTTAGGAACCCTGTAGGAAAGGCAGGAGCAGTGTGGGATAATAGGAAATATAGAGTTGGTCCCCAGTTCCTGGCCCAGAACTCCTAAAACCCTTGGAATTTCCTTAAAGATAAGAATGTCTTTTGTGGGATCCTTGGGTGGCGCAGCGGTTTGGCGCCTGCCTTTGGCCCAGGGCGCGATCCTGGAGACCCAGGATTGAATCCCACGTCGGGCTCCCGGTGCATGGAGCCTGCTTCTCCCTCTGCCTATGTCTCTGCCTCTCTCTCTCTCTCTCTCTCTGTGACTATCGTAAAATAAAAAATAAATTAAAAAAATTATTTAAAAAAAAAAAAAAAAGAATGTCTTTTGTTACTCATAAGTCCTTTCCAGCCTTACCTGAATTTATGATAATGAGGTGACTTTGCTGGGTGCGGGTGGTATATAGCTTCAGGGTAGGAGCTGGTTCCACAAAGATCAAATTTTGATTAAAGAGATAGAACTTTCAGCCCTCCCCCCCAAGAGAGGGGCTAGAGATGGAGCGCCCAATCACCAACAGTAAATGATTTAATCAACCATGCCTAACTAATGGAACCTCCATAACACCCCTAACAAGAGGATTTGGAAAGCTTCTGGGTTGGGGAACACATCAAGGTGCTGGGGCGGTGGCTCGCTCAGAGAGGGCACATGCCCCATCCCCTGTACCTTGCCTTAGCATCTCTTCCATTTGTTCTTGAGTTGTATCCCTTATAACCAACTGTAAAAGTATAGCTTTGTCCAGAGTTCTGTAAGCCATTCCACCAAATTACTGAATCTGGGGAGAGATTAAGGGACTCTGGCCAAGTCAGAGAGAAGTGTGGGTAACTTGAGGATCTAATACTTGGAACTGGTGTCTGAAGTGAGGACAATCTTGTGAGACTAAGTCCTTAAACCTGCAGAGTCTGACAGTAACTAACTCTGGGTAGGTAGTCAGTGTCAGAACTGAATTGCAGAACATCTACTTGGTGTCAGAGAGCTGGAGAAGTGGTGTTGGAAAAGAGAGGAAAACAATACCTCTCATGCAGTTAGAGAGGAAGAAGGATATTTGATGTGGCAGAGTCCAATATTAGCTGGCCTGACTCCATTGCTCCAGGAGTTGCTAGGGTACTATCTTCTTTGGGCTTCAAATTATCCCAGTACAGGGAGGCAATATGGCCAAGAAGGTAATGGCTCTGGGTGAGAATTCCAGCATCCCTTCATCTTTCTGAATCTCATTTCCCTGATTAGAAAATTGGATATCACATCCATCTCAGAGGACCGCTAAGAGAATTAAATAAGACTCATCGAAGCACTTAGCACTGGACCTGGCAATGTAAGCTCCAAATTGGCACTCTGTACATATTATCTCCCTAAATACCCACCAACCACCCTGCAAGGGAGTGGTTTCTATCTTCATTTTACAGTCAAGGAAACTGAGCCTTAGAAGTTGAGGAGGCTTGCTCAGGGTCACACCTGCCACACTACCTACAGATAGTCCCTTTCTGTCAAAATCTCTGCGCTGCATGAAGAGCATTTCCCAATTAGATTAAGTAACCTGGGAGTTCACCAATAGCGGTAGGAAATCAGCTCAAGTAATAGTTTGGCCTTTTGTCCTGCTGTCTCTCATCAGAAGCAACACTGTAAATTTGCTCTCAGTTATAAAGCTGAAAATTCTATGCATATTACTTATTCCAAACACTTAGCAGCCATTTTCCATGTGTCATTTTTTTTTTTTTAAGATTTATTTATTTATTCATGAGAGACACAGAGAGAGCAGAGACACAGGCAGAAGGAGAAGCAGGCTCCATGCAGGGAGTCCAACACGGGACTCGATCCCGGGTCTCCAGAATCACACCCTGGGCTGAAGGTGGTGCTAAACCGCTGAGCCACCCAGGTTGCCCCTGTTGTGGTTTTTTGCACGGCAGTTCCAGGAAAGATGGGGTTGGTGTGTTCGGAAGAACTGGGAACCATGTATCAAAGTGCTCTCTAATACTGGGAGACTTTCTCATGGTCACTATGAAGACACAACAGAGAGATGCATGCTAGGCCATCTCTCTGCAGGGAGGAATAAAACCCCTGACGGTTGTCTACTTCAACCTACAACATGGAGGTGAGACACTGGAAATAAAGCCAGGAGTTAACCTTACCACATAAAAACACTGTTATTAAAAAAAAAAAAAAAAAAAAAAAAAAAAAACACTGTTATTAGCTGCCATTACTGCTGTTGTGTCATGAACATACTGTATATGTATGTGATCAGTGAATGACTCTCCATTCGGAAAGGATCCAGTGGGAGGGGACAGGCACACAGTAGAGCTGGAGGTGGACTACACCTACTTTGGGTACCAGGGTGCATGGAATCACTGGGAAGTTAGGAAGTCTCCTGCCCTGGATCCCTGTGAAGAGAAAACTATTTGGTCTAGGCTCAATCAGTTTACGTCTGCTATCCTTTAAGTCCCAGAACTCTACCTCCCCAGACTTCACAAAGCTCTCTTTTGTCAGCTCTGCTTTAGGGCCAAATCTTTTTACTTTTATTGAACCATAAACTCCTTGAGGACAAGGGTGTGCCGTCATCCTTGCTTACTCTGGGTCATATGGTAGGTATTCCACAAACACTTGGCTGCATAGCTGTCTTTAACCTCTTGGGAGGAGACTCTCCTCACTTTGCTAACCCAATGAAGAAGGCTATAGGTTCTGGTCTATCCACAGTGTGCATGCGTGTGCACACACACAATCTCTGCACTGATTTTCAGGGGTTCACAGACCTCCAGGAGCCTACCCACAGATCCCAGGTTAAGCATCTTTAAGTAAAAAACACACCTGCCCACACAGTCCTTCAAGTTAGAGAATCCAGGGATCTGAAGATCTGCTTTTCACCAAGTTATCTGCTCTAATAGCACTAAGTCCTTCAACAACAAATATTTCAGCAAACTCCAAAGATAGCCCTTTGTGATAGGAGCTTCCTACAGCCTTCAAAGGTGAAACAAAACTTGTAAGCACTATAAGAGCCTGGGCAAGGAAAAAGAAAAGCAAAAGTTGGGATCCCTGGGTGGCTCAGCGGTTTAGTGCCACCTTCAGCCCAGGGCGTGATCCTGGAGTTCCAGGATGGAGTCCCACATCTGGCTCCCTGCATGGAGCCTGCTTCTCCCTCTGCCTGTCTCTCTCTGTCTCTCCCTCTCATGAATAAATAAATAAAATCTTAAAAAAAAAAAAAAAAGAAAGAAAGAAAACCAAAGGTGTACACCAACTCTAGCCAGTAAGAGATCTTCAAGTTATCAATCCTCCAGCATTCATGTTGCATCTAGTGACTTAATTTCCTTAACTGCCCTAATCTAGCCAACTTAGTGCACAGGAGGAAGACACTTACTCCTTTGGTAAATACCCGAGTGCCTACTACATGTCAGGTGCTATGCTACGTGATGGCAAAGAAGAGACAGTTCCTGCCCTTAAGGTTCCATACAGGGTAGCAGTGTTGCAGGACACAGAAGCGAAGCGGCAGAGAACCTAACTGGTTCTACTGGTAGTAACACTTCACCTTGCCTTGAACAGGTGAGAGAATGGGTATTCAGGGAAGGATTCCTGAAGATGGAGAGGACAGAAAGAGAAACAAGGATGGAGGTAATCTCAGAAGCTGGATCCAACCCAGGAATAGACATAAGAGAGATCTAACAATGGCATGAGTTCAGAGACCAAGGGGCTAGGATAGAAAATCCACTGCTTCTCTCAGGTAGAGGACACCCACAGAAACAATTCATCCAGCACTTATTTAGGATGGGATGGTCAAACTCTCTGTCTTTAGATCCTTGAAGGAAGAGTGTTCTTTAACGGTCTGCATGTTGCCGCTCATGTAAATACTCAGAGTCACTGGGAGGGATTCCAACGCCATCCCAGCCCCTGCTTGCTAGACTGGGAGAACAATGGAGGAGCAGCACCAGGGCACTTGAGACTCAGAAATATTATCAAGTAGTGAGGAAGCTTTGTCAGGCAGGTCTCTTCTTCTTCCTCTTCTTCTTTTTTTTAGGTCTCTTCTTTAAGGACTCCCCTTCTTTTTTTTTTCCTTTTTTTAAAAAAATATTTTTATTTATTTATTCATAGACACAGAGAGAGAGAGGCAGAGACACAGGCAGAGGGAGAAGCAGGCTCCATGTAGGGAGCCTGATGTGGGACTCGATCCCGGGTCCCCAGGATCACACCCCAGGCTGCAGGCGGCGCCAAACCACTGCGCCCCCAGGGCTGCCCAAGGACCCACCTTCAACTTAATACTGGCCACTATGGACTGAAAATGTTAAGTACAAACCTGAAGTGGAGCATCTATTCATCCATCTATCCTCTGTGTATTGCTTTTTTTTTTTTTTTTTTAAAGATTTTATTTATTTATTTGACAGAGAGAGAGCGCGAGAGGGCAGCCTGGGTGGCTCAGCGGTTTAGTGCCACCTTTGGCCCAGGGCATGATCCTGGAGACCCAGGATGTAGTCCCACATTGGGCTCCCTGCATGGAGCCTGCTGCTTCTCCCTCTGCCTGTGTCTCTGCCTCTCTATGTCTCTCTGTCACTCATGAATAAATAAAATCTTAAAAGAGAGAGAGAGAGAGAGAGAGAGAGAAAGAGAACAAGTGGGGGGGAACAACAGAGGCAGAGGGAGAAGTAGACTCCCCACTGAGCAGGGAGCCTAATGCGTGGCTTGATCCCAGGACCTGGGGACTAGGACATGAACCAAAGGCAGATGCTTCAGACTGAGCCAACCCAGGTGCCCCGCTCCATGTACTGTTATAATATTATAACAACTTTATTGAGGTACATTTCACATACCATATAATGTGCCCCTGTTGGAAGGTTTTTAAGTAAATGTACAGAATTGTGTAACCAACATCACAATCAATTTTAGAACATTTTCATCAACCCCAAAAATAAATTCCACAATCTTTAGCAGTCACTACAAATTTCTCTGTCCTCAAAGCCCATGGTAACCACGAGTCTACTCTCTTGTGTTTACAGATCTCTGCCTGTTTGGAACATTATCATAGAGCAGAGTCCTCAGATATGTGTCCCTGTGACTGGTTTCTTTGATTTAGTGTATTGTTTTTAAGAGTTACCCTTGTTGTAGTGTGCATGAATACTCTGTTCCTTTTTATGGACGAATAATATTCCACTGTATGAAGAGCCTGTGTTTTATCTATTCGTCAACTAGACATCTGAATGGTTAGCATTCTTTGCCTATAATGAGTAATGCTGCCTTCTTTGTATTATTTCAAACCCTAATTCTAAAATGATTTTCAAACATTTCCCCAAACCCAGGAAAGATGTGTCTGAGTCTCCATGACCAGCACCTGAACTCAGGACATTACGTCTCCTACTAATCCTGGCAGCCGGATTCGTTTGCTTTCTTGCCCTGTTCCGACTCTCAGTCCCCTTTCTTCCTTTTCTGTCCACTTAAATACCTTACCTCGGAAGTTTCCCATGTTCCCTGGACTTTCAGCAGTACCCCCTCCACCCCTTACACTAAGAATACAGGGAACTCGGTTTCTACTCCGATACTACAACCTTGCTCAAGGTTCCTATTCTATACATCTTTTTACTACTTATTGCATACAATTCCGTGTTTCCACTGAATGGAAATTTTGAGGAAAGAGGTCTTTTTTTTTTTTTTAAACATTTTATTTATTTATTCATAGAGACACAGAAAGAGAGAGATGCAGAGACACAGGCAGAGGGAGAAGCAGGCTCCATGCAGGGAGCCCGATGTGGGACTCGATCCCAGGTCCCCGGGATCATGCCCTGGACTAAAGATGGCGCTAAACCCGCTGAGCCACCAGGGCTGCCCGAGGAAAGAGGTCTTTTGAATGTTTTTATACCAGTCAGTCATTCATAGCCATGTATTATAGCCCTGTGTCCTTAGTTGTTGGATACAATGATGAAGACCCAGTCCCTTCCCTCAAGGAACTTAGGATCTATTGAGGAAGGAAAACAAGTGGAGTTCAGTGTGATTGAGTAGTCACAGAGGACTGCACAGAGCCCTATAGAACGTGGGTGGGCTGGGGGGTCCTGGCTCAGCGGGGAGGTCACAGAAGGACTCCAGGAAGGGACTCCTGAAATGGAATGGCAAGTGAAGACACTGCACATGAGGGGTATCACAAAAGCTTAAGGAATGCAGATAGTTCTAATGTGAACAGCTGAATTTTATCTTTGCAGATGAAAGAAATGGCCAGAGGTGAGGCTAGATAATGGGGGGTGGGGGGTGGGGGAAGACTGGATCCTGATGGCAACAGCATTAAAACTTTGTTGAGGAGGTAATGGAGAGCCACTGAAGAATTTTAAACAGGGGAAGATAACACAATCTCATTTATTATTGACAACCATTTGTAGCAGCGTGGGGATAAAGGACCAAGAAGGACATAAGCGGAGAAGCTTCAAGTCCAGTTACTGAGAGACCACACCCATCAGCCAGCCAGAAGACAGACTAAATGCAGAGGTGGGACCAGAATCTAGCCCCTGAGGACCGACTAATCAGTGACTCAAACGGGAAGGTAAATACAGAGAGGACTCAGAGAGCTCCATGCTGTTTCAGTTCAGCAAGTTCTCTAAGATGAAAACCTTCAAACCCTGCCTTCCCATTGGTGATAACAAGGGTTGATAAGCTTTCTTGGGAACAACAAAATCCCTGTTGCAAATGAAATCTGAAACTAAACCTGGTGGCCTGCCTTCCCCTACGCCACGTAGAAGCACTTCCTTGGGATCCTAGGGATCCCAGACAGAGGGTCCAAAGAGGCCTGGCCAAGTCCAAATGCCAGAGTCTGACATTCAAAGGACTCGAGGGCAACAGAGCTCTATGGTCAGTAGCACCTCTCAACTCCAACACCCTTGTGCAGCCAACGTCCCCTGCCTGGAGGATTTCTTCCTCATCCAGTGTCTGTTACAGGATCCAAGATACCTTTCAGGCCTGGCCACCATCCCTGACATGTACCAAGCCAGCTGGAGGGATGGATTTTCTTCTTTCCCTAGTTTCTGTCTAATGCCTCAGCCTCGTGGACATTGGGCAGACTCACTGCCATGAACTAGTTACTGTAAATGTTCTCTTCCATGCAGTTATCTCTCCAATGGGACCCAGCCTTTAATTCCTGCAGGAGCTCCTCAGCATTAAAAATGCCTGTACTCAAAAAAAAAAAAAAAAAAAAAAAAAAAAAAAAAAAAAAATGCCTGTACTCGACAGGCCCCCAAATATTTATCAATTGATAAACTAACTTATTTGTGTGCACTCCACCCCATCAACCCTAGAAAGTAAAGACAAACAATTGCAATGATACTAAATATGAAAATATGGGGGTGCCTGGGTGGCTCAGTCGATTAATAGAACAACTCTTTGTTTCTGCTCAGGTCGTGATCTCAGGGTCGTAGGATCAAGCCTCATGTTGGGCTCTGTGCTCAGTGTGGAATCTACTGGAGATTCTCTCTCTCCCTCATCCTCTCATGCATATGCTCCTTCTCTCGCAAATCAATAAACAAATCCTCAAGAAAAAGAAAGAAAGCAAATAGCATGATCTTGAATTGAAAGACCATATATCACAAAGATGTTCAACTGCATTTTAAACATAAACCAAATAAAAATCTCAATGGAATGGTTAAAATACACTGAACAAACAACAACAACAACAACAAAACCCACCACAAAACCCCACATAGATTATTTGGCAAAAAAAGAAAAAAAGTAAAACTATCTTTGAAAGATCCAAAAGAAAGTATCACACAGGGACAGGTTGGAAGATTGCCCAGTGGACCCTGGGGGCTCCTGGGTATATAAATGAAGCTGGGCACGGGGGCTGGAGAAAGATGGAAGGTTTCCAACCAACTACTCCCTTTACTGACTTGGCCTTGACTATAATCTTTGCTAGACTGAGAGCCCTTCTAGGGCAATTTGAACTGTCCTATTCATTTCTGAACCTCCAAGCACCTAAGGGAATTGGCAGGCCTTGATTACTCTCTTAGGATAGTAAAAACTAAACATTACGAGGCTATAGAATTTACTAGTAAAAAGAGCTATGGGGGAGGGGGGATAAGAAGTGGAGTTGAAAAAGACTAATTATACACATTATAAACTAACAACTTAGGAAATACGATTTTGGAAAAAAAAATTAACCTATAAAACAAAACTCTTTAAAAAGAATTTATAGGATTTAATAGTAAAGTGAATGACACAAAATATAAGGGAAGGATATCAAAAGATGGCATTACAGTAACTGGATGAAAATATGAAGGGGAAATAAATCCCTTTAAATCCATGTTTTATATTGGGACAGGCCACCAAAGACTCACCGGGATTGTTCATTTCTGCAAGTTTTTGAGACTGTCTTACCATGGGTCCACATTGGCTCAGGCCTATTCTTTCTTCTTACACAATTCACATATTGACCTTAAAACCCAAGGTAAAATCTTATCCCTCTAAGCTCCAACAAGCCACATCAAGCCCTCTGCTGAAATGAAACTGCCCTGTCATGCAAATACGATCCCAAATGCAGACATAACCAGCTGAGTCAGTCAGAACTTGAAAATTGTTGTATCCCAGTTTTTCAGTGGAGGGTGGCCTATGGTATAAAGAAGATGTCACCTGCTCAAGTTCACAAAGTCAGAAATTGAATTTTCAATCTGTAATAATCTCATCTCTGGTGATATGGTATGACATAGCATGATGTGAACAATAGAATACCACAGCAATCAATCATTATTGAAAGCATACTACTAGGTCACACTCTACTGAATTCCACGTACAGTGGGGCTGCCATGTCTTTTTGGGTGATGGTACCTTAGGGAGACAAGGTAAAGACGTGAGAAGTGAAATCACACTTAAAGATAATAAGGACAGTTTGTCAGCAAGAAGGCAGGATTCACACTGGGCCTCTGATAACAGATGGATGTACTGAGACCAGAGGGGAGGGCGGCAGACACAGGATAAAGGAAAACAAAAGGGAAGAAAGTGGTAAGGTGGGCTAGCGCCTTGCAGTAAGACCTAACAAGGGAATTCCCTAGGGAAGGAGAGCCCACCTACAGGAGGCCCTGTCTAGTTCAAAATAAGGACTTACTCCAACATTCTATCTGGAATGTTGGGAACCCTCCCCCAGAGCTGTACTTACCAGTGTCCCTTTAGAATGAATGGATCAAGAGCTTTCTTTAACACTTCCTCCATGTGTCAGGGATGTTTAGGATTTAAGGGGAAGCCAGTCTGGACTTCACATACTTACCTCAGGTGAGGTTTACACAAATCTCTTGGTATTATCAGGACACAGAACACACCATGTTCATGAGGTCATCTTATATTAAGAGGATTGGCTCTTGTAATTTAGCCATTATTTTTAACTCATGATCAAACAGGGCATCCACAAAGATGTGCTACCACCAGCACTAGCAAAGTCAACAGTGTGTGTATGCAATGCTCAGAAGAGATCTTAATCTCCAAAGGCAACAATTTTTGACCACAGGAAATGTTCAAATATCCAACTATGCTTTGACTTCCAGAAGGTTTCCAGATACAATCTCCACAGCAAAATAAAGGAATCTTGGATGCTGAAAATCTCCCATCTTGGAGCCACACACCATGCAAATAATTCCTTGGAATTCACCACTCTACCATCCTCCCAAAGCAGACCAAGAAGGTTAAATTGAAATCGGTTTCCTTTTCACTGTGAGCAAATAATTTTGAAGAGGTTACAATTATGTGAAACAGGGACTGGCCTAAAAATGATCAGAAAAAGCAAAAGTTGGGATCCCTGGGTGGCTCAGCGGTTTAGTGCCACCTTCAGCCCAGGGCGTGATCCTGGAGTTCCAGGATGGAGTCCCACATCTGGCTCCCTGCATGGAGCCTGCTTCTCCCTCTGCCTGTCTCTCTCTGTCTCTCCCTCTCATGAATAAATAAATAAAATCTTAAAAAAAAAAAAAAAAGAAAGAAAGAAAACCAAAGGTGTACACCAACTCTAGCCAGTAAGAGATCTTCAAGTTATCAATCCTCCAGCATTCATGTTGCATCTAGTGACTTAATTTCCTTAACTGCCCTAATCTAGCCAACTTAGTGCACAGGAGGAAGACACTTACTCCTTTGGTAAATACCCGAGTGCCTACTACATGTCAGGTGCTATGCTACGTGATGGCAAAGAAGAGACAGTTCCTGCCCTTAAGGTTCCATACAGGGTAGCAGTGTTGCAGGACACAGAAGCGAAGCGGCAGAGAACCTAACTGGTTCTACTGGTAGTAACACTTCACCTTGCCTTGAACAGGTGAGAGAATGGGTATTCAGGGAAGGATTCCTGAAGATGGAGAGGACAGAAAGAGAAACAAGGATGGAGGTAATCTCAGAAGCTGGATCCAACCCAGGAATAGACATAAGAGAGATCTAACAATGGCATGAGTTCAGAGACCAAGGGGCTAGGATAGAAAATCCACTGCTTCTCTCAGGTAGAGGACACCCACAGAAACAATTCATCCAGCACTTATTTAGGATGGGATGGTCAAACTCTCTGTCTTTAGATCCTTGAAGGAAGAGTGTTCTTTAACGGTCTGCATGTTGCCGCTCATGTAAATACTCAGAGTCACTGGGAGGGATTCCAACGCCATCCCAGCCCCTGCTTGCTAGACTGGGAGAACAATGGAGGAGCAGCACCAGGGCACTTGAGACTCAGAAATATTATCAAGTAGTGAGGAAGCTTTGTCAGGCAGGTCTCTTCTTCTTCCTCTTCTTCTTTTTTTTAGGTCTCTTCTTTAAGGACTCCCCTTCTTTTTTTTTTCCTTTTTTTAAAAAAATATTTTTATTTATTTATTCATAGACACAGAGAGAGAGAGGCAGAGACACAGGCAGAGGGAGAAGCAGGCTCCATGTAGGGAGCCTGATGTGGGACTCGATCCCGGGTCCCCAGGATCACACCCCAGGCTGCAGGCGGCGCCAAACCACTGCGCCCCCAGGGCTGCCCAAGGACCCACCTTCAACTTAATACTGGCCACTATGGACTGAAAATGTTAAGTACAAACCTGAAGTGGAGCATCTATTCATCCATCTATCCTCTGTGTATTGCTTTTTTTTTTTTTTTTTTAAAGATTTTATTTATTTATTTGACAGAGAGAGAGCGCGAGAGGGCAGCCTGGGTGGCTCAGCGGTTTAGTGCCACCTTTGGCCCAGGGCATGATCCTGGAGACCCAGGATGTAGTCCCACATTGGGCTCCCTGCATGGAGCCTGCTGCTTCTCCCTCTGCCTGTGTCTCTGCCTCTCTATGTCTCTCTGTCACTCATGAATAAATAAAATCTTAAAAGAGAGAGAGAGAGAGAGAGAGAGAGAAAGAGAACAAGTGGGGGGGAACAACAGAGGCAGAGGGAGAAGTAGACTCCCCACTGAGCAGGGAGCCTAATGCGTGGCTTGATCCCAGGACCTGGGGACTAGGACATGAACCAAAGGCAGATGCTTCAGACTGAGCCAACCCAGGTGCCCCGCTCCATGTACTGTTATAATATTATAACAACTTTATTGAGGTACATTTCACATACCATATAATGTGCCCCTGTTGGAAGGTTTTTAAGTAAATGTACAGAATTGTGTAACCAACATCACAATCAATTTTAGAACATTTTCATCAACCCCAAAAATAAATTCCACAATCTTTAGCAGTCACTACAAATTTCTCTGTCCTCAAAGCCCATGGTAACCACGAGTCTACTCTCTTGTGTTTACAGATCTCTGCCTGTTTGGAACATTATCATAGAGCAGAGTCCTCAGATATGTGTCCCTGTGACTGGTTTCTTTGATTTAGTGTATTGTTTTTAAGAGTTACCCTTGTTGTAGTGTGCATGAATACTCTGTTCCTTTTTATGGACGAATAATATTCCACTGTATGAAGAGCCTGTGTTTTATCTATTCGTCAACTAGACATCTGAATGGTTAGCATTCTTTGCCTATAATGAGTAATGCTGCCTTCTTTGTATTATTTCAAACCCTAATTCTAAAATGATTTTCAAACATTTCCCCAAACCCAGGAAAGATGTGTCTGAGTCTCCATGACCAGCACCTGAACTCAGGACATTACGTCTCCTACTAATCCTGGCAGCCGGATTCGTTTGCTTTCTTGCCCTGTTCCGACTCTCAGTCCCCTTTCTTCCTTTTCTGTCCACTTAAATACCTTACCTCGGAAGTTTCCCATGTTCCCTGGACTTTCAGCAGTACCCCCTCCACCCCTTACACTAAGAATACAGGGAACTCGGTTTCTACTCCGATACTACAACCTTGCTCAAGGTTCCTATTCTATACATCTTTTTACTACTTATTGCATACAATTCCGTGTTTCCACTGAATGGAAATTTTGAGGAAAGAGGTCTTTTTTTTTTTTTTAAACATTTTATTTATTTATTCATAGAGACACAGAAAGAGAGAGATGCAGAGACACAGGCAGAGGGAGAAGCAGGCTCCATGCAGGGAGCCCGATGTGGGACTCGATCCCAGGTCCCCGGGATCATGCCCTGGACTAAAGATGGCGCTAAACCCGCTGAGCCACCAGGGCTGCCCGAGGAAAGAGGTCTTTTGAATGTTTTTATACCAGTCAGTCATTCATAGCCATGTATTATAGCCCTGTGTCCTTAGTTGTTGGATACAATGATGAAGACCCAGTCCCTTCCCTCAAGGAACTTAGGATCTATTGAGGAAGGAAAACAAGTGGAGTTCAGTGTGATTGAGTAGTCACAGAGGACTGCACAGAGCCCTATAGAACGTGGGTGGGCTGGGGGGTCCTGGCTCAGCGGGGAGGTCACAGAAGGACTCCAGGAAGGGACTCCTGAAATGGAATGGCAAGTGAAGACACTGCACATGAGGGGTATCACAAAAGCTTAAGGAATGCAGATAGTTCTAATGTGAACAGCTGAATTTTATCTTTGCAGATGAAAGAAATGGCCAGAGGTGAGGCTAGATAATGGGGGGTGGGGGGTGGGGGAAGACTGGATCCTGATGGCAACAGCATTAAAACTTTGTTGAGGAGGTAATGGAGAGCCACTGAAGAATTTTAAACAGGGGAAGATAACACAATCTCATTTATTATTGACAACCATTTGTAGCAGCGTGGGGATAAAGGACCAAGAAGGACATAAGCGGAGAAGCTTCAAGTCCAGTTACTGAGAGACCACACCCATCAGCCAGCCAGAAGACAGACTAAATGCAGAGGTGGGACCAGAATCTAGCCCCTGAGGACCGACTAATCAGTGACTCAAACGGGAAGGTAAATACAGAGAGGACTCAGAGAGCTCCATGCTGTTTCAGTTCAGCAAGTTCTCTAAGATGAAAACCTTCAAACCCTGCCTTCCCATTGGTGATAACAAGGGTTGATAAGCTTTCTTGGGAACAACAAAATCCCTGTTGCAAATGAAATCTGAAACTAAACCTGGTGGCCTGCCTTCCCCTACGCCACGTAGAAGCACTTCCTTGGGATCCTAGGGATCCCAGACAGAGGGTCCAAAGAGGCCTGGCCAAGTCCAAATGCCAGAGTCTGACATTCAAAGGACTCGAGGGCAACAGAGCTCTATGGTCAGTAGCACCTCTCAACTCCAACACCCTTGTGCAGCCAACGTCCCCTGCCTGGAGGATTTCTTCCTCATCCAGTGTCTGTTACAGGATCCAAGATACCTTTCAGGCCTGGCCACCATCCCTGACATGTACCAAGCCAGCTGGAGGGATGGATTTTCTTCTTTCCCTAGTTTCTGTCTAATGCCTCAGCCTCGTGGACATTGGGCAGACTCACTGCCATGAACTAGTTACTGTAAATGTTCTCTTCCATGCAGTTATCTCTCCAATGGGACCCAGCCTTTAATTCCTGCAGGAGCTCCTCAGCATTAAAAATGCCTGTACTCAAAAAAAAAAAAAAAAAAAAAAAAAAAAAAAAAAAAAAAATGCCTGTACTCGACAGGCCCCCAAATATTTATCAATTGATAAACTAACTTATTTGTGTGCACTCCACCCCATCAACCCTAGAAAGTAAAGACAAACAATTGCAATGATACTAAATATGAAAATATGGGGGTGCCTGGGTGGCTCAGTCGATTAATAGAACAACTCTTTGTTTCTGCTCAGGTCGTGATCTCAGGGTCGTAGGATCAAGCCTCATGTTGGGCTCTGTGCTCAGTGTGGAATCTACTGGAGATTCTCTCTCTCCCTCATCCTCTCATGCATATGCTCCTTCTCTCGCAAATCAATAAACAAATCCTCAAGAAAAAGAAAGAAAGCAAATAGCATGATCTTGAATTGAAAGACCATATATCACAAAGATGTTCAACTGCATTTTAAACATAAACCAAATAAAAATCTCAATGGAATGGTTAAAATACACTGAACAAACAACAACAACAACAACAAAACCCACCACAAAACCCCACATAGATTATTTGGCAAAAAAAGAAAAAAAGTAAAACTATCTTTGAAAGATCCAAAAGAAAGTATCACACAGGGACAGGTTGGAAGATTGCCCAGTGGACCCTGGGGGCTCCTGGGTATATAAATGAAGCTGGGCACGGGGGCTGGAGAAAGATGGAAGGTTTCCAACCAACTACTCCCTTTACTGACTTGGCCTTGACTATAATCTTTGCTAGACTGAGAGCCCTTCTAGGGCAATTTGAACTGTCCTATTCATTTCTGAACCTCCAAGCACCTAAGGGAATTGGCAGGCCTTGATTACTCTCTTAGGATAGTAAAAACTAAACATTACGAGGCTATAGAATTTACTAGTAAAAAGAGCTATGGGGGAGGGGGGATAAGAAGTGGAGTTGAAAAAGACTAATTATACACATTATAAACTAACAACTTAGGAAATACGATTTTGGAAAAAAAAATTAACCTATAAAACAAAACTCTTTAAAAAGAATTTATAGGATTTAATAGTAAAGTGAATGACACAAAATATAAGGGAAGGATATCAAAAGATGGCATTACAGTAACTGGATGAAAATATGAAGGGGAAATAAATCCCTTTAAATCCATGTTTTATATTGGGACAGGCCACCAAAGACTCACCGGGATTGTTCATTTCTGCAAGTTTTTGAGACTGTCTTACCATGGGTCCACATTGGCTCAGGCCTATTCTTTCTTCTTACACAATTCACATATTGACCTTAAAACCCAAGGTAAAATCTTATCCCTCTAAGCTCCAACAAGCCACATCAAGCCCTCTGCTGAAATGAAACTGCCCTGTCATGCAAATACGATCCCAAATGCAGACATAACCAGCTGAGTCAGTCAGAACTTGAAAATTGTTGTATCCCAGTTTTTCAGTGGAGGGTGGCCTATGGTATAAAGAAGATGTCACCTGCTCAAGTTCACAAAGTCAGAAATTGAATTTTCAATCTGTAATAATCTCATCTCTGGTGATATGGTATGACATAGCATGATGTGAACAATAGAATACCACAGCAATCAATCATTATTGAAAGCATACTACTAGGTCACACTCTACTGAATTCCACGTACAGTGGGGCTGCCATGTCTTTTTGGGTGATGGTACCTTAGGGAGACAAGGTAAAGACGTGAGAAGTGAAATCACACTTAAAGATAATAAGGACAGTTTGTCAGCAAGAAGGCAGGATTCACACTGGGCCTCTGATAACAGATGGATGTACTGAGACCAGAGGGGAGGGCGGCAGACACAGGATAAAGGAAAACAAAAGGGAAGAAAGTGGTAAGGTGGGCTAGCGCCTTGCAGTAAGACCTAACAAGGGAATTCCCTAGGGAAGGAGAGCCCACCTACAGGAGGCCCTGTCTAGTTCAAAATAAGGACTTACTCCAACATTCTATCTGGAATGTTGGGAACCCTCCCCCAGAGCTGTACTTACCAGTGTCCCTTTAGAATGAATGGATCAAGAGCTTTCTTTAACACTTCCTCCATGTGTCAGGGATGTTTAGGATTTAAGGGGAAGCCAGTCTGGACTTCACATACTTACCTCAGGTGAGGTTTACACAAATCTCTTGGTATTATCAGGACACAGAACACACCATGTTCATGAGGTCATCTTATATTAAGAGGATTGGCTCTTGTAATTTAGCCATTATTTTTAACTCATGATCAAACAGGGCATCCACAAAGATGTGCTACCACCAGCACTAGCAAAGTCAACAGTGTGTGTATGCAATGCTCAGAAGAGATCTTAATCTCCAAAGGCAACAATTTTTGACCACAGGAAATGTTCAAATATCCAACTATGCTTTGACTTCCAGAAGGTTTCCAGATACAATCTCCACAGCAAAATAAAGGAATCTTGGATGCTGAAAATCTCCCATCTTGGAGCCACACACCATGCAAATAATTCCTTGGAATTCACCACTCTACCATCCTCCCAAAGCAGACCAAGAAGGTTAAATTGAAATCGGTTTCCTTTTCACTGTGAGCAAATAATTTTGAAGAGGTTACAATTATGTGAAACAGGGACTGGCCTAAAAATGATCAGAAAGAAGCAGCAGAGGGGATCCCTGGGTGGCTCAGCAGTTTGGCGCCTGCCTCTGGCCCAGGACGCAATCCTGGAGTCCTGGGATCAAGTCCTGCATCAGGCTCCTGGCATGGAGCCTGCTTCTCCCTCCTCCTGTGTCTCTGCCTCTCTTTCTATTATAAATGAATAAATAAATAAATCTTAAAAAAAAAAAAAAGCAGCAGCAGAGAGTACAGATTAAGATGCAGTGAGAAGATGGAGTGAGTAGGAGAAATCACGAATGCAAGGCAGGCCTGGCATAACAGACAACCTTTCTCAGCAGTCAGCAAACCTTTCTGGTGTCTGTCTATAGACTTAGTGTGCGGCGGATTTTCCCCAAACACAGTGGTATGAGCTATCAAACCAGAAACTCCATTTGAACATCAGCAGCCGCTCAGACACATGCTATTCTTCAAGGGCCTCAGAGTGAGAAACATGATCACACATTCACAGCACTTCTGGGTGCCAAGAGCATCACTAGTCCAGTCTTGGCAAGACAGGCAAGGGCTCTGGCTTTTAACACAAGGCTCTCAAGAAGCCTCAGCTGCATATAGTGGGAGAGAGAGGGGAACCTTTCAACTCTTAGGGTTTTATCTAATATGAAAGAGTTGGACTAGATGCTTTAAACAGCCTTTTACTGAAGTATAATACACATTTCTACGGTTTTTTAAAAAGAAATTTTATTTTTGGGCAGCCCGCGTGTCTCAGTGGTTTAGTGCCGCCTTCAGCCCAGGGTGTGATCCTGGAGACCCAGGATCGAGTCCTGTGTTGGGTTCCCTGCATGGAGCCTGCTTCTCCCTCTGCCTGTATCTTTGCCTCTCTCTTTGTGTGTCTCTCATGAATAAATAAATAAAATCTTAAAAAATAAATAAATAAAACCACGGTTTTGCCTTTATATGATGCAGATGGGGGTGACATACTGGACAGCATTCTGGCAATGTCCATCAAAATACAAAGTGTACACACATCAGTATATTCTGAGGTATTTATTCTACAGACATATTTGCACACCTGTCTGTGTGCATATGTGTATATACACACCTGTAGACAGCCACCACTGTTTTTTTTTTTAATTTTTTTTTTTTTAATTTTTACTTATTTATGATAGTCACAGAGACAGAGAGAGGCAGAGACACAGGCGGAAGGAGAAGCAGGCTCCATGCACCAGGAGCCTGATATGGGATTCGATCCCGGGTCTCCAGGATCACGCCCTGGGCCAAAGGCAGGCGCCAAACCGCTGCGCCACCCAGGGATCCCCGCCACCACTGTTTAGAACACAAGGCTGGAAACCACGTTTTTCAACAGGAGACTGAGTAAATAAATTATGTATTGTCCAGACCAAGAAACACCATTCAGTGAACAAGAGGAGGAAGGCAAGGGGGAAGAGGAAATGGAGGAGAAGAAGGAGGAAGGACATTTTCCCACATTTCCCTACCATTATGGGAAATGTCCACAATGTATTTTTAGGTAAGGAAAAAAAACAAGGCATAGAACGTGATATTTGGTGTTGTTCCCTTTGTGGCAAAACAAGTAGCATATGCAATATATTATGTGTATGTATATGCAGAGAAAATAAATCTCTACAAAGGAATAATTCAAACTCCTAACAACAGATAACTTTGAGGAATGAGAAAGTGACTTTACAGTTTTTTTTTTTTTTTAAGATTGAGAAAGCACGAGCAGGGGGGAGGGCAGAGGGAGAAAGAGACTCCCCATTGAGCAGAAATTATACATAAATACCGAAAGTCCTATTTTCCACTACTATCCCTATCAAAACTTTGCCAGTGGCACCTGGAAAGACACCCTCGAAATCTTTGCTATTCTCAGACATTTTTCTTTTTTTTTTTTTTTTAATTTTTATTTATTTATGGTAGTCACAGAGAGAGAGAGAGAGAGAGAGAGAGAGAGAGAGAGAGGCAGAGACACAGGCAGAGGGAGAAGCAGGCTCCATGCACCGGGAGCCTGACATGGGACTCGATCCCGGGTCTCCAGGATCGTGCCCTGGGCCAAAGGCAGGCGCCAAACCGCTGCGCCACCCAGGGATCCCTCTTTTCCTTTTTTAGTGATCTCTACTCCCAACCCGAAGTTTGAACTCACGACCTTGAGATCAAGAGTCACATATTCCAGGGGGCAGCCTGGGTGGCTCAGCGGTTTAGCGCTGCCTTCAGCCCAGGGCCTGATCCTGGAGACCCGGGATTGAGTTCCACATCAGGCTAGGCTCCCTGCATGGAGCCTGCTTCTCTCTCTGCCTGTGTCTCTACCTCTCTCTCTCTCTGTCTCTCATAAATAAATAAAAATCTTAAAAAAAAAAAAAAAAGTCACATGTTCCTCCAACTGAGCCAGCCAGGCACCTTCACATTTTCCCATCATGTCATAAACACATACATAAAGGTTTCTTCTACCTTATGCGTGGGATCATACTACACACTTATTTTATTTTACTATTATTTTTTTAAAGATTTTATTTATTTATTCATGAGAGACACAGAGAGAGAAAGGCAGAGACACAGGCAGAGGGAGAAGCAGGCTCCACGCAGGGAGCCCGATGTGAGACTCGATCCCGGGACTCCAGAACGACACCCCGGGCCGAATGCGGCATTAAACTGCTGAGCCACCAGGGATACCCCTACATACTTTATTTTATAACCTGCTTTTCTCACTTTACAACAAACTGTGGACATAATTCCATACTGTACATACATATAAGTTGCATCTTTTTTTAAAAATTTTTTTTTTTAATTTTTTATTTATTTATGATAGTCACAGAGAGAGAGAGAGAGAGAGAGAGAGAGAGAGACAGGCGGAGGGAGAAGCAGGCTCCATGCACCTGCATCAGGGAGCCTGATGTGAGATTCGACCCCGGGTCTCCAGGATCGCGCCCTGGGCCAAAGGCAGGCGCCAAACCGCTGCGCCACCCAGGGATCCCAGTTGCATCTTTTTTTTTTTTTTTAAGTCTCATCTTTTCAACATCTACTCAGGACTCCAGTAGATGGAAGCACCATTCTCCACTGTTAACAGGCATTCTTGTACATAAATCTGTGGACAGTGGCAAACATATCCATAGGACAAATTCCCAGAAGGGCCAATGGCTAGGACCAAGAACATAAGAATTTAAAATTGTTAACAGTTACTGTCAAATTATCTTTTTAAATAGACATATCTATTTATATACCTACCAACAGTACATGAATACACAATTTCTAGACACGCATACACCTGTGATTATTTTTAATAAGGAATACCCATTTTACGACAAAAACAACACAAGCTTTAAAAAGAATATAAAAATCTAGCAAAAAATCCACTTAAAAAAAAGATTTTATTTATTCATGGTAGACACAGAGAGAGGCAAAGACCTCTGAGTGATAGGCAGAGGGAGAGGGGGAAACAGGCTCCCTGCAGGGAACCCGATGTGGAACTCGATCCCAGGACCCCAGGCTCACAACCTGAGCCAAAGGCAGATGCCTGAGCTACCCAGGGGCCACAAAGTTTAGCCTATTTTAAAAGCTGGTCTCCTGGGCAGCCCCTGTGGCTCAGCAGTTTAGCACTGCCTACAGCTCAGGGTGTGATCCTGGAGACCTGGGATCGAGTCTCACATCAGGCTCCCTGCATGGAGCTTGCTTCTCCCTCTGCCTGTGTCTCTGCTTCTCTCTCTCCTCTCTGTGTATTCTCATGAATAAATAAATAAAATCTTAAAAAAAAAAAAAAAAAAGCTGGTCTCCTAACTGTTGAATTTATTTAGAAGACCAAAGAAAGCACCTGATTTATTACTGTGCATATATCCTCCATTCACAAAGCATGCTGGCTCTCAACATTTTGATCAGAAACAAGCTACAAAGAGGTCTGGTTGTCAAGGTCCATGCTACAACTGGGCAAAGAAATATAACTTGTATTGCCATGAATCATGTTTCCCTGCCATATCAAGATCTCCATTTTAAAATTATTCAGTAGTAGGTTCTGGTTCCCTGCTTCCAGGAAAGGCCAAATCTTGTTAGGGCTAGCATTTCAAAGCACAGACAAACAACTGCTACGCTAGTTATCAGAAGGTGGGCAAATTTTTAAGTCAGCAAGCCCCTTGTCTAGAGAGCTAGTCTAATAAACCTCTCATTTTAAAGTTGGGGACACTCAAGCCTTAAGATACAAATAAATAAGATTAAAAGCTTGAGCTCTGGAATTAGATCAAGATTGAGATGAATCTGCTACTTATTAGTTAACCCACTTCTGGGCAAATGATTTAATTTTCCTCAATACCAGCTCATCATTAAAATATGAAAATAGTAGTTTCTACCTCATAGGACTGTAGGAGGATTAAGTAAGATCATGCAGAAAAGAGCAAAGAGATTAGCTCAGAATATTTTCACTCTGCAGGAAGTTCTATGCAGAACTGGGAAGACATTACACTCTATTGCTGTGCTAAAAGAAAAATGTACAAATCCAAACACTAGAAATTCTAAACGGAACATCTGACAACTCTGATACAACTGACAGGTGTCAAAAAAAAAAAAAAAAAACCAAAAAAACTGACAGGTGTCTGTGATCATCACTTGTGCTTCTCCCAAGATCACACTCTCCTGGGAACAAGAATAGTGAACTCCTTTGTCCCTCTGTAGTGAGCAAAGCCATGTGACCAGTTCTGATCAATGCCTTAAGAGTATAAACCAAGTAGGTGAGTAGAAGTGAAGCACTAATGGCTGGAATGAGATCCTCCACAAGTTTCTTTTCTTCTTGTACCCAGCAAGAGGGTGGCTGCTCTATCATCTGGGTCCCTGAGTGAACAAAATGCAGAGCAGAGCCTCCAGGACAAATATGGGCAAGAAAAAAAGCCTGCTCCTTTTAAGCCACTGAAATTTTAACCTGGCCTGACCCAACTGATATTTAGTGGACAACTGCAAACGAAAAATTAGCTACAGAAATGGTAATAATTAAGGCTGTGGTAAAAAAGAAAATCTATTCTTTCAAAAGGAACTTTGTTCTCTTTATGTAAAGAATGAAAATCTATGGGGGTGTCTGGCTGGCTAAGTTGGTAGAGTGTGGGACCCTTGACCTTGGGGTCATGGGTTTGAGGCCCACAGTAGGGGCAATTTACTTTAAAATAAGCAAACAAGGGGAGCCTGGGTGGCTCAGTTGGTTGAGTGTCTGACTCTTGATTTTGGGTCAGGTTGTGATCTCAGGGTCCTGAGATTGAGCCCAGCCTCAGGCTCCACGTTCAGTGGGGGGAATATGCTTCTCTCTCTCTCTCCCTCTATCCTTCTCTTGCTCCTGTTCTCGCTCAGTCTCTCTCTCTAAAACAAACAAATACGTCTTTAAAACAAACAAACAAACAAAAACAAAGGGGGCATTAAAAAAAGAAAAGTGGGGTGGCTAGATGGCTCAGGCAATTAAGCGTCTGCCTTCAGCTCAGGTCATGACGCCAGCCAGGATCCTGGGATTGAGCCCCTACTTCTTCCTCTGCCCCTCTCTCTGCTCCTCTTCTCACATACATACATACATAAAATCTTAGAAAAGCTATGAATTTCTCCATACTACAAGACCTGAGGAAGCCACAGGGGCGTGCAGGTCTGTTACCTACAAGCTCACAAAGTACTTCCTCTTTTGGTGATGAGAATGGTCTGCATTTACTCCTGCAGAACGTATCACCTGGTAGTAGAGGAGACCCATGCTCCTCAAGTTTCTCAGCAGAGTGATATATACAGAAGAAATGAGTGTTTGAGGACAAGGATCCAACTGAAATGCTAATAAAATCAGAGGAAGACAGAAATAGCCAGGCTAATGGAGAGAAGTCAGGAAAGGGTCTAAACATAACCCTCTCAGTAAACCCTGAAGCCACTCCCTCAACAAGATCAGGTTACTTTTCAATACACAAAAGCAGCAATTTCCCAACCAGTGGTACTGAGGAAGTTCTCATCAGTAGGCAAAAAATAACGACCATTAAAAAATGAGTTTTTCAGGGCAGCCCAGGTAGGCTCAGCGGTTTAGCGTCGCGTTGGGCCCAGGGCTGATCCTGAGGACCCAGGATCGAGTCCTGCGTCGGGCTCCCTGCATGGAGCCTGCTTCTCCCTCTGCCTGTGTCTCTGCCTCTCCCTCTCTCTGTGTGTCTCTCATGAATAAATAAATAAGTATCTTTAAAAAAAATGAGTTTTTCAGAATGCTAAACTGATTTCAGGGACGCCTAAATGGCTCACTAGTTGAGCGTCTGTCTGCCTTTGGCTCAAGTGGTGATCTCGGGGTTCTGGGATGGAGTCCCGTGGAGGAGTCCCACATCAGGCTCCCTGTAAGGAGTCTGCTTCTCCCTCTCTGTCTTTGCCTCTTGCTCTCTCTGTGTGTCACTCATGAATAAATAAATAAAATCTTTTTCAAAAGTTTACTTTTATAACTCCATGCAGGCAGCACAATGTGGGACTCCATCCCGGGACTCCAGGATCATGCCCTGGGCCAAAGGCAGATGCTCAACTGCTGAGCCACCTAGGCGTCCCCCCTAAAAAGGTTAAAACTGATTTCAGTTAGAAGACTGTACTTCATCTTAAGATGGCAGAAAAAGACAACTTTACCCCTTTATTCACCAGAGAATCACACAAAGCAACCAGGAGAAGAGTAACAGAAACATCACATCTTTGACAAAACTAGAGACATGTGTGACCCCAAACCCCAATATAGGAGTAAGAACTGCCAAATGTTGTAAAGGTTAGGTGAGGGTATGGGAAAGTGATGAAAGAGAAAGCCTGTTGTTACAGATGTTGGACAAAGCGTGCAAGCCTATTTCTGAAAAGTAATCGCTTCATTCTAAGGGGGCAAAACCAGCAATCCATTGTTTGAACCAGTGGGAACTGGCTCAGGGATGGGGTGACTGAGGCAGATCCATCTGGCATGAAGAGACTCACGTAACACAAGTCAAACCTACAGGAAGCAGTCTATTAGGGAGGCAGGGCAACAGAAAGATGCCTGGGGCATCTGCGTGGGGCATCACAACCACTGATTCCAGATGTGGAGGGCATCGAGGGGGAGGAAGGCTAGTAGCAGAGTTCACATAGAGAATATTTAAGGAAAACTCCAGCTAAGCCAGCCCTTCTCTCCAAAGATTTTTTTTTTTTTTTTTTTTTTACAAATTTCTACATGAGAAAGGAATCACCTCATTCAAAGATGAATGACAATCAAAAAAGGATCCAGCACATTGATGATACATGAACGGTACATTTAAAAATGGTCAAGACAGAAAATTTTATGTGTATTTTACCACAATTAAAAAAAAAAAAAGTACCCAAGATCTCCAGAAAGACTACCAGCAGAAAGAGAAGTTACTAGAAAAACTGCAAAGAATATAGATCACAAAATGTTGCCATATAGTAAATAAAAATATATTTCCATGAATTAAAAAGAAATGAAAAATGCAATCCCCTCTGTGAAAGTGTATAAACCAAAGCTACAAGTACTTAGGAAAGATATGACGCAACAAAAGTAGATAGAATATTTATAGGCAGAACTCTGAGAAGTAGAAGAGAAATATAAATATTTTTCCATGATAGAAATAAAAAACACACGGAAAAGACATTGCTGAAAACCCAGTAAGGGACATACATACAGAAGTTAAGATGACTCAAACCCACAGATTAAAAGGGCTCACCAAGTTCCAGGAAAAAGTGATTTAGTTCAATTAGTAAGGTACGTCCTAATAAATTTAATGAACTTTAAAAAAAAAAGGTGTTCAGGTAAAAAAGAGGCTTCCCTCAGATTTCCCCAATGCGTGGTTTACACTAGAAGACAGCAGCACTGTGCCTATGAAGTCATCAACAAAAGAAAGAATAACTCAATTATTTCAGATCCAATAAAACTGTCATTTGAATATAAAGACAAGAAATGTTTCTGACGATTCGAAAGGAAACAAAAATCTCCACAGAGTAACTGCATTTATGAAAACTGATGCAAAAACTATTAGCAAATAGCATTCAGCAGCACATTTAAAAATAATATGCCATGAATGACCAAATGATCTGCTTTTCCTCGTAACACCTCCAACACCAAATGTGTGTGGGTTTTTTTCTCACAGGGACCAATTCTCTGGACAACAGCTGGTGTACAGTTCACTTCAATTCTGACACTAACTACTTAGTAGAGATTCCACTGGTTAAGGGGTCAGTCCCACAAGCCCGGCCTTTGTTTCAGGGGCCAGCCACAGGTCTTGGGGCCCTCCTGTACTTATGACCGACAGCTCTAAATAAACCACAGCCCCTTCTGTAGTTTGATAATTTGCGCGAACAACTCTGAGAACTCAGGAACACCTTTTACTACTACTGGTTTATTATAAAGCCTACAACTCAGGAACTGCTGAAAGGAAGAGAAGCCAAGGTATATGGGAAGACGGTTGGAGCTTCCTTACCTCTCTGAGGGCACCACCCTCCCAATATCTTAACCAGGAAGCTCTATGAATCCCAGCATTTAGAGATTTTTTTTCAGATGCTTCATTACATTGGTAATTCTGATTAAATCACCCGCCCACTGGTGAGTGGACTCAGTCTCCAGTTACTTGTTCCTCGCCAGAGGGTGGGGATAGGGTTTTCCAGGTGACCAGCCTCCTTCTTCAAGCTATCTAGGGACCCCAGTGACTGGTCATCTCATTAACATACAAAAGACATAAATCACTCCCAAGTTCCAAAGGTTTTTGGATCTAAGTGACAGGAACCTGGGGACAGAGAACAAACATCTATTTCCCATTATATCACAAGTATGATTCTAGGACTGCTGGGGTGGGTCAAAAGCAGAAATTAATTTAATATATTCCTTTAAAAATTTATTTATTCACAAGAGACACAGAAGCACAGACACAGAGGGAGAGGCAGGCTCCTCGCGGGGAGCCCAATGTGGAACTCGATCCTGGGACTCTGGGATCATGCCCTAAGCCGAAGGCAGACGCCCAACCACTGAACCACCCAGGTGTCCTTAATATATTCCTAAATAGATCAAAGGAGAAAAATGGTAATGACTGCCATTTCTTAAGAGCTCAAAGGGCATTTAATATAATCTAACTCCACTCTTGATAAAAATAAAACCAAAGAATTAATAAAAAAGGATGGATGGGGGCACCTGGGTGGCTCTGTTGGTTGGGCATCTGCCCTGTTCATGATCTCAAGGTCCTGGGCTCGGGCCTAGCTTTGGGCTCTCTGCTCAGCAGGGAGTCTGCTTCTCCTCCTCATTCTCCCTCTGTTCTCTCAAATAATAAACAAACAAACAAACAAATAATCTTTTTAAAAAGGGTGGACGAATAAATCCCTCAAAATGAGAAGAAAAATATTTATTTATTGTAGGGGCTGCTTTAAGATAACCAACTTAAACAAATGGAAACCCAAGTAAGGCAAAAGGGCCCAGAGCGAGCCCCAAAGCCCCAGCTGAATATAAACAGGCCCATTAGGCAAAATATCCATAAGCCCCAGCTGACCAGTGGGCTACTTAAACCTGGACACAGGTACCAATAAAGGAAAATTCTACATGTCCATATGTTCCCATACTTCCTCATCTCCCCCCTTTCACTGTAACACTGCCTGCACCCCCGCCCTGTGGCAGACAGTCTCTTTTGTGGTGTATTCAATAAACTTCTATCTCCTTTGCTCTGTTGAAGATAATTCTTTCAACTACTTGCACCACTGCTGGCCCCCTGCCTGGTTGAGTCACCCCACATTTGGTGGCCCCCATTTGATCACAAGCTCTCACATTTATCTCATCCCAAAAATCAACAAGGAACAATGTAAGAATATCCACTATTACTAGTATTATTTAATATTGTCCTGAGGTACTTTTGGTCATTATAATTAGTCCAGTGGGAGGAAAAATCAGAGGAATAGAGGGAAAATGAGGCAGAGGATAATTATTTACAGATGTTATAAATTATTTTCCTAAAAAACCCAAGAAGTTCTTTATCTTGATTGTAATTATGGTTAAATAACTATATACACTTGTCAAAACTCACTATGAGTCATACTCAAAATAAAGTTTTTTTTTAAAAGATTTTATTTATTTATTCATGAGAGACACACAGAGAGAGGCAGAGAGACAAGCAGAGGGATAGGCAGGCTCCATGCAGGGAGCCCTATGCGGGATTTGATCCTGGGGTCCCAGGATCATGCCCTGAGCCAAAGGCAAATGCCCAAATGCTGAGCCACCCAGGCATCCCAAAATAGGTGAGTTTTATTGTATGTAAATTATATTTCAATAAAACAGGATCAATCATTTGCAATATTATTACAAGCAATAAAAAGTTCAGCAGAGAGTTTGGGTACAAAGTTAATATGCAAGAATCAAAACCTTCATCTATTAAAATACCCACCTATTAAGTTCCTTTTTAATTTTTTTTTTTTTAATTTATTTATGATAGTCACAGAGAGAGAGAGAGAGAGGCAGAGACACAGGCGGAGGGAGAAGCAGGCTCCATGCACCGGGAGCCCGACGTGGGACTCGATCCCGGGTCTCCAGGATCGCGCCCTGGGCCAAAGGCACGCGCCAAACCGCTGCGCCACCCAGGGATCCCTTAAGTTCCTTTTTAAACATGCATCAAAAAAGAAATGTGCAAGAACTATATGAAGAAAACTTAAAACTGAGAACACGAAAGACAACAGAACATAAAGCTATCAACAGTTAATGTATAGGGGCAACTGGGTGGCTCAGATGGTTAAGGGTCTGCCTTCAGCTCAGGTCATGATTCCATGGTCCTGGGATGGAGCTGTGCATTGTTGCTCTCTGCTTACCTGCCTCTCCCTCTTCCTGCTTCTCCCCCTGCTTGTGCTGTCAAATAAATAAACAAAACCTTAAAAAAAAAAACCAAACCAGTTAATGTATGATCTAATAAAATCCCAGTAGGATTACAAAAGGTTTATTTTTAAAACTAAATAAACAGATTCTAAAGTTCATATGGAAAAATAAACAAAAGCAATAAAAGCCAAGAAAATCCCAAAGTGGCTTCCTATAAAACTACAGTAAATAAAATAATGTATTTCTGGCACATGGACTGGATAAGAACTAGCTAGATGAGCAGGTTCAGAAATACACCCCCAATAAATTAAGAATTTGGTATATACTACAAGTATATTGAAAACTACAAGTGGTTTTCAAATCAGTGGCAGGAAGAAAGATGATGCATGATGTAATCAACAATGCTGTCACAAATGAAATAACGTTGCATCTTCCACGAAATAAATTTTAGATAAAAATAATACCATAAAATATAGGAAAAAATGATGACAGACTTTCGAAAATAATCCTTTGTGGAGTAACCCTTCCTAAATATATCAAAAGCCCAGAACCCAAAAGAAACAAGAGAAAATTCAGCTGTAAAACAAACATAGGAATAGATTCTGTAGGGAAGAAATATAAAGCTCAGCAAGGAACAGGGGCCACCTGTAACTTACATACAAACAAAGGGAATGTGCTAGTTTAGGGGGCCTGAGGTAGAAGACTAAGACAGAGACTTGTTTTTTCATTGCATACTGTCCTGCATTTCATACCAAACATATGATAAAAAAAATTAAAAGTGCACTTGCACGTATTCTAAAATCATCTTTTCTACTACTTTGGGGTTGATAAAGTATTCTCACTTTTACAAAATAATTGTCGAATGGAGTGGGTTTTTTTTCCCCCCAAAGATTTTTATTTATTTATTCATGAGAGACACACAAAGAAAGAGAGGCAGAGACACAGGCAGAGGGAGAAGCAGGCTCCATCCAGGGCCTGATGTGGGACTCCATCCCAGGACTCCAGGATCACGCCCTGGGCAGAAGGCAGGCGCTAAACCATTGAGCCACCCAGGGATCCCACAGAGTGGGTTTTTGAAAAGTTTTTATTCATTTAAAAGATTTTATTTATTTGATAGAGAAAGAGAGTGTGTGTGTGCACACACAAGCAGGGGGAGCAGCAGAAAGTGAGGGAGAAGCAGGCTCTCCACTGAGCAGGGAGCCTGATATAAGGCTCAATCCCAGGACCCTGAGATCATGACCTGAGCCCCACCACCTGATCCATCCAGGCACCCCTGAGTTTTTGTTTAAATTCTAGTTAGCTAACATACAGAATAATATTAGTTTCAGGTGATTTGTTTAATAATTTACAAAATTTAATATCTTTGGCAGAATGGAGTATGTTTGGCAACCCTATATTACCCCCAAAATGCTGAGGGTGACTGTACTAGCTCACTAAATCAAAAAGTCTGGGAGCCCCTGTAGTACAGGTAATGATTACATTGCCAACCTCTTAATAGGCAAGATATGCAAGAAATAAGACCAAAGCTGTGGTAATCCAGCTTCTTACTTGGGAAAGCATGGCTGTCAATCACCTCTTATCTTCATGGCATCATTACAGGGTTTACCTCACAGGGCTGTTGTAACGATTAGATGAGCTATAGCACCTAGCACATACCTATTCAAGAACAGATGAAGGCCTTACTCCTTCTAAAATCAGAGGAGACCAACAGACCTCAAGACAAGAATAGCTACAAAGTTTTATAATTTATAAACATGTCCACAAGTCTCTCTCTCTTTTTTTAAAGTAGCCCACACATACAGGGTTGGAACTCATGGCCCTGAGATCAATAGTCACATGTTCTACCTACTGAGCCAACCAGGTGCTCCTCCATATGTCTCTTTTGATCTTCAGTATCACCCATCATGTAGCTTAGGTAAGGCAGACATTAGCTCTATTCTGCATTGAAGAATTAAGAGAGATGAAATGACTCTAGATCTCTCTTTTGGGTTTTCACAGAGTCTTTTGTACACAGACATATTCACCCATTTTCACTTCTTAACTCCTAAGGGCAGGGACTATGTCCTATTTACTGACTTCTGGAGTCCCAAAGATGCTCACTCATTGTCTGTATGAGTGAATGATAGATCAGAAGTGAAAGTGAGATGTTCTGATACCTGCATCTATTACCTTGCCACACAAATTTGAAGAAATGGAGAAAATCTATTCGGATGAACAAATCATCTAAGCCATACATTTAATAGTTTATTTTTTTAATTTTTTTTTTTTTTTTTTTATGATAGTCACAGAGAGAGAGAGAGAGGCAGAGACACAGGCGGAGGGAGAAGCAGGCTCCATGCACCGGGAGCCCGATGTGGGATTCGATCCCGGGTCTCCAGGATCGTGCCCTGGGCCAAAGGCAGGCGCCAAACCGCTGCGCCACCCAGGGATCCCCATTTAATAGTTTAAATCAGACTTTAAAAAAAAAAAAAGATGAGGGACAGTACCATCTGAACAACAGTATTAAAAGGTCTGCTTTTAAGAACTAAAAATCTTTTGTAATTAGTGTGTCGAGAGTGATCCACAAGTACTATATTTGTCAAATGCGTAGAAATAGCTGGTCAAATCTAGAAGGCTATGTGAATATATTAAAATACTGTTTTTATCATCAACCCCATTTAAAAGACTAGGAAGCTGAGGCTTAGACAGGGTTGTTACTTGCTGCAAGTCACACAGCTGATGAGGTGGCAGAACCAGGCCTGGCACTAAGCAGAATGGTTTCAGTGGGTTGTTCTTGACTGCTCTGCTGTATTCTTTCTTGTTAAATGATGGTTATAACTGGGTGGCAGCATTAAGGCTCATTTTTACTTTCTTCTTCAGATTGTTCAAGAACAAAAGTCTGACAGTAATACAGCAATTTCCATTTTGTAAAAAAGATAACCATTTTTTCAGATGGTTTAAGAGGTTCTCCCCTGTAATCCTGCTTATATAATTTAAATGATACATGTCCTTCCCTTCCAAGATCATGCAGAAGATAAAGCTTCCTTACCTAAAATACAAGAAATGTGAAATAGAGATGTTCAGATTAGGAAGATATTGTTGACCTTAAATAAATGTTGCTAAGAAGGCTGCTGAAAGGCTAGCTGTGTGTGGGCAAGGGCTCTCCTCTGGGGCTCTACCCTCCCGGCAAGGATGCAATGAAGTCACACTCACAAAGCTCAGGACTAGGCCTCTGAGATATTAATTATCCTGATCATTATTGTTGTTAGAAACTGCTACTACCACATTCTTGCCATCAGATGATGTGCTTCTCAGACCATTACCATGTTTCCCAAACTAGGCTGACTTTTCTTATTTTTTTTTTTTTAAAGACTTTGAGAAAGAGAGCAGCAGTCCAATGCGGGGCTGGATCCTAGGACACTGGGATCATGACCTGATTGACTTTTCATTAATACCTTACTTAATGTGGGCAGCTCTGGTGGCTTGGCGGTTTAGCGCCGCATTCAGCCCAGGGAGTGATCCTGGAGACCTGGGATCAAGTCCCACATCAGGCTCCCTGTGTGGAGCCTGCTTCTCCCTCTGCCTGTGTCTCTACCTCTCTCTGTGTGTCCCTCATGGATAAATAAAATCCTAAAAACCAAACAAACAAAAAAAAACAAACAAAAAAACCAAACCTTACTTAATGTGCTGTCTATGACCCTCCCCTAAAGCTGGTATTGGATGGAGAAGGGCAGCTGAGAATCAAGGGCTTCTTAGAATCAAGGGCTTTTATATTTAGTTCACTTCGGGCCAGGTATTTTCACCTTATTTTTCCCCATCCTAGTCTTAGGGATATTAAAAACAACAACAACAAATACATAACCTACATTTTCAAGACTCAGAAGAATTTTGCATTTACCCAGACTTGGGGTCCTTTACACATTCTTTGCCTAGGAAATGAAATCCTCCATCCTAGACCAAGTTTCTACATAAACACTCTCTTGCTCCTATGTCTGTCCCAAATGCAGACTCCTGACAACCACAACAGAAGAAAGAGTTTTCTGTTGTGGCTTTTGAAACACAAAAAAGAACCAGATCACAAAACAGAAACACTGGTTGTAGTTGCAGTTATCAGAAGCTCGGGACTACGTACTAGAAAGGTCTTATTTCAACCAAATTGCAGCTTATGTGAAAAGATAAATTGTGTGAGTTTGTTTTTCTTCAAACTGCTGGGAGGCCACCAAATTCAAATAGCCAAAGGATTCCAGCCAGGAGTGAAAGAAGGCAAACAGGGGTGAAATCATAGGGCCTTTACACCATCTCTGTTTGAAAAAGTGGGATTCAATTGCCTGATACCCAAGTCAGCTTACATTTCAAACAAATAAACCACCTGAGAGCCAGGCCCTACACAAAAGAGCAAGCTTATCTTTTCAGACCAGGATTCTCAAGTGGCATTCTTCCATGTCTCCTTCTACCAGTCTTAGGCCTTCTGACTTTCTGTTGCCTCAATTCCCATTCTTACTGACCCAATTGCTTTCTTCTGGTCATGTGAACACAAAGATCCCTGACTGAGGTCATGGGGAGCCAGGCCCCGCAGGATGCATAAATCAAGAAAGAACTGGCCCCCACCTCAAGGATCTTAAGAGTTCTGATGCCTCTATAAAACACCTAGCCATCGGTATGCATCTGCTCAGGCTGCCATGACAAAATACCATACAAAGAGTAGAGGGCTTAAACATCAGAAATAGGGATCCCTGGGTGGCGCAGCGGTTTGGCGCCTGCCTTTGGCCCAGGGCACGATCCTGGAGACCCGGGATCGAGTCCCACGTCGGGCTCCCGGTGCATGGAGCCTGCTTCTCCCTCTGCCTGTGTCTCTGCCTCTCTCTCTATCTCTCTGTGACTATCATAAATAAATAAAAATTAAAAAAATTTTTTGAAAAAAAAAATAAACATCAGAAATAGGTTTTCTCACAGTTCTGGAGGCGGGGAAGTCCAAGATGATCAAGGTACTGGCCAATTCAGTTTCTGGGGAGAGCTCTTTGTGTCTCTTCTTAGGACATGAATCGATTTGGATCAAGGGCCCCACCTTTATGGCCTTATTAACCCTAATACGAGGTAAAATGTGATGTAAGAGAGGCATATCTAGAGTATGAAGGCTTTAGAAAGAGTGGGGATTTGCCAGGTGCAGGGGGTGGAGGGATGTGTGAAACTGGAAATTGTGAAGAGGAGGTAGGCAAGGCAAGCCAGGTTTGGTGGCTGACCCATCTGCTTACCGTTTCTTGCATTCTCCCAGTTCTGGGCTCTAACACAGGCTTCCTCCGGCACCCCCCTGCTCTGTTATACCGCTCTATGCTTCAGGTCTTAACTAAGGGTCTAGGTCAAACCATGCCAGCAATATGGGGGACTGGTAACACATCCAGAGAAAGGAAGGGCAGAATGGAGGAAGATTCGCAGAAATGCAAGGAGATCAAGAGCATTCAAGTCCCTAAGGGTCAGGACTATTCTCTATACGGTGGCCAGAGTTATTTTATTGAGCAAAGGCCAAATACAGTCCCTTCACTTAAAACCCTCCAGTGACTCCTTACCTCAACTCAGTAAAAGCCAAGGCCCTTACCAGAAATGTTCCACTCTTAGGAATTTCACACTGGCTCTTCTCTCTGGA
The DNA here is from genome assembly GCF_018345385.1 of Vulpes lagopus. NCBI lineage: Eukaryota > Metazoa > Chordata > Mammalia > Carnivora > Canidae > Vulpes > Vulpes lagopus. The sequence continues at coordinate 165,544,458 of NC_054825.1, forward strand.
AGGTTCTTCCCTAGGTAATGGAATGGTTCCCTCCCTCATTTCCATCAGGCTGTCATCAAAAGCCACTCTCCCCCCAGCTCCCTATATCTAAAATTTTAACACTTACTCCAGACATTTCACATCCCACTTTCCTGCTTCATTTTTATCCTCTTGAGCACTAATCATCAAGATTCTTTATATATATTTTATTTATTACTGTCTGCCTCCCCTGTTAGATTAAAATGTCTGCTGCATGAGAACAAGGATTTTTTTTTTTTTTAAGATTTTATTTATTTATTCACAGAGATGCAGAGAGAGAGAGAGAGAGAGGCAGAGACACAGGGAGAGGGAGAAGCAGGCTCCATGCAGAGAGCCTGACGCGGGACTCGGTCCCGGGACTCCAGGATCATGCCCTGGGCTGCAGGCGGCGCTAAACCGCTGCGCCACCGGGGCTGCCCGAGAACAAGGATTTTTATGTTTAGTCCAATACTACATCCTTAGCAACTTGAATAGCTCATGACACATAGTATATAAGAGCTGAATGAATGAAATAAAGATAGCATCCTCACAATTCTAGGCACCCCAGGTCCCTGGAACTCTGGAACCAGGCAGAGAAATAAATACACAGAAGTACTACCTACCTAAAGAATGAGATAAAATGGAGGTGAGGAGAGCTCTGTGGGAAAAAAAAGATTCCCAAGTCTTTATCACAGGTCAAGTAAGCATGGAGAAGATCTAAAACAACAGGCTGCCTGTGAAGTGTGAACATGTAAACTAGGATTCAAAACCAGCCCATGAAATAATCAGAGGACAAGCAAGACAAGAAGTCAGCACTGACAATTTCACCACAAAAGAACAAGGGCTCCCCTTTGCCGAGTGTTTACTATGTGCCAGGCCAAGCAGCTGATGTCATGATTCCATTCAATTCTCACAATCCTAATAAGGCAGGTATTACCATTAGCTGCATTTTACGCAGAAGGCACAGAACTCAAAGGCTGAGGCAGTTGAGCCAAGAGAAGTAGCAGAGCTGAAATTTTAAAATGAGTGTGATGGGTTCCAAAGTCCATGCTTGAGCTGCTCTGCTCTCTGGCCCTCAGGATCTGAGAAGGGAGAATGAGTCACTTGGGCTGTTCTCCCTGAAGGAGAAGCCTGAACCAGACCTTGCTAGTGAAGGGCACAATGCCCAGTGGGCAGCAGGGGCTTGAAAATGAGGACTCCTGCGAGGCTTGAGGTCCACCTAGAGTGGAAGGTGCACCTAGGTGCCCCTTGGACAGTATCTACAGTGGCATCAGAAGCAGCCGCAGCAAACGCTAATTATCCCTGATGACCCTGCCAAGTACTCTCATAAGATCTTGAACATACTGAACCATCTCAATGATTCAAGGTACTACCATCCCCATTTTACCATCAAGGAAACTGAGTCATGTCCAGGTTAAACATTTGTTCACAAGGAGCAGAGTGAGATACGAATCCAGGCACTTTGCTCTGGGTTCATCCTGTACAGATTTATCCAGTAGCAAGACAAAATAGGGAAAAAAGGCTACCAAAACCTCCATGACATGTATGTGGCATGTGCGTGTGCATGTGTGTGAGTGTGTGTGGTCCTCCCATGCATGTAGCAGAAATCCTCGGTCGGCTTCTCTGTGGCCTGTCCCACAGTTACTAACAGTTGTGCTCTGTACTCACCCATCTCCACCTCCTGCCTTAATCTGCCCTGATGTGTTTGTTGCCAGGCTGTCTCCCAAAGGCCTCTGATCTAATGGCAAGCATTTCTCCCTAAAGATGACTACCCTCAATTAGTGGTGAAATTTAAATCTGCCACGCAGAAAGCACTCTGCTCATTTACCCAGGCAAATGAGCTAAATCAGGAGGAAGGTCACAGCTCTAAGTATCTGTCAAAGACCATTTTTATAGAGGGCTTCCATTTGCACAGAGGAGATGAGGGCCACCTCTGACCTGCGAATGATGCAGACAAGCTGAATTACAGGCACAGCCCTCAAGCCATGGGTACAGGGCCTGGTGCTCACCCTCAAGACACCCCTGCTTCTGAAGCTTCACCCTTCCTCCCCTCACCAACTGAGCCTCCCCAGGGCTGGACCTTTCATTTTAGAATCTCACTGGCAGGTATCAATAAGAACACCTACTTATCTGTGCTGCAAAATAGCCAAAATTTAATCAGAGAGCAATGGCCTACAATGGACAAGTAAAAACCATTGGGTTATCAAGATCTGTGCTAACCACAATCTCAACTTAACACCACAGACAGAACCCCAGCAAAGAAAACAGTTATATCACAAGGTATTGGAAGAATTCAAGATTCTTTCAGCCAGGCACACTTTGTAAACAGGAATGATCCAGCTGCTAAAAGAATATGTGAGGCTGTTTTGTGTACCCACACACCCCCTTACCAGAACCACTCCTTACTCCTTAAAAGACACAAAACACAAAGCCATGAATATGTAGCAAAGAGAAACCCTTAATGCTTTAGCTCACAAGCTTCACATATTATCATCCCTTCAGGGACTGATAGAGGTCTTTTAAATCATCATGTTCAACATGCTAAAATTAATTATTAAAAGCTGCTTCACTCTTGGGGTATATACTTGAAGCACACGAGTACACACAAATGCACCCAAATTAATGTACAAGAATGTTCACAGCAGCACTATTTCCAATTGCCCCAAACTGGAAAGTACCCAAATGTCCATGCAGAGCAGAATGAATAAATAGTGGATTATAAAAAAAAAAAAAAAAAAAAAAAAGTGGATTATTCATGTGATGGAAGAGTATATAGCAATGAGAATGATCTCCAATCACATGGGTGAATTTATGAATTCAACCATGGGATGAATCTCACAGATATCACATTGAGAAAAGAAGCCAGGCACAAAACTGCACATTTGGTATGAGTCTACTTTTAATGCATAAAAACAAACAAAATTATTCTATAATGTTAGAAGCTAGAATAGTGATAATCCCTGGTGAAAAGTTTCTGGGGGAACTGCTCATCTTCATCTTTCCTAAACTGGTCACGCAGTTGTGTTCAGTTTGTGGTGGTTTACTGAGCTGTATTTTAATGATGGGTGTACTTTTCTTTAATGGATGCTATACTTCAATGAGAAGTTTTATTTTTATTTATTTATTTATTTTTAAAGATTTTATTTATTTATTCATAGACACAGAGAGAGAGAGGCAGAGACACAGACAGAGGTAGAAGCAGGCTCCATGCAGGGAGCCCGATGTGGGCCTCGATTCCGGGTCTCCAGGACCACACCCCAGGCTGCGCCAAACTGCTGCGCCACTGGGGCTGCCCCAATGAGAAGTTTTAAAAACTGCCTATAGATGCTGTCCAATCTCATTCATTACTGTTTTGGGGGAGATGTCCTGTTTGGATTTCTGCAACCATGACAAGTCAGTGACAGAAGCCACCAAAACAATGGTTAACATCGACTGAATGATTACTGTGTACCAGGCAAAATGTAAGAACATTTCAAACGGAGTGCAATTAATTCTCAAATACTCTTTCTGAAGGAACTACTGTTTTTATTCCCAAGTAGAAGGAATAGAAAAATAAGGCTTAGCCAGTTTAAGCTGAAGTTTATGTTATAAACACAGAAGTTGCATTAGGCTCTCAAACTGCTTTCTTTTTTTGTGATACAAACCTTTTTACTGAGTCCATGCCAATTGTCTTCTAAAAGCTATCACATTAAAAAAAAAAGAAAGAAAAGAAAGCTATCACATTCTGGATTTGTCTAATTACTTCTTCATGTAAGATTCAGGTTAAATATTTTCAGCAAAGAGACACAAAATTTAGTTGAACTACCAGCCGGGAAGCCAGGTCTTGTCACTTTGTTAAGGTGGTAACCCTCAGATCTCTTCAGTATAAAGGTACATTTCCTCTTGGTGATTAATGTGTTGGGTTGTATTTTGAGACTGTAAATATCAAGTTCTTTCAGGACTGTTCCCTAGTGTTTTTTTTTTTTTTTTAGTTTTTAAAAATTAACTACTGCCGTATAATTTATATAGATATATATATAATTTATATGATAAACTCTATCCATTTAAAGTGTACAATTTGATAGTTTTGAATGTGTACATGAATAAACTTATCACCAAAATCAAGATCTAGAATATTTCCGTCATCCCCAAGTTCTTCCCATGCCTCCTTGCAATCAGTTCTTGCCCCTCCTTGCACCCAGGCAACCACTAATCTGCTTGCTATTACTAAAGATTAGTTTGCATTTACAGAGCTTTATAAAAATGGAATCAGAATTGGTAGTCTTTTGTGTCTGGCTTGAATCACTGTCAACATATAATGCTTTTGAGATTCAACCATGCTGCTGTGTGTAGCTATAATTCTTCCTTTTGGCCCCTGAGTAGTATTCCAGTAGATGGATGGACCAGTTTGTTTATTCACCTGTTGATGGACACTGGGTGGTTTCCAGTTTGGCTCTCATGAACCAAGCTGCTAGAAAGAGCTGAATAGAAGTCTTTGTGTGAATATGTTTTCCTTTCTCTTGGGCAAATACCTAAGAGCAGGATGGTAAGTGTACATTTAGCTTTTTTTTTTTTTTTTTTTTTTTTTTTTTAAGATTCATTTATTTATGATAGACACAGAGAGAGAGAGAGAGGCAGAGACAGGCTCCATGCCAGGAGCCTGACGTGGGACTCGATCCCGGGATTCCAGCATTGCGCCCTGGGCCAAAGGCAGGCGCTAAACCGTTGAGCTACCCAGGGATCCCCTTCCCCAGTGATTTTAAAATCCAATAATGTTTCTTGCCTGAATCAATTATGCATTTATGTGATTATGTCTATCTCTCCCACCCTTGGACATCATGGGGGACACTTTTAGTTTAACCCAGGTCCTAGCTTCATTAATATAGTCAGTAAAGGGGCATCTGGGTGGCTTAGTGGTTGAGTGTCGTGATCCCAGGGATCAAGTCCTACACAGGGAGCCTACTTCTTCCTCTGCCTATGTCTCTGTCCCTCTGTGTCTCTCATGAATAAATATTTTTTAAAAATTATATATATGTCAGTATATATCTGTTGAATGAATTATGTGTACACACACACACACACACACACACACACACGTCAATAAATATCTGTTGAATAAGGGGAGCCCCGGTAGCTCAGCGGTTTAATGCCACCTTCGGCCTAGGGTATGATCCTGGAGACCTGGGATCGAGTCCCACGTCGGGCTCACTGCATGGCGCCTGTTTCTCCCTCTGCCTGTGTCTCTGCCTCTCTCTGTATCTCTCATGAATAAATAAATAAAATCTTAAAATACGTATATATATAGATACGTCTATATCTATCTATAGATATATATCTGTTGAGTAAATGAAACCTGCAGATTTCTCCCTAACTCCAACAAAAAGTCAGTAAGCTAAAAATTTTTAGACCTACTAATAACTTATCAGGAAGTTTCTATAACCACTTGGTGCCATATCCTGCATTCTCCCACTGAACCAGAGAGGTCAAGCTTGACCTGATTCTGCTGCCCACGGAGAAGCAGTGCCCCTGAAAGCAAATAAAGAGGCCCCTCAGTGTAGGCACTGAAGCCCCAAGGCTCTGCTGTGTGGCTCAATTCCAGGCCCTGTAGGAAAGGCAAATAAAGAGGCCCCTCAGTGTAGGCACTGAAACCCCAAGGCTCTGCTGTATGGTTCAATTCCAGGCCTGTAGGAAAGGGGTTTGAAAATAAATATGTTAATTAACTAGAATTTAAATAAAGATTTGAAAAAAAAATAATTTCAGCTGCAATACTGTACCCAGGTAGGTGTTACCTTGAAAGGCTGAGCCCTGGTCTGGTCACCAGGTAAGAGTCCTTCCAAGAGAGTAGTGGAATGTCAATGTCTCTCCAGCCAAGCTAACCCTGTACTTTATTGATACCATAGGGTCTTCCTATGGTTGATAAAAGACACTGACCCCTCCCAATGGCCAGCTTCCTGCCACATTTGGGTTCTTGGAGCAACAAAACAATCTCTAGTGAAATGAGGTCACAAATGCCAAGTACCCAGTGCAACACCTGGATCAAGCAGGCACTCAATAATGCGTCAGGAATAGAAAATGGGGAGAGTTAATGTGATAGCTGATCATCTTTGGCGTCATTATTTTAAACAGCTGCCAGGCTTCCTTGACTGCAGGGACTTTTTTGTTCCACTGGGACAAACTGAAATGAAGATGCACTAATGAAAGCATGGCCTACTAGTTATTTATATAGTATGGTCTGAATGCATTAGAATTCAAGATGCAGAACAGGGGCTTTCTGCCCATATGAAACTGCTTCTCCCTGGGACAATTTCTTTTCTCAGCCCACTGTGATACTTGCTAGAGCAGTAGTAAGCAAAGCAATTAAGAAAAGGACTATTAGATAGGAAATAATTTTTGCTACTGCCACCCTACCCCCTCCCACTGCCAAAACAAAAAGGTTAAAGAACACAGAAAGAAGGGGCAAGGAGGTCTAGTCTCACACATTATTCAGAAAAATCATTCCTAGAGAATGATATTTTTAGTTCAGTGGCTGATAAGTGAGACCCCGGCCTGGTGAATACATCCAGCAGCGCCTAGATGAGCGCCTAGATGAGATGACCAAGTGAGGATATGGAACAATTAGATCCCTCACACCCTGCTGATGGGAATATGAAAAGGTAGACTCCCTTTGGAAAACTTTTTGGCAGTTTATTAAAAGACGAGGCATTCACCCTCCAGGATACTAGGCCTTCTGGGGTGGGGGACAGTGATGCTTGGAAGCTCCCTAAGGGGGTTTCTATACTGTAGGACATGGATGTTTCCCCCTTCCTATACTTTGGCTCTAAATTGGGCCAGAGACCTGGGATTTAAAACCTTACTTAGTGACTACAATGAGGTGTACAGAGAACATACTTAGCTTGAGAATTTCTTCTCAGGAGGACTGTGAGTAGGCTCTAAATTAAATACTACCCCCAACTCCAGCAAGATGAACTCTGGACAGGACTGAATATTTTTACTTCCTGTTGTGCACTGGAGAGTTCAGATCAGCTTGGCCAATGTTCTCTCTTCACTCAGGAATCACACTGCTGTAGCAGGGGAGTAGGGGCTCCAATCCCCCGACAATTTTCCACATAGAAAAAAGAGGGGGAGTGTTAAGTGTTCTAGGCAGAAATATTACTTCCAGTGGTGACCCCAGAGCAGCTGCAGAAGATCCATGCCCCTTTCCAGCCTGATCATGTAACTATAGCAGAAAGTAAAAGCTGCGATCCTATTAGCACAGAGGTGGTCTCTGAGCCTGGGTTGGGTTCAAAGCATCTGCAAATCAACCCAAAAGCTATTCTACTTATTGACCACTTCTTAAACACATTCTAATTTTAGGAAATATGAAACGAGGATAAGTGAACTGGTCAGAAAGCTAGGGAAAAAAATGACAAGTGCAACCCAGAATGTCAGGAGAAGATCTAAGAATTTGGGAGAAGAGCTCCTGGAAACAGACAGCAGAGGAAGCAAATTTTGAGGAGAGAAGACAGCGATCCTTTCCCTATGGTCTATGTCTAAGAGGAGCTGGCCTGGCAATTTACTCACAAACTAGGAGGAGGAAACAAGGCAGTCACAGGAACCTGCCATGGGCCACCTCTGGAATGTGGAGCTGCCTACAAACAAAGCTTCTCTCCATAAACTCCTCTAGACCTCACCTCCAACTCCTGCCACCCTCTTCTCAGGTCAAAGATTAAAATGCAGTTGGCCTGAAGATGGAATTAAAATAATGATGCCCAAGGTGTATACAGTGTTAAATTAAAAAATAAGCTGCAGAACAGTATGCAGATGATCTCCTGTTTTTAAGCATTTTGGGGGAGGGGGTAATATTAACAGAAAACATAATCCAACTATTAATGCAGATTACTGCCGGAGACTGGGACTGTAAAGGACTTTCACTTTCTGTGATATATCTGAATTTGTAATAATTTTTACTGCAAGCAAGCTTATTACTCTTGTAATCAGAAAAAACAGTAAGGTGACAGGATGGTTCAAGTTGTCGCAATGGTCATGCTACTGCCTCTCCAACGCAAGGTCTCAGTTGGTAGGTTTTCACCACTACAGCTGCCTGGGACACTGGCTGTGAAGTGGCAGGTGGGGAACAACCCAGTTCCTGAGGCACAAGGACAAGGACAGAGGCTGCTTTCTGGGTTTCTCACTGGATTTCTTTCCCACCACAGTAGGCAGGAGTGTGAGCTTCTTCTTCTTTTTTTTTTTTTTTAAATTTAATTTTATTTATTTATGATAGGCACACAGTGAGAGAGAGAGAGGCAGAGACACAGGCAGAGGGAGAAGCAGGCTCCATGCACCGGGAGCCTGACGTGGGATTCGATCCCGAGTCTCCAGGATCGCGCCCTGGGCCAAAGGCAGGCGCCAAACCGCTGCGCCACCCAGGGATCCCCAGGAGTGTGAGCTTCTAAGCACACTGCCTTTGAAGGTGATGATACAATATTTTATTTGCCAGGACAAGCCAAGTGCCAAAATGTATGAGACAGATACAAAAACTATGGATTTTGACTTTGAGACTTGGGGCAGACCTGGCAAACACAATACATTTGGAGCGTCCTCTCCAATCAGCTAGACTGACTGCCTGAATGATCACATGGACATGACTCATAGGACAATTTCTACATTGAGCGAGTGAGCGAGAGGATAGAGAAGTCAGGTGGCAGCAGAGGCTCTCCTCAAGTGCAAGTTCAGTAAAAGTTAGTCAGACCTGGGAGAACACCTAATCCATAATTCATTCAATCATTCAACAAAATCTCATTAGTCTGAAGCCTCTGCTCAGATAGAAGTTACACTATGAGGTAGCCATGGGTGGTGTCAGAAGGGGGCTGAGGATGATAGAGAGGTACAGACAGCATGCCACAGAAGGGGACATTCTACAGGACAATTGTCTAGACTTTTCAAATAAAGTCATCATTCAAAACAGAACAAAACAAAGGCAGAAAGAACTGTTCTGGATTGAAAGAGACAAAGGAGGCAATAGCCAAATGTGCTGTGTATACTGCTTGGATCTTAGAACAAAATCTTGGCTATGAGAGTTTTAAGTCAACTGAGTAAATTTAAACATGCAACACATGTAAAATACTACTGAATTAATGCTATTATTCTTAAAAGTGATAATGTTATTGCAGTTATGGAAGAGAAACTCCTAAAGCTTAGGGATATATGCTGAGAGTTTTAGGAGTGAACTGATGTGGCATCTGCGGCTTATTCTCAAATGGTTTAACAACAATAAAAATTACGGTAAGAAAGGGCAAATGTGGCAAAATGTTAACACCTGGTGAATACTGGCTGATCATCATACCACTCTTCTAACTCTTTAATGGGTTTTACTGTATTTAATTTAGAAGCTGGGGAGAAGGGGATCCCGGGGTAGCTCAACGGTTTAGCACCTGCCTTTGGCCCAGCGCGTGATCCTAGAGTCCCAGGATCGGGTCCCACATCGGGCTCCCTACATGGAGCCTGCTTCTCCCTTTGCCTGTGTCTCTGCCTGTCTCTCTGTCTCTCATGAATAAATAAATAAAATCTTTTTTTTTTTTAAAGGAAGCTGGGGAGAAAAGTCAAGTCATGGATATTTACATTTAATGTAGAGTCTAATGGGTAGCAGAAAGAACCAAATGTATGACTGGTGAAGCTAAAGCCACAACCAGCACACAATGAACCTAAGACATGTGCCACACTCAGCACCTTGGTGCAAGTCCCCTGGAATCCGGGTGGCAGCCAATGCAGGCAGGTCCTATCGCCACTCTCAGTTTATGGATGAGCAAATGGCAGAAAAAAAAAACGATTCTAAACCTGGTCTAACTGCAGATCTGAGGCTCTGTAACAGTATTCCAAAATGCCTGTCCTAGCTAATCTTCTTCTTTAAGTACATCAGGAGAAAATGCTACATGAGCCCCCAAACAGGGGAATGGTTAAATAATCTGTGATCCAGCTATTTCCTGGAACATTATGCAGCAATTAAATGTCCTATTCTTTGAGGCAGAGCCCTCTGCTTGCTAGGTGGGATTCTGCACGATTCATCAATACTTAATAAAACCAGTTAGATCTTCAAATTAAAAAAAAAAAAGTCCTATTTTCACAAGTATTTAATGACAGGGAGCATGCTCATGTAACAATGTCTGGTTAAAAAAGCAGTGATTCTCAGTGCACCTGGGTGCTCAGTCAGTCGAGCATCTGACTTCAGCTCAGGTCATGATCCTGGGGTCCTGGGATGGAGCCCCATGTCTGGCTCCCTGATCAGTGAGGAATCTGCTTCTCTCTCTGCCCCTCCCTCAGCTCGTACGTGCCCGCTTGTTCTGTGTCTCAAAAAAACAAAAACAAAAACAAAAAAACAGTAATTCTCAAAAAACAGTCCTCCAATCCACCTCTTGGTTACTGAATTCTTTTTCTGTAGGAAAACAGGAGTAGGTAAGCTGGTAAACTCAGGGGTCTTTTGCCTCATCTAAGTTACGCTAAAAATCTTTTGAGAACTATCATACTGCATACTCTGAATTATGTAAAAGTAAAAACCAACACACATATGCAGAGAATAAGGCTATAAGGAAATACAGAAGACCATTAACAGTGGTATTCACTAAGAGGAAGATCAATGAATCTTTAAATTTGTTTTCATAGTTTTTGTCACCTCTATAATGAACATGCCTAAATCTTATGAAGAAGAAAAATATTATTTTAGGGAAAAGAGTACAGAATGCCCCCCGACACACACTAAATTCAGAGATACAAGGTTTAATGTTTTTCCTGAAATTCTACAAAAGTACAAACTAATGCCAACAAGGGGAAGTATATAAGCAAAATTTAAAAGGAGGAAGGAAGGAGGGTTGGAAGTAAGGAGAGAGGGAAGCAAGTAAGCAATGGAATTAAGGTATTCCAGGATGAATATATATATATTAATCAACAAGTAATATATATTGTGTGCCACACTCAGGAGACCAAGAACCAAGAATCCTGTTCCCAGCAAGTTGAAATGTGCCTGAGCACCACCAGGGAGGTTGCATTCAAAGGGCTACTGGGGGTGGGGGAGTCTTGAAGAACAAGGACAAGTTCCAAAAGCAAGGAGGAATGTGGGATACATTTCACACCACACGAAGGGTGCATGAAAAGCAGAGAAATACAAAGAAGTTCTGCTTGTATTCTTGTAAAACAATTTAAAAGTTAATGCTTGTTGTAGTATAAAACAGAAAATGGGGAAAGAGAAAAAGAACGAAGGGAGAGAGGACAGAGGCAGGAAAGCAGGCAGACAGCCATAATGATACTGCATATGGGAGGAGGCAAGACTGTGGGCCATAGTTGGTAGGCAATGAGGCAGTAAGAGGAGGTTTACAACAGAGGAACTATCATGTAATCAGGAAAGACTGTGGACCCTGGGCTCAGCGGTTTAACACCTGCCTTTGGCCCAGGGCGCAATCCTGGAGTCCTGGGATCAAATCCCATGTCGGGCTCCGGGCATGGAGCCTGCTTCTCTCTCTGCCTGTGTCTCTGCCTCTCTCTCTCTCTCTCTCTAAAATCTTAAAAAAAAAAAAAAAAAAAAAAAGGATAAGACTCTGGAGGGTGATGGTGGGGAAGTGGAAATGAGATGGGAAGGGAGAGACAAGAGATGACAAAGTAGAAGTGACAGGCTTAGGAACTGATTGGAGATGACCCTGAAGCTCCAAGCTTTTTGGTGATAGAGCAGACAGTGGTCCAGTCTCATAGAGCTTTAAGGAAAGCAGCAGGTTGGTAGTACCTGGTGGTAAAGCCTTATACCCCAAAGAATTCACAAGTAGAAGGGCAAGGAGAGTTTTATTTTATTAGTGGAGATTAAAAAGTGCATCACAGTCCAAGTGTGACAGAAGCAAGGTGGGTGGGGTAGGTCAAGACCACTGACGTGCTCAGCTAGAGGGCATGTGGGTAACATCTGGGCACCTCAGGCTACCCTAGGTGAGCCACTTGAGGAGATCATTCATACAAGGGTCCCCTGAAAAGAGAAAGCTCTCCCTGACAAGAGAAAATCAACTAATAAATGCTGAAGGAATCAAGGAGTAAAACTACGGGGAAAGAGTAGCTTTGCAGTGGCAAAGCTTAGTACACACCACCACCTTAACCAAAGGATCAAAGTGAACACTGCCAGTGATGGGCCAAACTGACATCATGTGCCACATGGTGTGATGCACTGAGGACACGGCATCACTTGCCTTCTGTCTCTGCCCAAGGTGCAAATATGAACCTAATCATGAGGAAAACATCCAACCAACCAACCAAAAAACACCAAAACTGAGGAGGGACCTCCTACAAAATAGCTGATCTGTATTCTTTAAAACTATCAAGACTGTGGGGCACCTGGGTGGCTCAATCAGTTAAGTGTCTGTCTTAGGCTCAGATCATGATCCCAAGGTCCTATGATAGAGCCCCATGTTGGGCATCCTGCTCAGAGGGGAATCTTTTTCTCTCTCTCTCCCTCTACTGCACCCTCTGCTTGTGCTTGCTCTCTCTGTCAAATAAATAAAATCTTTAAAAAACAAAAGACCATCAAGGCCATGAAAAACAGATCAACTAAACTGTTCTAGATTAAAAGAGACTAGAGACTTGACCAAAAAAAAAAAAAAAAAATCTATCATGTGGTCCAGGGTTAGCTCCTAGACCAAAAAAATGTTTATGTTTTCCTATAAAGGACATTACTGGGACAACTGATGAAATAAAAACATCCACAGATTAGGTAGGTCAGTGTTTAACATCTTAATTTTGATAACTGCTCAGTAGTTATGTAAGAGAATATTTTTAGAAAATACCCACTGAAGTAGTTAGAAGTAAAGGTGCATCAGATCTGCAAACTTTCAAACATTTCAGAAAAAAGATACACACACACACACACACACACACACACACACACACACACACACAGAATGGTATGGGAAAACTGGTAAAATACTGGCATTTAAGGAACCTAGAACTTTTTGTAACTTTCAATTTGCTTAACCTTACAATTTTTGTACCTTTCCAATAAATCTAAAATAATGTCAAAACAAAAAGTCCAGGAAAAAGTGTCCTTCTCCTTTGTGAGATAACACAAACTGTCTCTCTGGAGTGCTAGGTCATTAAGTCACCTGAATTGAATCTTTGTGCAGATTTTCTCCTTGCCCAAGGGAGGTGCCAGAAAGAAACGGATATAAAACCAGTGTCAAAGAGATGGACATTGAGAAAAGGCTTTGGGGACAGAATGGACTAAACAAAGCTACAGATCTGTTATGACTGCGCAAAGTGCTTACTGTGATTCAACCCTGGTGTGTTGCAGAGAAAACCCTGGAAATAACTACAAAGTCTTTAGCAGGCTTCAACTTGAAACCTATTTTCCCTGATTTGGCACATCTTAAGTAAATATTAACACTGTCACGCAGCTTAATAGGATGCTGTTGAAATTATCAGTAGAGCCTGCTAGGCTGTGCACACCACACAATACTTAATATCATCACAGATAACACCGGAATCGAAAAAACACAGAGGAAGGCTCTAATCCTTACCTTGGTTTTAAATTAGTTTAAGCCTATATTCTTGAGCTCAACTGCTAATGCTCAAGAACTGACAATCATATGCCTCCTATACTACCTTCTCCTCAAACTCATCAGCTTTTGTTGAGAGAGCTCATGCTCTTTATCTCAAATAAAATCTTAAAAAAAAAAAAAGAACAATATGGAAAATATTAAGACTGTTGGTCTTTGTGACAACATCAAGTTGACAGTGGAGCTGAAATATGGCTGCCTGACCAGAAAATATCCAAGGATCCTCACTGGTTTTTTAACCTCAGGAAAAAAATTGTCAATAATGAATCTCAGGTACCTGCTCAATGGCCAAGGGCTATAACAGTCACAACCACTCCTTCATTGCATTAAGCCAAACTACACTACGGTTTGTGTCCAGTACAGTGTGGCAGACACAATAATAGGACCCTTCCCTTGCCCTCAAGCAGCTGACAAGGACACAAACAGACTGCACATCATGACAGGTGTCTGAGGGAGCACGGAGGAGGCACCTAACACCAGCCACAGCTGCAATCCTGGAAACAGGATGCTCCATACACTGTAAGGTTTAATAGATCCCATATGACAGCCTCAAAACTACGCACAGATGGAGGATCCTAAGTCTGACAGCTGTCTAGATTGCTTAGCTTCTTCTCAGAAAGCATCTCACATTTAAGAAGAAATGATCCTAGAGTCTCCAGATGACTCAGCCTGCTGGAAGATATACAGTGAAAGTGGTCGTCCACTCTGAGGTAGCACTCTTACCTGTGGCTTCAATGTACTCAATACATCTCTCAATAAAAACAGGGATGGGCTTCTCTGGAGTCACGACAGTTGTCAAAGGCACCCCAAAATAGTTACTCTCCCAGGTTGCCTTTGTGATGGATGGCCGGGGTTTGGGCTTTGGTTTCTGCACAGGAAAGAGAAAAGAAAGCACACAAAAAAAGTAAGTATCAACATGCAACTCAAACATCAGTAAGGCTTCCAGAAGGGAACTCACGGTGGTGTGGAAACTGCTAGAAAGACTCCAAGCAGGATACAGACCCACTTGTTCATCTCACTAATTTTTTATTTTCTAACCTCCAAATATCACACAACATACCAGCAAGTTGACACAAGTCACACCTCGAGTCTGAGACTATACTACCAAAACAAAGGTGTTTATAAGAAGCAGGCTGTGTGTAATTAATAACAATGAGATGACTATCCACATCCTTTATCGGGGTGCCCTGGAGTAAACAGGAAGTTTTCCAAACATCCATAAGGATAATGAATGTTATATACTCAAAGATGGCTAAAATCTTTAAAAAGATAAAAGATAGAATTGAGAATGAGTAATTTCCTCCTTTCCAGAAAAGAAACAGAGCATACATTCTGCTAGGGCTGAAAGCTCCAAGTGAGAATTTCCTTCACTATATTGGCCTGGGGTTAATCCTCCAGTGGCTTCAGAATTGGGAAAGGGTAAAACAAACTAATCAAATGGGACAAAAAAGATAATACTGTCTCTTTCCCAGCAATCTCCTTCGTCACTAGGAGCAGCAACAGCAGAGTAACACTAGTTGAGGGCTCTTGCTAGGTACCAAGCAAGTCCCAAATATTATTTCTTTTAAACCTCATGACATTCCACTTTACCAAGGAAAAATGTCCCATGTGCCTCAATGACACAACTAGTAAGTGACAGTGCTGGGATTCAAACCCAGGAGAGTTTGTCTCCAAAGCTCACCTCATAAATGCTACTGAGATACTCTGCTCCAAAATTATTCAATCCTTTTGATGCTCACACGAAGAAAAAATGCTCTAAACAAATGGTACATTTCCTAAAAGCCACAAAAATACACCTGAAATTTTGGCCTTTTGGTAAAATAGCTACTCAGGATGAGGGTAACCAAAGAGAATCAAGGTAAATGGACTCAGGGGTAGCTCCAGCATTTCAGTTTCATTTCCAAGTTAATGAGACCAAATTAACAGGGCAGATTTATTACAAATGTACCAACCAATATACTTAAAGGTATTTAGGGATGGGGCACCTGGGTGGCTCAGTCAGTTTGGCAACGACTCTTGGTTTCGGCTTGAGTTGTGATCTTGGGGTTGTGGGATCAAGTCCCATCAGCAGGCTTTGCGTTCAGAGGGGAGGTCTGCTTCCCTTCTCCTTCTGCTCCTCCCCTGCTGGCACCCATGCACTCTCTCAAATAAATAATTTTTAAAAAGCATTTAGGGGATCTTTGCATAAAATCCACTAAACGGGATAACTAACTAGCTAGGTCAGGGTCAACCATTCTCCTTTCCTTATCCTGCCCATCCTCATTCCTTCTGGTACCTCTACTTATATGGGAACAAATCCCTTCCTGTTTAGTCTGAGATTTTTTGAGGACTTCCTGTGCAAACAAGAGGCAAAAAAAAAAAAGAACAGCTGAGAATAAAACGTACACCAAAGAAGGAATGAGCCCATCTGGGCTACTGGCTGATATTACCTGTAATGATCACCCAAAGGCACAGACAATCCAATTTTAATAGAGCCTGCTAACTGATTTAGTCAGAAAGACTCTAATGCAATGTGAGTTGATCTTGGGGTCCCAGAGAACCATGCCCTCCACAAGCTTACCCTTGTCCCTGTCCTGCCCCTCATAAAACCAGCCATACAGCCTCTCAGGTTGCAGGGAGTGGCTGCTATGTCTAGGCTCTGACCTAGACTTTTCACCAAAGAAATAAGGAAAAGGAAAGTAATAATTTATGATGTGTCTTTACATGAGATAGTTTAACCAATCTAGACTCTCTTGTTGGCATCTTCTACTTACATGAAGTACAACATAAAGAATTTAAGGGTTGAAATCTTTTTTTTTTTTTTTTTAAGATTTTATTTATTCATGAGAGACACACACAGAGAGAGAGAGGCAGGGACACAGGCAGAGGGAGAAGCAGGCTCCACGCAGGGAGCCCAATGTGGGACTTGATCCCGGGTCCCCACGATCACACCCTGGGCTGAAGGCAGGCACCAAACCATTGAGCCACCCATGGATCCCCTAAGGGTTGATATCTTAACAGACCTGTGTTTGAATCCTGACAGACAAGTCCTGTGACTCTGGGTAAGTGACGTTTCTGGGATGGCACCTCCTCACAAGGTGGTCTCGTACCTAGCATACAGTAGCAATCCAGTGATTCCAGGAAAGAGAGGGGGGAGTGCTTCTGTTGTCACACATTGTTGCAACTGGATAATCATTGAGTCAAGCTATGCTCTCCCTTAAAAATGCCATATAGTTCAAATTATTAGCTACAGAATCTGAATATAGAAGGAAGCCCATCTGGATTTCAGCGACATTCTTTTTATCAATCCTGCAGAATTTGCCTGTCAAAACTAACACAACAGCACTGTTCTTTAATAAAACTGATGCTCCTAAATAAAGTTTTAAGGAATTAAAAAATGGAACTTTAAGAGAAGCTGCAAGGAAGCAGCTTTTCTAATCACCATAAAGCCTTCTAACCATAGTTCTAATAAAGACATAATAAATTTTAATCTTATACTTCCTCCACCTTCTCAATGATGATGATGTGTGTTCTAACAACCTAAGTTAGCCAGAAAATTTACCCCTTCATCAACTGATGAGTACTATGCACTGGACCCTTGCTTAAGGTCTTCAGATATATTATTTCATTTCAGATTTACAATAGATCTGTGTGTGAACCCTATTTTACAGATGAAGAAGCTGAGTCCTAAAAACATTCAGTTACTTGCCCAGGTCAGTTCTGACTGCAAAACCTGTGCTCTTACCACTGTGATTCATTGCCTTCCTCTGAAAAATTCCCAGGAGAGGCGGAATGAATAAATGGATAACGGTATAAATGATGAAGGGTACACTGACAATCTGGAGAATTTCTTTTTTTTTTTTTTTTTTTTTATTTTTTTTTTTTTGGAGAATTTCTAAGGTAATAAAGACCCACTCATAAAATTACCAGGGATCTTTAAGCTGGAAAAAGAAAGAACAGAGCACTCTGACAATTAATTCAAATTGCTACAGGACTATCTCACGGAAAGAAAGATTATTTTATATGGTTCCAAAGGGTTATGTTGGGAGAGATGAGGAGAACACCGACAATTTCGGCCAATATAAAGAGAAAAAAAAAAAATCCCCAGCTGTTTAAAAAGGAAGAGACTGCTCTGTAAATATTCAAAGCGGAGACAGCAAACTATCCGCCATAGCCATTGTCAAGGAGTTTCTGTCACTTGATGGAAGGCTAAATTAGACAACTGCCCTTATCCCTTTCACCCCAAAGAATCCAAGATCTAGTTCAGTGCTTCAACTTGCAAGATGTGGGAATGAAAGTAAACTGTGGAGGGATCCCTGGGTGGCACAGCGGTTTGGCGCCTGCCTTTGGCCCAGGGCGCGATCCTGGAGACCTGGGATCGAATCTCACGTCAGGCTCCCGGTGCATGGAGCCTGCTTCTCCCTCTACCTATGTCTCTGCCTCTCTCTCTCTCTCTCTCTCTCTGTATGACTCTCATAAATAAATAATAAAAAAATTAAAAAAAAAAAAAAGAAAGTAAACTGTGGCAATAGCATCAATCTCCCTTGCTAAATGACATGGATTCTCTCTCTCAGATTTAAACAAACTCTGGGTTACACCTCCCAAGAAGTAACTCAATGGTCTGTAGAGTGTCACAAAATTGGGATACTAAACTTTGCTAGTAAGGAAATCAGACTTTGTGGTACATGCCAAGAAGTGGGCCAGATTGCTGATATAACAAGCAACACATCAGGCACCTGAAGGGTTACTGGGCACATGTCAGATGGAAAAGCCACTCTGGTGAGTGGCCTGCCAGCTGTCTCAGTCTCCGGTCAGACATGGGTCGCTCATTATGGAGTCCCTGGGGCACTCAGAGCAGCAGGCCCTTGGAGAGGAGAAAGTAACACCACCCCAACATCAATCTTCTTTTGAGGGCACTCACATAGCAGGCTGAATTGAAAAAGGCATCTAGCCAGAGGAAACCAAACCCTGAGAATAATCCACACATCTGTGGCTCTAAGTTTAGAGTCTTACTGGGTTAAAAATGGAAAATAGTGATTAATTAGTAGTGGTCATGTGCAGGACACTGCTAGGTGCTCTGCACAATTATCTGAAACCTCACAACCACCTTCTAGGTAACAGTTATTAGCTAGCACCATTTCAAGGTGAGAAAACAGGCTCAGAGAGATTCACACCTAGCACCGGGAGAGCCAGGATCCAGACACTAGTGATCTGTGAACACCAAAGGGCCTCTTTTCCCTATGTGAACTCTATAATGTATATGTGCTCCCGAAGCAAGCACTGTGAACTCTATGATGAAATGCCATGACAGAAACAAAGCACTGGGTCAGTTTGAACCACCTTCATTTTGTCCTTTGGATAGATATATTCTTTGCATGAGTACCATAATCCATTGTTCCTTACTTCAATTTCCTTAAAAACATGCCTGATTCTTAGTTTTGATAATAACAGGTGGCAAAGGAAACAAAGAAATGAACCAAAGTTTACACCAGTGTGTCACTGTAAAGAAAAGGTGACTGGAATTTGCCGCTGGCCCCTTGGCTTTTGAAACAAGGAAAGAGAGCATCAAGGGAAACTCCCAACTTCGGTGGACTGGAAAAATATCTGTTACCTGCCTGTGGGGTGGTAAGCCCAGTCCATGGCCCCTCCAAGTCCAAGGGCAAGAAAAAGGTTAGAATGCCAGCCAAAGAATGAGAAGCATCCCAGAGCAGGACCCTTTTCATCAGGCTGCAAGATGATTGGGTTCTAAGGCCTGGCATGTAGCAGACACTCAATAAATTTCCTGAACAAAAACAATTTTCAGCAATGCAGAGGGCCAATACTTCTTTATATTCTTTCAAGTTTAGCTGAGATGAGGACTATCTCTGTATGTGCAGAGGCTTTTTCTTCTCCTAACATAGTGCTGCTCTTGGGAAGATGTGAGGAGGTGAGGCTCAGGAGGACCATTCATACTGACAGGACCATCCCAGACTCCCTTTTAAAAAAAAACAGCTGAGGTGATCAATTCCTTATATCACTTCGTGGCCATGAATAAAGAATAGTTATTTATTACACATACAACGATGTTATTATTGGACTCAGTTCCTAGAGAACAAGCATCTTAGCATTTTTTTTAGCATTTTTCTTTTTTAATGAATTATGTCCAAACTCACATAGCAAACTAGCAGCAGAACCAATATTGCAACCAAAGTCATCTCTCACCCTCAACAAACTCTAACTTGTAAGTGAAGAGATACATCCCTAGCAAACAAAGCCAATCTAGAGATGGGTAATAACTGAGCCACAAAGAAAAAGAGTCTCCCACAGCTTCAATGGAGAGGTCAGCTATTCTTTCCAGATGAAGAACATTTTATCTTTTGTGGGAAGAGCAGGTACTTATTTGGTGACCCTGGGCTGACAACCTTAAAATATCCTCTCCTAGTCTCTATAAAATACCCTTAATACATATAAAATTACTTATCCAGATTTTAGAGAGTTAGAAAATATGATCACTACAGTTGTACCACCTAGCACAGTCTTTTATTTATTAAAAATATTTTATTTATTTATTCATGAGAGACACAGAGAGAGAGAGAGAGAGAGAGAGAGAAGCAGAGACACGGGCAGAGGGTGAAGCAGGCTCCACTCCATGCAGAGAGCCTAATGTGGGACTCGATCCCAGGCCTCCGGGACCACACCCTGGGCCGAAGGCAGTGCTAAACCGCTAAGCCACTGGGCTGCCCTAGCACAATCTTTTAAATGCATGGTAACCCATCTAATAAAGGAAATAAACAGAACTCAGGCTATTGGATTCCTCTCCTATCTCCCCCCAAAGGACGAATGTCATATACTGAATATAGTCTGGAACAGGAACAGTGTCCTCTGAACGAGGACAATTCTCTCTCTCTAGAGTGATACTTAGCAGAGCCCCAGAGAGTCAGTCTCTCTCTCTCTCTCACACACACACACACACACACACACACACACACACACACACACACACGGTTCGTCATATTGTGTAGTGGGAGACCCTGGACTAAATATAACTGGTAGGATTTTTAGGAAAACCAAAAGATCCATACAGTACATTACTATAGGTTTCCCCCAAAGCACCTTCTTGCATTCTATATTCAACATTACAGCTCTCTGATTAGCAACGATTGTCTCATAATTTCCAACAGAGCTTCAAAACAACCTTTTCAATCAAGTTCCTCATTCATGCCCCAAATGTATTCTTGGTTAATTGGTGCTCCCCTTCTGGCTCTGAAAAAAAATTTAAGCCCAAGTTTAAGAGAAAACCTGAGTGGACTTGTTCTCACTGTCAAAGTCTATGAAAGCACAAATGCTTATTAGACTCGGTCTCCTTTACACTGGCAGTCAGTATTATGTATTATGACTGGGTCATCCTGGAGCATCTTTATTTAGGGATTGAACAGGAAATAGCATAAAGTCTTGGCCTTCCCAGCATCCCTAATCCTCTGCCATGATATGGGAAAAGAAAGATATGTCATCTCCTCACAGGCCCCAAATAAAGTAAGACCACAGCTTTTTGCTCTTGAAAGGTATGAAGCCTGGCAAATCTGGGTCAATCTCTGCCACTATCTCAAAATGAACATGGGGGCTAGCTAGAAAGGAGGGTCCACTAGTTCCAGGAAAGTTTTTTGTTTTTTGTTTTTTTTTTTAATTTATGATAGTCACACACAGAGAGAGAGAGACAGGCAGAGACACAGGCAGAGGGAGAAGCAGGCTCCATGCACCGGGAGCCCGACGTCGGATTCGATCCCGGGTCTCCAGGATCGCGCCCTGGGCCAAAGGCAGGCGCCAAACCGCTGCGCCACCCAGGGATCCCTCTAGGAAAGTTTTTTTACAAACATCCTGCGTGATCCAACACTCACTCATTGGATTTGGATTTCCCAGAGTTATAGGTCAGTTTTTATCTGCTTGCCTCCTCTCAAATACTGAATAAAAATGCATTCAGAAGACCTTTTTCTATGGAAGCAGAGGTGATTCTTCACTCTGACTGAAATAATTTGGGTCCCTACCAAGATATTTCAGTATCACTAGGTGGTGGATGAGAACAAGTTGGTTCAATGATGATCAGAGCAATTCTCTGCTCTTTGAAAAATAGATATGGGTTGCCTATTGTAATTTTTTTTTCTTTTTTTAAGAACAGGTGTGCTATAAGCTAGGGCCCATAGTTAAAGATAGTCTATTTTTGTCATCAAAAACACACTACAGCAGCTCTTTGGGCTTTAAATAAACTGAGAAAATGCGTGACACCAGTTCAAAACAATTTCTCAAAGTTCCAGTTGCTATTTCAGTGTCTCCATGCCTTTTTTGTCCTTTACTCAACTAGACTCTGAAGCCAGAAACAAACAGCACCAGGCTATTCTTAGGGGGTACTGGGGGAAATGGATTTTTTAAAGATAATAATCACAGTCCTTTGTCTGTAAACAAATTAACTAGATTGATTTAGTGGTCCAAATGTGTCCCTGGCTATTGAATATTACCATCTTTCTTGTAGGCTGGACTTTAAAAGCCCACTGGAAGTCGAAATCAGAAGAGCAGATTAAAAAATCTCCACTCCTCCATTTAGTAACTAACGTGGGCAGTGGCAACAGGACAATTCATGGTACTATACCTGGCAAGCAGTAAGTATTCAGTACATTTAGGGAAGTACAAGACCCTTCCCATGGTATTCGCAGACCTCACTCTCTGCAGTAGCTCCTCTAGATTTCTTTCAAGTTTTTTCTTCCCTCATGCTCCAGGTTCCATACTGTTTTCTCAAGAGCTCTCCCCACAAAACCTCCATCTTCACTGCCTTTGTCCTCCTCACCCTGTAAGTCTCTACTCAAATACTATTTCCTTGGGGACCTTTCCAGCTATCCTGGCTGAAGTTAAAACTCCTTGCTCTACAATGCCTTAGTACTCTGTACCTCCCCTCTGGCAGTATCCAAAATGGATGTCAACACATGTTTAAAATCCATCATCCTGGGGCACCTGGGGGGCTCAGTCCATTAACCGTCTCCCTTTGGCTCATGTCATGATCCCAGAGTCCTGGGATCAAGTCCCTTGTTGGGCTCCCTGCTCAGAGGGAAACCTGCTTCTCCCTCTCCCCTTCTGCTCCTCCCCCTGCTTATGCTCGCTCTGTCAAATAAATAAATAAAACCTCTAAAATCCATCATCCCTATGGTGGTAAACTAGATAAACACACACACACACACACACACACACACAGTACTCAGCACAAAGCCAGGTAGGTGCACAAATGCTCTCTCTAAATGCCCATGCCCGTGCAAAGAACGTTTCTTTCCAAAAATGGATGAAGGAGCATATGCTTTTGGAGCAAAAGGACTTCTTTTTAAAAGATAACAATCGGGGGATCCCTGAGTGGCTCAGCGGTTTAGTGCCTGCTTTTGGCCCAGCACGTGATCCTGGAGTCCCGGGATCGAGTCCTGCATCGGGTTCCCTGCATGGAGCCTGCTTCTCCCTCTGCCTTTGTCTCTGCCTCTCTGTGTATCTCTCAAGAATAAATAAATAAAATATTTTAAATAAATAGATAGATAGATAGATAGATAGATAAATACAATTATTTCAGGAATCAGAAAATCCAAGGTCAAGTAGGCACCCCTGCCCCATTTTTAAGGCCACGGTATTTATCTGGCCTTATAGCTCACTGAGTAGGACTAGCCTTTTCTGAAGCACACACTGAGAGTCTTTCCTGAGCAGATTACAAAGAGCTCATATTTCATACCATTCAGCTTGTCTGTCAAAATGCAACATCTCTCCCTAGGGAGCTAGCAGTCCAATTCCCCAGCTGGTTTTTATTCACACTAGAAACTTTAACTCCGTTCTAGGCCTCACAAAATGAGAGCTGTGTCCACACAAAGCCACAACAACCAGCCGATTCACTGAATCCAATGAAATAAGCCAATTCACTAGGGGGGGACACAAACTGTCAAACTGGTTACTTGGTGCCTTATAGACCAAACAATGCGTGATTGAATTGGTTTGCTTTTCAATAGGTTGTCTTGTCATGTGGTAGCTACAGTGAGTGAAAGATTTTCTTTATCATTCTGTTTTGTCTTTTTTTTTTTTTTAACACAAAGATAAGAGCACATCAGATAGACGGGTGAATAGCCAATAATGTCTTCTCTTTAAATCCATGGTCAAACACACTAAATTCAGCAACTCGAGCTTGCCCAAAAGGCACATTTTGTGAAGCAAGACGCCCCAGCTTGTTTTTTTGGTTTTAAAGTAAGACCCTGCCGGTCCTGATCTCATCTTTGCAAACGCATGGTACTGAGAGACAGAGACCATGTGCAACACCAACTCTTTACAGACAAAGCATCTATTCATGGGCCCCACTGAAGTGCAATCGTAGATTTTCAATTTCATTCAGTTGAGTGCGGAAGGCTCCCACTATGAGGGTGGGTTGCTAAATGGTTCAGCTGGGAAAAGGACCCAGACTGACAGTAAGCTTTACAGTCTGCACTTTCATTAACAGAAATGAAAGCGATTCCCTCACTCCAGCTCCAATTTTACAGTAAAGAGCTAATCTAGCAAATCAGCCCAGGGAAACGGGCAATTTCTCTTTCTCCACATCACACTGGTACCCAGAGCATAGCTTTTGTTGTCGTTGTTAGGGCTGTTGCTAGGGTAAGTGCTGAGAGCAGCTAAGTAATATAGAGTGTTAAAAACTTACACAAAAGGGAGGGACACTATTGATCCCCCAAGCCCTCAGCTAGACCAGGACAGCACTCTCCTCTCCTTCAATGACATACACGTTTTTCCTTTCCTCGGCCACTTCTTCAGTCCTACTTACTCTTTGAGGTGAATCATGTGCCCCCAGTCCCAGTGAGGGAGCAGAGGAGTTGGGATTTGACTTTAAGCGCCCCTTACCCTTGCCCATTCCCGAACCTGAGCTGCTAATCATGCCACACACTACACTACCTTAAGTGCCCATGGCATGGGATTTCCATTCTGCCCAGACACAGCGCCCCCTGGGCGGACCAACTATTTTCAGCAGCTGTGCAGGCCTTGCTGCCTCAACTAGGAGCTATGGTCTGGGCAAGGATCTGTGCCATTTCCCCAGTGGTATCTGGCATGCAGGAGGCACTGTGTTTTCCATTACCAACTGGCTCCCCCCTCACTTCAAATAAATACTGTATTGCTTTGTCATGCCAATAAAAATCAAAGGCCAAATCCCCCACATAGAGGTTGGCTTGGCATTCTCTGCCCCATGGTATCTTGCTTTTCCAGTAAAACAAGTGTCAGTCTGCTTTCTTAAGGCAGCAATTTTAATAGGAGGTTTGCCTCAACAGAGAAGAGAATAAAAGGCTCTGCTTATCTCTGCACTAGGATGACAAAACAGCTACGTTCATTTCAAAGCACCATTTTCCAAGGCAGGAAGACAGTTTCACCTTTTACTCACACTTTCCAAAGGATACTCCTGACTTACTTCTGGCACGCTATTGCTCTTGGGCCAGAGATCATTTTTATTTGACTTGAAGAGGTGTGGCCCACATAACTAACAGACAGGAAGTTGATCACTTCTTGCATGCTGACCCAGCAACCCAGTGTAAGGAAGTTCTAAGTTAGGAAGTGGCTCCTTAAAAACATGGACACCAGCTATGTTCTGCTGAGCCTACCTTGTGTGTTCTTTAAAGCATGGCTTGTTTGGGAATGTGTTTTAAAAGCATTATCTTCAACAAGTATTTTTTTTTTTTCAACAAGTATTAAAAATGTAGCTAGAAGCCAGAAAATTAGTTGTAATTCAATGTGCTATTATACCACCTTCCTAATTCCCAGGTGTGTGAACACCCCCACAAATTAAGACTGTCAGCATTTAGATAAGCTATTCTGGTAACAGTCTTCATCAGGGGTGGAGGAGGAAGAGAAGAAAGTCAAAATGTTCAAAATGTTTGGATTCCAGTATCGTTAAACAGGAGAGCTTTGAGGAAATACTAGGAGCCAGGTGAGGCTACTTTCTGACTTCCTAAGAACGGTTTTCTATGGGTCTGCCCACTACTAATCCTTCCAGAACAAAATATTGAAGGCAGATGAAGGAATCCAAGTGGAAAAACAAAACAAGGGAAAAATCAAATGCCTATGATATTTACTAACATTCAATTCAGAGTGGGAGGGAAACAGAACACCCAACGATACTGCCCTGGCCTTTCTGAAACTACACAAGTAAAAAATTCTGGAAGCTTCAGCCAACGGTGATTGGGGAGCACTCTGTATGTTATCAGGGAACGCAAAATGAATACATTTTCCTTGTGAGGGCCATGTTCTTCCATCTCCAAGGGCCCTCTTAAGCAGTAAGAGCTGCAGAACTAGCCTCCAGGTGATATTTTACAATAAATTGTCAACTCTTAAAACAGCTTGGACTCCAGATCCTTCTGATTTGGTATGTCTTGTAATAACATAAGCTTTTGGCAAGCTTTCTTCTTAAGTTCCCTGAAATGTTTTCAGACAAGTCACTTTGTTCTCTGCTGTTTCATGGTTGGGAGCAAAGGAAAAGCTTTCAATGCAGAGAAATCATTCTGTATCACAAGGCTGGTTGTGGGCTAGCATGTAACACAGTTCTGTTGTCAGGTCTCACCAAGATGTCTTTCTCTGAAAAACAATATTTCCTTCTACTCGTGGGGGTGGTGGGGCGGGTGGGGCGGGGGGGGGGGGGAGTTGAGAAATTCCTGTTCTATCTCAAAGCCTAAGCCCAAGGGGACAGGGCACTCTACTCTGTACACTGCAATTCTACACAAGATAAAGATGCTTAATCTGCTGCTGCATTTGGGACCGTTTCCCCTACATCTGATGGCAGGCCTGACATTCATAATACATGAGGTTTACTTTCTCCCTATCCCTCTTCGGTCCCTAAATCAAATCTGAAGCCCTCACTGACAAGAGCAGCATTTCACTTAAAATAATGCAGTTGGAGGGCACTCCAATTTTACAAACAGGGAACAAGTATATTTTATTTTGTTTTATTTTTAGTGGGAAAAGTGTATAGCTCACAGTGGCAAGGTTCTTACTTTTCATTTATGTACTTAAGTCCCTTCACTGATTTGTGTGTGCAAATAAAATAATTATTCAATTTTTCCTAATCTAAAATGCAGCAACTTAGGGTGCCTGGGTGGCTCAGTGGGTTAGGCATCTCCCTTTGGCTCAGGTCATGATCCCAGAATCAAGCCCATGTTGGGCTCCCTGCTCAGCAGAGAGTCTGCTTCTTCCTCTCCCTCTGCCCACCCCTCTCCCCCACTTGTGTGAATGAGTGCTCTCTCACTCTCAAATAAATAAATGAATAAAATCTTTAAAAAACAAAATAAGGGGAAGTAAAGGGAAGGTCAGTGAGGAGAAGTGTGGGGAAGCAGGAGCTTTTACAAGCTGTATGGATGAAATGTTTGTTTAGCAGTCAGAGACTGAAGCATGCAATTTTAGATTCTGGTGTTTACGTAAAGGAAGAGCAAGCATATAGTCACTGGCTTGGCAACTTGTCAGATACCGACAAGTTCTACACGATCTGCTCATTTTGGTAATTACCTAACTATTGTTTTAGACAAAGACAATTCAAACCCGGCTGTCTATCCAGGGTCCTTACTACCTGTAAGCTGCCAGTAGCAGCAATCTGAGACACTCCTTACTTTATGCTAAGTCAGAGAATAAATACACACACAGATCAATTTCTTTTTTTACCAGAATAAGTTGTCCTTGAAAATCATCATCATCAATCAGCTCTCACCGAGAAACTGTGAGCCACTGCTCTGACTCATTCCTTTTTTTTTTTTTTTTTTTTTATGATAGTCACACACACACAGAGAGAGAGAGGCAGAGACACAGGCAGAGGGAGAAGCAGGCTCCATGCACCGGGAGCCTGACGTGGGACTCGATCCCGGGTCTCCAGGATCGCGCCCTGGGCCAAAGGCAGGCGCTAAACCGCTGCACCACCCAGGGATCCCCTCTGACTCATTCCTAAACTGGCTTCTTACCTTAGTGTTCCTCCTTAGACTGCGAAGAATATTCCTCCTCCTTGGATCTTCATCTGTCTCATAGGGAATGACAGCATTGTCCCCTTTATAACCTTGAGATGCCTGATCCTCCTCTTTTTTCCGGATGGGCCCCAGCTCATCATCACTCCCCACACTGAAGCTGGTTCTATAACTGGCAAACCTCCCTAGCCGGCTGCATCTTGTCCTGTACAGCACTGGCTTGCTCACGATGGAGACCTTGCGGCCTCGCTCCAGAGAGCTGGTGTCCATTTCACTGTCAGAGCCATTGCCACTGCCATTGGACTGGGCTTTGTTGATATTCCGAATGGTAATGATTTTGCCTTGGGTGCTGTCGTGGGGCACTGAGTATATGTTTTCTTCTTCATTCCTTGGCTTTACCACAGCATCCATGGGTTCAGCGTAATCAGAAGGATCGAACCCATCCGGAGGTAGCCAGGTGCTAGAAGACACAGACTTCCTCTGTCCATCTCTATGGCCTTGGTCTAAATAAGACAGATCCCCCTTTGTAATATCAAATTGGACAGGAGGCTTTGGTTTGACTGGTGGAGGTACTTTGTTGTTCAGTTTACTCTCAAAATTGCTCATGATGAAAGACAGCCCATCATTTCCCTCCAGTTCCATAGAGAGCTTAGAATGGTCTTTGGACAGAGAGGGCAGTGATGTGTCTTCTCGAAACAAGCTGTAAGAAGGGGGCTCGATATCCTCTTCTGAATCCTGCAGGTTTGAGTTGCAGAGTGGAGAGCCCGCTCGGGGGGAATTAAACACTTCTTCCGTGGTACTACAGGCCTCGGCAGCATTATCGTACATATGAGTAGCCTCAATTATGTTCTTTTTATCCACCACATCTTTAAAAAATGGGTGGAAGATCTCAAGTTTATGCTGGGGTTGGCTACAGGGGATGCTTGTGAATCTTCCATCAATCTCTTGAGCAATCTCCTCCCCCTCACTCAGCTGTTCCCGACTTAAGTCATTGTCCAGGACATCTATAGCGCCGTCAGTGAGTGCAACCAGCTGAATGGGGATAATATCTTGCACTTCACAAAGAAAGGCACGTAACATAGCCAAGGAGGCCTTACGTTTGGCTGAATAAAAAACAATGTACCCATGGACCAACCGGCTTTTTCTGATACTAAATGAGGAATGGTACGAAAGAATAGACAGTTCAATGCGCTTCTTGTGGAGTCCGATTGGTAGTTCAAGTAAAACAGAGTTGTTGCTTCCACAATGGGAAGACTTACAGGTTTGGGACTGAAGGACAGGAAAGAGTATGTCATCTGCACTGAAAGGATCTCCACACATTAGACACATGACAATTCGCAGGTCAACATCAGCCAGATCTTTGATGCTCGCAGTAGAACTGACCAGGTTTAAGTTACGCTTGGAGTCCAGGAGTCCTTTCAAAACTTGACTGATTTGCTTTTCATTAATGTTGCGTCCATAACCAATGCCAGCAGAAGCAGGGTCAAGAAAGACACACTGCAGTTTGCTGGCAATCTGCTGACCTTGCTGTATTAAGCTATGCAGGGTCTCTCCACTGGTATCTCCTCTCTTGTTAACCAAGATTAACGTCAGGGGAAGATGGACTAAATGATTATCTCGCCTGCCAAGTGTGGACTCTCTACTCTTCTCTATACTCTCTACCACATAGGATAGAGATTCCTTTGAATTGTAAAGGCAGAGACAGCCATGGGGCTGAAACGTTGGCGTTTGGAAAGAGTTCACAGGAAGCCTGACATTCCCTTCTATTGGCCTCAGGGAAAGCTCATACATTTTACCATCTATCACATACTTGTCATCATTTGTACAGAGAGCTCGAATCTCATTAGCCAACTCACGTGCGAGGCCATCTTTGCCCAAGATAACCAAGTTGATTCTATCAATGTTGGGGTCAGAGAGTGAATTTTTCTGATTCCGGTCAGATGGCCGGATAAACCGAGAACTAATCAAGTGCTCAATCTTAGCATCCACACAAGCTGGGCAGCTAGGGCATGTCTCCTTTGTTGGGTGATACACAAAATGAATGTGTTTCAGGATAAGAGCATCACGCTCTGCTTGGAGCTTCTGTAATGCTTTAAATCGCTGTTCCTCCCCCAGAACATCTTGAATGACACCCATCTTCTCCTTGCTGGGCTTAGCATCCAGCTCCAGCTCATAAAACAATTCTGAATATTCCAAAAGCAGCTCCTGAAACTCTTCCTTTGCTTTGTCTATGATTTGCTTTTGGTGTTTGCCATAAATATCCATGTATACAGATTCTTCTAGCCACTGGTAGAAATCTTCATTCATAATAAAACTACGGGCCTCTTCCCAAGGCTTTCCAGGAGTTATGAAGGGAGAGGTCTCCAGGTTTTCTTTAAATGCCCTTCTCATCTCAGCTCTTTTCCTCTCATTCCGCAGCTTCTCTAAGTGGGCCTCGTACAGCTGCTCAGCAGGGACTGTATCCATCAAGTCAAAGGGAATCCGTTCATTCTCCATGTTGTCAATGTGGCTGGTGGCATCCCATGGTGTTTCTTCGAGCACAACAAACCACTTCAGGAATTCTGGCTTGGTCTCCAAGAGCTTTTTGGTTTTTATGCAGCTTAGGTGGTCTATTTCATCTAGATTAGGTATAAGAGCTTCAAAAGCTAACGGAAGGGCTGCCAGGTACAGCTTTCTCCTGCGCTCAATGTGCTCGTGCTTTAGGCGGTGGATGTGCTGGAGAAAGAGCTTCTTGGCTTTCTGAGTCCCTTCCAGGTAAACGTAGTCCTGGTACTCAGGAGAGGCCTGCATCTTTCGGCTGACACTCAGCCAGTTCTCATTGTGGTTCTTCACGATGCGACTCACCAGCCACTCATATTTGTCTTTTGCTGTAGCTATCTGCTGACTCTGCTGCTTGAGAGCCTCAAAATAAGGAATGATTTTTGTCTTTCCCCGACTTTTATCAATGAGTTGCACTAAGGTGCTGAAAGCCAAGTCCACGTTTACATTGGATCTTGCTGAGGTCTCCACAACCTGGAGGTTCTTTTTGCTTAAGGCAAAAGTATGTGCATCTCTAATGTACCGCTCGACACCCTCATCACACTTAGTCAGGACCACCACTATGGGCTTTTTTGTTTTTGCAAGCTGATTGTAGAGATTGGACACAAACTTAAGCTGGTCATCAAAGTTCCTATTCATGCCCCTGCTAACGTCAATACCAAGAAGAAAACCATCAATCAGCAGCTTTCCATCTGGCATTTGTTTCTGCTCAAAGTCCTGCTCCAGCCCCAGCTGGTCAGTGCAAAAGTACATGAGTTTTTCAGCTGATGCGAGCTTGGTTGCAGCAGCTCTCTTAATATAGGGCTGCAGGGCCGTGCTTCGATGAGGTTGAAAAGTCTGATCATCAATGAACTCAGTCTGCTCCACAATGTGCATCTTACATTCCACACAATCCTCCAGGGAACGGCTAACTTCTCCCCAGTAGAGAAAGTGGTCATTATTGACCACTCGCCCACCAAAGTCACTGGTGCTAAGGACAGAGGTATGGTCCAAGTGAAACTCATCAGCACTCGGGCGCACGAAGCGGTTGCACAGACAAGACTTCCCAATGCCGCATTGGCCCTTCTCCTTCTCGGTCCCAGACAATCCCACCACACTGATGTTGTAGGTGGGAATGCGGACATCTTGCTTTCTTGCCATCATCATCGTCGACACATCCTGCCACGATCAGCCACTTCCAAGATCAGATTAGTGTTTTCCAGTGGACCTGATGGTTTCCCCACATCATCAGTGGGGGCCAGCTGCCCACGCAGCTAAGGTGTCAGGTCCCATAGTGTCTGTATACCAGTACGAGGTCAGTTTTCACCACGTCTCATCGCCAAATAGTAAACATTTCTTCCTAGATGGAGGGGAGAAAAAGAAAATCCATCAGCATTGTAATTTTGGAATCTAATTATAATCACTGAATACAGCAAAAATCAATTTTATTATTCAACAAATACTTAAGAGTAAGCATCAAATGTGCCAGGCCTTATGCTGAGTGAAGATATAAGAGTAAGATTGACATCTATGTGCCCTCAGGAGGTACAATACATCTAATGGAGGAAGATGCATAAGCAAGTGGTATGCTAAGTGCTAGAACAAGGGTCTGAGGGCACCTTGGACAAGCAGCTGATTCCAGGGCTAGAGCAGAGTTGGTACAAGACGAGCCTGGAACATCCTGTAATGCAGGAAAGGAAAAAAGTGCTTGGAAAAAATGATATGGCACCTCACAAAGACACAGGAGCCAGCTTGAAGGGGCTCCCACTGGACAAATCTGGCAGTTCGAGCACCAGGATAATTAAACACAGGAATGAATTATATCCCACTGCAAGAAACAGGAACTTGAGTTCATACTACTGGATCAGAAAAGAATCATTGCTCAATGATAAGATTAGGGGGATGATTTTCATAAGGATCAAGATATTTGCATGGAATTGAGGTGTCTCTTCATATGCTACTTATTAGTTCAAAGGGAAGAGGAACAAAAAACCCACTACCCACTAATAATACAGTAGAGAAAAGGAGTTAACACTTCGGAAATTATCACCACCAAAGAGGGACAGAAGGACACTGTGGTCCTCCAGATATGGTACCCCCAAGGGAATACCAGTGTGATGGCCTAGAATGCATTACCTCAACCTGTTAACAAGGAAACATCAGATAAACAAAAAATGAGCAAGATTCTATTATGGGGGGTGGGGTGGAGAAGTAGTGCACACCCTACTTTTCAAAAAATATCATGGTCATAATGGATAAAGAATGGCTATGTAAACAATCCAGATCAAGAGAAGCTAAAGAGGGCAGCCCGGGTGGTTCAGTGGTTTAGCGCCGCCTTCGGCCCAGGTCATGATCCTGGAGACCCGGGATCGAGTCCTGCGTCGGGCTCCCGGCATGGAGCCTGCTTCTCTCTCTGCCTGTGTCTCTGCCTCTCTCTCTATGTCGATCATGAATGAATGAATGAATGAATAAATAAATAAATAAATAATGCTTTAAAAAAGAGAGAGAGAGAGAAGCTAAAGAGATATCATAAGTAAATGCAAATACTTGAACCCAGAATGAATTCTGCACCAGAAAGGGAAATACAAGACACTACGTCAATTAACACACTGGACTATGAATGGAGTACTAGATAGAAGTATTTTATTAATGTAAATCTAGGAAGTTAATAACCACCATGTGAGCAAATAGCCCTACTCTTATGAAATACACACTGAACTAATTGGGCAGGGTGTAAGATAATGTATGTGACTGGTCCAGGAAAAAAAAACATGTGTATATATGGAGAGGAAGACTGCAAATGAGGTTAAATATTAACAAGCATTATCTGTACAGGTTATTCCTTTGTATTATTTTAATTTTTGCAATTTTCTATAGATTTGTGATTATTTCCAAATAAAAACCTTTTTTAAAAAAGTGTGAATATGGAGTGGTTTCCCCAACAAGAACATAAGCTCTATGTGGGTAAGGGCCACCCCTTCTTTACTTCTGTAACCTCAGTCTATGACACACAGCGCTTGATACACTACTGAAGGAATTAGTAAGTGAATGACTATGAAAGCATATAAAAGAGTCCCCAAACCCAGCCTTCTGATTCAGGAAAGCCCTTCTGGAGGAAGTTCCATCTCAGGGGAAACCTGAAGCAGGGTTCCTTCCCCTGTTCCTCAAGTGTGTGTGGGGAGGAGGTGGGTGAGATGTGTTAGCAAGTATGCAGAGATCGAATTAAGCCACTTTCAAGGAGCTTGGATTCTTTCCCAAAGGCTATGGGGAACCACAGAATGTGGCTGAAAAGTGGCACCTTACAGGACATAAAGTTTAAAGAGCTGAAGTAATGAAATGTTATGATAATGTCTTACAATATCTTTAGCAACTTCCTGGTTGACATAAGTGAAATATGTAGGCTTTGGCTACCTAAGTATTTCTGGCTACTAGTGTTTATACTGCACTGCTATCTACTCACACTTGCAAATAAGACCATGCAATTGGTCAACCTGTAGCTAAATGAAGTCTCCTAAGATAACTCAGAATTCAAAATAAAGAGAACAATTTTTTCTTGAATCTCAGTCATGCCTGGTAGGAAACCAGCATTTCCACAACCTTAATGTTTTGTGAGCCTATCTCCTAAGAAACGACACAGGAAGTCAGACCACCACAAATTATTCTAAGAAGAAGGGAAGACTAATGGGAGAGGAAAGTTGTCCCCTCTGATGATAACCTCAAAAGGTCACCCAAACATCCATATCTTCTTTGATAACCCAAAAAGCAAAACCCTCTATGGAAACAAAATGTGGCTACATGTGGTATGTAAAAATTGTTTGACCATTTTCAAAAGAGAAATCTCAACGATTATAAGCAATCAACTCCAGATAACCTACTGGCATGCTCCTAAAGAAGCCAAGTTCCAGACTTCAGCAGGAAACAAGCAAGCACCCGTGGGAAAGAGGGAAAAAAAACAAACCTTCCCCAACTTCCACTTCCCTAGGTGATTGTTTACTTAGGAAAAATTATAAAATGCTAACTAACATACAGCCTCTGAAATACCAAATAGCAAAGATTTGTACAAAATCAAAATGCTTTTGCACATTACTTATAGTACACACATACAATTTTGTTTCCACATCTGAGGAGACTCAGGTTTAACAAGAGTCTCAGGTAGGAATGATGATGGAAATTTAAGTCAAGGGTGCTTCCATAACAGAGCCCATCTCTATCAATTCCCCAATCCAGGGTCTGGCAGGACTCAAAGCCACCTACTTGACCAATCTTGAAATGCAACTTGCATTCAAGGACCTGACATAGGTCCCAGGTCCAGTGACTGCTGCATGCAGCTAGGAAATTGTTCCACCTCTTCTCTGTAAAGTGGGTTGAATAATCGATTCTTCACAAAAATCTCAGGAAAACAAAACACCAACCTGCTCTTCAACCTCAAGAAATAAAGACAGCAGCTCAACTTTGAAATAAGCTAAAATGTATTCTCCATTCAACAGTTTCCCCAGTTTTTTAAAGTACTTTAAAAAATTTCAGGTTGGGATCCCTGGGTGGCGCAGCGGTTTGGCGCCTGCCTTTGGCCCAGGGCGCGATCCTGGAGACCCGGGATCGAATCCCACGTCGGGCTCCCGGTGCATGGAGCCTGCTTCTCCCTCTGCCTGTGTCTCTGCCTCTCTCTCTATCTCTCTGTGACTATCATAAATAAATAAAAATTAAAAAAAAAAAATTCAGGTTGATTTTGTTTATTTATTTATGAGAAAGAGAGGGAGAGAGGGAGAGAGCATGTGCAAGCACAAGCAGGGAGGAGGGGAGAGGAAGAACCAGACTCCCTGCTGAGCAGAGAGCCTGATGCAGGGCTCAATCCCAGGATCACAGGCAGACGCTTCCCCACCAGGCGTCCCCCATCCCCAGTTTTTTAAACACATAGTATTCAAGTCAAAGTCTCAGCAATCTGAAGGATGCTGAAGAGAAGAAAACAATACTCTCAACTCTCAAGAACACAGCAACTGATATTTTAAACCCAGAATCCTAACTAACTAAACTAAAAAAAGCTACAAAAAAATGAGAATTAGCTGGCATGGGAATGGTTAATTTGGGGACACCTGGTAACTTTCCACTTGTTAGAAACCTAATCAGTTCCCTGGTATAAGTACACTCTTCTTACATGCCTGTCTTTGATGTCTGGATAATGCAGTTTTGCTAGTTCCTCAATTGGACTGAATTACATGGTAAACAAAGACTGTTATAAATCTAAAAACGCTGCAAACACTTGGTTTAAAGGAAATAACCCTAAGTGCTTGGTCACAAACACGTTCAACTTTTCTAAGAGGTGGGTAAAAAAAAATTAGCTGAGTCACTAAATTTAATGATCTCAAGACCACAAAGAAAGAGAAAGTAGAAGGCAAGTCACGTCCAAGACTTTGCAATATCTTTGGTTTAAATCTGACAGGAACCAGTGTTCTTAGTGGGCAACCAAGCAACTCAAACAGCAAAATCTGAATGCCCATTCGGATAATTTGCCAATATTAATCCTTTTAAAACTGAAAAGTTACAATGGAGGGGGAAAAAGAATTCTTTAAACAGTAACTACTTTTATCTTTGAGCTTTACCGAGCTAGTTGTATTAGAAAAACTGAACCTCAATATTTAGTAGTTTTACATCACAAGTGAATTCCTTCAGAAAGGAAATACTTGAGGAACATCTTCGGTTCTTTTCTACAAATATATGCTGTACTTACTACAACATAATGCCAACAACTGAGAGCTTTTTCAGAACCTGTCACCAAGCTTCCGGAGTTGTTTATTTGACTTGCTTAACCACCATACCAGCTCCCCAAAGAGTGCCTCAACTGGAAGGTAGGAGGGTATTTTCTTTTTAACACCTCTACAAAACCCAGGGCAAGAAGTGGCAACATTCCCATGATAGTAGACATTTTGCAGGACACAGAAATGTCGTTGAGACCCAGCACTATTATGACTGCTTAAGTTCATACTGTCACCAGCTCTGTCAGTTAAGTCTCACCCTCCCATCACTCTCCTAGGAGGAAATGTTTCTGAGCTCTGTGATCTGGAATGTCCCTGAAAGATAGGGATCCACCACTGTGACCCATAACTGAAGTTACTGTCTCTACCTCTGACAACAGTCAACAAATTCTGAAAATGCATTTGGTTTCAAACAACCATGTAGAGAATACCACCAAACTAGCACCACTATGATATATAATAATAAAGTAAGGAAATAATTTCATACGGAGCTGCTAGCAAAAAGGAAGTAAAGTACTTGTGACCAGTATTTTTCTTAATCCCAACAGAGGAAGCGAATGGAAATATGCACTGTAACTAACAAAGCAAAGAGCATTTTCTAAACCTCCTTAATACTTCATACTTCTGAACACCTTAAATTTCTGAATGAGTTTTGAAAGCTATGAATTACCATCAGCAGCTGGTTAAGATGTTTGCATTAAGTAAATACATGATAAGACTCCTATCTACAGGAGAAAGGAAGAGCAAAAGGGAGGGATCTAACTGGGAAACACTTTTCCTGTAAGAGAAGACTCCAAAAGGAGAATTTTTCTAGAGGAATAGATTTTTCCAAACAAATGAGGAAGGATGGAATATAAAAGCTCCAGTTAGAAGAAAATACAAACCTTTTTTTAAAGATTTATTTATTTATTCATGAGAGACACACAGAGTCAGAGACTCAGGCAGAGGGAGAAGCAGGCTCTCCACAGAGAGTCCGATGTGAGACTCGATCTCAGGATCTGGGATCATGCCCTGAGCCAAAGAAGGCACTCAACCACTGAGCCACCCAGGCGTCCCAAGAAAACACAAATCTATGGTCTACTGAACTACTGAACTTGAACAAGACAGTCTTTCAAAACCACAATGAGCTATCACTTCATACCTGTCAGAATGACTAACTAAAATCAAAAACACAAGACACAATACGTGTTAGTGAGGATGTGGAAAAAAAGGCACCCTCTCACACTGCTGGTTGGAATGCAAACTGGTGTAGCCATTGTGGAAAACAGTACAGAGGTTCCTCAAAAAATTAAACATAGAACTACCCTGCAATCTAGGAATCACACTACTGGATATTTACCCGAAAAATACAAAAGCATCAATTCAAGGGATATATGCACCCCTATGTTTATCACATATTATCTACAATAGCAAAATAATGGAACCTGAGGTGCCTGGGTGGCTCACTTGGGTAAGCATCTACCGCTGGCTCAGGACATGACCCCAGGGTCCTGGATTCGAGCCCCACATCGTCATCATCATCATCGTCATCGTCATCAGGTTCTCTCCTCAGCAAGAAGCCTGCTTCTCCCTCTCCCCGCCCCCCGCTCGTGCTCTCTCCATCTCTCTCTCAAATAAATAAATAAAATATTTTAAGAAAAATAATGGAACAGTCCAAGTGTCCATCAATAGTTGAATGGATAAAGATGTGGTATATATACATAATGGAATAATATTCAGCCACAATAATGAAATCTTGCCATTTGCAACAACATGGATAGAGCTAGAGAGTAAATGCTAGCAAAATATGTCAGAGTTAAGATAAATACCATTATGATCTCACTCATATGTGGAATTTAAGAAACAAAAGAGCAAAGGAAAAAGAAGAGAGAGACAAACCAAGAAACAGACTTTTAACTAGAGAAGGAATAATTGTTACCAGAGAGGAAGTGGGTGGGGGATAAGGGAAATAAGGGTTAGGGTTTAAAGACTACACACTTATAGGGACACCCAGATGGCTCTTTTTCCACTAGGGTCATGATTTCAGGGTCATGAGATCGAACCGTGTGTCAGGCTCTGCATTCAGCATGGAATCTGCTTGAGATTCTTTCTCCCTCTCCTTCTGCTCCTCACACTCATGATCCCTTTCCCCCTCTCAAATAAATAAATAAATCTTAAAAAAAAAAGAAAAGTACACACTTAGCATGATGAAATAAAACAAAATGATTTTTAAAATCTAAGGTAGTCTTTAGAAACCCAAATGTTTCCATTTTTATATTAATAAATGTTAGAGTGAATTTTCAGAAGGTTTTTATTTTTCCTTTAAAAGCTTTAGACAGGGACACCTGGGTGGCTCAGTGGTTGAGTGTCTGCCTTTGACTCAGGGCGTGATCCCGGAGTCTGGGGATCGAGTCCCGCATCAGGCTCCCTGCATGCAGCGTGCCTGTCCCACTGCCTGTGTCTCTGCCTTTCTCTCTCTCTCTCTCTCTGTGTGTCTCTCATGAATAAATAAATAAAAATCTAAAAAAAAACAAAAAACTTTACACAGGGCAGCCTGGGTAGCTCAGCGGTTTAGCGCTGCCTTCAGCCCAGGGCGTGATCCTGGAGTCCCAGGATGAAGTCCCATGTTGGGCTCCCTGCATGGAGCCTGCTTCTCCCTCTGCCTGTGTGTGTCTCTTGCCTTTCTCTCTCTGTGTGTCTCTCATGAATAAATAAGATCTATAAACAAACAAACAAACAAATAAATAAATAAAAGCTTTAGACAGGCATGCCTGGGTGGCTCAGTGGTTGAGCATCTGCCTTCGGCTCAAGGTGTGATCCTGGAGTCCTGGGATTGAGTCGGCATCAGGCCACAGGGAGCCTGCCTAGGTCTCTGCCTCTCTCCTTGCGTCTTTTACGAGTAAATAAAATCTTAAAAAAAAAAAAAAAAAAAAAAAAGACTTTTAACAAGACTGCCTGAGTGGCTCAGCTGGTTAAGCATCTGACTCTTGAGCTCAGCATCATGAGTTGGGCTGCATTGGGCTCCATATCAGGCATAGAGTCTACTTTAAAAATAAAGAAAAGCTTTAGACAAACCAGGGAAGAAAAGCTGGAAGTGAAGTCCAAGGTCCTTATTCAACCAATTCATTTATCTGTGAAACCCAGATAAACTTACAGAACCATAAAAGTCAGTGATGCGCACAAAAGATATGTCAGGGTTATTTAGCTACACATAGGAAATGTAACTTTATGAATGTGACTGACACAGAGGGAGTCTTTGTTTCCTCTGTGATTTCTGTTGGAAAGTGAAGCAATGCCCTTAATTCTGCTCATCTTTTTAGCACATGAGGAAGCGCCTTATGAAATGACTACATCAACCCAACAAGCACAACACAACCTTTGATACAAAATACAAGAGAAGGGACACCTGGATGGCTCAGCGGTTGAACGTCTGCCTTCAGCACAGGGCGTGATCCCAGAATCTGGGATCGAGTCCCACATCGGGCTCCCTGTGAGGAGCCTGCTTCTCTCTCTGCCTGTCTGTGTGTGTGTGTGTGTGTGTGTGTGTGTGTGTGTGTCTCATGAATAAATGAATACAATATTAAAAAAAAAAATACAAGAGAAAAGTAGCCACTTCACAGCCCCAGTGACAAGAGCAGCTAAATTCTCTCCTCCCTTCATAGTATTTCAGAGGGGTTAACCATTTTATTACTCTAGTCTCTAATCTTTAGACCTGAGAACTAAACTATGCATATCAATCAAATCACTTATTTATAGAGCTGACACAATACAAAGAAACAAAGAAGAAATGGATCACTGTCCTTCCTGATGAGAATCTTATAATTTACCTCAGATAGTATTTTTACTTAGAAAAAAGAAAAATGAAGCCACAAGACAATCGAGGGCATAGATCATTTCCTGGGTTCCAAAGAAAGGAAGAGGAGATCATTTAGATCTAGGGTGGCTAAGGGAAGGCATCAAAGCAGAAGCGAAATATGAATTGTTACATGGAAGACCAGCAGGGCTTGGAGATGACCCAGGCGTTGTAAAGACAAGAATAATGGTGACCAAATGGAAAAGCACCAAACACATTCTGGGACAGACTAACTAGAATAATTTTCATGCATGGGAGGTGAAAAATGAGAAGGGTGGCCAGGGCTCAGACTATGAACAGACTGTATTTTCACTTGTGAGGATCTAGTATGACAACAATCTTTGACCTCATCAATGTTATTTACTGTGGGTAATACCACTACTTTAATTCCTCATCCAGCAAACTAACAGGCTAAGGAGCTGATCATCTAACAAAAGAAAACTCCATTTGAATATAGCAAATTCTATTTCTATTCAGTCCAATAAAAATTCAAACAATAAAATGGGGCAGGGGGCAGAAAATCATAGATTTATGAAGGAACCAAAGAACAAATATTTACCTAGAATAGCACTGAAGGTTGCTCCCACTAGTACAGGCTACACACACCTACTTCTGTTTAATGTAGGAGGAGGATTTCCTCATAGCCATGGAATGAAATCTCGCTACATCCCCAGGGCTCTGGGTACAGGAAATCTCTGAAATGGGTCATCTGGACCTTTGGAAAGACTGATTTAAGTGTTTAACCATCTGGTCTTAAAACATGTAATCTCATGCAACAGATGGGCTATTCTTGGACACTGGGTATGTACAGGCATTCAGTTCTCACTATACGCTGTGCAAACCCAATAGCACTCTTCAGAGAGCCCGATGAAAAAAATCAAACGCCATTCTAAAGGACTGATATTTTAGACCCAAAAGTAACTTTTAGAAGAGCAGCTATGAAAGATTCTTTGCCACTGCATTTATAATTTTTGCAAACTTCTCTTCCTGTTTCTCTTGATTCATTTTCTCCCCAAGCCCAGGTAAAGATATCTCTGAATTCCACAGTAAAACAAAACAGAACTATGCTGTTACTTTACCATCTAGCTGGCCCACACTGAATAAAGCAAGCAGCCCACTTTTCATCCTGACACAGTTCTCATGCTTTGAGGTGTGCAGAACTCTACAAGCAGGTCCCAAAGAAATAAAATTTCTAAGCCAAGTTATTCACAGGATGAAATCAGATTCCCCTGGTGAATGAAGGGGGCTGCTTTCAGCAAAAGAACTTCCTTAAACTTTATCCTCAGCAGGTTTCTACCAGGTAGCTCTGGAGTTCTAATCAAGCTATCTGATCAAAGCAACTATAAATAAACAAAGACAAAACCCAAGGCTGAGAAATCTTTCTCACTGATGCAGCACGATTTCTCTGGGTTACCTACACTAAGAAAAACAACAACAACGAAACAGGATTTCTGATAAGCTGTAAAAATAATCCAAGCCAAAGGAAATGCAAAACCAAGGCCAATGCACTCCAATAAGCCTCGGGATCACAGCCTATTTACCATTAATGTGGTAAGTGGAGATTCTTAGCAAACCAAGAAATAAAAACACAGCCAAGTCTTACCTTTGAATTTCCTGGTATCAAATCAATTTTATACTGTTTTTATAATGGTAAAAAAACAAACAAAAAAAACCTGTAAAATTATTTCAGCAGTTGCCTCTGAGCACTTACGGTCTATTCAAGTGTTCTGCATTTTTTATAAACTTCTCAGCAAAAAAAAAAAAAAAAATTAAAACCATGTTTCCATAAAAATTTCTCTGAATATGCAAGAATGAGGCACTGTCCAGCCAAATGTGCCTTGAAAACAAAGGGCAGTGCTGAAGAAACAGGCATTTCTGTCAATTGGGGAAAATAGGTCAGCTTATTTTCAAGTCCACAGTAAGCCTTACTCTTCTATTCCCTTGGTAGCATTCTAAGATGACATGAGGATTTCAGCCCATTATTTCTAATTATTCCTCACTACTCATTTGCATTATTCTATAAATTGCCAGTCCTAAAACTGGCTACTGGAAGTAACAAAAGTCACACTACATGCATAAACTTTTTAAAGAAGAATGGTTTTATTTTACTTAATGCATCTGTATTGAAGATAAAGACAGTGTTCACAAAGAAACAAAACCAACTTCTAAATCCAGCAAATTTTAGTAATGAACAATTTGGATCCACAGATTAAAGAATTTAGGACTCACACTAGCAAGACCAATACTCCTATTCAACTTTTCCACTTTCTGGTCTCTACATTTACTTACACACTTGCCTTATTTCAAATGAAGCCAGAAACAGAGGTCTAAGAGAGATGAAAAAAATTAACACAATTTGCAAATTAACACATGCAAAAGAGCCTGGAATCAGTACAAATTTAATTTGTGCCCTAAGGTCTATTTTTTTTTATGTCTATTATTCATATTCAAAAACCTGCTAAACTGAGGTGTTTATCCCTGTCTTTTTCTAGAAGAGATGAATATTTGATTTAATATGTGTAAAACAGGGATCCCTGGGTGGCGCAGCGGTTGGGCGCCTGCCTTTGGCCCAGGGCGCGATCCTGGAGACCCGGGATCGAATCCCACGTCAGGCTCCCGGTGCATGGAGCCTGCTTCTCCCTCTGCCTGTGTCTCTGCCTCTCTCTCTCTCTCTCTCTCTGTGTGACTATCATAAATAAATAAATAAATAAATAAATAAATAAATAAATAAATAAATAAATAAATAAAAATTAAAAAAAATGTGTAAAACAAACTGGATTTGCTGAATGGAAAGATGTTACATGTAGGCACTTAATAACAAAAAGTTATTAAGGAAAATAGTACTTCCTATTCAAATATTTATCACCTCAATATTTGAAAAGCATATTTCAGGGCCTACTTAGAGGAGATATGGCAGAAAAAGAATACAAGTGGAGCTTCTATTTCTTGACTTGGGTTGCTTACATGGGTAGTCACTTCATAATTGTTCATACTGTGCATGCATTATACACTTTTCTCTACAGTTTTTTTAAAAGTACACAAATCAGAGAAATGAAGAAGCACAAGTTCACGGAGCTAGCAAGTTGATCTGCAATTTGAACATGGCCTTCTCTCAACCACTATGAGCAACCTCTGCAATACACTATTCCCCTTCTACACTAGGCCTCTCCCTGGGATCATGTCAAACAGGTGACTCTAATCCTCACTGTAGCAGGTCAGATGAAATGTTGAGAAACAGAGCCCTGGCGGGCCCCAGATGTAACCAGCAGTGCTGTAGAGGCAGTTCTGCAGTGCTACAGAGAAGGCTGAACAGGTGACACATCAGACCTTTCAGCCTTAAAACAGAGGAATTAAATTTGATCTGTTTGTGGCAGTTTTTGCACAATTTTGAAATAGAAATACCTGGTACTCTATATGTCTTATATATTGTTTTGTTTTTTGTTTGTTTGTTTTTTATTTTTATTTATTTATGATAGGAACACAGTGAGAGAGAGAGGCAGAGACACAGGCAGAGGGAGAAGCAGGCTCCATGCACCGGGAGCCTGACGTGGGATTCAATCCCGGATCTCCAGGATCATGCCCTGGGCCAAAGGCAGGCGCCAAACCGCTGCGCCACCCAGGGATCCCTATCTTGTATATTGTTGATGCCATCTTAGACACAAAATATAAAGGTAGATGATTAAGTATACTGAAAGCACCAAATAAGATAAACAAAACTACAAAATAAAATTCCATCAATTTTTAAGTATTACAAAAGAGTCACCTGGGCAGCCCAGGTGGCTCACAGCAGTTTAGCACCACCTTCGGCCCAGGGCGAGATCCTGGAGACCCAGGATCCAGTCCCACATCAGGCTCCCTGCATAGAGCTTGCTTCTTCCTCTGCCTGTGTCTCTGCCTCTGTGTGTGTGTGTGTGTGTGTCTCTCATGAATAAATAAATTAAAAAAAAAAAAAAAAGAGTCACCTTCCACCAAGGGGAAGTTTGCACCCCATTGATTCTTGGTGCCTCTGGAATAGACTGGATTTTAAGGGCCTACTTGAGGATTTTGCTATATTTTTTTTCATAAGATCCTCTCTAGCCACCTTAGATTATGTAGACAAATACAAAATAGATAAACATAAATATGTTAATAATAACAATGCTGAAAAAGTATCTGCCTACCAAAACAACTGGCTGTAGTGAATACATAACCTCAGTTTTGGGATCCCTGGGTGGCGCAGCGGTTTGGCGCCTGCCTTTGGCCCAGGGCGCGATCCTGGAGACCCGGGATCGAATCCCACATCGGGCTCCCGGTGCATGGAGCCTGCTTCTCCCTCTGCCTGTGTCTCTGCCTCTCTCTCTCTCTCTCTCTCTCTGTGTGACTATCATAAATAAATAAAGATTAAAAAAAAAAAAAAACATAACCTCAGTTTTAACACATGTGTATCTTCTCCAATCATGAAATCAAAGCACAGTGCAGAGTTTGTACCAAGTACTACTGAAGGGTGAAGGGGCGAAGGGGCCCACAAAGGGGCCCACGTTTGGCTGGCTGGCTTTATTTTCTTTTGCTTGTTTATGGAAGGTGTTCAGCTGACATAAACAGAAGTTGGCCAAAATACTGCCTGTCCTGTTAATTTCCTGTATAAATCACTTAAATAAAACAGGTTAACCTCAATGATGACAGTTGAAATGTTCCATCTTATGTGTTTCTTTTAAGTTTTATCATATGGTAGTACTGAGCATTTTCTCTTATAAAAAGAAAAATGATGGGCAGCCCTGGTGGCTCAGCGGTTTAGCGCCGCTTTCAGCCCAGAGTGTGATTCTGGAGACCCGGGATCGAGTCCCACGTCAGGCCCTGTACGGAGCCTGCTTCTCCCTCTGTCTGTGTGTCTGCCTCTCTCTGTCTCTCTGTGTGTCTCTCATGAATAAATTAATAAAATCAATCAATCAATCAACAGAAAAAGAAAAATGCCATGGGCTACAGTCTTCTTCCAA
Source organism: Vulpes lagopus (assembly GCF_018345385.1). Taxonomy (NCBI): domain Eukaryota; kingdom Metazoa; phylum Chordata; class Mammalia; order Carnivora; family Canidae; genus Vulpes; species Vulpes lagopus. The sequence goes on from NC_054825.1 coordinate 165,589,011, forward strand.
CACTTTTTCTCACCAGGTCCAATAATATGCTTATAACACTAGTGCCGGGGCAGCCCGGGTGGCTCAGCGGTTTAGCGCCGCCTTCAGCCCAGGGCGTGATCCTGGAGACCCGGGATCGAGTCCCATGTCGGGGTCCCTGCATGGAGCCAGTTTCTCCCTCTACCTGTGTCTCTGCCTCTCCCTCTCTCTGTGTCTCTCATGAATAAAAAACAAAAACAAAAACAAAAACACTAGTGCCAGTTAATTTGGTAATGATTATATTTATATATTTGTTTGCATTCCAACTTTGTTCAATAGTGAGTGTATAAACTGCATACATTAAATAAACGTAAATACTATTATAAAAATACTATAAAAAAATAACGATCAGGCATCTAGTGGTCTGATTCCCAAGATTTTTGCCAAGAGACAACAGTCAAAAAGAGCTTCCTAAAAAAAAAAAAAAAAAAAAGAGCTTCCTGATCTGTCCCCCAAACCTGTTCTTTGCTTTTTCTCATTCAGGAAACTCATCCAGGTTAGTGACTAATAAGATCAAGAAAAAAGAAACAACTGGGATGCTTGGCTGGCTCAGCAGGTGAGCGTCTGTCTTTGGCCCAGGGCGTGATCCCAGGATCTGGGATCGAGTCCCACACCGGGCTCCTTACAGGGAGCCTGCTTCTCCCTCGGCCTGTGTCTCTGCCTCTTCTTTCTGTGTGTGTGTGTGTGTGTCTCTCACGAATAAATAATCTTTAAAAAAAAATAAACAAACAACTTAGTGAGAGATGGAGCCTGGTCCACAGCCCAGGTCTCCCAACACTGTCCCACCCCTTCCCCGACCAGGTCCCGTCTTCCCATGGTATCATGCTGTCCTGGCTAGAGGACCTAAGAACGGAAGGCATAAGGCATATACGATGGGAGAGGCTGGGAGCCAATCTGTTGAGGGTATTTTCACACTAAAGAGAGTCTGGACTTTATCCTGAGGGCGTCCCAGGATTCTGGGCAAGAATAGCACAGTCAGGTCTGGGTTGAAAAGGGGGTATTCTGAGAGCAATCCGTATACTCTTCACCCTTCCTCCATACTTCTGATATTTCTGTCTGTCGTTTTACTCTCATCCCAGTGGGTAAATGCTTCCCGTGTAAAGGCCACTTCAAACCTGGTCATAATAAGCACTGTGAAAAACAACTGCTCACGATAGAAACGCTGACACAGTGGTGGTGTAAGATGCTCCTTTGAAAAGCCTTGTCAGGCCCAGTCTTTGTAATTTAGTGGTGGCTCACAGGAAGTGCCTGAGAGCCAGATTCTTTCTGACTGTGCTCAAGGCCATAATTTCCTTCCCATACTTAAACCGATGACCCTGTGTCTCACTGTCAAGGGAGTCTGCCAAAGGGAAAGGGCAGATAAATAAGCAGCAAAAGCTAAAGAAAACTGGCCAATTTGAAAAAAATTCCTAAGATTCTTTTTGAGGATTAACAATAAAAGGACTTCTAGACAACTAATTGATCTGTTTCTCCAAATGAAAGCCCCCTCAAGGGCAGAGCTGGGGAAAGCTGGCAGCCATCCCTTTCAGGTGACAGATGCGGAAGCTGAGGAAGAGAAAGGAAGTAAGTCACAGAAGCTGCTGTCAGACCTATGCACTAAGCAAGGCCTCCCCTGCTACCCCCAAACCCCCCACCCCAGAGTGGTTTTTACATACCACTCTCAGCCGTAAGATGGTAAGATTAATCAAGATTCTAAAATCAAGGGATGCAAAAAAATAAAAAATAAAATAAAATAAAATAAAATAAAATAAAATAAAATAATAAAATAAAATAAAATAAAATAAAATAAAATAAAATAAAATAAAATAAAATAAAATAAAATAAAATAAAATAAAATAAAATAAATCAAGGGATGCTTGGGTGGCTCAGTGGTTGAATGTCTGCCTTCGGCTCAGGGCATGATCCTGGCGTCTGTGGATTCAGTACCTGCAAGGTGTACTCCTTGCAGGGAGCCTGGTTCTCTCCCTCTGCCTCTCTGTGTTTCTCTCATGAATAAGTAAAATCTTAAAAAAAAAAATTCTAAAGTCAAAATGGGAAGGGGACAAAAAGGAGTAACATTCAGACAGTACCATGTATTACAGCTACAGGTTCCACCCCTTGCCATACGTATATTTTCAACAGCTTCTGCTTCATGTTCTATATAGTACCTATCTACCACCCATTACTTCAAGATAAACTTCAAACTATAAAAGTAACATGTCCTGTTGGGGAGTCCAAAAATAACTAAGAAAACACTCGTGATCATCTAAGGAATTTAATAAATGGCATTTTCTTTTTTTTTTTTTTTTTAAATGGCATTTTCTATAAAATGCTAGCTTCATGATTTTCCCTTAGATAACAGACCAGAATAGTAACTAGTTCCACCTTATCAACTACCATTCCTTGAAAGTCCTTTAGCCAGTAATTTTCATGAAGATCAATGAGTCACTACTTTAGCCCTTATCACTACTTTAGCCCTCACACTTAAGAAGGGAAACAGGCCCAGGCTACTCTTCCATGACAGTTTTCCTACTGGAGGAAATCACCTTGACCTCATGTATTTGGCCACTGTTCAGAAAACCATGTCTCTGAGTTCAAATTCCCCCAAATACATTCATATTAGGAAACAGCATACCTTTCTCAGTTACATATGCACAGAATGCCTGTCCTATTTCATCTCAACATAAACCCAATAAATGTCTTCCTTGGTGACCTCTCTTCCACTCCCCAGGTAAACACATGGTCCTGGGAACATATTGCAGGTACATTCTTTTGAAAAGTCTTAAAAGCAAAGTACAACAAATAACTGCTGCTGCTTTCTAAATCACATTAGAAAGAGTGGAATAGAGAAATACCCCAGCATTATAAAACCTTATCAGTAGACTGATTTTGACTACCCGCAGCACTGACTATATTAAAATATTCAAAGAAAATTTTTATCACATGGCTGATATGACTACTACAGTCTGCAGGAGGAAGAGAAGAATTGATTTGGTGATGAACAAACATGATTCAACTCAGCTCCTTCACTTGTGCGGACATCTTCTCAACTCCTCAGACCACTGACCTGCTCCTGACTCTGTTATTTTGGTTTTTTTTTGTTTTTGTTTTAATTTTTATTTATTTATGATAGTCACACACAGACAGAGAGAGAGGCAGAGACACAGGCAGAGGGAGAAGCAGGCTCCATGCACCAGGAGCCCGATGTGGGATTCGATCCCGGGTCTCCAGGATTGTGCTCTGGGCCAAAGGCAGGCGCCAAACCGCTGCGCCACCCAGGGATCCCTCTATCTGTTATTTTGACTTTCTGCTCAGCCCACTGTGTAAGAGAGCTATAAAGGGATTTATTTTGCCCCTTTTCTATACCAGCACAATCCCTCTGGCAATCAAATACTCTCAAAGAGTACAGGTGTCAACTGGTAAACATAAAGAATTTATTTGCACCATAGTGCCCTATCCAAACCACCAACGCTTCTTTTTCGTCTTCTCCATTGGGGATGTCCCGGGTTACACTCAGATGAAGAGATGATACACACTTTCCTGAGCCCTTTTGCCCAGTGAAGAATCATACACAATAAGGTGGGGAGTTCTTTTGCTGCTGCTGGGTTTTTTTTCCTGTTAACGTGCTAGTCCTTGAATTTACATATTCCTCCATTGTCTCATTTAATGTATCAGAGTGGGCCATTTCAAAGACAGCAGTTAAAATTTATGTATTATGGCTTATCAAGTGTTACAATTACGTGAGTTCAAAACTTAGGCTACCCACTCCATTTTCCATACGGACTATGTAACAGAAAGCCCAATTCAACCAGTTAAATCATGAGAGGTAAAAACCTAGTTAGGATCAAAAGGCAACTGAGCTTGAAAGCTGTATGTCCACATTCCACACAGTTAAGGCTGCCATGAGCAGATGGCATGGATGGAACTGGAATGTGTTCGATATAGCCTTCTCACACCCGTTCTCCATTCCTCCTCCAAAACCCATATTCCTATAGGTGCAAACCTCACTCTATAATCTAATACAGTAAGGCCAGTGTTGTCTGGAGTCAGTAAGTTTTATATGTGCTTGCTTCTAATTAAAGACCATTCGATTTCAAGAACTTTATAAAAAGGCCATAAACCTGTATCATTCTACAAGAATGCCAAGAATGGTAAGTAACCAACTAATATTCTTCCAAAGTGGCCTTTATTAAGGGCTGCCTCTACAACTTTGCCAACTAACATGTCAAGAGGCAGTAACATTCCGATCACAAGCTACTCCCATTTTAAAAAGCAAAGGCAAGTGAAAAGGCCTTCTTCAAGTAACCAAAGCAACTCAAATTCCTACAGTGGAAAGTACTGGTACAAACAGTCTGAAAAGTGGCAAAATCAAAGTTTAAAAGGCCACTTACAGTGCCAGCAAATGATTCAGGAGAATTCTGAAAAAGGTAATATTAACATTTTAGTGGTAGAACACTTGGAGAAAAGCCAAGAGGCCTGGACTTTCTCCCTAACTAGGTCATTAAATCTTGCAGGGAGGTGGCGGGGAGGCACACACAGATACATACTAGTTAAATGGCATCTCACAGCCAAGTTATCTTGACAGCTTTCATCCGTCAGCCGGATCACTGGACAATGATGTTCTTCAAGGAGACAGGTAGGTCTCTTAGAGCTAATGATAACCTAAGTGCAAACAATTATAATCAGACTGATAACAATCAATCCCCACCCTTGGAACAAACACTCAAATGAGAGAGAGAGAATACATCTGCTGCCAGGGTAGCTAGATCACCTGGGTCCCCTCAGCCTCAAGCGCTCCTTCCCACATCTATGCTTGTTTTCTACAATCCTTATTCTGTAGAAGAGCAAATTATTTTTTTTTAAAGATTTTATTTATTTGGGACGCCTTGGTGGCTCAGTGGTTTGGTGCCTGCCTTCAGCCCAGGGCGTGATCCTGGGGACCCAGGATCGAGTCCCACATTGGACTCCCTAAGTGGAGCCTGCTTCTCCCTCTGCCTGTGTCTCTCATGAATAAATAAATAAAATCTTAAAAAAATAATAATAATAATAAAGCTTAAGTAAGAACTGCTAACTCTAACTCCGGAGGCTATCAACTACTAAAACCATACCTATGGCCCTTCATCACATTATCTGCTGCTCTAGCTTTCCACTAACAAAAAAGGTTTCATGAAATGGAAACTTTACAAAAGATATAAACCCCAACAAGAGCACAAAGCAACTTGACTTTTGCAGATTTCAAGGGGGATCCTTGGGTGGCTCAGCGGTTTAGCGCCTGCCTGCCTTTGGCCCAGGGCACGATCCTGGAGACCCGGGATCAAGTCCCACATTGGGCTCCCGGCATGGAGCCTGCTTCTCCCTCCTCCTGTGTCTCTGCCTCTCTCTCTCTCTCTCTCTCTCTTTCTCTCTCTCTCTCTCTCTGTCTCGGTCTATCATAAATAAATAAATAAATAAATCTTTAAAAAAAAAAAAAAAGATTTCCAGAACTGAGCCATCAGCTGTTGTCACTTTCATACTTCATTTACCAACATGCCTAATAGATAAATGCTTGAACATTTTCAGCCAGTTCGTACAACCCAATACAAGCATTTTCCAAGTATTAAGCAGAATAAATTCTTTTCAGAGACTCGTAAATGAAAAGTTCCGGTAAAATGGAATTTATTGAATGCTTCATAGACAACTGACTCTCAAAAAAAAAAAAAAAAAAAAGACAACTCTCAACAAATTGGAATATATGAAAAATAAATCTATCAATTACTATAGACAATGATATTATTTGATACTTAAGCCAGTGATTCACAATGAGGGGCTTGGAGTTCATCACTTATTTGACAACTGAGAGCCTTCCTGGGGCCAGATGAGAAATAAAAGGCCAGTGACACTAGCAGGTATGCGAGTGTGAAGTCCTCTCCCAACAGTTAAGTGGGGGAAGGGGAAGGAAAAGAAGATGCCCTACAACTGGCTTCATACACACACACAAACATGCACACATGTGCACAGACACCTCCAGTTTTCTCACCTCTTTTTTATTCAAGTAATACCAACAAATACTCACAAGCCAGGCACAGCACCGAATAAACAATATGCATGTGCTTTCTTTCTTTCCTTCCTTCCTTTCTTTCAAGATTTTGTTTATTCATGAAAGACACAGAGGCAGAGACAGGCAGAGAGAGAAGCAGGCTCCATGCAGGAAGCCTGATGTGGGACTCTATCCTGGAACTCCAGGATCACACCCTGGGCTGAAGGCAGGCACTAAACCGCTGAGCCACCCAGGGATCCCTGCACATGTGGTTTCATTTCATTTTTCACAATAATCCAATGCAGTAGGTACTATTACACCCCCCATTTTACAAATAAGAAAATAGGCTCAGAGAGGTGAAGTGACTCATTCTAGACCACTCAGCTTCATGTGACACTTGCTGCCTGCTTCTGAAGATGGCACACCTGGCTTGACCCCAACTGCACTGCTACAAAGACAGGATGGACAAAAATAGCTGAGCAGCTTGAACTTTCTGCAGAAAAATTGAAGATACTAGTGCTAGAATCCATTTGCTCTAGGACAGCTCTCCAGGGCAGGGTAAGGGGGCAGGCTCTTCTTTACCTAGGGACAAAACTTGAATAATATACTCCCAACAATGATGTAATTACCTTATGTTGCTCAAAGTACTATTATATACCTTGCCTTATAATGCTTGAAACGCACCTGGGAAGGATAGGTATCCCCTTCATTCTCTAGATAAGAACACTGAGCTCTAGAGATTACATGCCTCACCCAAGGTCAGAAGGATTCAATATGCTGTCTCCTCAATGGGAACAATGATGTCACCCAAGACTCACAAGAGAAACCAGAATGTGGCCATAGTCTGAAACACAAAGACCATTTCCAAAGTGGCACTGAATGGAAAATGGTTGTCTTTAAACTCCAGTATAATCCACAATTGAGAATCAATAGAGCTTTAGTTGTCTGTGCATTAAATTATGAGAAAATACTAACTTGCACCTTTCATTTCTCCAATCATGGAAGGGAAAAGATGTGGTAGTCTTAACCTCATTTTTTCCCTCACCCCTTGCAAAAAATTCATTTCTACTCACAGAGAAAGTACGCCTGAGAAATCACCAAAGGAGTAATTATGTGACTTCACTATTCTTGAAACACTCTTTCAGGACTCCAGAAAACCTCTCTCTTTTTTCCTTTTTTTTAAAGATTCACTTATTTATTCATGAGAGACACAGACTGAGAGAGTGAGGCAGAGACACAGGTAGAGGAAGAAGCAGGCTCCTCGCAGGGAGCCAAATGCAGGACTTTACCTGGGATCTCGAGATCACAATCCGAGCCATGCGCTTCCACTTTTGATTAGGCTAAGTATTTTTATCTCAATCTCAAGAACTCATGAAAAAGAGTAAAATGTGATGCAGCACACAGTGAAAAAAGACCCCTCCCTGACTTCATTCACTAAAAGTGAAAATCACCAGAATACAGTATAAACAGTCAAGTCCATTAAAAGTTTCAAAGAAGGGATGCCTGGGTGGCTCAGCAGTTGAGTGCCTGCCTTTGGCCCAGGGCGTGATCCTGGAGTCCTGGGATCGAGTCCCATGTCGGGCACCCTGCATGGAGCCTGCTTCTCCCTCTGCCTGTGTCTCTGCCTCTCTCTCTCTCTCTCTGTGTCTCTTATGAATAAATAAATAAAGTCTTAAAAAAAAAAAGTTTCAAAGAATAAATTACAGGCAGCCCAGGTGGCTCAGCGGTTTAGCCCGCCTTCAGCCCAGGGCATGATCCCACGGCAGGTTCCCTGCATGGAGCCTGCTTCTCCCTCTGCTTGTGTCTCTGCCTCCCTCTCTCTTTGTCTCTCATAAATAAACAAATAAAATCTTAAAAAAGAAAGAAAGAAAAAGAAAAAACTACAAGAGCTCAAAGAATGAATCAGAAGTGACATTTTATTCATAAATCAAAGCTGCTTTAGAAATTTCACATCACTGTTTCACACTCAAAATCTCTAACCTCAGCGTAAGAAATTCACTTCAGGTCATTTTTTTTTTTTAATTAGCATTCTTTCAGTAGGAGCTTTTTTTCTTTCTTTTTAAGATTTTATTTATTTATTCATGAGAGACACAGAGAGGCAAAGACATAGGCAGAGGGAGAAGCAGGCTTCATGCAGGGAGCCCGATGTGGGACTTGATCCCGGGACTCTGGGATCACGCCCTGAGCCAAAGGCAGATGCTCAACCGCTGAGCCACAGGCATCCCACTTCAGGTCATTTTTGATAAATCTGTTAAATCTAAAAGAAAGCCTGATTTTGTCCATGAGCTTCTGAGTTGTGTGGAAATAATCTTCCTTGAAATCCAGAGGCAATAGATTGCATCCTAATTGCATCATTTGCTCTTTGTTTTGAGGGTGCTGGGGACAAATCTGAAGGGCAAGGGAGTTGTATCTAAAAATACTCAACCTGGGAGGCCTGGCTGGCTCAGTCAGTAGAACATTAAACTCCTGATCATGAGTTCAAGCCCAATGTTGGGCTTACTTTAAAAAATGGAATTAAAACTTCTAAAAAATGTTTAAATATCAAAAAAAAAAAAATACTCAGCCTAAACAAAAGTAGAAGCACACGGAAAACAACCACATCCTGACTTTATATGGTCAAAAAAGCCCAAATCAGTAGAGAAATTTGTTTTTTCCCCAACATGCAGTCTTCACCAATGTGAAATTGTACGTAAAAATTTAAGAGCCGATCAGTCTGAAATCGTTTTAAAAAATGGGAAGAACTTGGGGCACCTGGGTGGCTCATCAGTTAAGCATCTGCCTTTGGGTCCCAGCATCCTGGGATCAATCTCCACATCAGGCTCTCTGCTCAGCAGGGAGTCTGCTTCTCCCTCTACCCCTCCCCCTGCTCGTGCTCTCCCTCTCACATGCTTTCTCTCACTCAAATAAATAAAATCTTTAAAAAAAAAAGGGGGGGGGGGGAAGAACTCAATAGTAAAAGCAGAAACAAACCCAATACAGAAACACTTCAAAAATATTTGTAAATAAACGTGCTCTCCTCAAATACACTCACAGTTGAAGATGGCATTACAAATCTATATCCCTTTAAAAAACAAAACAAGGGCAGCCTGGGTGGTTCAGCGGTTTAGCACCACCTTCGGTCCATGCCATGATCCTGGAGACCTGGGATCGAGTCCCATGTCGGGCTCCCTGCATGGGGCCTGCTTCTCTGCCCCTCTCTCTGTGTATCTCTCATGAATAAATAAAATCTTAAAAAATAATAATAATAAAACAAAAAACAAAACAAAACAAAACAAAACAAATCTATATCCCAATCCTGTTGAATGGGTTCACTTATAATGGAAGGAATCAAGTCCCTGAATCTACCTAAACCCCGGGATCATACTCCTATTGGTGCAAAAAGCTTCACCTCTTCCTACACTAATTTGCTTGCAACATGATCTGCAAACATCACTGGGGATTGGATAATGTAAAAATGCTGGCAGTGACGTTGGCATACATTTTAAACATTTTTAATCTACTTAAATTATAGGTCAAAGGCAGGGTGGGGGCGGTACTCATAATAAATAAGAGAAGAGCACTTTATAATCTTCAAAGTGCTTTCTCATTTAATCCTCACAACAATCCCAAGCAGACACTGGTGCCCACTGCCCAGATCACAGAATTTTCATGCTGGTGAAGGGACTAACATCCCACCCAATATACTGCACTAGAATAGCAGGGGGTCTTGTCCAGTTGTTCACTATTATATCCTCAGGACCCAGAAGAGCACCTGGTACACATGGCAGATGCTTATCAATACTTTTACCACGGGATCCCTGGGTGGCGCAGCGGTTTGGCGCCTGCCTTTGGCCCAGGGCGTGATCCTGGGGACCCGGATCGAATCCCACGTCGGGCTCCCGGTGCATGGAGCCTGCTTCTCCCTCTGCCTGTGTCTCTGCCTCTCTCTCTCTCTCTCTCTCTCTCCTCTCTCTCTGTGACTATCATAAATAAATAAAAATTAAAAAAAAAATACTTTTACCACATGTTCAAAAAGTCCAATCCAGGGGCGTCTACCTGGCTCAGTTGGTGGAGCATGTGACTCTTGATCTCAGGGTTTTGAGTTCAAGCCCCACATTGGGTGATTACTTAAAAATAAAATCTTAAAAAAAAAAAAAAAGGGACGCCTGGGTGGCTCAGCAGTTGAGCGTCTGCCTTTGGCTCGGGGCGTGATCCCAGATCCTGGGATCGAGTACCACATCAGGCTCCCTGCATGGAGCCTGCTTCTCCCTCTGCCTGTGTCTCTGTCTCTCTGTGTCTCTCATGAATAAATAAATAAATTCTTTAAAAAAAAATTTAAAAACAACAACAAAAAAGTCCAATCCACTTTGCAGAGAGATAACCCCAGTCCAGAAGTACTACAGTACAGCCAGGGCCAAAATGCTAGCCACCTGTTCCCCACACTCCTATTTCCTAAGTCAGGGAGGGTTCTTCCCCCTAACCAGGTTGTTACTGAGACTATTTTGGGGTTTCCCAAACTCTCTCTCAGAACTCAGAATTCACACTGGCATCTCATCATTTTTTATGTTTTCAATATATTTAATCTATACCCTTTTCCTCTTGTAAGCAAGCATTTAGTTCCTTCTTATACATCAGTCTTCACTTTTGTTTCACAACCCTTTACTATGTATAATATAACATGCCCTGTATTAGGTATATAGGCAGTGTTTACTCTATTCAAAGGACAGTGCCTATGGAGGATAAAGATGAATGAGGATCAGTGCTCTAAGGGATTTACAAGTTGATGACAATTAAGATAGGCAATATCAGGAAGGAGACCTGGACCTGCAAATTGCAGGAGAAGAGACAATCTCAGCAGAGGGACCAATGTGAGCTGACAAAACCTGAACATGTTGTGTTAGGAGAAAGTAAGTGATGCATCTGACTGGAAGCTGCAGTGCAGGATGAGGAGGCCAAGTGATGATCTGGAATCAACCTGCGTAAAAAGCTGAACTTGAGGACAAGAAACCGCCATGTCATTCCACAGGCAGTTTCTCACTCCTTCCTGACACCTATTTCTTTTCTACTTGTCCCACTTCCTCTTTGCCAAAGGAGGGGGAAAAGCACACAAAAGATTTGGAGTACTCTATATCCTTATTATGTTCTTTTTATTTGGAAAAGTTTTCTCAGCAGTATCTTATTATATTACATGACGGACAATTTCAAGATCAAGGGTACCAGCTATAGCTCTACACCCACTCAATGGGTCAATTAACCAAGCAATCTTTAACAGTTAAGGATCCTTTTGACAATCTGATGAAATTTGGACCCTCTCCCTCAGAAAAATGCACTTACACAAAAAAAAATCAGGAACCCCAGATTAAGAACTTTCTTGCCCTAGCAAAAATTATAGGACAGGCAAAAAAAAAAAAAAAAAAAAGAGAGACAGAGACTCAGTTACTATTTCTACTACCAATAGTACACAACTTTCCCATTCACATAAGTAGAATTCTTTCTTCTGAGTGATTACCCTTAGTGAATAAATAAAATGAGGGAATTTTTCCAAGACTTCTAATCCTTGCCCACTAATAACAATACAGCTTCCATTTACTGGGCCCCACTATGTGACAGGCCCTCTGCAAAGCAGTGGATACGAAGTATATAATGTGAAAGTCCTATATGCAATGAATATCCCGGTTTACTCGGTTTACACCTAAGAAAAGAAAACTGAAGCTCGGGGCAGGCCGGGTGGCTCAGCGGTTTAGTGCTGCCTTCAGCCTTTTAGAGCTGCCTTCAGCCCGGGACCTGACCCTGGAGACCCACGTCAGGCTCCCTGCATGGAGCCTGCTTCTCCCTCTGCCTGTGTCTCTGCCTCTCTCTCTCTCTCTCTCTCTCTCTCATGAATAAATAAGTAAAATCTTAAAAAGAGAGAGAGAGAGAAATAAAGAAAAGAGAAAATAAAAGAAAAGAAAAAACGAAAATAAAAAAGAGAAAAGAAAAGAAAAGAAAAGAAAAGAAAAGAAAAGAAAAGAAAAGAAAAGAAAAGAAAGAAAAGAAAAGAAAAGAAAGAAAAGAAAAGAAAACCAAAGCTCAGAGGGGTCAACCTTGACCTGACTCAAGGTGACCCAGCTGGAAAACGGAACAGCTGGGTTTGGAACTCTGGCGTTTTGACTTTCAAAGCTCATCTAGGGCAGCCCAGGTGGCTCAGCGGTTTAGCACCGCCTTCAGCCCAGGGTGTGGATCCTGGGGACCCAGGATAGAGTCCCACATCGGGCTCCCTGCATGAAGCCTGCTTCTCCCTCTGCCTGCATCTCTGCCTCTCTCTCTCTCTCTCTCTCTCTCATGAATAAATAAAATCTTGGCGGGGGGGGGGGGGGGAGCCCATCTATATGCCTCCAAGCAGAGGTGACCTTGTCACCATATTGATTGGTAGAAGAGATCAAAAGATACGGCCATCTCCTAGTATGTAAACAGTGAAGTCCAAGGGTCCAGTCCAGAATTACACACCCTCTGGGTGTCCAATGAATACTTGTTAAGTGACTAGGGCAAAGAGAACCCTATTGACCAGAGGGGGGAAGATGGTGCCAACAGTCTTTTTTTTTTTTTTTTAAGATTTTATTTATGCATTTGAGACAGAAAGATACAGAGAGAGAACATGAGCAAGGGAAGAGATATAGGCAGGTTCCCCGCTGAGCAAGGAACCTGACGTGGGGTTAGATCCCAGGACCCAGAGATGATGACCTACGCTAAAAGCAGACCCTTAACCATTTGACCACCCAGGTGCCCCACACCAACAGACTTTTAAGAGTTCCATGTGAGGGACGCCTGGGTGGCTCAGCAGTTAAGCCTTTGGCTCAGGGCATGATCCCAGAGTCCTGAGATCCAGCCCTGCATCAGGCTCCCCTGTGAGGAGCCTGCTTCTCCCTCTGTCTATACCTCTGCCTATCTCTGTGTCTCTCTCATGAATAAACAATATTAAAAAAAAAAAAAAGAGTTCCATGAGAATACATGTGTCACAGCTTGGGCCTCACTGTTTCCAACTGGACCTCTCCACTTGGCAATGGCCTTAAGCACATAATCTGTTATACCCTCACGTGCAAAGTTTTGCAACATATCAATGAAGTAATGAGGTAACAGTAGAATTTCACTAAAACATAAGGTTTATATAATCTTTCCCCTATGTTTCCATCCTGTACATCCTATCCTGCACATCCTTCAAGGCTATAGCCATGATTCAACATGGTAGTTGTTCCCATAAGACTACTAGCAACCATTTCTGAGTATTTACATTGTGTATTACCAAAAACCTACTTATTTGGGGCCAGGGCCTAGTCATCCTCATCTTTATGTGACCACTATTCAGTTACTTGGACCTAGGAAAGCAGTGATTATGATTTTAAATATGAAGAAGTTTTTATTAAACAATTAAGAGAACAGATGAAAGCTTAAGAGTCACAATACCAAGCTTCAAAAAAAACATTTTACACAATTCTGCCTTTAGATATTCAACAGTACAGTACCTTGCAATAAGGAGTCCTCAAAGTATCACAGAAAAACAAAATGCAGTGCCCAATCTAAAACGATGAAATAGGGGCACCTGGGTGGCTCAGAGGCTGAGCATCTGCCTTTAGCTCAGGTTGTGATACTGGGGTCCTGGGATCAAGTCCCGCATCAGGCTCCCCGGAGGGAGCCTGCTTCTCCTTCTGCCTGCGTCTCTGCCTCTCTCTCTTTCTCATATGAATAGATAAAATCTTTAAAAAAAAAAAAAAAAAAACGGTGAAATAAAGGAAGACAAAAGGAGGCCATGGGTCTCAGTGTTACTCTAAGCCAGTGGTTCTAATCTTTTTTGGGTCATGGATTCCTTTGAGAATTTAATGAAAGCTACACATCCTTTCCCCACAAAAAATAAACAGAACCAAAATGTAGCATATACTTTTGAGGGCATCATGATACTCCCCCCAACCCAATCCCTTAAGGATCCACAGACCCTCAGTTCATAGCCTTTGCCTATCTGCATTTTTTAGCCACATCTAACTAGAGGGGATCCAAATTCACCACCATTTTGCTTTTAACTTTTTAAAAATTTATTTTATTTTTTTTAAGATTTTATTTATTTATTCATGAGAGACACACACAGAGAGAGAGAGAGGCAGAGACACAGGCAGAGGGAGAAGCAGGTTCCATGCAAGGAGCCCGATATGGGACTTGATCCCGGGTCTCCAGGATCACCCTGGGCTGCAGGCAGCGCCAAAGCGCTGCTGCGCCACCGGGGCTGCCCTTTTAAAAAAAATTTTTAAAGATTTTATTTATTCATTCATGAGAGACAGAGAGAGAGAGATAGAGACAGACAGAGACTGAGACACACACACACACACACACACACACACACAGGCAGAGGGAGAAGCAGGCTCTATGCAGAGAGCGCGACTTAGGACTGGATCCCGGGTCTCCAGGATCACACCCTGGGCCAAAGGCGGCGCTAAACCGTTGAGCCACCTGGGCTGCCCACCATTTTGCTTTTTAGAGGTCATACTGACATTAAGGGAAACTGAAGACAGGTGATAGCTTTAGCACTTGCAACATCTAACGACCCACAAGGGCCCCTATTCCTCTTGCTACCTGATTCATGTTATTAAGCCACAGTAACAAACTGTGGGATGAGGATATTCTCTCTCTCTCCCAACTAGAATATAAGAAATTCAGGGCAGCCCTGGGGGCACAGCGATTTAGCGCCGCCTGCAGCCCAGGGCGTGATCTTGGAGACCTGGGATCAAGTCCCACATCAGGCTCTCTGCATGGAGCCTGCTTCTCCCTCTGCCTGTTTCTCTGCCTCTCCCTCTCTGTCTCTATGAATAAATAAATAAAATCTTAAAAAAAAAAAAAAAAGAAAGAAATTCAAAAGCAGGGACCATATCTGATAGTATCATGTATTCTGCCTAGGGCTGTACACATTCTATATAATTAATTGTTGATTGGTTTACTAATGAATAGATTTAAAACAACCTACACATTACCACTTAAGATAAAATGAGATAGATTCACATAGCACAGGAAAAGATAATGCTATATAACTAGCAGACTTTAAAATATTGACCTAATGGAACACCTGGGTGGCTCAGCGGTTGAGTGCCTGCTCAGGGCTGGGCTCAGGGCCTGATCCCGGATTCCTGGGATCGAGTGCCGCATTAAGCTCCTTGCATGGAACCTGCTTCTCCTCCCTCTGCCTGTGTCTCTGCCTCTCTCTGTGTCTCTCATGAATAAATAAAATCTTTAAAGAATAAATAAATAAAATATTTACCTAAATTGGATTCCTGGAGCTTGATATACAAGAATAAGCCTATAAAAAAATGTGCTTTCTCATCTCTGTAGTCTTCTTTATGGCAGGGATTTGGCCATCTATGGCACATATATTGGTTTATAGTAAACTACAGACAGCCACCATTCCTTAAAAGCATGAGCAAAACTGCCAGTGGAGCCTGAGAGGATGTGAGAAGTCCTGCTTCTTGTGGAAGCTTTTTAAAAAGCTTTTAAAAGTTGTGGAGTTTTTTATATAAATTTTTTTTTTCTCTAAGTAATCTTAACACCCAATGTGGGGCTGAAACTCAAACTCACAACCCTGAGATCAAGAGTCTCATGCTCCCCCAACTGTGAGCCAGCAAGATGCCCTTACTGTGGAGCTATTTACTTAAGAAACATCTCCTGGGGACACCTGGGTGGCTCAGTGGTTGAGAGTCTGCCTTTGGCTCAGGGTATAGAACTAAAGATCAAGATCAAGTCCCCCATCAGGCTCCCCTCGAGGAGCCTGGTTCTTCCTCTGCCTGTGTCTCTTAAGAATAAATAAAATATTTTTTAAAAAATAAAGAAAGAAACATCTCCAGGGGATCCCTGGGTGGCTCAGCCGATTGGTTCCTGCCTTCGGCCCGGGGCATGATCCTGGGGTCCCAGAATCGGGTCCCGATCGGGCTCCCTACATGGAGCCTGCTTCTCCCTCTGCCTGGTCTCTGCCTCTCTCTGTCTCATGAATAAATAAAATCTTTAAAAAGAAAAAAAAAAAAAAAAAAAAAGAAGGAAAGGAAAGGAAAGAAAACAACATCTCCTGAACATCAAAGATACTTAAATCTCTCGGTTATATGTTGTTGTTTTTTGTTTTGGGAGGTTTTTTTTTTTTTTAAATTTAATGATAGTCACAGAGAGAGAGAGAGAGAGGCAGAGGGAGAAGCAGGCTCCATACACCGGGAGCCCGATGTGGGATTCGATCCCGGGTCTCCAGGATCGCGCCCTGGGCCAAAGGCAGGCGCCAAACCGCCGCGCCACCCAGGGATTCCCCTGGGAGGGGTTTTTGAGAAAGAAAGAGAGTGGGCGAGGTGGAGAGAGAGAATCTTAAACCAATTCCATGCCCAGTGCAGAACTCAACACAGGTTCAGGTCCCTGAGTCAAAATCAAAAGTCAGATGCTTAACCGACTGAGCCACATGCTTAGAGATAAAATAATGAAAAGCACAGCATCTACTTTCAAGGAGCTTCAGATGTAGTTGGAGAAAGAGAAAACAGGCAATTCAATCAGAATAAGAAGTACTGGGCGGCCTCGGTGGCTTAGCGGTTTAGCGCTGCCTTCAGCCCGGGGTGTGATCCTGGAGACCTGGGATCAAGTCCCACGTCAGGCTCCCAGCATGGCGTCTGCTTCTCCCTCCGCCTGTCTCTCTCTCTCTCTCTAATAAAAAAAAAAAAAAAAAAAATCTTAAAAAAAAAAAAAAGTACCATGACATCAGGGGTAAACTCAGACTAAAGGTCAGTCAGGGAAGGCTTCCTGAGAGAAATAAAATCTAAGCCAGATCTAAACACTTAAAAGAAATTAGTTAAGCTTTTTTTTGGTTGGTTTGGTTGGGATGGGAGTAGCAGGAGAACATCCCAGATAAAAGGAAACAGTATATGCAAAAAACCCAGAAGCAGGATATCTGGGAGAGCTACAGTCACTTGACGTGGGTGGAACACTGAATTTAAGGAGGGAAGTGGACAGAGACAGGCAGAACTCCTGGAGGGCCCTTATATAAGCCGAATTTATGTACGCTTACCCCTTCCTAAAGTCACAGCCCTCAAATGCTTTTGCTCTTCTTGGCTTAACACACACACACAACTAAACAACACAACAACAACTTATTTTGAAATGACTTTAGATTTAGAATTTGTCTTAAGGAAATGCTTTTACAATGGAAAATAAATTCAAGCAGATCCGTTTCTACTTCTTCAATCTTGCTAGCAAGTAATAAATCCCTTTATAATTTCTTTTCTCCAGATACCCTAATCACCTCAAGGAGTCAAGCCAAAATCCCCTGAACGTTCAACTCATCCTCAAAACAAAATGCTGGCAAAATCATCTGGGCTATGGAAGAGGAAAGAAGGATGATTCATCCTCTTTCCTAGATTTTCACTAAGAACTCTAAGAGTTAGGACAGAATTCCATTATGTCACAACAGTCTTTATAAAGGCACTTAACCAAAATTAGTCATACTTATTTCTGTTACGTTTCTGACCTGCATTCTAAGCCTCCATCTCCTAAAATTCCCAAACCGGCAACAACCTTTTTTTTTCCTTTTTCTTTTTTTTTTTTAATGATAGTCAGACAGAGAGAGAGAGAGGCAGAGACATAGGCAGAGGGAGAAGCAGGCTCCATGCACCGGGAGCCCGACGTGGGATTCGATCCCAGGTCTCTAGGATCGCACCTTGGGCCAAAGGCAGGCGCCAAACCGCTGTGCCACCCAGGGTTCCCAACCTGCAACAACCTTAATTAACGTTGATTTCTAGATGGGGACCTGGATGGCTAAGTCAGAAGAACATGCGATTCTTGATCTCAGGGTCATGAGCTCAAGCCTCACACTGGATGTAGAGATTACTAAAATAAACTTCTTTAAAAAGTTGATTTTTAGAATCAAAGATGAATCCTGTGCAGAAATCACTGCAATGTCAATGAAAACTGGCAATTTTTTCTACAATTAAAACACAATTGGGGGTGCCTGGGTGGCTCCGTAGGTTAAGCATCTGCCTTTGGATCAGGTCATAATCCCAGAGTCCTGGGATTGAGCCCCACGTCAGGCTCCCTCTCCCTCTGCCTGCCATTCCCTCTGCTTGTGCTGTCAAATAAAAATTTAAAAAGTTGATCTTAAAAAAAAAAAAAAGACAACAAACACAATTGTTAACAATGGTTATCCCTGGAAGGTAGAATTTAAGGAATAGGGACCCCTGAGTGGCGCAGCAGTTTGGTGCCTGCCTTTGGCCCAGGGCGGGATCTTGGAGACCAAGGATCGAATCACACGTCGGGCTCCCGGTGCATGGAGCCTGCTTCTCCCTCTGCCTGTGTCTCTGCCTCTCTCTCTCTCTCTGTGACTATCATAAATAAATTTAAAAAATAAAAAAAAAAGAATTTAAGGAATATTTTAATTTTCCTTATTATTTCAGCCAGTGAGGGCTGCCTGTCAAACATTCATCAAATACATAGGAGGGGCACCTGGGTGGCTCACTGGTTGAGCATGTGCCTTTGGCTCAGGTCATGATCCCAGAGTCCTGGGATCAAGTTCTGCATTGAGCTCCCCACAGGGAGCCCACTTCTCCCTCTGCCTATGTCTCTGCCTCTCTCCAGGTCTCTCACGGATAAATAAATAAAATATTTTTAAAAATATATTTTAAAAATATTAAGTAGGGGCACCTGGGTAGCTCAGTGGGTTAAGGGAAGGCAGCTTCAACTCAGGTCATAATCCCCAGGTCCTAGGATCAAGCCCCATGTCAGCTCCCTGCTCAGTGGGGAGTCTGCTTCTCCCTCTCCCTTTTCACTCATGTTCTCTCTCAAATAAAATCTTTTTTAAGGGCAGCCCGGTGGCTCAGCGGTTTAGCACTGCCTTACAGCCCAGGGCATGATCATGGGGACCTGGGATCAAGTCCCACATCAGGCTCCCTGCATGGAGCCTGCTTCTCCCTCTGCCTGTGTCTCTGCCTCTTTCTCTGTCTCTTATGAATAAATAAAAATAAAATAAATCTTTAAAAATATTTTTTAAGGGGATCCCTGGGTGGCGCAGCGGTTTGGCGCCTGCCTTTGGCCCAGGGCGCGATCCTGGAGACCCGGGATCAAATCCCACATCGGGCTCCCAGTGCATGGGGCCTGCTTCTCCCTCCGCCTGTGTCTCTGCCTCTCTCTCTCTCTCTCTCTCTGTGACTATCATTAAAAAAAAAAAAAAAAAAAAAAAAAAAAAAAAATTAAAATATTTTTTAAAAAATTAAGTAATATTTAAAATTCAGTTTCTCAGTCCCACTAGCTGAGTTCAAGTAGATACATAAAAAATGGTGCAGAAGGTTCTATTAAGGCTGATCTACAAAGAAGCCCTAATGCTAATTCAGACCTGGGAAACAGAGAGGGAGGATCTGGGGAAGGTTTCCAGAAAGACACGTATATATTGAAATGGGTATTAAAGTGAGCATTCCGGGCTGGCTGGTGACAGACAGCAGATGACACTGACCCTTCCCTGCATCATGCAATACCAAAATTTCCAGGGCAATTCCCCAAAAACCAAAAGCAAGATACTTTAAAGGAGACAATATAAAAATGAATTGGGTGATAGGCTTTGATCTGTATTTTGCTGAGATAAACTTAGATGCAAATACCGTAAAATGAGAAAAACAGATGATGAAGTCCAATTAGAATCTCACTAAAAAAGGAAAAGGGAAAACAGAACTGGAATTCACTGCCAGATCATCCTGGAAATCTTTAACAGGTAAGCTGAACTAAGGATCAGGGGACAAACCAAAGAATGCACTATGCTCATCCAAATAACTTTCATTGGGAGAAACATTTCCCAATAATCGAGGTCAATATGTGAATTGAAGGTGATTAACTCCCAAAGAGAGAGAAAGAGAAAAGAAAGCACACACACAAAACCAACCCAGTAGAGAACTGTATAAAAATTTGGTCCTGGGGATCCCTGGGTGGGTCAGCAGTTAAGCACCTGCCTTGGGCCCAGGGCGTGATCCTGGGGTCCCGGGATCAAGTTCCACATCAGGCTCCCTGCATGGAGTCTGCTTCTCCCTCTGCCTGTCTCTGCCTCTCTCTTGTGTGTCTATCATAAATGTATGAATTAGGGATCCCTGGGTGGCGCAGCGGTTTGGCGCCTGCCTTTGGCCCAGGGCGCGATCCTGGAGACCCGGGATCGAATCCCACATCAGGCTCCCGGCGCATGGAGCCTGCTTCTCCCTCTGCCTGTGTCTCTGCCTCTCTCTCTTTCTCTCTGTATGACTATCATAAATAAATAAAAATTATAAAAAAAAAAAAATGTATGAATTAAAAAAAAAAAAAAAGGGCAGCCCGGGTGGCTCAGCAGTTTAGCGCCACCTTCAGCCAGGGCATGATCCTGGAGACCCAGGATTGAGTCCCATGTTGGGGTCCCTGCATGGAGCCTGCTTCTCCCTCTGCCTGTCTCTCTGTTTCTCAAATAAATAAATTAAATTAAAAAAAAAAAAATTTGGTCCTTTGCAGGTGGAAGGGGGAGGTGTAATGTTCTATTTTCTGAATCTGACTGCACTACCTAACATGTGCTGCCTCAGTTTCCTTATCCATAAAATGGATACAAGGAAAGTACCTATTTCTGAGGGCTATTTATGTGTATTCCTTGATACTTGAGTTACTATATATAAGGTGCATAAACAATGCCTGGCGTATGGAAAGGACTAAGGAAACACTGGTTATTACTGCAGGAGTCTCTGAGGACCTAGCTTCACTTGATGGAAAGGAAAAGGATTTCCCTAGGGGTGAGCTCACAGGGAAGAGGGATGTTGTGCAGACTGTCATATGATGAGGAGGGGCAGTCTGAAAAGTATCATCTGTTCCAGGTTGAGCAAGCTTTTGCAGACACCTTCCAACCCGGTCCTACAGGCTATTCAAATGCCCAAAGCCATAGAGGACAGCTGCTAGAACTCCAAGCTCCAGGATCTAGCTCTGGACCCCCAATATGCTTACTTAGTGTATCAGTGTTTTTTTTGTTTTTTTTTTTTCCAAAAATCTCTCTGGTCTGCACAGCTACTCTATCCTTCATTCAGGCATTAATTAGGCACCCATGACAAGTCAAGCACTTTAGAAGGCAATAGAAAAGCACTAAAGGTTTTTAACGAAGGGAATGCAACAGTCAGGTTTTCGTTTCATGACTCGTTGAGAGAATAAATGAGAGGAAAAGATGCAGAGGATACCTTGCAAGAGACTTCTGCACAACACCTAATTTCTTGAATTTCCCAATGGCACCCAGCACTGTGGATATCACTCAACTGGATCCCAATGAATATTTAACTTCCTATGTGAGAATAACAATGCCTATCAATTTAGCACTTATTATATGCCAAACATTTCATTCATTACCTCAGTTTCTCACAACAACCCAGTGAAGCAGATATTAGTATATTTATTTTACACAGGAGAAAACTCAGGAAGTCCAACAGCTCATTTAAGGTGACAAAATAAAAGGAGGAGTGGGTCATGAATTTATGTCTGTCTGCCTAAATACCTAATCATACATTATTGGTGCTGGCCTGTGGCAAAGTTTTACTCAATCTACGTAAAAATGAGATCTAAAAATATATATGGGTGGCTTAGCAGTTTAGCGCAGCCTTCGGCCCAGGGTGTGATCCCAGAGACCCAGGATCCAGTCCCACATCGGGCTCCCTGCATGGAGCCTACTTCTCCCTCTGCCTGTGTCTCTGCCTCTCTCTCTCTGTGCCTCTCATGAATAATAAATAAATATTTAAAATAACAAAAATAATAAAAATATATACCTACATATGTCTATATACAGTTGCCAACTTCCTTGAGAAAGGCTACTACCTTTTATTCTGACAATGGATCTCATTTTTAATAAAAGGAGAGTTTCTCATTTATTTTTTAATGCCCTCCTTGGAAAAACTACAAATTAGTAAATTTGTATGTGTTTTCCCACTACTGTATTCAACTAGTCTATAAAACCCAAGTCCAGGAACCACTACACTAATAATGACATTAACAGAGCATTTACCATGACCCAGGCATTATTTTAAGCTTCTTAAATATACCACCCATTTTAATTGCACAGTGAGTCTGAGAGTAGACACCACTATATTCCCCTTTTTATAGATGAGGTGCCTGAGGCACTAAAGTTTAAGTGTCTTGTCTAAAAGCACAGAGCTGGGAAGAGGTAGGACGGGGACTCCAAGGGAGGCCCATGTGCCTTGATGAGAATACCTGAGGCCTCAGTCCTAACATTGTGAAAGCAAACAGACCTCAACCACTGCTATTTGGCCTATGACCTATAACATTTAGACGTGTGAGACACTTACTGATAAGACCCTAAAACTGACTGCTACCTGGGGGCAAGTTACAAGATAACACATCAATAGCATGTACTGCTCTGCTGAGTCAAAATACCAGCATGCTGCCTTTGTAGTGCTACAATACTCTGGTTACTTAAACGGTTTAATTAACCAAATTGTTCTCTTCCATTCTCCCAGAAAACTGAAAGGCCTTCCAACCTTATGGGGCTTCCACGTTCATTCTTGGCATTTACTTCTCAAAAAAATCTAGAATCACAACACAAGAGCAGGTATTGAGGCTCATTTTATGGACAAGAATTTAAATTAAAATATATTACTTGTCCAAGGTAACAAAGTTGGTATGAATCAAAATGAAAACCGACAGGAGAAAGGGTTCTTTACATAGCTTGAGGAATCCCAAGAATCAAAGAACTGAAAGACTGCCTCCCCCCTCCCCACCGCACACACACACATACACACACACACACACACACCCTGGTTTCTCTCTAAAATGTATACCTTTAGGGACGCCTGGGTGGCTCAGCGGTTGAGCAGTTGAGCGTCTGCCTTCGGCTCAGGGCGTGATCCTGGGGTCCTGGGATCCAGTACCACATCAGGCTCCCTGTGGAGTGTGTGCTTCTCCCTCTGCCTATGTCTGTGTCTCTCACGAATAAATAAATAAAATCATGTATATATATTTTTAAGATTTTATTTATTTATTCTTGAGAGACACAGGCAGAGGGAGAAGCAGGCTCCATGCAGGGAGCCTGACGTGGGACGCGATCCTGGGTCTTCAGGATCACATCCTGGGCTGAAGGCAGCAGCTAAACTGCTGAGCCATCCGGACTGCCCAAATGTATATACCTTTAATTCAACAAATATTATGTTCCTACGGACATGTTCTAGGATAAATGTAGCAGGTTCACAGAAGAAATGGAGAACAAAACAGAAAAAAAAAAATCCAAAGCTATTTTGCAATTTCTTCTTGATGTGTGAACGTAAACCCCCTCATATGTCAACTAAACATCAGGTCTTTTGGTATTCTCTTTCAGGAAAGAATGACCAGTATATAAATAAGTGTCTGTGTGTGTGTGTCTGTGTGCAGAAACGTCTTGTTAATTAACAACAATAAAAACAGTAACATTTTACATCTCCCAAATTACTTTTTTTTTTTTCCAAATTACTTCTTATTCGAAATAAAACATGAACTTGGACCATGTTATTAAAAAGTTCTTTCTCATAACAAGATGAAATCTATCTTCCAAGTAAACGTCCGTGCTCTTGTTGAAATGTTTGGTCACACCTAATTTTTTAAGATAAGATCGGTGGGGGGGGGGGGGGGGGGGGGATAGATGGATATATCAGGCCATAGGCCTTCTAAATTTTTAAAGTTCTGGTACCAAAACAGGGTGTTCCTTGTGTTACCTGTAAGGGAAGAACTGCTTTTGTTTTTTGTTTTTTATTTTATTTATTTATTCACGAGAGACAGAGAAAGAGAGAGAGAGAGAGAGAGAGAGAGAGAGAGAGAGGGAGGCAAAGATACAGGCAGAGGGAGAAGCAGGCTTCATGCAGGGAGCCTGATGTGGGACTCGATCCCCGGACTCCAGGATCATGCCCTGGGCCAAAGGCAAGCACTAAACTGCTGAGCCACCCAGGTGTCCCTGCTTTTGTTTTAATAAATGGCATATAAACTATCTGAGGGAGAAGGAGGCATATTCCATATAACTAGGACTCTCAGCAGTGTAGACACCCAAATATTGGTTGAACAGGGGGAGGAAAAAGGAAACTTGTCTCCCTGGATCTCTATCCTCTGGAACTACAAAGTAGTCTGTTCCCTCTTTGACTTAATAGCCCTAAATTATTTACATCTTAAAAGAATCTTGGTTTCATAAAAGGGAAGATAAAACTAATGTATGTCATGTCCATTCTCGATTTTGACTGAGAAAAGAGAGAAAGTAGGGCAGCCCCAGTGGCGCAGCGGTTTAGCACCGCCTGCAGCCTAGGGCGTGATCCTGGGGACCCCGGGATTGAGTCCCACATGGGGCTCCCTGCATGGAGCCTGCTTCTCCCTCTGCCTGTGTCTCTGCCTCTCTCTCTAGCTGTGTCTCTATGAATAAATAAATAAATAAATAAATAAATAAATAAATAAATAAATAATCTTTAAAAAAAAAGAGAGAGAAAAGAGAAAGTAATATACGAATAGATTCTCTCTCTTAAAACAAGCCATGTGGAGGGGGGCACCTTGCTGAAAAGAGAACAGAGGGGTCAGCTATCTTATCAGCCACAAAGCAGACTTTAAAAGTTCTTCTCATCTCGGGGGTGCACTCAATTCTATGAAATGGATAGCACACCGCAGGAGTCAGTACAGAGCCAAGGCTCTGAACCACAGTGCCTCAGCTATACCAGCTGCGTGACCTTGGGCAAGTCCCCTATGGAAGCCCCAGTTCCCTGGCTACAAAATGAAATACCACCTACCTCAGAGGGTTATTGTGAAGAGAATAGAGGGAACACTTGGTAGTCTCCTGGTACACAATGAGCATGCTGTTGCTATTAACTGGTAATGCTGCTAATAATTTAATTATTGTTCTAAGAAAGGGTGACTGCCTTAACCTTCAAAGGCACTAGAGTCCACCAGATCTCACAACGACTAATTTGCTTTTCAGCTCAATTTTTCCTTCATGTGTTTATAATAAACACCAAACATAACATAACCATACAGGGAAAAAGAAAGAAAAAAAACATTTGTTAAAAAATAGTAAAATCATTGTGAAAAACTCAGGAAAAGATTTCACTCAAAATTCTACAACACAAAGATAAATACAAACAGCACTTTAGCATGTTGCTTTTGCTTTTTCCCATATATATTTTAAAACAACTGGAATCATACTGTTTATAGTTCTATATCCTGCTTTTTTCTCATACTTAATTTTATTTTGTGTGTACTTTCCCACGTCAAGAATTCTCCAAAAAACATCCTTTTTAAAAATGACTCCATACTTTTCAATAAAGCAATCATTCTCCTAAGGTTAAAATATTTAAATTGTTTATTTTTTATACACATCACTATAGTTAAGATCTTTGTATATAATCTTGGTCCTCATCTCGATTTCTTGGTCCATCTAGATTCCTATAAGTTGATCAAGGATTTTATGTCTTAAAATCCTGCCAAGGGCAGCCCGGGTAGCTCCGCAGTTTAAGCGCTGCCTTCAGCCTAGGGCCTGATCCTGGAGACCAGGGATGGAGTCCCATGTCAGGCTCCCTGTGTGGAGCCTGCTTCTCCCTCTGCCTGTGTCTCTGCCTCTTTTTCTGTGTGTCTCTCATGAATAAATAAATAAAATATTTTAAAAATTTTAAATAAAACCCTGCCAAAATGCTTTCCAGAAAGTTCACACCAAGTTTTTGTGCCTGACAGTCCTGATCATATACCACCAGCAGTGACCACTACCTATTTCCTTTTATTTTTATTTTTATTTATTTTTTTTTCTATTTCCTTTTAATTCCCAGCAAACAGAGACCCAAAAACTCTGGAATTACAACACAAATAGGGAAGATCTGTTATTAAAAGAATGCTTTTGTCACTTGTGGTAATTTGTACCAGATCACTATTATCCCATTCTTTTTTTTTTTTTAAGATTTTATTTATTTATTCATGAGAGACATAGAGGAAAGGCAGAGACACAGGCAGAGGGAGAAGCAGCCTCCACGCATGGAGCCTGATATGGGACTCGATGGATCACACCCTAAGCTGAAGGCAGACTCTCAACTGCTGGGCCATCCAGGTGTTCCACTATTATCCCATTCTTTATCAGATACGTAACCTTAACAAACTTGGAAAAGTTACAAACATCACTCTATACAATTCACATTCCTTTAGTAAAATCAAGACTTAAAATGCCTCACACATGGAGATGCTCAAATAAATTTCAACTTAAGAAGTGTGTAGAAAAGGAAGTGATGCCTCATACAAAAAAGAGGTCTGGACAATATGTAGAAAATTCAGAAAGGTACACTTTCAGATTTATGTACTTTTCTACATGTAAGTTGCACCTTAATTTTTTTTTAATAAAAACTAAAAATTTGGGATGCCTGGGTGGCTCAGTTGCTTAAGTGTCTGCTTTTGGCTCAGGTCACGATCCCGGGGTCCTGGAGTCGAGTCCTGCATCGGGCTCTCCATAGGGAGCCTGCTTCTCCCTCTGCCTGTTTCTATGCCTTTCTGTGTCTCTCATGAATAAATTTTTAAAAACCTGAAAAAAAATTGTTGTAAAAAAAAGAAAAAAATTTAAAGAGGATCTGTACGGGAGAAAATATATGTATTCCTTGTCTTCACACAGAACATGAAATTACAGCTATGGGGAAAAAAAAAGAAATCACAAGTATGTAAGCTAATGTTGCCACTTAAGCCTTTATGGATGTTGGCTAATGCTGGGCATACACCAATTGGCAGAGACTCACTCACTGCCTAAGCCCTGAGAAGCCCTTTCCCCTTTTTCCTCATTTACCAAAGGTTTTATCTGCATTCCTCTAGTGATTTATCTATCAATCAGAGGGAAAAAATCTCTGAGAAGTCACCAGCATTCAAAAAGTATTCAATTATTTCAGGTCATTAGAAATGATATCACAGGGATCCCTGAGTGGCTCCGCGGTTTAGCGCCTGCCTTTGGCCCAGGGGTGATCCTGGAGTCCCGGGATCAAGTCCCGCGTCGGGCTCCCGGCATGGAGCCTGCTTCTCCTTCTGCCTGTGTCTCTGCCCCCCTCTCTCTGTTTCTATGTCTATCATAAATAAATAAATAAAATATTAAAAAAAAAAAAAAAAGAAATGATATCAAAGGGCACGTGGGTGGCTCAGTGGTTGAGTGTCTGGCTTCAGCTCAGGGTATGATCCCGGGGTTCCAGGATCAAGTCCCACATTGGGCTACCCAGAGGGAGCTTGCTTCTCTATGTCTCTACCTCTCTCTGGGTGTCTCTCATGGATAAATAAAATCTTTAAAAAAAAAAAGAGGGAGAGAGAAAAAAAAAATTGTATCACAAAAGTAGCATCCACCAGGCTTCTACCTACAAACCTAACATTTTTGGAAAATAAAGACCTAGTGATACTTTTATCATCAAACATTTAAAAGTATACTACTCCCAGTGAAATAATTCTCTTGAAGTGAAAGCCACTCTAGTTAAAGATACAGATTTTGAGAATCTAATAATCTTGTATTAATGCAGTACTGGCTTTCGTTTGTACACAATTTGTTACCGAACAAAGAATCCTTTTTAATTGCCCACGGCAATTAATGGTAATCATTTTCTTTTGTCTTATTCCTAAGTACTGCAGGATACAATAGATGAAGCCATGATTCTGACCTTTCTTTTAAATGGAAAAAACTTTTTTTTAAGTTTTTTACACTTCAAGAGGCTGTTAGCTGTAGCTGCCCAGCATATTTTCATCCTAACATTATTTAATAACTTTCTGATTCCCGGTTTTTGAAAAAAGCATTGTAGTAAGTTCCACACAAATAAGTCAAGGGGCTAGGTGTAGTTTTGCCTATACATTCCTAGTTGCCCAAAGTTTTCTCAATTGAGGGACACTTGGGTGGCTCAGCGGTTGAGCATCTGCCTTTGACTTAGGGCATGATCCCAGGCCCTGGGATCGAGTCCTCTGCATCGGGCTCCAGTCCTCTGCATCGGGCTCCTTACAGGGAGCCTGCTTCTCCCTCTGCCCATGTCTCTGCCTCTATCTCTCTCTGTCTCTCATGAATAAATGAAATCTTAAAAAAAAAAAAAAAAAAAGAACACAAATTCATCAGAATACTCTATTCAACATTTACTCCCCTCAACCCACCCTACATTACATATAGCTAATCATTCACAACTGACTATAAATTCTTTAAGAGGATGAACCTATAGCTTATTCTTATATCCCAAAGAAACAAGGCACTAATAAACACAGATCTTGAAATAAGACAGACACGGATTTATAACACAGCTCTCAACCTCTCAGCTGTGTAACCCTGGTTAGGATACTTCTATTATGTATATATGAGAATTAAATGATGACCAGGAGGGCTTGCCCTCTGAGAGTTTAAAGCCTAAAAATGGCCATTATCATTGGTGCACATCTCTCCACCCACCTACCCCCACAAAAGAGAAAAAAAGGCTTTGGCACTTGTTTGGGTTCAATCAACATATATGTAGTAGGGCCTACTATATATAAGGTATTTTGCTAGGTGTGACAAGATATAAAAGAAACACCCTCAAGGAGTTTACTACTTGGAAAGCGGAAACAATCAAGTATTATTATCTATAAAATAAGGCAGAATGGGAACCAACTAGTATAATCCCTTCAGTTTTCAAATGAAGAAACTGTAGCCCAGGGAAGTGAAAATGATTTGGCCAAAGTCATACAGCTAGTAAGCAGCAGAGCTGGAGCTAGACCAGAGATTCTTCATTATCAATTCAATATTCTTTACACCATAGGAAGCTGCCTTCAGTTGTTCAAATTTGATTTCTAAGTGCAAATATTACCATAGTGACCAGCAAAAGGACATTTTCCAGGTAAGAATGCACATTAGGAGAGCAAAAAAGGTATGAAATATCACAGATGCATAATGCAACAGTCACAACTGCCACAAATTTCATAAAATGAAAATGTTCATTTCAATAAAGGAAGATGAAGGAGATAGGCAAGTCTGGCTATTTTCAACTAAAGTAAATATTACTTTCCTGTGATGATGGTTCATGGCTGAAAGTACCTGGTTCTCTGCTAATATATCAACTTAATGGTGCTTCTTAGCACCATAGAAGCAAATAAATGAAAATCAGACTGACAGATGCCAAAAGTTATTTTCAAGAATTCTTCATAGACAAAACCTCATTAAAGCATTGTATCAAAAATTAAATAGAAATAAACTTCCAGGAAGATGAACATGAATGATTTGTTTGCATTTCTTAATACTAGCAATTCAAGTGCTATTCAGACACAGCTATTTGAGAGCGTAGGTCAACAATGACTCAGCTTGAAAGATTCTATATTGCTTTTAAAAGAGGTATATGGTTTTACTTATGTAGTGAATACAATCTGGGTGCCTCTCTCCCCCAAAATTATAAACTAATTTTCACATGAATGGCTGAAAAAGAGACGGTGTTTATGTTTGAAAAAAGTATACAACAAAGGCGATCCAGTTCAATTTACTGCAACCCTCAGAGAAAGAGCCCTTACCCCCAATTTGGGCCACAGGATTGATGTGGAGATGAATGGGAGGGGTGGAGGCGATGGAGGGGTAAAGAGCAGGACCAGGAGTCTAGTCCCAGTCCCAGCTCTAACTTGGTATGTGGTCCAGGACAATACTCTACAACCAGAGCTGGACAGCACACTAGACTTCATACTAGGAATGTGAAACCCAGAGAGGTGAAGTGATTTGTTCAAGGTTCCCACGAATTAGGTTAAGGCCTAGACCAGAAGGCCTTCTGCCTCTACTTCCAATATTCCTTCAATTATGACAGGAAAACTGTTACCATGCTCCATGCAAGTTCATTTTCCCAGCTGTAAATCAGGATTCTAGACTAGGCACAGGTTTTCAAGCTGTGTTGCTCCAAATCCAAGGGATTTCTGCTAGTCACCTTTCCTCTTCAAGACTCTCCAAGCTTCTGTATTTCATATAGTGTAAAAAGGAAATTTTAAACAACTAGACTAGATGGTCAATAAAATGTCACACAGACTGGGTAAATTAAGACACCCAGGTGGTGAATGACAATAGTCATAGTGGATCACAGGAAGGCCCTGCAGGAAGCTTACCACCTCTCAGAGGCCCCCACAAACTGAAGATGTGAAAACAGAAGAGACTAGAGGGAGATGGACAAACACTCTCTCACCATGTCAATCTCTATATTGACCTGCTGTATCTTCCTATCACACAAAGACTGAAGAAACACCTATGAGGCTGCAGTTTTACAGTCATCTGTGAATCCCTCACTTCTCCTAGACTGTCCTTTACCAAAAGTTACCATCAGGCCCATGGATTTACACACGGACAACTTCTTCCAAGTAACATGTATTGAGAAGAATGACTATTTTCTGATTATTTTTTAACTATCCTAAATGCTTTGGCCTTATTGTGCCAAGAAGATGGAAAAGAAAAGGGGGATATAAAAAAAGAAAAAGAAAAAAGAAAAAGAAAAGGGGGATATGGTCAAAAGAATAGTTAAAAAAAAAAAAAAGGAAGAGAAAAACTTTGATCAGACTAGTATTACAGAGATTTTCTAGGCACTGCAGGAGCCCCTGAAGATCTGCTACTTGGTTGAAGAGTCATCTACTGCTATCTCCTGCTCCACACCCCACCCCCAACTGGCATGTTAACTGTTCCAGAAGGCCAAGGCTACCACCTCAGATTTCTGTAGCACCCAATTCCATCATGAAAGCAAATGTTGACACTGAGGTTGGAGTCTCTGCTACCATTAGAGAAACATGACAATCTTTGTAACAGCAGTTACCAGTTTAGGAAGAAAACTCAGTCCTTTGTTGTTCTGTCTCCTCTCTTCAAATTATATAAACTTTGGCTTTGGCCATGAAGAAACTTTCTATGCTGCCAATGATGTTAAAAAACTCTAAAACACAAATTTCAGCAGTGCTGCACACACAGTTGTCTTCTTAATTAGCTATTACTTCCCCATTAAGAATAAAAAACAAAGGATCCTGGGTGGCTCAGCAGTTGAGCGTCTCTGCCTTTGGCCAAGGGCATGACCTGGAGTCCCAGGATCAGGATTGGGATCCAGTCCCGCATGGGGCTCCCAGTATGGAGTCTGCTTCTCTCTCTGGCTGTGTCTATGCCTCTCTCTCTCCGTATGTCTCTCATGAATAAATAAATATTTTTTTAAAAAGAAGAAAATTACTTATACCAACATGGAAAACATAAACTCTAAAATAAATTCATAGAATGAATGATGATTCACAAGGCCAAAATTCAAAAATGAATGGACCAGATGAACTGAAATTCTTAAGTCAATAATGATGAAGACACACACTATAGATAATTAAAATCACCAGACTCTTGTCAGAAAATTTAAAGTCCTGGGGATCCATCAGTGGCTCAGCGGTTTGGCTCCTGCCTTCGGCCAGGGGCATGATCCTGGAGTCCCGGGATGAGTCCCACATTGGGCTCCCTGCATGGAGCCTGCTTCTCCCTCTGCCTGTATCTCTGCCTCTCTCTCTCTCTCTCTCTCTCTCTCTCTCATAAATAAAATCTTAAAAAAAAAAAAAATTTAAAGTCCGAAGAACTCAGAAGCTACGGGAATTACTAGATCTATGATCTAGTCCCTCTTTTACTACATCATATACAAATACCCTAAAATTTGAGAAGTCAATGGTCCAATTCTGTAGATAAGAGTGAACGCTTTTTTATTTCAAGTGTTCACACAAAACTATTTCTAAATAAGTGCTGAAGTAAACAAAGTTTGATCATAGCTCAGTTAAGAAATAAAGTCCTTCCAGTAAATGTTCCTTCACAGCTGGATGGCTGTTTTAATATGCAATTGCCCTGGGCCACGCGAAAGGGGGGGCGGGGGAAATCAGGCTTTTGATTTACTTAAGAAATAAAATAAATAAACCTAGAACATACAAAGGTTCTCTTTCCCAAGGACAAAAAATGGTTAGATGGCTTTTCTGCAAAAAAAAAACACCTCTTTCTCTGAATAAATTTCCTAAACCCCACCCCTATCATAAGATCACTGAAGAAAAAGCTCCACAGCTAAGGTACATTTCTCAGGTAATAAAACCAAAAAATCTCATCGTATCAGCCAGTTCCTGGCACCCTTTCCTCACTCTACCAAATCAGGTCACTCACAAGGCTTGGAGAATGTCAGGGCCCACCCACATACTTCTACACCAAAGAGCGCCCCCACCCCCAACTCCAGCAAGGATCTGCCCAGAGGCATTCAGCTCCCCTGGTGGAGAGCGCCTGCAACACCAGAGGGCAGAAATCTGAGTGACACTTGGCACTCTCTCTTTCCACAAACAACCACAACGGGCTTTCCAAACTCAGGCCCTAATTATTTAAGACCAGGAAGCTGGAGCCTTCCTGGGGCAGAGGTGAAAAGAAATAAGCCCACCCTC
The DNA here is from genome assembly GCF_018345385.1 of Vulpes lagopus. Lineage (NCBI taxonomy): Eukaryota > Metazoa > Chordata > Mammalia > Carnivora > Canidae > Vulpes > Vulpes lagopus. Next base: position 165,621,388 of record NC_054825.1, read on the forward strand.
CCAAAGGTCACACTACAAACCAGAGGCCATTAGGGAAGGCAACACTGCAGCTTTTGCAGCCCCAGAGCAGTAAACACCAAATGTGGCCATAACCCCCAGTGGGATTGGGGAGAACTTGAGAACTAGCATTTCCCCAGCCAGAGATAAAACAAAAATAAGACTGTCATGGGGTGGGGGTGGAGGAGAAGGGGGAAAAAGCACACTTCTAAGTTCTCCCAAGGCCTTGGAGGTGGAAGGGGGGAGAGGGTACAACTGTCTCTTTACAATAGCTCAGAGAAGGAGGGAGGGAATTAAAAGAATGACCTGTGAGCAGCTGCACTCTCCTGTCTCGAAGGACACTGTCTCGAAGGACACAAAGCTGCAAAGTCCAGGGATCTGAAACGGGCTGGGGAGCAAGATAGAAAAGAGGAGGAAAAAAAAAAAAAATGGGGCAATGGAAAGAGATCTACCCCCTCACCACCACTAACCTTGGTAGAAGTAGGGAAAATGGGGGAGACACTCCCAAGACTCCAGAGAGCTATAACCAGCCAACCAACCCCCACCTATCTACCCAGATCTCACAGGATCTCTGGGAATAAAACCCTGAGGGTGAGGGTGCCAAGTGAATCTGCAGCCTACACCAGAGCCTAGAGAACCCTAGGCTCAACTCAGACCCTTCCCCTCTGAATGCTGAAGACTGGATGCTAGAGGAACACAAGCCTCAAGAGGGGAAGCACTCAGTGGGAATGGGCGGGTCAAGGGTGGGGAGCTGGGAGAAACAAGCCTGACAGGAACCAAACAGAAGCCTGACAGGAACCAAGACAGAAGATGCTTGACAGGATACAAAGGGAAAGAAAAGGTGAGGAAACAAGTCAACAAGGAACAGAATTGGGAAATGGGTACCAAAAGCAGAGGGAAAATCTATCCAAGAAGTGAGATGGCTCCAAGAGGGAGCTGGGGAGTGGGGAGGCAGCCAGTGATAGGAAAAAATGGTTGAGAAGATCTCTTTACTATAGGGCAGAACTGGGAGAAGAAGAACTCAAAAAGAAGGTAAAAGGACAAAGGAGGGAGAACAAATACAAGAAAGGAAAGAGTGGAGGTTGAGATCTGAATCAAAATGGTGGGGGGAGAAGGAGGTCCAGGTGGAAAACCAGAATTAAGAGACAACACAGGTGGGATGCAATTACAGGAAGACCAGGATTAAAGAAACCATTCCAAGAGGGAACAGCTATAGTAAAGTTAAAATGGGTCAAAAAGATAGGTGGGCAAGTGGACAGCTCCAAAAAGGGCAGAGCTGGGAGGAAAACGTTAGAGCGGATGGGACAGAGCTGAGCAGATGCAAAAAAGGATCTGGGGCAGGTCTGTGAGATGCAGCAAAATGGGAAGGAAAGGGGTGATGGGTCAGGGAAGTTATCAAAGATTTACCAAGGTAAAGGGCAAGTTTAAGAAGAGCCAAAATAGAGAGGAGAGGACTCAGAGCAAAGAGGAGGCTAGAAGCAGATCTCAAGCAGAGAACAAGTGAAGGGGAAACAGGTCAAAGAAAGGGGGAGCGAATGAATGAGACAGCTCTACAGTGCCAACGAGGAGGTGGAGAGAAGAGGAAACCGCAGGAACACTGGGCAGAACTGGGGCCTGCAGGGCAGCACGGACGCTGCGGGCAGGCTGAGTTAGGGAGGTCAGAGAAGTGAATGGCAGAAATGAGAGCTGCAGGGTTTTGGGAGGGGAGGAGGCTGCTTCATGGAAGGCAGAGTCGAAAAGCAAGCAGGTTAGGGGCACAGCAAGATCTGAAATTGGGCAAAGGGCAGATCGGAAAGGTAGAAAGGTTTGGAAGAGAAATAAAGGTCTGAATGGCAAATGGGAGCAAGATCTGAGAAGCGGAGGAGGCAAGCATGGTGCATCTGAGTCCGAGAGGGGGCAAGGGGCCGAAATGAGGCATGGAAGGGTCGGAGAGCTGAGGAATATCCCTGGGGTGCAGCAGGCCCCCAAGTGGGCAGTAGAGCCCAAGAGGGAGGTGGAATTAACTCCAAGGAGACCTAAGGGCAAGCAGTGCCAAGACGAACAAGGTCTCAGATGGATCTCCAAGGAGGTGGAACTGCAGGTCCTAAAGGGACAGTTCCTGGGGGTGCAACAGAGGGCGGATAACAGTAAACGGGTCAAAGAAGGCAACAGATCTGGAAGGTGGTGAGAGTAGAATCGAAGAGGGGCAGGAGGGTCACGAATCCCAAAGTGAAGGTCCAGAATTCAGGGATGCAGAAGGGTCACTGAGGAGGTGGGTCCCAAGAGCACTGTAGAGTCCTGGAGGGGCGAAGGGCACTACCGAGGGCGGAAGAGGGAAGGGGGAGGTGCAGAATTGGGAGCAGAGTGGCTTAAGTGAGGAGGGGGTGGCCGCGACAGACACCGAGATCCCAAATGGGTCGGAAGGTGGGGGCAGACGCGGGGACAGCAGGCCTGGGGCGAGCAGGGACAGGTCCAAAAGGGCGGGCGGGCCCCGCGGGCCGGGCCGCAGCGCGAAGCAGCGGGGACGGCGGGGCCCGGGGGGCCTGGGGGGCCGCTCCCTCCCCTCCCCCTCCGGCTCCTCCATTGTTCGCGGGCTCCGGGCCCCGCGGTCCCCGCCTCCCCTTGGACCCCGCAGCGGGGCGGCGCCCGGCCTCGCCGCCGGGGCCCGCGAGCTCGCGCACTCACCAGCTGGGCGCCCTCAGCGCGGCTCCGGCCTCCAGGATCCCAGCAGCGACGACGGCGGCCCCGGCGCCATGTTCTGCTGCTCCTCGTCCAGCGGCGGCTGAGGCGGCGGCGGCGGCGGCGGCGGCTCCGGCGGCGGGGGGCCGGGCGGACCCTCCCTCGCAGGCTCCCTCCTCCGCCTCCTCCACCTCCTCCTCCCGCCGCGCCGCGGCTCTCCCTCGGGGCGGGGGGGCGGGGAGGGGAAGGGGGGAGGGGCGGGAACCAGGGGAGGGCGGACCAGCCTCGCTCGCTCGCTCCCTCCCTCCTTCGCAATGGCGACGGCGGCGCCTCCTTCCTGCGGCCGCCGCTCCCGCGCGCGCGCGCTCCTCGCTACTGCGCGTGCGTAGCGTGCGGACCGTTGCAAGAGGATAACGGCCCCGGGGTGCGCGCCGCCAGAGGATGACCGGCGCCGGGCAGGAGACGAAGTGAGGGCGGTATGCGCCCAAGGGGCTCAGTGCCACTACCGCGGCCTCTGGCTGGGAACGAGCGCGGAGACCATAATGCGCGTGCGCCCCAAAGAAATGCCGCTACTGCGGTGGCTGCGGCACGAGACAGCACCAGGGAGCCTGCGAGCAGGCAAAGGGAATGGGGCGGGCAAGTGCGCGTGCGCGGGAGAGACTGCCTGGCGCAAGGCGGAGGGAGTGGCCCGCGGGAGTCGCGCGCGCTCTTGCGCGCGCCAGAAGGAGCCGACCCCTCCTTGCGGGGGCTCGTGGAGAAAGCGGGAGGGGAGAGGCATGGCCCGGCTTTGGGGGCGGGGGCGAAGGGCGCGATCCCGCTCGCGCGGGACCTGACCAGCCAATGGGAGGTAAGGGGAGGTGGGTTTGCCGCGCGAGCCTCAGCCCCTGGGATAACGGAGGAGGTGAGATGGAGCGACGTAACGTGGGGCGGTGGGGCGGGGCTGAAGGGAAGGGAGAACACCCAGCGAGGGAGTTGATTGGAGGACACGAGGAGGCGTGGCCCTCCCCAGCCCAATCCAAGCCTAGCAATTTGTCGTTCCGGAAGGAGGGGCAGGGCTCGGGAGCGCGTGCTTTTTCCCTCCGCAGGGAAGAAAATGTGCGGGCAGCGCGCCCGTTGATACGACTTGTTCTGGATTCGGTGATCGCCCAGGCCCGGGAGAGAGACAGGGGTCCGCTCCTGCACGCAGCCCTGACCTCCGAGTCAGCATTGTGCAAATGACTGCAAATCAAATGTCAGTTTTGGCCCGTGCAGGGTAAACAGTAATGATGGGAAGGGGCACTGCTGTAACCCTTGAGTTCTTCTGAACTGAGGAGGGGTTCCTCTGGGACCCCTCCGGAAGTATGCATGGTGGAAGATGAGCGTTCTGGGCATGGAGTCAATATTTACGGAATGCGTGAAGAAAGGCTGTTTTCTATTGCATTTTGCGTGTTGTTTTTTTTTCTCAGTCTCTTCATACACAAAATGGAATAATCGTCGTACCTCCCTCGTAGGGTTGCTGAAAGGATTAAATGAGATAGATTTGTAAAGTGCTAAAAAGTATTACTTTAGAAAAATTGATAGGCACAATTACAAATACTGACGTTTTATTTATTCTTTTAAAGTAATCTCTTCTCTCTCTCTCTGTGTCTATCATAAATAAAAATAAATAAATCTTAAAAAAAAAAAAAAACTGGGGATCCCTGGGTGGCTCAGCGGTTTGGCGCCTGCCTTTGGCCCAAGGGCGCGATCCTGGAGTCCTGGGATCGAGTCCCGCGTCGGCTCCCGGTATGGAGCCTACTTCTCCCTCCTGTGTCTCTGCCTCTCTCTCTCTCTCTCTCTCTCTCTGTGTGTCTATCATAAATAAAAATAAATCCTTTAAAAATAAATAAATCTCTACACCCAACGTGGGGTTCGAACTCAATCCAGAGATCAAGTCGCATGCTCTACTGACAGCCATCCAGGTACCCTTTATGCCCTCAAGTTTTAAAGTATCCCATTAAATAAAGTTTTTTTTTATTATTGATCAGAGTCCTTTCCCTTGACTTTTCTGACTTAGCTTTTTTTTTTATGTATATAATCCGGTTTTTAGTTGTGTATTTTTGTTGTTTTTTAAGTACTGTGAGCCAAACCAATCAAGTGTGTGGCCCAGGTTTTCTTTAGGCTGTCACCACAAACCTTAGTTTGTAAATGATTTTTAGATCACTTGAGGGAACAAGGGAACACTTGAGGAATTCCCCACCTCAAATTAATATGTCTTTATAACTCTAATGCCATGTTCAGGTTGTCCAATTCTTAGAAAGACTGTGAACTGGCAGCACCTAGAATAAAGAAGACTGGTTTCCCGCTGGACCTAGATGTCCCTCTCTGTCTTTTGGAGCCTGTCAACTCTACCCTGTCCTTCAATGCCCAGCTTAACATCACTTCCTCAGGGATCCCTGGGTGGCGCAGCGGTTTGGCACCTGCCTTTGGCCCAGGGCGCGATCCTGGAGACCCGGGATTGAATCCCACATTGGGCTCCCGGTGCATGGAGCCTGCTTCTCCCTCTGCCTGTGTCTCTGCGCACCCCCCCCCCTCTCTCTGTGACTATCATAAGTAAATAAAAATTAAAAAAAAAATCACTTCCTCAAAGTGGCTTCCCAGATTTGGCTTGAGTCCTTATTTGATGAAAACAGTATTTTATGCTAGGCGACATTTTAAACACTTTAAACATATTAACTCACTTAATTCTCAACATCTTATGAGTAGATTATAGTGGTTATGGTTCTACTAAACTAAGGCACAGAGAGTTACACAGCTAGTCAGTGGCAGATTTGAAATTAAACCTCAGGCAGTGGAGGTCAGATGACTACACACTTATTGCTTCTTCATGGCACTCCACCAGGGCTTGAAATTCTGTATTGGTATCACCATTTTATGTGTGAGCCCTCTGAAGGCAGGAGTTCTGTCTGGCTAGTTCTTCAGTCTGGCAAATAGCCCACAATAAATACTTATTAATAAATAAATGAATAAATCCCATGCTAAACAAAGGAGATGGCTGAAAAGACAATTCTTGTCCAATGAGTAACTCCTACCTATCTTTGAGACGCTAGTTCATATGACCCCTCTTCCAGGAGGCCCTCCTAACCCACAGGCTGGTTCAGGCACGCCCTCTACGTTCCCATAGCCCTCTTGGATCCTCCATACAATCCCTGACCATCCTGGGCTGTCCCTGTCTAGTGACGGGCCCTTCTGTCCCAGCGGACTGCGAACCCAGTGAGCGCAGAGCAGGGGCTGTCTGAGTCAATGCTGATGCGTCCAGCACAGGTCCAGGCACGAGGCAAGGGCTCATGCAGTGTTTCCTTGAGTGAACGTTCGTTCAGAACTCTCAAGGAGCGCCTTCCCAGCTCTCCAATTCTTTCCTGTGCACTGGAGGGCCAGTGTTAGCTGAGCAAGCCAACCACAGGAAGCAGGCTTCCCTGGGGGCAGCCGCCCCCGCACACCCGGCTAGCTTCCACTCCAGGATAAATAAACAACCGAGTAAACAATTAGCTGACAGAGAAAAGTGCCGACTGCTGGCCTGGGCCGCTGTCAAGATTTCCCAAGCATCACCCTGAAAGGCCCCGAGGACTGGACGTCACACCACCCAAAGTAGCAGCGTAGGTACAAGGCAGGGCCTGGGGTTCTGGACCCTAATTGGAGAAATGCACAGCCAGAAAAAATCCCCAAAAGAGTTTTGCAAAGAGGGTGAATGTGCTGGAGGAAATTCTCTCTACGTTTCTCAGAGCGTGAAAAGAATCTGACAGAGGGTGGGGACCAGGTCTGCGCTCGTCCAAAAGTCAGTGAGCTCACAGCGCCTCCTACAATCCGAAGCGGGGAAGCTGCGTCTAGCTGAGGCCGCGGGGGATGGCAGAGAGCGGTGAACTCTTTCGCCATTGGTCGGAAGGGCAGCCAATCGCGGGGAAGGAACGCAAGGCGGGGATGCTCGGATGCACTGCGGGATCCCGCCGCCCTGCCAGTGGTTGGACACGCAGTGGGCACGCACTACATATCTGATGGAAGGATGGATGACAAATCTCTCCATTTCTATAGAACTTGAAAATTGAAATATGGAACGGAGAAGGACACAAATGACAACTGTACAGCCCGATGAATAATTCACAAAGACACCCCCCCCCCGTAACCTGTACCCAGATAAAAACACAGAATGTGACCAATCGCTCAGGAACCCCCCCTCCAACCCGTTCTAGTCACTCCCTCCGCTTCACGATGAAAACCTCTATCCCGATTTCTAGGGCTGTAGATTAGTTTTGCCCGTTTTTATACCTTATATAAATGAAATTGTGCAAGTGGACTATTTTAATCCACGTTGTTAGACTTATCCACGTTCATTCGATCTTTCATTCTCAATGCTGCGTAGTATTTCACTATGTGAATGAAATAAAATATATTGATCCATTCTAGTTTCGGCGAGCATCTGGGTAATTTCCACCTTGGGGCTATTAAGAACACTGCTGTTATGACCGTCTAGAATATGTCTTTTAGGGATCCCTGGGTGGCTCAGCGGTTTAGTGCCTGCCTCCGGCCCAGGGGGTGATCCTGGAGTCCTGGGATCGAGTCCCACATCAGGCTCCCTGATGGAGCCTGCTTCTCCCTCTGCCTCCCTCTCTTTGTGTCTCATGAATAAATAAAATATTTTTAAAAATAGAATATGTTTTTTAGTGGGGCACGTGGGTGGTGTAGTCAGTTAAGGATATGACTCTCGCTTTTGGCTCCGGTCATAGTCTCAGGGAGACTCCATCTTATCAGATGGAGCTCCCAGTAGGAGTCTGCTTGAGAGTCTCTCTCCCTCTCTGTCCATCCTGCTCGTGCTCACTCTCTCAGAAAGCAGAAAGAAAGAAAGAAAGAAAGAAAGAAAGAAAGAAAGAAAGAAAGATTTTTAAAAAGTCTTTTGGTAAACATATGTATTCATTTCTGCTAGCTAAGTACCTGAGTGAAGCTGCTGGTCACAGAGTGCATGTGTGTTCACCTTCCCCAAAGGGGATATACTAATTTTCATCCCAGGAATCATGTGTAAGAATTTCAGCTGATCCACCTTTTCTATCTTTTAAATTTAATTATGGCCATTCTAATGATTGTGTAGTTGTATCTTTTGTAGTCTTCATTTGTCTTTCCCCACGTTGAGCATCTTTTCATGGATGTGAAAGCCATCTGAATAGCAGCTTTTGTGAAGTCTGTTCAAATCTTTTGCCCATTTTCCCATTGTTATACATTACTCTCTTTAATTATTTTAAGTTATGTAATACTACATGAATTTCTTGTCCTTGCAAGAAATGAAAATACTCCAGATAAAATCCAGTCTCCATGGAAAATCCAAACTCATCCTACTTGCCTCCCCAGAAATGTGTTTTCTTCTATACCTCTCTATACACTTACATGAATGCAGCATAGTATAGTGTCTTGAGGCATTGACTCTGGAACCAGAATGCTTGGCCTACTCCATCATTTACAATAGTTGCGTGACTGGGGCAAGTTGCTCAACTTCTGTGTACCTCAATTTCCTCATGTTTATTTTTTTAAAGATTTTATTCATTTATTTATGAGAGACACAGAGAGAGAGAAAGAGGCAGAGACCCAGGCAGAGGGAGAAGCAGGCTCCATGCAGGGAACCCGATGTGGGCTCGATCCCAGGTGTCCAGGATCAGGCCTTGGGCTGAAGGAGGTGCTAAACCGCTGAGCCACCTGGGCTGCCCAATTTCCTCATATTTAAAATGGGATTGACAATATTAATACCTACATCACAGGGCTGTTTTGAGGTTTCTATTTTTTAAAGATTTTTTAAAAGATGTTTTATTTATTCTTTAGAATACACAGACAGGAGAGAGAGAGAGAGAGGCAGAGACACAGGCAGAGGGAGAAGCAGGCTCCATGCAGGGAGCCCGACGTGGGACTCGATCCCAGGATCCTGGGATCATGACCTGAGCTGAAGCCAGATGCTCAACCATTGAGCCACCCAGATGTCCCCTGAATTTAATTTCTTATTAAGGTTGAAGAACATTGCATTGTATATATTACATCTTGTTTAGCCATTCATCAGTTAAGGGACATTTGGACTTTTGGGTACTGTGAATAATGCTGCTAGGAACATTGGCGTACAGGAATTTGAATCCCTGTTTTCAGTTACCTGGAATATATGGTCAAACATAAAACTGCTGTAACATGTGGTAATTCTACATTTAACTTTTTTGTGGAACCACCAACCTGTTTTCCACAGTGGCTGCACCATCCTCCATTTCTACCAGCAATGTACAAGGGTTCCAGTTTTCCTACATCTTTGCCAACACTTACTGCTATGGGTGGTTGTATTCTTTTGTTTTTCATAGTAGCCATCATAAAGGTTGTGAAGTGGTATCTCATTGTGGCTTTCATTTGCATTTCCTCCAGACACTAGCGATGCTGAGCATATTTCCCTATGCTTATTTGCCATTTGTATAGCTTCTTTGGAGAAAAGTCTATTTGAGTCCTTTGCCCATTTTTGAATTGAGGTTTGTGGTTGTTGAGTAGTAGGAGTTCTCCATATACTCTGGATAGCAAGCCCTTATCAGATATATGCTTTGCAAAAATTTTCTTCCATTCTGTGAGTTGTCTTTGCACTCTCTTGATAGTGTCCTTTGATGCACAAAAGCTTTTAATTTTGATGCACAGGGTTTTTTTCCCTTATGTTGCTTATGAGTTTGGTATCAGATGGATCGCATAGCTTTTAAAAAAGAAAAATGTGGCAGACATTACCTTAGTCAAATGATCACACTCACGAAGGAAGAGACAAACCAGCATCACATATCCATCATTGGATACTCTGAGAAGTACACAGGATCTTTCTGTGATATTCCTGCCCCAAAATGTCAAACCTGAATCTAATCATGAAGAAACATCAGACAAACCCAAATGAAGGGACATTTTGCAATATAGTTGATGTGGACTCTTCAAAAATGTAAATGTCTTGAAATACTGACAAAGCAAGGAAACTGGTTAAGGATCAAAGAAAGCTAAACGAACATGACAATTAAATGCCACCTTCAGGAGCACCTGGGTGGCTCAGTGGTTGAGCATCTGCCTTTGGCTCAGGTCATGATCCTGAGTCCTGGGATCCAGTCCCACATCCGGCTCCCTCTGCCTGTGTCTATGCCTCTCTCTGTGTGTTTTTCATGAGTAGATAAATTAATAAAATCTTTTAAAAAATGCCACCTGCAATCCTGGATTGGATTCTGGAACAGAACACAAAAAAACAAAACAAAAAACCTTGGGGTGCGTCAGTGGCTCAGAGGGTTAGCGTCCAACTCTCGATCTTTTTTTTTTTTTTTAAGATTTATTTATTTATTCATTCAGAGAGAGCTAAGAGAGAGGCAGAGACACAGGCAGAGGGAGAAGCAGGCAACATGCAGGAAGCCCAATGTGGGACTTGATCCTGGGTCTCCAGGATCACACCCGGGGCTGCAGGCGGCGCTAAACCGCTGCGCCGCAGGGGCTTGCCCCCAACTCTCGATCTTAACTCAGTGTTTGATATCAAGGTCATGAGTTGAAGGCCCAGCATGGAGTCTACTTTAAAAAAAATAAAATAAAGAAAAGAAAAAAAGTAAAAATCTATAAGGCATATTACTGGGATGATCAGGGATATTTTGTTTTATTTTTTAAAGGATATTTTAATATAGGCCTATATTAGATTATAGTGTAGTATTAATGTAAAAATTCCCTACATGTGATCATTGTGTCATTATGGAGGAGGCTAAGGAGATGTCCTCTTTTATGAAAGGAACATATTGGGGCAGCCCGGGTGGCTCAGTGGTTTACCACCGCCTTCGGCCCAGGGTGTGACCCTGAAGACCCGGGATCAGGATTGGGATAGGGATTGGGATCGAGTCCCACGTGGGGCTCCCTGTGTGGAGCCTGCTTCTCCCTCTGCCTATGTCTCTGCCAGTCTCTCTGTGTGTCTCTCATGAATAAATAAATAAAATCTTAAAAATAATAATAATAAAATAAATTTTAAAAATTAAAAAAAAAAATGTTTCCAGGGCACCTGGGTGGCTCAGTCAATGAAGCATCTGCCTTTGGCTCAGGTCATGATCTAGGGGAGATTGAACCCTGAGTCGGGTCCCTGCTTCTCCCTCTCCCTTTGCCCCCACTCCATGCTCATGCTCTCTATCTCAAATCAATAAATAAAATCTTTTAAAAACTGGCTCCAGGGGATCCTTGGGTGGCGCAGCGGTTTGGCGCCTGCCTTTGGCCCAGGGTGCGATCCTGGAGACCCGGGATCGAGTCCCACGTCGGGCTCCCGGTGCATGGAGCCTGCTTCTCCCTCTGCCTATGTCTCTGCCTCTCTCTCTCTCTCTGTGACTATCATAAGTAAATAAATAAAAAATAATAAAAGATTAAAAAAAAACTGGCTCCAATAAATAAATACACAGAAAGTAAATGCACTCTGCCCCCAACCCTCGCCCCTGCAACATTAATCAATGGTTGGTTAACATGCACTCATTTTCTGATCTCAGCTCAAATGTCACTCCCTCTGTGGAAGCTGTCTCTAACATTTCAGCTAGGCCAGGTGCCTCAACTATAAGCAGTTGTGACAGCCAGGCCCCTCAGATGAATTGCAGTAATTCTCACTACGTATTATTGTCCCTTGCTATGTAAGATATGGTTGATCTGTGTACCAACAAGATATGGCCCAAGTGAAAGGGCGTGACGGCTGAGGCAAGGTCATAAAAGACATTGCTGCTTTGGCCTTGCCCTTTCTTGGATCATTCACTCTAGGGGAAAAATAGCTGCCATATGAGGACACTCATGTGTCCTTGTGGGAAGGTCCATCTGGTGAGGAACTGAGTCCTCCTGTCAAGAGCCAGCATTTAGGGCACTCTCTCTGTCAATAAATGAATAAAATGTAAAAAAAAAAAAAGAAAAAGAAAAAAAAGACAGCATTAATTGGGCAATCCTAGGAGTGACCCATCTGGATGAATGCAATCGAGCTTTCAAATGACTGCATTCCTAGCTGATGTCTTTTTTTTTTTTTTTAAGGTTTTATTTCATTTTAGTTTTTAAAGATTTTATTTGAGAGAGAGCCAGAGGACAGCAGGGGGAGGGGCAGAGGGACAGGAAGAAGCAGACTCCCTGCTGAGTAGGGAGTCCAATGCAGCTCCATCCCAGGACCCTGAGATCATGACCTGAGGCAAAGGCAGATGTTTAACTATCTGAGCCCCCGAGGTGCCCCCACCCCCACCAGCTGATGCCTTGATTGCAACCTCGTGAGAGACTCCAAGCTAGAACCACCCAGTTAAACTACTCCCAAATTCCTGACCCACAGAAACTGAGTGAGATAAGAAATATTGTTTGCGAAGTAGATTTTTTTTTTAAGATTTTTATATATTTATTCATGAGAGACACAGGGAGAAGGCAGAGACATAGGCAGAGGGAAAAGCAGGCTCCCTGTGGGAAGTCTGATGTGGGACTTGATCCCAGGACCCTGGGATCACGCGACCTGAGCCACCCAGGCGTCCCTGCGAAGAAGTTTTAAATAAAATTTACTTGCATAATGTCCTTTAAGTCTGTTTTCTCTGCCAGACCATGAATGTTGTCTGGGCGGGGAGTGTCTGTTTTCTTGATACCTGTTCATTCATTCATTCGACAAATGTTTACTTAACACCAGACTTGTACTAGGCTCTGAGCTGAACCCTGGAAATCAGGGCTGGAATAAGGTGAGGCAAGCAAGGTATCCAGGGTACAAACTTCAAGGAGATGCTTACTTTCAGGCTTGTGCAAGGGCTGGGTCAGCACCTAAGAGTGAGTGCTCTTTTAAATTTTACACCCTGGGCACCTTGTTTACCTTATCTCAGTCCCAGTTCTATTAGAGATAGAGCAGTGCACGAGATAGAAATGATCCTTAACCTTTTTTTAAAAAAAGATTTTTATTTATTTATTCATGAGAGACACACAGAGAGGGAGCGAAGCAGAGACACAGGCAGAGGGAGAAGCAGGCTCCATGCAAGGAGTCCGATATGGGATTTGATCCTGGGACTCCAGGATCATGCCCTGGGCCGCAGGCAGGCGCTAAACCACTGAGCCACCCAGGGATCCCAATCCTTAACCTTTTTTTGCCCTTGCAATAATTCCATAGCGGTGTGTTGGTTCTTCTGCTGATACTATACTTTTAATTTACATTGTTCTATTATATGCTTTGTTTCTATTAGGATTGAGTCTTTCTTCAGTATCTATAGTAATACTTTATTGAGTGCTTACCAAGTGTCACCATATTCTAGATGATGTAGATACGTTAATAGACAGCGTCCCTGCCCTCAACCACCTAATGGGAGATGTAGACAACACGGTTCCCAGTGAAATCATTAAAAATTGTAATAAAGGCTATTGTTACCAGATCAAAGCAGGTCCCCTCCTCTGTGAGTTATAGACAGAGATTACACCAGGTGGAGTTACCACACAAAGTCATCATTGTTTGTACAAATAAGGAGATTACGGGGAAAAATTTCCAAAGGTGTGACTCCCCAAACAAGGGTAAGCAGCCTCCTTTCATGAGGGGCTTGGGATGAATATTCCTCATCCCTCAGAGAGGGGGGCACCTGGATGGCTCAGTGGTTGAACATCTGCCTTTAGCTCAGGTTGTGATCCCTGGGTCCTGGATCAGGTCCCACATCAGGCTCCCTGCAGGGAGCCTGTTTCTCCCTCTGCCTATGTCTCTGCCTATCTGTGTGTCTTTCATGAATAAATAAGTAAAATCTTTAAAAAGATACTCAGAGAGGAATTTTAACGTTATAATGAAGCTGAGGTAATTATTAGGCATTTTCTGACTCATCTGCACAGGCATCTTATCCTCCAATATTTCTTTTCCTGTTCCAGCAATTCATTATAGTTAGTTTCTTTTCTTTCTTTCTTTCTTTTTTTTAAATAACTGGGTGAATCTTTTTTTTCTGTTTTTTTTTTTTTTTTTTTTTTTAAGATTCTATTTATTCATTCATGAGAGACACACACAGAGAGAGAGGCAGAGACACAGACAGAGGGAGAAGCAGGCTCCATGCAGGGAGCCCGATATGGGACTCGATCCCGGGACTCCAGAATCATGCCCTGGGCCAAAGGCAGGCGCCAAACCGCTGAGCCACCCAGGGATCCCCCTATAGTTAGTTTCTTAAGGATGAAAGTGAGAGGCAGAAGCTTCTAGGAGTTTCCTGAACTACAGGGGACCATGGGTCTCCCCAGTGACACTACTAAAAAAAATCAAACTAACCTATAGAATTGTTGGGGATAGGAGAAGGGGACCTTTGTACCCAGGGTCCTCTATGCAGGTCTGTGGAAGTGGTGTTTAAGGTAAAAGAAGAAAAAAGGCCAACCACAGAATGAATGAGGGAAGGTCATGTAGGGAATAGCAAGTGTAAAGGAAAGTCGCATAGTTAGGAAAGAACTTGGCCCATTTGAGTAACTGAAAGACAACTGTACCCTATTACCTGATGTATGTTAACAATGAGCCTTCATGATGTTAACTAGCATGTATTGAGCGCTTACGAGGTGTCAAACACAGTGATAAGTACTTTGGAAACTTACTGAGGCTTTATAAAGATTTTTATTTTATTTATTTAAGAGAGACACACAGAGAGGCAGAGACATAGGCAGAGGGTTAAACAAGCTCCCTCTAAGGAGCCTGATGCAGACTTGATTCCAGGACCCCGGGTTCATGACCTGAGTCAAAGGCAGACGCCCAACCACTGAGCCACCCAGGTGCCCCCTTACTGAGGCTTTAAAACAACCATACTGTGGTGACCTCTTGATCACTCCTGTTTACAGATGAAGAAACTGAATTTAGAGGTGAAGTCATTGTCCCAAAGTCCCCTGGTAGGAAATGCAGTGATAGGATTTGTACACAGTTCTGACTCTCAAAATAATTATCTTAAACCACTGTCCATCTCCCATAGGGAAACATTTGAGATATTTTAAACAAAGCACTAGGTGAGCGCGGAAAGAGTTACATTTCGAGCTCCCACAGCGGAGTTCCTTACTTAAAACTACTATTTCCAGCATGCACTTCTTCTTGCCTTGGGAGGATGGGGGTGGGCGCAGGGCTACCAGAACTACATTTCCCAGAATGCAAGTCCCCATTGCTGGCTGACACGCAGGTCGTGAATTGTAGTCCTCGGAAGAGACATTCGCCCGCAACTCCCGGTATGCATTCGGGGTCAGTACTACGTGGTGGGAAAAGGACAGTCGCGCGGCCTTTTGGGAAGCGGGATCGGCCCTTTTTCCCAGGCTTGCAGCCTGGCTGAGCGAAGGCATTCTTGAGACTACACTTCCCAGTGGGCTGTGCGCGAGAGGGCGGGCGAGTTCTTCTGCCGGAAGTCCGCTCTAGCCCTGGGTCCCCTAACTGCTGCGAGAGCCGGAGCTGCCCAGGAGCCGCGGGACCGGGGCCGCTGGGGTCCGGACGGGGGTCGCCATGGTAACGGCGGCGCGCCCACGTTGGGGCCGGGCGGAGGGTGGGTCCACGTGCAGGTACTCGAGGCTCGGTCGGGTACTGACAAGCCTCCCCTGCCGCGGTGCGTTGGTTTGGGCCGGGCGCGGGCTCTCGGGATTGGGGCCGACCCGAGGCCCGGGGCAAGGGGGCAGCTGCGCGGCGATTCTGGGCGCGGGAGTGCGCCGGAGGGCTCGACGCCAGGGGACATTAGAGGCCGGGTGCCAAGGGGAGAGGGCTGTGCAGGAGGGAGACATTGGAGATGACTGAGGAGGTGGAGGTTGAAATGGGGAGGCAACTCGCGAAGCGGGATCTCGGAGGTGGGGAGACGGGATTGGAGGTGGGGTGGGGGCGTCTTACGAGGAGGGCGCTCTGGGAGTGTGGCAGGATAGTTGGGGAATGGGAGACATTGGGTTGGGAGAGAAGGAGTCTTTAGAAGCCGGAAGCTGACCATGAAGGCAGAGAGAGGGTGTTGAAACGGGAGGGGTACTCCTGATGAGAGCGAGAATCTCTAGGGGAGGAGACTGGGCTCTGGAGATGGGAAGTTGGCTACTGTGCAGAATGGGGCTTTCGAGTCCAGGGAAGTGTGCTGCAAAGCGGGAGGAGGCTTAGAAGGTGGGAGCGAATTAGAAATGGATGGGGAAGAGTGGACCAGATCTTTCCAAGAAGGAGAGGTCTTGAGTGGGAGCAGGCAGGGAAGTGTGAGAGATGGGGAAGGAGCTTTTGGAGCAAGGACTGGGCTTTGGATTTGCCTACCCTCCCTCAGGGTGGGTCTTTGGACCTTAAGCAAGGATCCTTTGGGCAGGGAGCCGGAAAAAGATGAATGGAGATGGGTGTCAGAATGAGGAGGAAGCCTCCTCCACAAAGAGCGTCCTTGGAGGCAACATGTGTGGTTTGGAACTTGGGGAGGAGGCCTGGCGTCGGAGAAGTGATGTCCCAAGTAAAAGGCCTTCTGAAGCCTGAGAGAGGGAATTGAAACCCAGAAGAAATTCGAAGTCTAAAGGGAGCAACTCCAGGGGAGGGGGCTTGGAGACAGGAAAGATGGGGGGGGGAGGGCCACCCGGAGGGAACGTCAGAGGGGTGAGGAGGCTGGAGGGAAAGGACCTCTCAGGAAAGATTCCCAGAGGTGGAGAGATTCTGACTGGGAGGAGAAACAGGAAGAGGTTATAAGGGAATTTGGGGGTAAGAGGCTGGGCTCTCCCTCAGCCCTTTTAGCTCTCCTCCCGCATGCCCCATATATCTCTGGCTCTGCCCCTAGGTTGTGGCTGCCTAGTGAATTCCCTCCTCCCTACCTCCTGCCAAGCCCATGGCCTTTCCCTTCCTACTCAGGACCCCTAGCCTGCTAGGAAGTGGTTTTCCCTGGCTCAGCAGATGGAGTTCTTGGAAGGAGAGTGTAATATCCTGTTCCTTTACAGCTTGATTGGTTGGGGGAGGGAGGAATAGACTATCAGAGAATGAGACTTAGGAAAGAGAATGGACTCCCTGGAATGAGTAGGGGCTCCCACAGGGTAAGCTGGGGTCAGGGGGTCCACAGCAAAGCTTTTGGACTTCCAGCTGTGCTTTGTGGCTGTGAGACTTCTTTTCTCTGAGCTTTGGTTTCTTCATCTTCATATGTACACCTGCCCATCTCAAACAGACCTAGGCCGAAGGCAGGCTTCCTGCCTGGGTAAACTTGGGCCTTGGTTTTCTTAAAGTCAAATGATGGTGAATTATAATACCATTTAAGAACTAATACTTTTGTAACATTTAGTATGTGCTAGCCACAGTGCTACACCCCTTTTGTTTATTAACCCGTGGATTGTCTTATGTGGGAGGTGCTCTCTGTATAATAGACAGAAGGAGAAACTGAGGCCCAGAAAGGCTAGGTTACTTGCCCATGGACATACAGCTAAGAGGGCCAGCATTCATTCAGGCTCTGAAGTCTGTGTGCTTAACCACTTGGATGAAGCTGTCTCCATCATCATAGTTCATTGTAGTGAGCGCTCCGTATGTAATAGGCACTGTGCTAAGCACTTCTGGCATTAACTTGTTCTGTTTTCATAGTAGCCCTAGGAGGATTGACCTGGCCTTTCAGAATCTTAAAAACAAATTCCCTAGCCCACACTGATGATAATCATAGCTGACACAAAGCATGTTATCTGAGCCAGGCACTCTTCTAGATTCTTTTCTTTTCTTTTTTTAAGATTTTATTTATTTATTCATGAGAAACACACAGAGAGCAGCAGAGACCTAGGCAGAGGGAGAAGCAGGTTCCCCTCAGGGAGCCAGATGACGGAACTTGATCTCAGGACCCCAGAATCACACCCTGAGCCAAAGGCAGATGCTCAACCACTGAGCCACCCAGGTGTCCGTAGATACTTTTCATATATTGTTTACATCTCATCATACATTTTCCAGGTGGATAAACAGGCACCAAGCAACTTGAGAAGTGGCAGATGCTTTGGAAAACAGTGGCCAAAAAAGTTAGGCATAGCATTACCATATAACCCAGCGATTCCCCTCCTAGGTATAGGGATAGCCAGGGGAAACATCAGTCCAAACAAATGTCCACGTAAAAGCTCGTGTGCGAATGTGCGAATTCTACATCACTTGAGAAGTGGCAGATGCTTTGGAAAACAGCATGACCAAAAAGTTAGGCATAGCATTACCATATAACCCAGCGATTCCCCTCCTAGGTATAGGGATAGCCAGGGGAAACATCAATCCAAACAAATGTCCACGTAAAAGCTCGTGTGCGAATGTTCATAGCAGCCTTATTTGTAATCACCAAAAAGCGGAAATGACCCAAATGTCCATCAACTGATGGATGGATCAACAAAACAAGATATATCCATACAGTGGAACTCGGCATTAAAAAGAAAGGACTTGTGGACACACACTACAGTGTGGATGAACTTTGAAAACATTGCCGAGGGACGCCTGGGTGGCTCAGTGGTTGAGCGTCTGCCTTGCCTCGGCATATCCAGGGGTCCTAGGATCAAATCCCACATTGGGGCCCCTGCATAGAGCCTGCTTCTCCCCTCTGCCTGTCTCTGCCTCTGTGTATCTCTCATTAATAAATAAAATTAAAAAAAAAAAAAAACATTGCCAAGGGGAAGAGGCCAAATACAAAAAGACCATGCATGTATTGTATGATTCTGTTTATATGAAACCTCCAGAAGAGGCATAGCCATAGAGACAGGAGCATTATCTGTTGCCAGGAGCAGGGCAGTGGCTGCTAACCCGTGGAGATTTCTTCTTGGGGTGATGAAAATATTGTAGAATTAGATAGTAGTGATTTTGGCAACATTATATACGAATATACTAAAAACCACTGAACTTTATGAAAAAAATAATAAAAAAATAAAAACCACTGAACTGTACACATCTTAAATGGGTGAATTTTTAAGGCTTGGTAAGTAAAAAGAAAAAGGAACATTGAGGAGATCTCTGGGATTCAGACCAAAGAAGTCTGGAACTCAAAGATTTCTTAGAAATTTGTATTTATTTATTTATTTAAGTCCTCTCTCCACCAAACATGGGGCTTGAACTCACAACCCTAAGATCAAGAGTCCCTGCACCTCCCGTTGAGCCCTGTGCCTCCCGTTGTGCCAGCCGGGGAGCCCTGCAACGCAAACGTTTATTGAATGCCTGTTCTGTGCCAGCTATTGAATTAAGTTTAAAACATTTAAGTGCAGAACACCCTGATGAGATGGGTCCTCTAAGGAAACTGATTCTGCCGGTGGGGAAACAGGCTGCTGGGGGGGGCGGGGGGTGATCCCTGCTCCAAGGTCAAGCAGAGAAGGGAGTGGAGCCTGGGGCTGACAGGGGAATTGGCCGGTGGAAGCAGTCATTCCTCTAGGGTGTTGGGACCTGGGGTGGGAGTGTGTGGTCAGGCCAGCCAGACCAGGCTGCAGCCTAAACAGCTGCAGGAGGTGTGGACCCTACCCAGTGGGGATGGGTGGGGCTGTTGGGCGGGCCACCCAGCGCTGGCCAGCTCTCCCTGCCCCCCCTCACCTCCTCCACCTTCTCCTCTCCCCCTATGTGCAGATCCGCTTCATCCTCATCCAGAACCGGGCGGGCAAGACGCGCCTGGCCAAGTGGTACATGCAGTTCGATGACGATGAGAAACAGAAGTTGATCGAAGAGGTGCATGCTGTGGTCACCGTCCGAGATGCCAAACACACCAACTTTGTGGAGGTGATACTCCCTCACGCTTGCCACACTCGCCTTGTTCCTCTGCCCATCCTGCCCAGCCGCCAACTGCAGTAACCCCCAGACCTGTTTCCTTCCTATGTTCATAGCTTCAGCCTGCTTTTGGCCTGCTGTCTTCCTTCCTTTGAGGGGAGGGGGGAGACCTTTTTGTTGTGATCATTTTCTTTTTTTTTTTAAGATGTATTTATTTATTCATAAGAGATAGAGGCAGAGACATAGGGAGACAGAGAAGTAGGCTCCCTGTGGGGGGCCTGATGCAGGACTTGAACCCAGTACCGTGGGATCACGCCCTGAGCCAAAGGCAGAAGCTCAACCATCGAACCACCCAGGTGATATTTATTCAACAGCCACTATTTTGTGAAACATCCTTCAAACATACAAGATACTCCTTAAACATGTAATTCCACACGGACACAAATTTATATACAGTCACTACCTCTTTAGAACCTTCAGTGTGTCAGTTATATATGTTTAGTATTGGGATTGTATTAAGAACAAGAATAGTATAATCCTTGAATTATACAAGAATAGAACAAGAACAAGAATAGCATAATCGTGTTCTTGGTGAATTTGCAACCTTGGAAATTTCTTTCTTTCAAAAAGCTTCCATTTTAGTAATGAAAACTATTAAAGGAATTGGACAGGTTAGAAAAATTTAATGGATATTTAGCTATGAAAGAAGATATTTATTAGACATTAACTCTTATTATGATTTAACTTTTTTTAAATTTAAATTCAGTTAATTAACATATACTGTATTACTGGTTTCAGAGGTAGAGGTCAGTGGTTCATCAATCTTATGTAACACCCAGGGCTCATTACACCATGTGCTCTCTTTAATACCCATCACCCAGTTACCCATCCCCCACACCTCCCTCTAGCAACTCTGTTTCCTATCATTAAGAGTCTTTTATGGTTTATCTCCTTCTCTGATTTCATCTTGTTTTATTTTTTCCTCCCTTCCCCTATGATCCTCTGTTTTGTTTCTTAAATTCCACAAATGAGTGAGATCGTATAATAATTGTCTTTCTTTGATTGACTATTTCACTTAGCATAATACCCTCTGGTTTCATCCACATCATTGCAAACGGCAATATTTCATTTTTTGAT
The DNA here is from genome assembly GCF_018345385.1 of Vulpes lagopus. NCBI lineage: Eukaryota > Metazoa > Chordata > Mammalia > Carnivora > Canidae > Vulpes > Vulpes lagopus. Next base: position 165,641,801 of record NC_054825.1, read on the forward strand.
GGCTGAGTAGTATTCCATTGTGTGTGTGTGTGTGTATATATATATATATATCACATCTTCTTTATCCATTCATCCATCGACATGGGCTCTTTCCATAGTTTGGCTATTGTGGACATTGCTGCTATACACATTGGGGTGCAGGTGCCCCTTTGGATCACTACACTTGTATCCTTGGGGTAAATACCTATTTAAACTTCTAAAAAAGATTTTACATATTTATTTATTCATGAGAGACAGAGAGAGAGAGAGGCAGAAACACAGGCAGAGGGAGAAGCAGATTCCATGCAGGGAGCCCAATGCAGGACTCAAACCCGGGTCTCCAGGATCAGGCCCTGGGCTGAAGGTGGCGCTAAACCCCTGAGCCACCCAGGCTGCCCCATAAGTTTTTATTTTTAAGTCAGCTCCACACCCAACATGGGGCCTGAACTCACACCCCTGAGATCAAGGGTCACATGCTCTACCACCTGAGCCAGCCAGGTGCCCCTCTTTGGTCTCCTTAAATTGAGAAGGCTCTGTCTTTAATTTCCGTGGCATCAGCTGGGCTAGTTGTCCTATACATTCAACACATATTTATCGGGGGTTTGCTGTATGGAGGCACTATTCTAGGAGCAGGAACAGGACAGACCCGAGTCCCTGCCCTGGGAGAGCTGATGTTCTGGTGGGAGGGAGACGGATAGTAAAGACAGAGCATAGCAGGAGGTGAGAGGTGCCAGGGGGAAGAAGCAGCCACTGTGGGAGATGAGAGTGCTGGGGTGTGTACATTGGGGGTTGGAATGCAGGTGTAAATGATTTAGGAAGTCTGGAAAAGGTAGCTTTGGAACCAAGACCTAAAGGAGTTGAAAGAGTGGAAGGAGAGGATATCTGAAAGGGAGCACTCCACACCCAGGAAATGGCAAGTGCAAAGGCCCTGAGGTGAGGACATGCTGGGACATTCCTGGAATAGCAAGAAGGCCAGCATTTTGAGGGAATGTAAGCCAGCGAGGGGGGTGGGGGGCCGAGGAGGTCAAAGAGATAACAGGGATAAATGGCGCAGGGCCTCTTCCAAGGTGGCAGCCTCGAGAGGTTTTTGAGCAGAGGGGGGCAGGTGTGGGCCAACTTAGCAAAGAGCAGGTTGAGGGTGAAGATCAGGAGTGAGGTATCTGTTCACACCCCCACAGAGAATCCAGGAGGGAGTGATGAGTCAGCGTGCAGAGAGGGCAGAATGCCACAATGTGGAAGGTTCTGCACACAGAGGGCAAGGAAGCCTGCGGGACTTACCAGAGGAGGGACGAGTGACAGAGGGGAACACAGGAGAGAAGAGAAGCCATATCTAGAGGAGGGAGATGAGGAGGTAGAGGAGAACCAGGAGATATGGGGGGAGGCCGGCAGCCTTAAGCAAAGGGTTTCCAGGAGGGGGGCCTTGCGGGGAGCAGGGCGATGGGGCCAGAGCAGGTACAGGACAGAATGAGGGGGTGCACGCCCACTCCCCTGGGCTGTCCTGCCACCAGCACAGCATCTTATCTCCAACTGTGCACTGTGGGGACTGAGAGCCCTGCGAGCAACACAGACCTGTCCCCAGATGAGGACTACCCAGAGGGGTCAGGGCTGCAGTGCTGGGATGGAGCAGCCCAGTAGGACGAGGGCACCTGCCTCAGGCTGGGGGTCAGAGAGGACTTCCCAGAGGAGGGAGTGCTGTAGGAAACAAGAGAGAATTGGTCCCTCCCCCAACACACTGAGGAGGGTCTGGGGGAGGAGACCCTAAATAATGTCTCTCCTATGAGATTGAGGTCAGGGCAGACTTCCTGGAGGAGGACTTGTAAGAGTAAAACCAAAAGCTGAATAGCCAGTGAAGAAGGTCCAGGCCTCCCAAACTTTCTTCCTCTTGTTTGTTCATTAATGAGGTTATTCTTTTTTGTGTGTGTGTATGTGTTTTTTGTTTTTTTTTTTTAACCTCTGTTAGTTTTTTACTGCCATGGTAACAAATCCTACAAATATAGTGGCTCAAAACAACATGATTTGTTGTTTTAAACAGTTCTTTTTTCTTTTTTTTTTTTTTTAAACAGTTCTTGAGGTCAGGTGTCCAAAACGTGTCATGAGGGCTGGGTTCCCTCTGCAGGCCCTGGGGAGAATCCATTTGCTTGCCTTTACCGGCTTCTGGAGGCAGCCTGCGTGCCCCAGAGAGTGGCCCCTTCACCAGCCTCAAAGCCAACCACATCTCACCTTAAAATCACTCCATCTGACTCGTACACTTCTGTCCTCCTCTTTCCCTGATAAGGACCCCTGTGATTACTCTGGGCCCATCTGGATCATCCAGGAACCCCCAGGTCAAGATCCTTAGTGTAATCACACCTCCACAGTCCCTTTTGCCATGTAAGGTCACCCGTTCACAGGTTCCGGGGGTCAGGATGTGGACCTCTTCATGTTCAGGGCCATGCTGGGGACACAGCAGGCACAGCACCAGCTCAGGGTCCAATGAGACAGACCTGTCCCAGACAGTGATGCCCAGAGTGGTCAGGTGGGGGACGGGGCCCAATGGGTAGGGGAGTACAGACAGGTGACTCACCCCAGCCTTCAGGAAGAGACTTATCTGAGAGTGTATAGGGGGAGAAGCCATGAGGGCCTGCGCCAGATCCCTGAGAAGCCTGCAAATTTATTTTTTTAAACTTTTTTTTTTTTTTTAAGATTTTAATTATTTATTCATGAGAGACACAGAGAGAGAGGCAGAGACACAGGCAGAGGAAGAAGCAGGCTCCATGCAGGGACCCTGATGTGGGACTCAATCCCGGGACTCCGGGATCATGCCCTGAGCCGAAGGCAGGCACTAAACTCCTGAGCCACCCAGGGATCCCAAGCCTGCAAATTTAAAGCCAAGGTGTAGAAACAAGCGGGGATCAGGGAGAGTGATAGCGGGAGAAAGAGAACTATAAGTAACAATAACAACAACAACAAAAGTGCTGCTCAGTGTCAGATCCTGCCAGGGCCACACCAGCTGTGACAGTCAGAGCTGGCATCTCCAGATTCCTGCCCTCTCAGCCTGTCATAAACCCTCTTCTCCAGCTCAGGGGCCTTCAAACATTTGATCGAGTGCCTGCATCAGTTTAAATGTATTTTCTTTTGGGATCCCTGGGTGGCTCAGTGGTTAAGCACCTGCCTTCGGCTCAGGGCTCGATCCTGGAGACCCAGAATCGAGTCCCACATCGGATTCCCTGCATGGAGCCTGTTTCTCCCTCTGTCTGTGTCTCTCGTGAATAAATAAAATCTTATTTAAAAAAAAGTTTAAAAATCAGGGGCTGATGTTGGCTTTTGAAGTTGCCAGCAGGTGGCGACAGAACACACCAGACCCAGGGCTGGGACTTTTCCAGATTTTGCCCAAGGATCTTGTGCTTAGCAAACCAGTCTGCTGGTCTCTAAACCTGTCTCTTTATCGTCTTTCCGTCACATAAGATTACAGTCTGTATCCTTGGTCCACATGTATTTATTCCTGGGCTGTATGTATGTGTTGGTGTAGAAATATTTATATTTTACATTACAGTTCAGTTCAGGGTAAGGCTGGGATGGTCTTGGTTATAAGCAGTGACTGCACTGCCCGGCACAGAGCCCGCCCCCAGGTAGTGTTTGTGGAATGATGGCATGAATTAGTTCCAGGCTAAGGAATTCGACTTTCTCCAGAGGCGACAGGCAGGGAGCCACGGAATAGTGAGGTAGACGTCGTGGGACACCCCAGCCTCCCTCTCGGCTCTGGGCTTTTTCTCACAAGCTGTTCCCTCTGACCCGAGCACTCCTGCTCATATTCCAGGTCTTGGTCCAGGTGCCCCCTCCTCCCAGAAGCCCTCCTGGGTCTCCAGGCTGGGTTAGCTGCCCACGATGGGGAGTACTGAGGAGGAATCTCTGCACTGAACTGTGAGCCCCAGTGGCGGGGGCTGGGTCCCGTCTCAGTCACTGCTGTGTCCCCTGCACTGGGCCGGACAGAGCAGGGCTTCAGGGACCAGGCATGGGGTGAAGGACTGACTCCTGGCCCTGTGCTGCCCCGCACTGTTGGGTTAGGGGCCGCCCAGTTGCTGACAGCCTCTCTGCCCCACAGTTCCGGAACTTCAAGATCATTTACCGACGCTACGCCGGCCTCTACTTCTGCATCTGCGTGGATGTCAACGACAACAACCTGGCCTACCTGGAAGCCATCCACAACTTCGTGGAGGTGCGAGGGTGGGCTGCGGCCCCAAGGGCCCTGGAGCCCCCAGAACCAGCCCTGGTCTCCCCAGGAGGGTGCACAAACCCTCTCCCCACATCCCCGGGTGGACAGCCAGCCTCCCTCTGCCCCTCTCTGCCCACGTGATTCCTCTTTCTCCCTCCGCCTGTGTCTGGTCAGTCTTCCCTGCCATCCTTTTCTGTTGCTATGTGATCGTCCTTGCTGTTTCTGGCTCTGACTGTCTTTGTCCTGGTGTCTCTTCCTCCTCCCTCCTTCCCTCCCCTTCCGCACTTCCTCTTGGTCTCTCTTTTACCATCTCTTTTTCGGAGGGAGGGGTGACCTTGGCTCCCATGTGCAGCCCTGTGTGGCCCTGCGTGCCTCCCTCTGCCCAGCTCTCACCATCTCTGCCTTCTTTCCCAGGTCTTAAATGAGTATTTCCACAATGTCTGTGAACTGGACCTGGTGTTCAATTTCTACAAGGTGGGCTCCTGGTGAAGACGAGGGTGTAAGGGGGGGTCAGAGCCCCCAGCTTCCATCGGAGGTTCAGATGAGCACCTGTTGAGGGAGGGGGAGAGAGGAAGAGCCCTCCCCTCACAGTGGGGTCTCCTGCCCTCCCTTCGCTCAGGTTTACACGGTCGTGGACGAGATGTTCCTGGCCGGCGAGATCCGAGAGACCAGCCAGACGAAGGTGCTGAAACAATTGCTGATGCTCCAGTCACTGGAGTGAGGGCAGCTGGCCCCTGCGCCCCGGCCCCTCACTTCCTGCTCGCCCCTCTCCAGGCCGGGGCTGCCCGGCGCCCTCCCTCACCTGCCCAGGAGGAAGGCCCATAGCTGGGCCTGGGCCACCAGGGAGGAGACTGCACCCCACTGCCTCTGGGCCCAGCCAGGGGCGGAGGCCATCTTGTGTGTTCCGAGTAACCGTGACGTTGTCGTGTGACGCTGTGAGTGCGTGTGTGTGGAGCCCCCAATAAACCCATGGTCTCGCCTGGCCTGTGTCTTGGAGCCCTTGCCGGTCTGCCCTGGGGACCCCGGACACTCGGGACACCCTCCCATCAGTGTGAAGGCAGTTGGTCAGCAAACACTCCTTGGCCTGAGAACGGCAGTTGGCCCAGATGCGTTCACCTGGGCCGCTGCCCACAGAGGGCTCCTGAGACTGGAAGGGGAGATAGATAGATAGATAGATAGATAGATAGATAGATAGATAGATAGATTTATTTATTTATTTATTTATTTATTTATTTATTTAAAGATTTATTTAAAGATTTATTTTTATTTATTTATGGTAAGACACAGAGAGAGAGAGGCAGAGACACAGGCAGAGGGAGAAGCAGGCTCCATGCCGGGAGCCCAACGTGGGACTCGATCCCGGATCTCCAGGATCACGCCCCGGCCCAAAGGCAGGTGTGAAACCACTGAGCCACCCAGGGATCCCGGGGAGATAGATTTAGACCCTGGGCACCTCCTACTAAAATAATAATCCTCCTGGCCAACACCTAATAGTGTCACGCGTCTCCCACGTGCTGTCGTGCTGTTCAAAGTGTCCCAAGTATTATCTTCCCTCATCGTAAGATCCTGAAGAAACAACCAGTGTCTGCCCATTTTCCAGGTGAGATCACTCATCCCAGGACCAGGAAAAGGCATGGCCAAGGTCATGTCACTAGTGTGGCTAAGCCAGGTTTGTTCTAAGCCCAGGCAGTTGGCTCCAGAATCCTCATTTTTAACCCCCAGACTGGGTGGCTGTCGGGAGCACAGGCTCTGGGCCTCATGGTTCGTGGTTCTCAGCAACAGCCCTGCTGGCCTTGGGGTTGGACCATTTTCCACTGAGTGACACTGTCCCAGCGGCCCCTGGACTGTTGGCCTCCACCTACCACGTACCAGCAACAGTCCTCTGGCCACCGTAACAACGTGGCCACGGCCATGGCATGTTTCTAGGCCCCCCTGGAGTGGCAGTGCCTTCCTGCCCCCTGCCCTGCACCGAGAGCTGAGGATGGCTGCTGGCCACACCCACGATCAGCACTTGTGCCAAGCTGAGAACGTCGCCAGGCATCAGGGTCTGCTCTTATCAACATCACACAGCCCTGTGCCAGCGTCCCAATGACAAGAGGTGGCCCTGGCCCAGCTCAGCCACATGCATGCTGTGTAACCTTTGGGCAAGTCCCTTAACATTTTGCCTCAGTTCTTCATCTTGAAAATGGGTTGACAATAGTTGTTATTGTTGTTGTTTTTTAACTACACTCTGCACCCAGTGTGGATCCCAATACGAGGCTTGAACTCACAACCTTGAGATCAAGATCTGAGCTGAGATCAAGAGTCGGCCATTTAACCGACCAAGCCACCTTGGCGTCCCCAATCATAGTCTTGATCCCACAGGGTGTGCTTGAGAATTAAGTTAATCCTAGGAAAGTTTAGGAGGCACCTGACTGACCAGTGGCGGAGGGATGAGGGTGGAGGAGGCAGATTTGAGTGAGGCTCGGGTGGATTTGCAGTCAGGGCGAAGGGGTGGGAGGCAAGGCCCTCCCTGAGATGGGGAACAGGCAGGTCGGTGGTGGCTTTGGGGGGGCGGGTACTGAGGTTATCAGGACACGTGAGTGTGTGTCCTGGAGCCCCGGCAGCACGTGACCACAAACTGGGTGTCATAAAACAAGAAATTGAGCCCCTCATACTTCTGGGGGCCAGAAGTCTGAAATCAAGGTGCCAGCAGGACCGCAGTCCCTCCACACACCCTAGGGGAGGATCATCCTTTATCTCTTTCAGTTTCTCAAGGCTGCTGACATGCCCTGAATGGGCCCACGTTCCCCGCCAAGTCTCTGCCTTCATTGTCACGTGCGCTTTCCTCTGTGCCTGTACCTTCTCCTTGCCTTCTTCTTACCACCTGTCATTGGATTTAGGGTCCACCAGGATAATCCACATGATTTCATCCCAAGATCCTTTAACTGTATCTGCAAAGGTCCTTTTTCCCAAAGGGTCATGATCACAGGCTCCAGGACGTGGACATATTTTGGGAGGGGTCCGCCCTCCATCACTAGAGAGTCTGAAGATACTGCAGGGTCATCCAGGAAAGGTGATCAGGACCCTTTTGCACACATAGACCTGAGGTTCAGAGAGGGAGGGATGCAGGGAGCATTTGCTTGTTGTGTATTCGACAAATGTTTCTTGGGCACCTACTATGTGCCAGACACTGGTTAACACTGCCCCCCCCACCCCCCCGGGGAGGGTACCACAGTGAGCAGGACAGGTCTCCTGAGGGTGATGGGGTGATGGATAAGTAAGCAAATCGATAGCTGGTATGTCACAAAGTAAGGACTGCTGTGGAGGCAAATAAAACAGCGAGGGGGCAGAGAAGCAGGTGGCACTCCTGTTCTAGATGATGGTCAGGAAAGCCTCTCTGGGGGCAGCCCAGGTGGCTCAGCGGTTTAGCACCGCCTTCAGCCCAGGGCCTGATCCTGGAGACCGAGGATCGAGTCCCACATCGGGCTCCCTGCATGGAGCCTGCTTCTCCCTCTGCCTGTGTCTCTGCCTCTCTCTCTCTCTCTCTCTCTTTGTCTCTCATGAATAAATAAAATCTTAAAAAAAAAAAAAAAAAGGAAAGCCTCTCTGGAGCAGTTGACACTGGGCTGAGGGTGAAAGGGGTGAAGGAATGAATGAACTGTGGGAGATTTTAGGGAAAGAAGTCTGTTCCAAGTAGAAGAAATAGCAGGTGCAAAGGCCCTGAGGCAGAACATGCAAGGAGGCCAGCTTGGCAGGAACAGAGTGAGCAAAATGGAGAGTAGAGGTGATGTGTTCAGAAAATAGAGGGTTTGTGGTGAGGGGGTGGGAGGAGGCAGAGGGCAGCAAGCCAACAGCCATGGTAGGGACACTGGGTTTGTTCTGTGTGAACCACAGGAAGGAGTTTTTGTTTGGAGGGTTTGGGGAGAGGGCAGTAACAGCTTTGCTGAGATACAATTCACATACCATACAATTCACCCCCTTAAAACGTACAATTCAGCAGTTTCCGATATATTCACAGGCTTGTGTTACCATCACCACTATCGATTGTAGAATATTCTTTTTTTTTTCTTTTTAAAGATTTTATTTATTTATTCATGAGAGGCACACAGAGAGAAAGAGAGAGGCAGAGACACAGGCAGAGGGAGAAGCAGGCTCCATGCAGGGAGCCCAACACGGGACTCTGATCCCAGGTCTCCAGGATCAGGCCCTGGGCGGAAGGCGGCGCCAAATCTCTGAGCCACCCAGGCTGCCCTCTGGGCATGTTTTAAAGGCAGAATCGGGATTGCTGACAATGTGATGTAATCTGGGGGAGAAACCAAGGATCACTCCCTATTACAGCCTGAGCATCTGGACCACCCGAATCTCCTTTTCCAGAGGCGCAGAGACAGTGGGAAGGACATGTCAAGTCTGCGATCTTGGGTCTCCACTGAGGGGCAGTGGTTATGTGGGTCTGGAGCTTAGGGGAGAGGTCCCGGCGGGAGATGGACATTTGAAAGTCTCTGGAACACTGATACTACTTACTGCCGGGAGGTCTGAGGTCACCAAGGGGTCGGCATGGAGAGAGGGAAGAGATTTGCAGACTGGGGGTGGCCATGGGCGGGGGTGGGGGAGGCAGAGATCAAAGTATAACAGAAGGAACAGCCAGTGAGAAGGAAGGAAAACCATCCAGTGCAGCGTGATTGAATCAAAGGAAAAGGAGGCTCAGGAGGAGACGGTAGTACGCTTGAGTTCAGAGCTGTTCAGATCACTACGCTCCTATCAGATTGGCTCATTTTCGGGTCATCCTTGCGCCGGGCCCACACTAATCTCTGTTTATTCCACTTCTAGTATATGTGCTGCCCAAGCGAGCATTGGAATGGCTCATGGAAAAATACCTACTGCCGGGGCGCCTGGGGGGCTCAGTGGTGGAGCGTCTGCCTTTGGCTCAGGTCGTGATCCCGGGGTCCTGGGATCAAGTCCCGCATTGGACTCCCTGCATGGAGCCTGCTTCTCCCTCTGTGTTTCTGCCTCTCTCTGTGTCTCTCATGAATAAAATAAATAAGTTTTAAAAAGATTTATTTTAGGGATCCCTGGGTGGCGCAGTGGTTTGGCGCCTGCCTTTGGCCCAGGGCGCGATCCTGGAGACCGGGGATCGAGTCCCACATCGGGCTTCCGGTGCATGGAGCCTGCTTCTCCCTCTGCCTGTGTCTCTGCCTCTCTCTCTCTCTCTGTGACTATCATAAATAAATAAAAATAATAAAAAAATAAAAAGATTTATTTTAGAGAAGGGGAGAGAGAGAGAGAGAGAGAGAGCGCAAGCATGGAGAATTCGAAGCAGATTCCACTACTCAGAGCCCGATGCAGGGCTCTATCCCAGAACCCTAAAATTATGACCTAAACAGAAATCAAGAGTCAGAGATTTAGGGGCACCCGGGTGGCTCAGTCAGTGAAGCGTCTGCCTTTGGCTCAGGTCATGATCTCAAGGTCCTGGGATAGAGCCCCAAGTTGGGCTTCCTGCTCAGTGGGGAGCCTGCTTCTCCTTCTGCCCCTCCCCCACTCATTCTTTCTCTTTCTGTCTCTCTCAATAAATAAAAGTTAAAAACAAAAGTCAGATATTTAATTGTGCCATTCAGATACCCCTAAAAAGGATGAATTCTAGAGTATGCAACTTATACATCATTAATCTGACTTTTTAAAATGCTCCTAAAATTTAAAAAAAAAAAAAAAGATGCTCCCGAAGGCCAAATGTTGGCCAACTGATGAATGGACAAAAAAAACCTGTATCCCTACAATGGAATGTTATTCAGCCACAGAAAAGAAAGAAATCCCAAGACATGCTATGACATGGACGAACCTTGAAAATACGCTGAGTGAGAGAAGCCAGAGAAGAGCACAGAATGTAGGATTCCATGTATGTGAAATGTCCAGAAAAGGCAGGTGCACAGAGATAGAAAGTGGATTAGTGGTTGCCAGAGACTAGGGGGAGGGAGAAATGAGAGTCACTGCTCAGTGCATAGGGGGTTTCCTTTTGGGGGGTGATGGAATGTTCTGGAGCTATGTGGTAATGGTAGTTGCACACTCTAGTGAATATATGAAAAATGACTGAATTGTGCCTTTATTATTTAAACTTAAAAAAAAAGATTTTATGTATTCATGAAAGACATACAGGGAGAGGCAGAGACACAGGCAGAGGGAGAAGCAGGCTCCCTGCAGGGAGCCCAACACGGGACTCGATCCCAGAACTCTGGGATCATGACCTGAGCCACAGGTAGACACTTAACCGAATGTACCACCCAGACACCCCTGAATTGCACACTTAAAAAGGGTGAATTTTAGTGTATGTGAATATATATATCTTAATTTTAAAAAGTAAAAAAAGAAGGGTGCCCAGCTGGCTCAGTTGGTAGTGCACACAACTCTTGATCTCAGGGTTGTGAGTTCAAGCTCCACGTTCGGTGTAGAGAATACTCAAAAGTAAAATATTCTAAAAGGACGGAAAGATGAAAAGAAAGAAAAAGAAAGAAAGAAAAAGAAGAAAGAAAGAAAAGAAAGAAAGAAAGAGAGAGAGAAAGAAAGAAAAAGGAAGGAAGGAAGAAAGAAAAGCTTCTGAGTGGTCACATCAGAGGAGATCAGAGACTCAGCTGCTGGATTTGGTAAAGTGGAGTCAGCGGGGAACAGAGCAGGGCAGGGGGAGGCGAGGATGAAGCCAGATCCACAGACCCATCAGAGTGGCTTCTGGAGAGCCTGTAAAAGAGGAACAGGGCAAAGCTGCTAGAAACCACTTGGAGGAAGTGTTGCTATAAAGGAAAACAGTGCAGTAGCTGGAGGGGGATGTGATATTAGGGAGATGGGGATTATTATTTTTTCTTAAAGATTTTATTTATTCATGAGAGACACAGAGAGGCAGAGACACAGGCAGAGGAAGAAGTAGGCTCCTTGCAAGGAGCCCGTTGCAGGACTCTATCCCAGGTCCCCAGTATCACGACCTGAGCCAAGGGCAGATGCTCAACCACTGAGTCACCCCATCCTCCCAGGGATTATTTTTTATTTTTTAAAAAGGTTTTATTTATTTATTCATGAGAGACGCACAGAGAGAGAGGCAGAGACACAGGCAAAGGGAGAAGCAGGCTCCACACAGGGAACCTGACGTGGGACTTGATCCCGGGTCTCCAGGATCACGCCCTGGGCTGAAGGCGGCGCTACACCGCTGAGCCAGCCTGTTGTCCCAGGGATTATTTTTTAAATGGAGTTTGTGCCTGGTTGGCTCAGTCACTCAAGCGTCTGACTCTTGATCTCAGCTCAGGTCTTAATCTCAGGGATGTGAGTTTGAGCTCTGAGTTGGCTGAATGTGGAGCTCACATTAAAAAAAGGGGGGGGGGGATCCCTGGATGGCTTAGCGGTTTGGTGCCTGCCTTTGGACTGGGTGTGGTCCTGGAGTCGCAGGATCAAGTCCTGCGTCGGGCTCCCTGCATGGAGCCTGTTTCTCCCTCTGCCTGTGTCTCTGCCTCTCTCTCTGTGTGTCTCTCATGAATAAATAAATAAAAATCTTTAAAAAAAATCTTAAAAAAATAATAAGGGGAAATTTGGATCCAGAGACAGGTTCAGAAGAAAGACGAAGTGAGGACACAGGAAAAAGAGAGACATCTACAAGCCAAGGAGAAAGGCTGGAAACAGATTCTTCCTCCCAGTCTTCAGAGGGAACCAATACTGCAAAACCTTGATCTTGGACTTAAGACCTCCTGAACCGCAGGACATTAAGTTTCTGCCACCTGGTTTATGGGCTTTTCTTTCTTTCCTTTTTTTTTTTTTTTTTTTTTTTTTTTAAGATTTTACTTATGGGGCAGCCGGGGTGGCTCAGCGGTTTAGCGCCACCTTTAGCCCAGGGCGTGATCCTGGAGACCGGGAATCGAGTCCCACGTCTGGCTCCCTGCAGGAAGCCTGCTTCTCCCTCTGCCTCTGTCTCTGCCTCTCTCTCTCTCTGTGTCTCATATGAATAAATAAATAAAAATCTTAAAAAAAATATTTTACTCATTTATTTGAGAGAGAGAGAGAACATGCACTAGTAGGGAGGCGGAGCGAGGAGGAGCAGGGAGAGAAGGGACAAGCCGACTCCTGGCTGATCGCATAGCCGAAGTGGGGACTTGAACTCACCACCTTGAGAACATGACCCGAGCTGAAACCAAGAGTCAGCTGCTTAATGGATGGAGCCACCCAGAAGCCCCTCCATGAGCCTTTCTTAAAGCAGATCCCTGGGTGGCTCAGCAGTTTGGCGCCTGCCTTTGGCCCAGGGTGCGATCCTGGAGACCCAGGATCGAATCCCACGTCGGGCTCCCGGTGCATGGAGCCTGCTTCTCTCTCTGCCTCTCTCTCTCTCTCTCTCTCTGTGTGTGACTATCATAAATAAATTAAAATAAAAAATTAAAAAAATAAAACTTAAAAAAAAAAGCAGGCCCAGGAAATTAATACACGTGGGAAGACAAATCTACAAGAAGAGGCAAGGTCATTTTGAGGAGGAGTGTGGGAGAGCTTGCCTAACCAGAAATCATGATCATCATTATTCAGCCTTAGCCCACTAAGAGACCATGGTATCTGCCCAAGATTAGACAAGCAGACAAAAAAGGACAGACAGCCCAGAACAGACCCATATATTCATAGGGATTTCATAGGAGACAGAAGCCGCCTTTCAGATCATGGGGTAAGGATGTGGGTTGTTCACATGGGGCTATCTGGAAAAGACTGCATTGAGGGTAAAACCTCTACGGGCACCTTGGTGGCTCCGTGGTTGAGCATCTGCCTTTGGCTCAGGTTGTGATCCCAGGGTCCTCGGATTGAGTCCTGCATTAAGCTCCCCACAGGGAGCCTGCTTCTCCCTCTGCCTATGTCTCTGCCTCTCCCTCTGTCTCTCATGAATAAATAAATAAGTCTTAAAAAAAAAAAAAAGAAAGTAAAACCGCTGGAAATCAAAAGACCTTACATAAACAAAGTGAAAAGATGAGCCACAAGTGGTGAGAAGGTATCTGCAACCCAGGTGACTGACAGAGGGATTCATGTCCACAATATATATAAAGAACTCTTACCAATCAATAAGAATGAGACAAAAAAAAAAAAAATGGGCAGAAGAGAAAGGGGAAAGTGGCTCCAGAAGTCCTGGAAGATGGGGAAAGGAGGCAGGCTGCGCACATGAGGTGGGAGATCTCTACCTCACACCATACACAGAGCATCTGAGAGGTAGCCTGGCAGCCACCAGAGTGAAGACAGGCCTGGCTAGAGGGTGTGGGAGCTTCATTAGCCTGGTTGAGAGTGAGTTCGAGGTAAAGATGGGAGAAATCCTTTTTTTCTGACCCGAAGAAGGGAGACACCAGCCCAGCCCAAGGGGGAAAATATGAGGTGGTCAATGGACCAGGCTGCCTCCATGCCCGACATTGCCTGAGTCTTGTCAAGGTTAGCCAGGGTGGGTTGGCCTTTCTCTCCTTCCCGGTGATGCCTGCACGTGGCCGGCCGCGGCCTCTCTGATCAACATAGCGCAGATCGGGCACTCGTGTGCGGCTACATGCGCAGGGCTTCCGGTAGTCTGCTTCCTTGGCCAGCGTAGAAACCACCAACCTTCTAGGCACACAAGCTGGAAGCTTTGAAGAGATTCATGACTCATCTCTGCTTCTCACATCCCGCATCCTGGCCAGCAGGAAATCCTGTTGGCTCGACCTTCAGAATGTATCCAACTCTGACCCCCACAGCTTCCACCCTGGCCCCCAGCGCCCTCATCCTCCCACTTAGCTATTGCAAACACTCTCTGGCTGCTGCTGAGAGTCCCCAACAGAAAGGTCCTCACCTGGCAGCAGAATCCGTTCACCGTAAGTGCCCCATGTCACTTCCCTCTTTGGATCCCTCCTGTGGACCCATGACACCCTGGTCCCCTCTCTTGCCTTACCTGCTCACTCTATTCCATGCACACTGGCCTCTTTGCTGTTCCTCGTTATGGGGATTGTCCTGCCTCAGGGCCTTTGCACTTGTTCTGTTGACCTGGGACACGCTTCCCCCATGTAAATGTTTTTAAGCCCTTATTTATTTATTTGAGACAGATACAGAGAGCATGTGTGTGGGGGGGGGGCAGGCAGAGGAAGAGGGACAAGCAGACCCCCTGGGGAGTATGGAGCCTGAGAGGGGCTTGATCCTCCAAATCCAAGATCATGACCCAAGCTGAAGTCAGATGCCCAATCGGCTGAGCCACCCAGGCGCCCCTTCCCCCAGATATTTGTGTGGCTCATTCTCACACCTCTCTCAGGTCTCTGCTCAAATGTCACCTCCTCAGTCAGGACCTTTCTGACCTCACCATAGAAAATAGTTATCCCTGGGGTGCCTGGCTGGTTCAGTCAGTAGAGCGTGTGATTCTTGATATTGTGTTGTGAGTTCAAGCCCCCCATATTGGCATGGAGCCTACTCAAGAAAAAAAAAAAAGATGACAGTCATCCTTCTTTTCATAGAACATATCACCATCTGTCTCATAATATTTTTTCTTTTTTTAAATTTTTATTTATTTATGATAGTCACACACAGAGAGAGAAAGAGGCAGAGACATAGGCAGAGGGAGAAGCAGGCTCCATGCACCGGGAGCCCAATGTGGATTTCGATCCCGGGTCTCCAGGATCGCGCCCTGGGCCAAAGGCAGGCACCAAACAGCTGCGCCACCCAGGGATCCCTCATAATCTTTTTCCTAAAGGTTTATTTATTTATTTATTTTTAAAAGATTTTATTTGTTTATTCATGAGAGACAGAGAGGGAGAGAGAGAGACAGAGAGACAGAGAGACAGAGGCAGAGACAGAGACAGAGGCAAAAGGAGAAGCAGGCTTCATGCAGGGAGCCTGACTGGGACTCGATCCCCCGTCTCCAGGATGCTCCAGGCAGATGCTCAACCACTGAGCCGCCCAGATGCCTCTGTCTCATAATCTGTTTATTTCTTGGGGTGCCTGGGGTGCTCAGGCCACAGTCCCAGGTCCTGGGATCAAGGCCTGCATCTGGCTCCCTGCTCAGCAGGGAGCCTGCTTCTCCCTCTCCCCCCCAGCCCCCATCCTCCTCATACTCTCTCCCTTGACACATTGTGTGTGTGTATCAGTTCGCTCCTAGACTGTCAGCTCCACAGGGCAAGGAGAACTGCCTTGTTTGCTGCTTTAGGCCTTCCCATGTCTAAAGAGTAAGTTGCTCAATAATCACATATAGTAGATGCTCAAGAAATATTACGTGAATGAATTTGTGAATCCTCTCCACAACTCTAAAATGTAGGGACTCTAACTATCCCATTTTGCAGATAAGGAGACTGAGGCACAGAGAGGCAGACCATCCAGTTGAGTTGAGTTTGTGCTGCCGGGCAGGCTCTGTGCTTAGGCCTGGATGTGGAGGTACCCCGAGGGGGTCTGGATTGTCTTCCTCCCTGGGCAGGTGAGGGCCAGGCCACAATACTCAGAAAGGTGAAGTCACGTAGCTGGGGCACACAGCCAGGAAGTGGCAGGTCCGGGATCAAAGGCTGTCTGGGGTCAGAGCCATCCTTTTACCTTTAGCTGCTGCCAAGTCAGTGTGAGAAGCTGAGCCAAAAGACGGAACATCCTCATTCCATTTGTTGTTGCTTGTTGTTCCTCTTCGACTTCTCGGGTAACCCTGTACCCTTATGCCCCACCCAGCGCCCACACCTGCATTTATTTTGAAGCAAATCCCAGGTGTCGTATCGTATCATGCAGCCACACATCCCTTGGTAGCCTGGCAGCCTTGGAATCTCCGGATCTTTAAACATTAAAAATATTGGGGCAGCCCGGGGTGGCTCAGCGGTTTAGCACCCAGGGCATGACCCTGGAGACCCAGGATCGAGTCCCACGTCGGGCTCCCTGCATGCAGCCTGCTTCTCCCTCTACCTTGTGTCTCTGCCTCTATCTCTCTCTGTGTCTTTCATGAATAAATAAAAAAAATCTAAAAAAAAATTAAAAATCTTAAAATTACAGACTTGCTGACCTCTGGAGGTGACCTCCTTGATGCTAACTCACTCTGGGATTTCTTACAGTCCTGACCAACAGGGAGGCCACTGAGGCCAAACGGCCCTGGTTTGAATCCAGCTTCCCTGCTCCTGGGACACGTAGCCTCCAGAGAGTGCCTCGGTTTACTCATCTGTCAAATGGGGGGTGATAAAACAGCCCCCCGCTTCACAAAGCCTTAGGGAGGCTTGCATGAGTTAAGATGTGTCAGGCACTTAGAACAGCACCTGTACTTAATGCCAGTAGTTAGTATTCATCTTTGAGATTTCAAATCCTTGCTTGCTTGAGCTATAAACTCCTGGTGATCATCTAACACAGAGAGCACATCTGGCAGCAGTGCTACTAAACCAGTATTTTGGTACGTATTTTGAAAAATCCCAAAATGCCATTATCAGTACAATATATGTATACTGTATATATTATACATACCATATAAAATATAATATATATAAAAAATATATAAATATTATAAATATATAATTTATAAATATTATAAATATATATAATATATATATAATATATATCTATATTATTGTGTGTGATCTCCATCTTCTCTCCTCTGTTTCAGACCTTAAGAGTCAACCCTGATCCATCAACAGGTGGACAGATGAACGAGATGTGGTCTGTCCACCCAGCGGAATATCATTCAGCCACAAGGAGTGAAGCAGCGCTGCATGCTACAGCGTGGCTGAGCCTTGAAAACATTTCACCGAGTGAAAGAAGCCAGACACAGAAGCCACATAGTGTATGATTCCATTTATACGAAATCTCCGGAAGAAGCAAATCTATAAAGACAGGAAGTAGATCAGCGGTTGCCAGGGGCTGGGAAGGATGGAGAGATTGGGGAGTGATGGCTAAGCGGCGTGGGGCTGCTTTCTGGGGTGATGAAATTTTTTCTAAAATTGATCATGATGACGGTTGCACACTCTGAATATGTTAAAAGCCACGGACTTGTACCCTTTTGTCTCAAAAGTTATGTCATGTGATTGCCTTTATATAACATTCTTGATATGACAAAATTCTAGAAATGTAGAACAGAGCAGTGGTCACCAAGGGTTCAGAAAGGGGTGGGCAGAGAAAACCAGGATGCATGCACCAGGACAGGGGAGGGGAGCACCCTTGTGATGGAATGTTCTGTATCTTGACTCTATCCATGTCAGTACCCCTGGTTGTGATACTGGACGTTTGATTTCGTATTTGTGAATGCAAATATGGAAAAACCCCCAAGTCAATACTGGTGGCGCTTTCTTGATCATTCCCAGGCCTACAGAACAGCCAAAAACTTGCCTCTCCGGACACTCACATTCCCAGCTGAGGTTTGAACAGGGCAGCGCTCAGCCTTCTCCTTGCAGCTCCCACGCTGTAAACAAGTGTCCTTTTCACGGACTACTTAGTGCCACATTTTTCACATTTTTGTGCTTTTTGTTGGCGATTTTGCTGTTTCAAACAGCCCCCAAACGGAGTGCCAAAGTGCTGTCCAGAGTCTCAATGCGCAAGAAGGCTGGGATGTGCTCTATGGAGAAAATGGGTAAGATTTTTACATGTGCACGATGAGCTTCCTTTCAGGCTCCAGTTATACAGAGCTGTTGGCCTGAGTTCAATGTGAGGGAATCAACAAGGGATATCATGTAGGGTGTTTTTAAACGGAAACATATATGAAACAAAAGTTATGTATTAATGGTTTCATCAACATGTTGTAACTAGAAGCTGTCAGAACCTAACCCTGTGGGCAGCCCAGGTGGCTCAGCCGCTTAGTGCCGCCTTCAGTCCAGGGGGTGATCCTGGAGACCCAGGATCCAGTTCCACCTCCGGCTCCCTGCATGGAGCCTGCTTCTCCCTCTGCCTGTGTCTCTGCCTCTCTCTCTCTCTCTCTCTTTCTCGGATAAATAAATAAAATCTTAAAAAGAAAAAAAAGAACCTAACCCTGTACTACCACCCCGCCCCCCAGGAGCTGTGGTTCAGTATTTGCTCACTCAGCATTTACGGCAACTTTATAGAACATAACTGCGCGAATGAAGACAATTGACCATACTACAGTTTTCCTTTTTATTTATTTATTCATGAGAGACACAGACACAGAGAGAGGCAGAGACACAGGCAGAGGAAGAAGCAGGCTCCCTGTGGGGAGCCCCATGCAGGACTCAATCCCAGAACCCCAGGATCACAACCTGAGCCAAAAGCAGATGCTCAACTACTAAGCCACCCAGGCACCCCCATACTAATTTTATAACATGTTCCCACTGGAGGAAACTGAGTAAAAGGCATACAGTATCTCTCTGTATTATTGTTTTAAAACTGCAATGTGTATCTATAATTATCTCAGGATAAAAGGTTTGATTAAAAAAAATACAGGAAGCAATGCTTGGCCCCCTGGTGAGCCAGAGAGGAGGCACACTATTCACCAGTAAGGTACCTGTAAGGTTTTCAGCGGTGAGGAAATGTGGTCAGAAATCTTTCTGAATGGGGATCCCTGGGTGGCGCAGAGGTTTGGCGCCTGCCTTTGGCCCAGGGTGCGATCCTGGAGACCCGGGATTGAATCCCACATCAGGCTCCCGGTGCATGGAGCCTGCTTCTCCCTCCGCCTGTGTCTCTGCCTCTCTCTCTCTCTCTCACTATCATAAATAAATAAAAAATTAAAAAAAAAAAAAAGAAATCTTTCTGAATGAATGAGCCTGGTTCCATATGAAATTATGAGGTAGCCTGTAACTCTTTGGGTGAAAGCTCAAGAAAAATGATCCAAATGATTCTAATGGCACATTACCAAAAAATTATCACGGCACAAAAATATCAGTATTTTGGTGATAAAAAAAAAAAAACATGCTGTCCTTGAATTTTGAAAACAGCTTTTGTTATCGCTCGACCACACACATACCCACATACCCTGATTTTGGAGATTATTTATTTTTCAACAAATGCTTCCTGAGTACTTGCCCTGGGCCTAACCCTGTGCTGGGCAGTGGTGGGGACACAGAAGTGACCAAGATACTTCTAAGCCCTGCCCTCATGGGGGCTCCAAGTCCAGTGTGGAGATGGACCCCTCCCTGGACAGAGATGACCCGGACTGGGTAGGACAGGGAGAGGGGGGAGGGGATCCCAGAAGGCTGAGGGATCCCAGAGTGGGCAATGACCTGGCCTGGAGGGAGAAATCAGAGAGGGCTTCCTGGAGGAGGATATCTAAGCTAAAAAGGATCAATAAACACAAGCCAAAAGGAAGAGGGATAAGGCATGAGTCACAGGAGAGGAATGCAGATGTGCAAAGGCCAGGAAGAAAAGGTCAAGTGACACTACCCGGGGGAAATGACAATATTTCTGTGGCTAAAGCATTATGGGAACAATAATAGCCAAGACTTTTTAAAAAGCATCTATGTCCCATGCTTTCGAAGCTCTTTGCATGAGCCAGCTCATTCGCTCCTCACTATCACCCTGTGATATAACCTTCCAGTCGTATCACCCAAGAGGAGGGCCTGGTTTATAGGAGACACCGGAGAGGGCAAATGACTCCACCAAGGTCACACCGCTGTGCGCAGTGGATTTGTTGGGTAGAAGATGCCAAATGGGGAGCAGGCGAAGGAACGCCCGGGGGCAGATTCCCAAGTCTCTGAAGAAGGGGAGTGCTAGAGACACGAGCCGAGCCGGAGGCCAGGCCCGTGATAAGGGAGCTACACACTGTGAGCCTGGTGCTCCACATCCTGCCCTCGTGCCTCCCAAGACCTTGGGGCCGACACAGCTAGAGCCACAGGTGCAGAGCATGCGCTCTTCTCTCCCACCGCTGCCCCAGGGTAACCCCTAGGCTCATTATAATACATTTGCATAGCGGAGCAGCCCCGCCCCCTGGAGCAAGGCTGCCGGGACCTGCTCCGGGGCACACCTCTTTCGGTCAAAACCTCCCCCTCCCAACCTGTGGAAAGTGTTTCCCAAAGGATTGGAAGCAGCCTGGGTTAGAGACCAGCGCGCGGGACGGCACAGCTCCTCCCGGGCCGGAGAGACCCAGTAACATCCAGTTCCAGAACAGCCCAGGGGCGGCTTCCACCCGCAGCACCTGCCCGCCCGCCCACCTCGAGGGTGCACTTTCGCTTTAATAAACTGCTTTGTGCTCGCTCCTTTCCTTCCCACGTTAATCCCCTGGGGAATCCAAGGCCCGGAGACCTCCGTTCACACATGCAGGACCCCCCACCCCCCACCCCGCCCCGTCACAGATGGAATCACACCCAGGCGTCTGACTCTGAGTCTGGCCTTGAAGTATCGTGGACTCCAGAAAGCACTAAGGAGGTTCGCTCTGGTGGCTCAGTCGGTTGGACGGTTGGACGGTGCTTTGGTTCAGGTCATGATCCCGGGGCACATGGGATGGAGCCTGCGTCGGGCTCCCTGTTCGGTGGGGGAGCTTGCTTCTCCCTCTCCCTCTGCCCCTCCCTCTGCTTGTGCTCTCTGGCTCTGTCTCTCTGTCAAGCAAACAAAATTAAAAAAGAAAAGAAAATAGAAAAAGAATGTGTGAAGAGGCAGGGCTGGAAGGGTCGGGGGGTGCAGAGTCATAGGCCATAGGCGAGAGCTTTGTCCCAAGGAATTGGGGAGCTACCGAAAGTTTTTTTGCCCTAATAAACTTTCATGGAGGTGCCTCTGAGTTATCTGCTGCCACATAACAAATTACCCTCACACAAGGCAATTTGTTTTTCTTTTTTTCATATAAATTTTATTTATTTATTCATGAGAGACACAGAGATGCAGGCTGAGGGAGAAGCAGGCTCCCTGCTGGCAGCCCCATGTGGAACTCGATCCCAGGACCTGGCATCCTGGAATCATAACCTGAGTCTAAGGCAGATGCTCAACCACTGAGCCACCCAGGCACCCCACATTTAGCAATTTAGAACAATGAAAACTTTTTTTTTTTTTAAGATTTCTTATTTATTCATGAAAGAGAGAAGAGAGAGGCAGGCTCCATGCAGGGAGCCCGATGTGGGACTCGATCCCGGGACTCCAGGATCACGCCCTGGGCCAAAGGCAGGTGCTAAACCGCTGAGCCACCCAGGGATTCCCCGAAAACTTATTTTTAAGTAGGCTCTCTGCCCAGCCTGGAGCTCAATGCACAGCTTGAACTCACAGCCCTGAGATCAAGACCTGAGCTGATCTCGGGATGCAGTGGCTCAACTGACTGAACTACCACCCAGGCGCCCCTAAAACAATAAACGTCTATCCCACATCATTTCTGGGGGCAAGGAACCTAGGAGGGATTCAGCCTGGCACTTGGGACTTAGAGTCTGTCATGAGGTTATAGGTGAAGCTGTTTGCTGGGACCATCATTTGAAGACTCAGCTCAGTCTGGAGCACCTGCTTCCAAGTTCACTCAGGTGATTAAGGGCAGGAGGCTCAGTTCTTCAATGGCTGTTGGCTGGCCCGCTGGCCGTCTCCTAGGGTCCTCATGACACGTGTCCAGTTAATCACACAAGGAGGCCATTAGACTAGAGTGGCTCGAGCACCTTAGCAGCCCTGGTGAGGGAACCCAAACCTAAGCCTCAAGGTGAAGACACCCAATCACAGCTTGCTTTTCCAAATAAGGGGAAAGCCCAGCTACAGCCAGTCACGTACTTTGCTTGCTTAGCTTCCAGGTCTTCTCTACAAAATTCCTTCCCTAGCTCCTGTCCCCAGAGGGCTCCTAACCCCTTCTGGTTTGGCACTGCCTGATTGGCATTTGTTTTTGCTCACGTAAACTCTTAAGATTTTGAATATGCCCCAGTTTATCTTTTAACACGCGGCAGCTGGATTCCTCCAGAACAAGTGATGAGGGAGAGAGGGAGAACCCAAGATGGCAAGCGAAATCTTTTTATAAACCCAACCTCAGAAGTGACGTTCCTTTAGTTCGGCTATATTCTACTCTTTGGGAAGACTCACTGCATCTCAAAGCTGCCCCTACCCACAAGGGAGGGGCCTTGTAGTGTAATAAGTATATTTGGGAGGTGCCTGGCTGGCTCAGTCAGTAGAGCATGCGGCTGTTGATCTTGGGGTCCTGAGTTCGAGCCCCATGTTGAGTGCAGAGATTGCTTAAATAAATAAACTTTAAAAAAGAGGGCAGCCCCGGTGGCGCAGCGGTTTAGTGCCTCTTGCAGCCCAGGGTGTGATCCTGGAGACCCTGGATCAAGTCCCACGTCAGGCTCCCTGCATGGTGCCTGCTTCTCCCTCTGCCTGTGTCTCTGCCTCCCTCTCTCTCTCTATGAATAAATAAAGTCTTAAAAAAGAAAAGAAAAGAAAAGAAATAGGGGCGCCCGGGTGGCTCAGTGGTTGAGCATCTGCATTCAGCTCAGGTCGTGATCCCGGAGTCCTGGGATCAAGTCCAGCATTGAGCTCCCTGGGGGAGAGCCTGCCTATGTCTCTGGATCTCTCTGTGTGTCTCTCATGAATAAATAAATAAAATCTTAAAAAGAAATTCTTATTTTTAAATAATCCCTACACCCCGCGTGAGGCTTGAACTCATGATCTCCAAGATCAAGAGTCTCACCCTCCAAAGACTGAGACAGCCAGGCGCCCGCTTTCCCATTTTAATTGAAGCAAAGTTTACATCAGGTAGTTTCTGCTTTTTTATTTTTAATTTTTTAATTATTATTATTTTTAAGTAGGCTCCACGCCCAACATGAGGTTTGAACTCATGACCCCCAGATCAAGAGTCGCATGCTCCACCGACTGAACCAGCCAGGCGCTCCAGCTTTCCCTTTTTAATCACAAATAACATACTTTAAAATTTTATACCGAGAATTTTGGGGGAAAAAAGCCGGCAGTAATCTCATGACTAAAATTATGAATTCATCTTCATTGTCTAGGAGAAATGAGTAATTTCAATATTAGTGGAGCATTACATGGAGTTTAAAATAGAAACAAAGTTGGAACCGCTGGCTGACTCAGTCAGTGGAGCACCTGACTCTTGATCTCGGGGTTTTGAGTTTGAAACCCCACGTTGGATGTAGAGATGACTTAAAAATTTAAAAAAATAGGGCAGTCCCGATGGTGCAACAGTTTAGCGCCGCCTGCAGCCCAGGGTGTGATCCTGGAATCCCAGAATCAAGTCCCACGTGGGGCTCCCTGCATGGAGCCTGCTTCTCCCTCTACCTGTGTCTCTGCCTCTCTTTCTTTCTGTCTCAATAAATAAATAAAATCTTTAAATTTTTTTTTAAAGTAACAAAGTTTTTGGAGATTTCAGTCATTTTTTAAAGATTTTATTTAAAAAAATAAATAAAAGATTTTATTTATTCATGTGAGACACACAGAGAGAGGCAGAGACATAGGCAGAGGGAGAAGCAGGCTCCCTGCGGGGAGCCCGACAGGGAACTCGATCCCAGGACCCTGGGATCACTACCTGAGCCAAAGGCAAATGCTCAACCACTAAGCCACCCAGGCATCCTTGTGATTTTGGTTATTTAACTAAAATTTTAATTGTTCCTTCTTTATGGATCTATAGGCGCATCTTCAGAAAGATTTCTGTTTTGTTCGCAGCATGGCTAAAGGCTGCAGTAGAAGGTTAATTTAAATCATTAACTTTCACCTTCTTGGAGGCTTCTCTTTCCCAAGGGGCAAAGTGGTTTTGCCAACCACTCTATTTCCCGGTGCTCTTTATGTGAGAGCCATGTGATGAATTGCATCTTGAATTTTGATTCCGAAATTCTTGGCGAGGACTTTTGCTTGTTTAATTTTATTGGATGGTAAAAGGGGTGTGACGCGGTGCGTTGCCCTGTGTGACTTTTCTGCCACAAAATTTTTGCATCTAACTGTAGCCCGTTTATTCACTTCAGGTATGTGGTGACATCTTAATCCAAAGCTCCTTTTAGATGTTCTATTTTCTTCATCTCAAATTCTCCTCTTTTCTATAAAAAAATTCTCAAATGATAAGATTTGATAGGCTTCTTTAAAAAAAAAGATTTTATTTGTTTATTTGAGAGAGAGCGCATAAGCAGGGTGGAGAGAGGTAGAGGGAGAGGGAGAAGCAGAGTCCCCACTGAGCAGGGAGCCCAATGTAGGCCTCCATCCCAGGACCCTGGTATCATGACCTGAGCCGAAAGCAGATGCTTAACCCACTGAGCCACCCAGGCACCCAATAGCCTTCTAGGTTGGTAAACCCATCCACCTTCTGGGTACCTCAACCCAGGTCCACAGGGATAGAAGCTTCTGTGCTCTGGATCCTTCCAGAACTTGCCCTCTCTACCTCTTCATCTGGTTGTTCATCTGTATATTTAATAAGATTTTTTAAAAAGTAATCTCTAGGGATCCCTGGGTGGCGCAGCGGTTTGGCGCCTGCCTTTGGCCCAGGGCGCGATCCTGGAGACCCGGGATCGAATCCCACGTCGGGCTCCCGGTGCATGGAGCCTGCTTCTCCCTCTGCCTGTGTCTCTGCCTCTCTCTCTCTCTGTCTTTGACTATCATAAATAAATAAAAAATAAAAAATAAAAAGTAATCTCTACACCCAATGTGGGGCTTGAACCCACAACCCTGAGATCATGAGTCATATGCTCCATGTTGGGTATAGAGATTACTTAAATAAGTAAAGCTTTAAAATAAGTAAATAGGGATCCCTGGGTGGCTCAGCAGTTTAGTGCCTGCCTTCGGCCCAGGGTGTGATCCTGGAGTCCCAGGATCAAGGCCTACATCGGGCTCCCTGCATGGAGCCTGCTCCTCCCTCTGCCTGTGTCTCTGCCTCTCTCTCTTTCTCTCTCTCTTTCTCTCTCTGTCTCTCATGAATAAATAAATAAAATCTTTTTAAAAAATCAAATAAGTAAATACATTTGGTTAAAAAATACATAGGAGTATGGTACCTAGAGGCACCTTGGTGGCTCAGTGGTGGAGCGTCTGCCTTTGGTTTGAGTCGTGATCCCAGGGTCCTGGGATCGAGTCCTGCATCAGGCTCTCCTCAAGGAACCTGCTTCTCCCTCTGCCTGTGTCTCTACCTCTCTCTGCGTGTCTTTCATGGGTAAATAAATAAAATCTTTTTTTTAAAAAAAGGAGTATTCTACTTAATAAGAACAAACAGGAATATTATATTTAGGAATACTGTATTATAGTAATACACATGAATATTATATATAGAATATTATATGTAAAATATATGAGTATTTTATGTAAATACTAAACATAGAAAATATAGAAAGACTAGAGTTATAGAAATACACACATAGGAATATTACAAACATGAATGTAGGGGTATATATTTGAATACAGATACATGTATAGAAAGTTTTTTTTTTCAAAGATTTTATTTATTTATTCATGAGAGACACACAGAGAGAGACAGAGACACAAGCAGAGGGAGAAGCAGGCTCCATGCAGGGAGCCTGATGCGGGACTTGATGCTGGATCCCGGGATCACGCCCTGAGCCGAAGGCAGACGCTCAACCGCTGAGCCACCCAGGTGCCCCTGCATAGAAAGTTTAGCTTTTCACTGGAAAAGTACAACATGGCTTCTGGGGCCAGATAGCCTGAGTTCAAATCCCAGCTCTGCCACTTAATATCCTGTGGCTTTGGGCAAATGCCTGAACTATTCTGTGACTCAGTTTTCCTGTCTGTAGGATGGGGATAAGAGTCCCACATCATTGAGTTGTTACAAGTATTACATGCTTCCAAGAGTGCCTGGCATGTAGCTTAATAAACGAATACAGGGGCACCTGGCTGGCTCAGTTGGTGGACTGGGTGACTTTTAATCTTGGGGTTGTAGGTTCAAGCCCCACTTTGGGTATAGAGATAACTTAAAATCTTAAAAAAAAAAAATAAACCAACACATAAGGGGTTGTTTTTCCTTTGGCCTCACTATACTCACAGCCCTGCATCTTCCTTTTCAACTTTATGCTATGGGGAAATCCCTCTAAGACAGAGGTTCCACTGTGGCTATACCTTGGCATCACTTATGGGAGCTTTACAAAATACTGATCTCCTGGTTCCAGGGACTCTGATTTGGCTGTTCTGGGGTGTGATCTGAAGATTGGAATTTTTATTTATTTTTTAAAGATTTTATTTATTTATTCATAAGAGACACACAAGAGAAAGGCAGAGACACAGGCAGAGGGAGAAGCAGGCTCCCTGCATGGAACCCGATGTGGGCTTCGATCCGGGGATTCTGGGATCCTGCCCTGAGCTGAAGGCAGATGCTCAAAGACTGAGCCACCCAGGCATCCCTATTTATTAATTTTTTTTTTAAGATTTTGTTTGTTTGACCGAAGACACGCAGGGGAAGCTGCAGAGGAAGAAGCAG